>NC_064569.1:60290441-60915441 GCF_937001465.1 Orcinus orca | reverse complement strand
GGAAGACGTTTTCCTAGGAGGATGAGTTTTCTAAGGAATGTAGAAGTTATAGAAAGGGCAGAGATGTGAAAAGCAGGACAGACTTTGCCGGGAGGCAGAAAGGGGAGAGATTTTGAGTGGAGATGCAAACCCCAGCTCTCACCAAGAGAAGATGAAGGGCGAAGAGCCCAGAAGCGTAATGAGGAAGCATTCACATTTTTACCTGGTTCTATCCATGCCTCCTAGAGCAGCTGATGGCATTGCCCAACAGAGAGCATCTTTCTAAGAGCTGTGTTTCTGTATTCCCCACTCCACCACACCTTGATCTGCCTGCAGCCTCATCTCTCCAAGGCCCTCGCCCTTGATGTCTGAACAGTCCACCTACTGTGTGGACGGGGACCTCATCTCTGACTCCTGCCTACAGTCTGAGCCTCTCCCGGCCCACTCCACGCCATCAGCTCTGGCCCACGTCTGACCACTTACCACGAGGGTGCTCAGGGCAGTTCCCAGAAGGAGGCTTCTCTCGTGGAACGCCTGGGACTTGAGAGGGCCAGGATTCCAGGAACGGAGCAGCTCCGTTTTCCTCGGTAGCAAGCACGTACAGCTGGCGTGTGTGATAGCGCATCACCAGCAAAGAAAGAGGCTGGGGGTGGAGATGAGAGTCGCAGAGTCACAAATGGCTGAGAAAAGACTGAGGCCCAGTGGGGAACTGCAGGTGGGAGTCAGCACAGGTGGCAGGAAGGGGAGAGGAGCTGATCTTGTCCTCGTGTCGTGGTACTGTTGAGAAATCCGAATGTCCCCAGATCCCCCTGACGGCAGAGATAACTTCGGTTGGGCAACAGTGGTGTTTGGTTTGGCTTCCTACCCACTTACCTTTCCCTTCTCGCCTCCTTTCCTTTGAAGGTCTAGACAGCTTGTTGGATGCTTCGTGTTGACCCTTCAGTCAAAGCCATTATCAGCATGACTCTGTCATAGCCGTCTCAGTTTGTCCCTCCCGTGGCCACCAGGACCTTTTGAGATTCCTGGAGTTGAGTCATCCACTGAGGACCTTAGAAAGGCTTCCCTGTGCCGGGGCCAGATGTCATTTGACAGCAAACGTGATATTCAGGTGTCTCAACATAGGTCCTTATGCAGGACCTGCCCTGAGCTGCCTTCCCTCCCGGGGTGATCCCTGATAATCAGTTCATCATCATTTCTTACCTCCTCCTCTGCTCTTCCAGGATATCAGGAGAGCATCTCCTGACCCTCTTTGCTCAGGAGGGTTAGTCCCAGTCTCCTAGGTATCTTACTGTCCAGACCAAAGTCCCTTTGCTGCTTCTCCTGGGAGGCTTAGGAGTTCTTCACACAGATAGAGGAATCCTGGTAGCCTGTCCCATTTTTCAGAGTTTCCAAAACAAGCACACAGATTAATACCCTATAGTGACGTGTAATTTAAAAAGTAAGTAGCAAAAGACTTCTTTACGTGTGACTTGTAGATACCAGGCCGGACTTGTTTCTAAGCAAAAATCCTTTGCGTGAGGTCTCCTTAGCCCTGAGCTATTTTTGAGGTTGAGTGCTGGGATCCTTTTGAGCAATAGGAGGCAGAGTCCCTCTGGGCACCCTGGACCACCCCCAGAGTTACAGAGTGGATTGCAGAGGCATTCCAAAGAGAGGCTGGGAAAAACCTGACCAGAAGGATTCCCAGAACACTCTGCTCCCAAAGTCCCTGTTGGCTAATGATTAGGGCATAACTGTAAACAAAGCAGAAGAGCTTCAAAGAGTAGCGTTGTATAGACAGCAAAGAGAAAAATGCCTTCCTGGCTTCCGTCAACCCAGCATCCCTTATGCCAGAGTATTCCAACTTGAACCAAGCCAATGCATGTGTTCTGTTGCCCAGGGCCATGTTTAAACCCCAACTGCAGCCTCCAGCACACCCTTCCCTAGCCTGTTCCATCTCTCTGCCAGATTTCCCTGAGGTTGGAAAGAAGAGAGACGGTGGGGACGTGAGAAAAGGGGATGGAAGCCAAGGTGGCTGGGTTCCTGGATTCCCTCTGATGTCCACCTAGGGCAGATTTCTGGTGGTCATAATCTAGTCTCACAGAGCAAGGCATGCGTGGGCTTTGGAATTAGACAATCCTAGAGTTCATATTCAGCTCTACCACTCAGTAGACTTGATACTTTATTGCAGTTGTTTTCTTATCTGTAAAATGGGAATGATAATTCCTGTTTCATGGGTAGGCCTTATTTTGAAATTATAAACGTACATAAACAAATATATTTTGGCACCTGACACATAGGAAATAGATACTACTATTATTATTACTACTTCTAGTACTTCTTGCAAGTATTGTAAAATAGCGACTGGTTAGTGAGTGCTTACCATATTCTGGGTATTGGGTTAATAAATACTGTGAATACATACATTTTGTGATCACCACTTCTATCATAAAACTTAAAAAACCCCTGATAGTTCTTAATACAGCGGAGTGCTGCTACATATCAATTTAGTTAAATAAGAATATTGCCAGGGAAGGGAGATTTGAGTACATTGACATTTCTGTTTGCATTTGCTTACCTGAAATTAACTCATATTTCACAAGCTGTCTGTACTTGAGCCAAGAAACAATATGGTGTTTCGGCAGGTGTTAATCCTATTTCTAAACTTCTATATGGATATTAAGAATTGAGACAGTTGGCTCTTTGGACTAGGTTAAAAACCTAGGGGTTAAAAGATGCAAAACAAAGCAGAACAGAACAAACCCTACTTTTACGTAAACCTCAAGTGACTGAAACCCAAGTATTTATTAGGTATCAGCTGTTTACAGTATTTTACCATCTGACGTAATCTCCTCAAGTGACTGAAACCCAAGTATTAGGTATCAGCTGTTTACAGTATTTTACCATCTGACGTAATCTTTCTTGACTGTTTCTGTGGCACCTTCCATTAACCAGAATTCCTGGGCTCTTTAATAAGCAGGAAGGAAGCATTTCCTGTTCTAGACCATATTTGTAAGGAGGCTAAAAGCATTAGCTTTTGCTACATCGCGCACCAGTGCATTTTGTTGGGGCAATCCGTAGCTTTGATGATTCTCACACAGAACGCCTCGGTCTAATTGCGAAGGGGGAGAGAGACCAGCTGAACAAGAATTTCTAAATGGGGTGTCTCTAGCCAGCCGGGAGGGGGACGTCTGTGCTCTCTGCCTGCTTTCCTGCAGGGTGTCTGGTAAAGACTACCTGCTCTGTGCTTCCCCTGCGATATAAAAATTTGTTTTTCTATCTGGCTAGCAGGTTGAGGTGATCTGCTTTTCTTGGGATACAGACAGAGGATTTAACATGTTTTAGTTTGACATCTAGTCATTGGATGAGGGCTACAAACTGGGGAGGAAAACATGGAGATATTTATTGATCCATTCCTGGACCAGACACTATGGTAAGAGGCTTCATGTGTTTTCCCTCTTTTTTAATTCCCACAATCAATCTGTAAATTGTAAAGTTCTTTTTTTTTAGTTGAATTTTATTTTATTTTTAAATTTTTGGCTGCGTTGGGTCTTCGTTGGTGGTGCGCGGGCTTTTCACTGAGGCGGCTTCCTTTGTTGTGGAGCCCGGGTACTAGAGCCCGCGGGCTTCAGTAGTTGCAGCACATGGGCTCAGTAGTTGTGGGGCGCAGGCTTAGTTGCTCCGCGGCATGTGGGATCTTCCCAGACCAGGGATCGACCCTGCATTCACAGGTGGATTCTTTAACCACTGTGCCACCAGGGAAGCCCCTATAAATTAGTTCTTATCTGAACTTTACAGATAAAGAAACAGAGAAGTCAAGGAACTTGCCCAAAGTACGCAGTGGCACAATCAGGATTCAAACCAGGGTTTTTCTAATATTCACTCTGCTATCCCAGATGATTGACGTATTAAGAATAACTGGTATATTGGTAGTAAGAACATTTACTTTGTTGTCAGATTTCATGGATTTTAGTCCCAGCTTCCCTGTTGTGTGACTGTGGGCAATTCAGCGCCTCTAAGATTCAGTTTCCTCATCTATAAAAAGGGATAACAATAAATAAAAATAATATAATAATACCTCAAAGAGTTGTTGGGAGGATTAAACAAGGAGGTGCACATAAAACCTAGCATCTGGTAATGGCTTAATACACACTGCCTGTCGCTCTTGCTATTGTTATTTATGTAGGACATGGTTAGTTTGATTGTGAAGGCCACCACAATACCTCTGTTAATTACACAGTGGCTTTTCACAACCCCTTGTTAGAGACTCCATTACCAGAGGTGAGGATAAGAGACAAGGTAGCAGTATTTAATTTAGGATGACAGGAGTAAGGACCAGCAAGACTTTCAGTATTAACTGAAGGGGATTTAAGTGCAGTAAAATCATGAAATCTATGCCTGGATGTCTTGAGCGACAGGAGAATTGGAGATGACTTGAGGCTCAGGGAGACACAGGAAGAAGCCCTCCCCTGCCCCGGTCAGGGAGGGGAGAAGATGGGAGGATTCCTAATCTGTCTGCTACTGAAAGAATTTAGTGACAGGGACTAGTGGCTCTTGTCACCACTTACCCCAAGCAGTGCTTTCTTGTAGCTGTTCCCGAGCCACGCCTTAGGAAACTGTTTGTGTGTGGTGGTGGTGGGGTGTGTGTGTGTGTGTGTGTGTGTGTGTGTGTGTGTGTGTGTGTTTGAGAGCACTTGAGGGTCCGAAAACCACTGTTGTGTGGTTCTAGTGCATCACCTTGCTCCCCTTTCATTTATTCATTTTTCATATTCATTCAATACACATTGAATACATATTAATCAATATTTCATTGTTTTGTCTATTCAACAAACATTTATTGAATATTTCCTACTGGCCAGGAACTTTGATAAGGGCTGTGCTAAAAACTTGAGTGAATAAAAACTGAATGAACTCACTGACAAATAAATGAGCAAATAAGTGACATTCACTTGAAGGGTCTCATAGAGGCTTTTTAGATGGTTAGCTCTATACCTGTCAGAAGGCTATATGGAATTCAGTTTATAGCAAACCATCGATTTTGCCCTGAATTAGAAATAGATAAACATCTTATAAAATACAAATGTTGAAGTGATAGGTTGAAATGCATTCAGGTTACTATGTACTCAATCGGTGTGACTGAAATTGAAATATAGGATACAGGATGGGGCTATAGGTGGACAGTGATGACTGTAGGAGAGGAGGTGAAGGTATAGAAAAAGAGGCCGAGTAGAAGACAGACCTCGCACTGGTGCCTTGTAGTGTCTCTGGCCACCTTCAGAAGGGCAGCTGTTGTGGGACATTTTTATCCTGCCTGGCTGCAATATCCTTTTGTGTTGCTGGCACTGATTTTTCTTTGAAAAAAAACAACGTGCAATTTATTATAAAGTAGCTTCTAAAGGATTTGTTAATCAACCCATGTCTCTATTAATCCATTGCCTGAGGAGGCCCCCAGTCTCGATCGCAGCCATTCCCATAGGAGGAAGCTAAAAGGAGCCTTGGATACCCCTCAGGAAATGTAACGCGTATGTGATTTGCACAGATTGGAGAAATTCAAGCTTGTTATTTATCTTACTGAAAAGCAGTACTGAGTCTAATGAGAGATGGAGAGGTAGATCAACCCACTGAATAATTAGCTCTGACAATAAAGTGTAAATAAAGTCTTTCTCTAGCCTCTTTAGTTCTCAAGAAGACAGCAAGCAGATTTCCTGAGTTCCAGACTCTGGGGAGACAGGCAGGGTGAAAGGACACGGGCTCTGGAAGTTCCTGGATGTCAAGCCCAGCATCTCCAACTTGCTGGCAGTGTGTCCTCAAATATACTTTGGTCTTCTCAGTCTCAGTCTTCTCACCTGCAGAATGGGGATGATAATACCTACCTCAGAGGGTTCATTGTTGGAAGAACCAAATGAGATCTTATGTACAGCTATATGATCTTGGGCAAGTTATTTAAATACTTTTTGCCTCAGTTTATCCATCTGTGAAAAATGGATAATGTGGATAATAGTAGTGTCCAGCTAAGAGAGTTCAGAGAACTAAAATTAGTTAATATATGTAATATAAATAAAGTGCTTAGAACAGTTACTGGCACATATTAAACATTGTATAAATTATTATTATCATCATATAAAGCATTCAATAGTTACTCCATAAATGCTGGTTCTTTTTTATTATTCTTTCTTTGATCCCAGGTATGCCATTTTGTTAAAGCACTGCTCTCACCATGCAGCTCTCTAGCTAGATTAGCTATAGGATTGTTACTTTAAACTATGGTAACAAAAAGACCTAAATGTATCAGCACAATGAAAAAGAATTGTCAGTAACAGTCCAGGATGCTTCCAGATTGGAGGTGGGGTTCTGCTTCACAAAGTCCCTGAGCTTTCTAGCATCTCTGACACGTAACTTTAAAAGCTCCCCTGGGGTTGCGTCCAAGTCAGCTGGAAGAGGAAAAGTGCAAGGAAGAATATGTATAAAAGCTTTTTATGGGTTAGGTCTTGAGGTGGGACACATTATTTCCACCCATGTTTTGTTGGCTGGTTCTCAGTTGCATGGCCACACCTGGCTGCAGGGGAATCTGGGAAGGTAGTCTACCTGTGCCCAGGGAGATAAGGAGACCATAAAGATGGGAGAAGAGCTGGTAGTCTCTGTCACCCCACCTCAAACACCACCAGTGAGTTCTGCCTTCATGATCAACTACAGACCCCACTACCTGGCTCCACAACCACTGCTGCCCTTGAACCTCAGGGTACACATAGCCCAACACAAATTCTTTGCTGTTTTTTGGCCCAGTTTTCCTTGCTGCCAAATACAGATGTCATGTTCACAGACTCAGGTTCTTTCCTAGAAGACCCTCCATACATTTCCTTCAGATTCAGATTCAGCTGATGCTCGTGGGTCTGCTGTGTGCCAGGCACTTTTACAATTACACTTACAACCCTATGCAGCGAGCATTATTATATTCATTGTACAGATGAGGAATCTGAACACAGAGAGGTGAAGTCATAACTTGCCCACTACTCTCCTCTTTCTTCCAATCCTGTAGCATTTAGATTCTTTACCAAGTCAGTTAGTACTCAGTCCTCCCTGATTTCATGAGAACATATCTTGCTTCTCCAATAAAAATGGAGTTAAAGCTTCCCGGTCAAACGTGGGGGCTCTATATGTTTTTCAGATCCCTTGAAGGTTCTTACACAGGGTGGGGAACGTCAGGATTACTTGAACTTAACAAAACTAATTATTGATGAATTTGCTGACTGATCTTTATAACTTAGGTGTTAGCCTTTATCCAGGCCAAACCCAAGATTGTTCAGACCCTAAGTTACCGCAGACTTCCTTCTTTTCCTTTCCCTTGTTGCATGTTAAGAGAAACACTGTGTCTTAAGGAAGCATCTGTGCACTTTGTCCAAAGCTTCCCCGCCCCTCTCCCCCAGTCCTCCCATTACATGGTACATTAGTTCTGCTCTTGAAAAATGAACCTTTTGCAGAAATTCCCAGCTGTGATTTTTCTTCTCCAACTTCCCGTATTTGACGTGAGGTGTATAGGCTGGACATGCTAGCTCCTTGACCGCTGAAAGGTACTTGCAGTCTCCCCTCTGTGATCCCTTTAGCTGCTGAAAGATTCCACATCCTCAGAGCCAGAGGCTCAAGAAAGAAAACCAGCTGGGACTCAGATGACAATTAACCCCAAGTGGCCGGTCAAGAGCAAAGAACTGGCTGTGGTGAGTTTGATTGCTTTTGTTGTGCTTCTTTACCTCCAGGGATTGAATTTTTATTATGATTATTTAAAGATATTTATGATAAAATAAACAGTTACAAATGTGAATGGGATTGTATTGCACTGGGGTTCTCATTGGCTGTCTCTCACAGCTGCAAGTGTTGTGTCCTACATGTTATTAATTTAGAGGTAATCAGGTTTGCATCTGCAGCTGTGCAGCATATGTTTTGCTAAAACGGTCACGGCCACAGGCACCAGAACAATTAAGGCTGGAAAAAATGCCAGCATTTTTTGCCCTCTTCTGATGAACTGATAATGTTTTTCATTTATTTCTTGGCTTTGTATGGTTTTATCATTAGAAAAGAGCAAAGATTTTTTGAGCACCTCCTATATATCTGAGCTAGTTGCTCTTCATAAATGTTATCCCATGTAGATATACCATCTTGGTTTTTAAGAGTGATTCTAATTTTATTGGTGGAGAGAGAGGCTAAGGTCTGAAACGTTGTGTGGTAGGAGACAGTAACATGAAGTCAGACAAGCAGGACACATCTAATGCTGTAGTTGGATTGTTACATCCAGGAAAAAGCTGATTAGATGTTGCCAGTTGGAAGTTGCTATTTCTTTTTCCAATTTCAATTGAGTTCTAAATCATTCTTAGTTTACTTTGATAGAAAAGCCCATAGTGCTATGATCTTATTTCTGACACAAACACAAAAACTGTCCTTACTTTCTGGATAATCTTCTAGAATTGAACAGATTATAGATTTCTTTGAAGTAGATTTCAGCTGAATTATGGTTTAGAGATGATAGGTAAACCAGGAACAAGGCTTGCATCTGAGAAGTCCTGAACTGCAGGATGTTCAGTTGAGAACTGCACCCCTGTTTTCTTAATTCAGTCAATGCAACCTGTTCATTCTCTTGCATTAAGTAAGAATATGAAATAAGATTTACCTAGCTAAATTAACCCCTGGATGGAATCGTGCTTATTCAGTAAATATGCAATTTCATTTCATTTTATATTTTTTTTCTATTTTTTATTAGCTTTCTGAACATTAGTAAGCATGCTGAGATGCTAAAAGATGATCAAGCTCAGGGGTCGCCAGACTATAGCCCTCGAACAAATCCTGCTGCCACCTGTCCATTCATTGACCTGTTGTCTGTGGCTGCTTCTGTGTTATGGTGGCAGAGACAAAACAGTCATCCCATCCCTTAGTATCTGCAGGGATTGGTTCCAGGACCCATCGTGGATACCAAAATCCGTGGATGCTCAAGTGTCATAGTTGGCCTTCCATGTCTTGGGTACCACATCCTCAGATTCAATGGACTGCAGATCATGTAGTACTGTATTTATAGAGAAAAAAAAGTGGACCATGCATTTCAAACCCATGTTGTTCCAGAGTCAACTGTATTTGCAGAGTTGACTAGTTCTGACAGACAGGGCAGCATCATAGGCGTGTAACTTGAGCAGTTGTAGAGAGACCCAGGTAGAAGTGTTCGGTTCTTGTTTTGTTTTGTTTTTTTTCTGACATAATTTTAGCATTTATTAAATGTCTGTTGAATGAATGATGAAGGAATGAATGAAAGAAATCGTGACAGACCTGGTTACATGTCTTTCTGACCCCAGGTTTTATTATATTCCCCATTTCCCTAAGTTACCAGTTGGTTCGTGGTTTAATATTCTGCTGTAGCCATCTTGAAGCTATTAATAATTTTTGAACAAGGGACTCTGCATTTGCATTTTTCACTGGGCCCACAAATCATGTAGCTGGTTCAGGCGACACAGACTGTGTGGCCTGAAAAGCCCTCTTTACAGAAAAAGTTTGCTGATCCCTGATTTAGCTGATCTCTCTTCCTTATATTTGTAATTAGTTAAATCATTTAATGTGTATAAGAACTACCTGGAGAGCGTGTTTAAAATGTAAATAGTTGGGCCCACACTCAGAGATTCTGGTTCAACAGAGGTTTCCATGTAGCCCAGGTATCTGCACTTAAAAAAAGCCTGATATGGGAATTCCCTGGTGGTCCAGTGGTTAGGACTCGTCGCTTTCACTGCCAGGGTTCGGGTTCAATCCCTGGTTGGGGAACTAAGATCCCACAAGCCGTGTGGCAAAAAAAAAAAAAAAAAAAAAGCCCTGATACTGGTTCTCCTGTGGCCGCTCCTTGGGCCACACCTGGAGAAAACCTGGTGGGACTTTATCACCTTGTGTTTGGATTTCTCATTAGATAAAGGCTTACTGATTCACCTGCCACTAAGCCTTCCCTTTTCCAATCTTCTTTATACAGTGGTCAAGTTAATCTCCCCCAGATGCTGCTTTTGACATTTTACCGTCTTGCTCAGGATCCATGATAGCTACCTGATCTCTGCAGGGTAGCACCCTAACTCACCTGCTGGGCATTCAAAAGCCTCCCACACTGGCTTCCACAAAGTCTCTTTCCAAATGTTTCTCACCCCAGTCCTGTACGGAGGCAGCGAGTGACAGAGTCAAAAGCAAATTCCTGTTTTCCCATCTGGGTTTTACCACTTACCAACTGTGTACCCTTCTAGGATGCTCAGAATCTTCACCTTGAAAACTGAGACAATAACTTGATACGATGCCCTGAGGACACAACAGCCAATGCGACAGCATTTCTCTAGCATGCTGGCCCTAATTAGAGCTAATGGAACTCTTATACATTGCTGGTGGAAACACAGAAAAGGACAACTACTTTGAAAAACTAGTTGACAGTTTCCTATAAATTAGCCTACGCTTACCAATATAATCCAGCATTCCCACTCCTGGATATTTACACAAGAGAAATGATGACATACATCCACACAATAACCTATATGTGAATGTTTACTAAACAGCTTTATTCAAAATCACCCCAGAACTGGAGACAACCCGAATGTCTATCCAGTGATGAATAGATGAACAAACTGGAGTACATTCATACTATGGAAACTACTTAAAAAAGAATGGACTACCAGTCCGTGCAGCACCATGGATGAATCTCAGATGTGTTATGCTAACTGACCGAAGGCAGGCTCAAAAGCTATCTTCATGGATTTCTTTAATATAACTCTTGGGGAAAGCAAAACTATAGGGACAGACTGGGATCAGAGAGAAGATTAACTATAAATTTGGCAGTATAATATTCTATATCTTGATTGTGATGGTGGTTATGCAACTCATGATGGTTCAAGTTCATAGAACTGTATACCTAAGAGTCAATTTTTGCTGTATGTACATTATAGTTCAGTTGACCTAGCTTTAAAAATACTTTAGCTATTTAATACTTCAAATAGTTGGTCACTTAATTTACAGTGTTGCTATCAGAAACAGCTGGATTAGGTAGGAGCACCTAGTATGTCGGTAGATCTTAGTTTGCCTTGGACAGTCCAAGTTAATGCTTTTTTTCCTGGTGACCAAATTGGTTAAGCATTTGTCCGAGACAATAGAGACCTGGTCTGGATGACAAATGATATAGTCATGTTAGGGTTAGGTGACGTTCTCATGGTACTTTAGACAAACTCTTGATATACCAGGCCATAAAGCAGAGTGTTCAAGGGTATTAGGCCAGTGCTAACCGCTCTTCCAAGGAAGAGTATAAGTTAGAGCACATTCTCAGGGCCCCTCTGGCTTAGTCTGACTGATAAGATATGTGGCACAGACTTTGGAGTCCAGTAGCTTTAGGACTAGATACCAGGACAGCTCCTAAGTAAATGGGGCTGCTATTTAATCTCAATAACCTCACCTGTAGTGTAGGTATTTTAATACCTGACTTGCAGGCGTGTTATAAAAAAAAAGTGACTTGGAAAATTGCCTGGTACCAGTTAGTGCTCAGCAGTTGCTGTGATCACTGTTGCCACTTGTTGTCATGGTTGTCATCATCCTTCCCTGTGAGTAAAGAGAACTTTTCCATTTATGATGGGCTGCCTCATCACATGAGGGCAAATAGATTACGCCATGGAAACGTACACAGTTTCCGTTCACTTCAGTCCTATGTGCTTTGGCATTCGCTGACTCTTTTCTTGCCCATGAAGTGGACTTGTTGAGGACTTGTTCCTCACTTAAAATTGGGTCCCTCCCTGCAGAATTACTGGTATTTCCAGTGTCTCCCCTCTCCCTGGCTGTCCATTTGCTGGTTGCTTGTGTTTGGTGATTTCAAGATGGTGAAATCTATTTAAATCATTTCAGGAATGCAGCACACCCAAGGTGTAAGGTAGCAAGAAGCATGCTTCACCTGTGCCCTTGCTTGGTCACTCTGAATGTGGTCAGATCACCAGGTAGATACTTGAGTTCGTGAGTCAGGATATTGAAAGAAAGTGTGAAATTCAAGTATGATTCCTTTGAACCTATAGAGAAAGAGATTGTTGATTAATATTTTACTGGGCACCCACAATGTGAGCTGACGTAAATTACCTCAGGCAATTAAATAGTCAGACAAGTATTTTCTTTGGAGAAATGAATGTCATGTTAAGGTATAGTTAGGGAGTAAAAAGAAATAGAAGACCCAGAACCAGCTTTGAAGGAGTTTACATTGTAGCTCGGAGGACAAAATGACAACACAGAAATCAAGGGAATAGTAATATGGAATAGGATTAAGTGCTACGTGTCATGCAAAGCCCTAAAATAATAATAATAATAAACGTCAGTTAAAGGAGAGAGACAATATAATTTGGAAGTGGTCAGGGCCTGTATCTAAAAGCTCTCCTTTATATGACTTCAGTGTTTTTTTACTTGTGATTTAAGAAATTAGTTTCTGGGCTTCCCTGGTGGCGCAGTGGTTAAAAATCCGATGCCTGCCAATGCAGGGGACATGTGTTCGAGCCCTGGTCCGGGAAGATCCCACATGCTGCGGAGCAACTAAGCCTGCGCCACAACTACTGAGCCTGTGCTCTGGAGCCTGTGAACCACAACTTATGAAGCCTGCGCGCCTAGAGCTCTTGCTGCACAACAAGAGAAGCCACTGCAATGAGAAGCCCGCAACAGAGTAGCCCTCACTTACCGCAACTAGAGAAAGCCCGTGCGCAGCAATGAAGACCCAACGCAGCCAAAAATAAATAAATAAAATCAATAAATTTATTAAAAAAAGAAATTAGTTTCTGTCACCAGCTGGAATTTCAGTAACATCCTAGTCCTGTACCAAAGGAGAGCAGGAGTATTGAGTGTGTCTAGGATTTAAAGCAGAATTCAATTCATTGTTAGTAGATGCAAGACTGATGAGAGTGGGAGATAGCTGAGGTAGGGAAATATTTTAGAATACTTTCCAAGTTTTTAAAAGACCTACGTGTGAACTTTTAATAGCACGCTACTATGAAAACTTCTGATTTTTTTAAAAAAATAAATTATGGGAATTCTACTTTGCCATGAGGGAGATGGGAACCAGAGATTAAGAAGAAGAAGCTTCAAAGGGCAAATGAAGCCTTTCCTGTGATAGTTTGTCTCAGATAAAGTTGCTTTCTGCTAAAAAAAAAAGAAAAGAAAAAAAACCCCAAAGACCAAAGAAATCTGCCTGCGAGGGTGTTTGATACAAGTGTTTGATGCTAACACACCCTCAGCCCCTTCCAGACTAAAGTTGTATGTGTATTATGAAAGAGCCAAAGTCCTCAAAAGGCTCGGGATTCGTGGCAAAGTTTTGTTTTTACCATCTCTTGATAATATTAGAGTGAAATTAAATAGTGATTGAAAACAGTATGGTGTCTTCGAGTGAAGTCCTACACTTTACTTCTTTGTATTTTGCTATAGTTTAAAAATATACGCACATGCTGGTGGGAAGGTAAAATGATGCAGCCACGGTGGGAAACAGTATGGCAGTTCCTTAAAAAATTAAACATAGGGGCTTCCCTGGTGGCGCAGTGGTTGAGAGTCCGCCTGCCGATGCAGGGGACACGGGTTCGTGCCCCGGTGCGGGAAGATCCCACATGCTGCGGAGCGGCTGGTCCCGTGAGCCATGGCCGCTGAGCCTGCGCGTCCGGAGCCCGTGCTCCGCAACGGGAGAGGCCACAACAGTGAGAGGCCCGCGTACCGAAGAAAAAATAAATAAATAAACATAGGATTAGCATACAAGCCAGCAGTTCTGCTTCTGTGTTTATACACAAAAGAACTGAAAGTAGGGACTTGATATTTGTACACCCATGTTCATAGCAACATTATTCACAGGAGCAAAAGGTGGAAACAACCCAAATGTCCATCAATGGATGACGAATAAACAAAGTGTGGTATATACATATGATGGAATGTCAGTCAGCCTTAAGAAGGGAGGAAATTCTGATATATGCCACAACGTGGAAGAAACTCGAGGACATTATGCTAAGTGAAAAAAGTCAGACAGAAGGACAAATATTGTATGATTCCACTTATGTGAGGTACCTAGTCAAATTCATAGAGACAGAAAATAGAATGGGAGGAATGGGGAGTTATTGATTAATGGGTAGTTTCAGTTTAGGAAGATGAATTTCTGGAGATGGATGGTGGTAATGGTTGTACAACAATGTGATTGTACATAATGCCACTGAACTGTACTCTCAGAAATGGTTGCAGTGGTTAAATTTTATGACATGTATATCTTAGCAGAATAAAAAACCCCAGACATTTCACATAAAAAAATACATGCATATGCAATGAGTTTTTCCCTTGAATAAACAGCTCCTTTCCTTATAACGCATAGTTGAGAATAAAAAGCGTTTTGTCAGATTCAGTCAAGCATTCCTGTGGGAATCCTAGTTAATTAGATTGCAGTGTCAAGCCAGGCAATGGTTACTATGATGGGGGGATAAAGGAGCCTTGGGAATTTTAGCCTTGCAAACCTAGAAGTGGTAAGGTATAAAGGGCAGTACTTTTATCGATATTTGTTTGTGGGTTCACTTGTGCATTGAGGATATTCTGGGTGTATGGAAAACAATGGGTAAAGACAGGTGGGCAGGAATACGTATGTGGTGTTGGGGGGTGAAGAGAGTTAAGGGGTTGGTGGACGGGGCAGTAAAACAACCATCCCGATAAGAGGGAGGATTATATAAAAGCAAGTAGTGAGACGAAAGGATGGGTTGTGTGAGGTCAGGCTACGGAGGGAGTTCAGATTTGGTGTATGAGTAATAGGCATTCATGGCAGATTCTTATTCTGGTTGTTCGGGCACTGCATGCATCAAAATAGAAATCCTTTCCAATGGTGAGATTGTATTCTTCAGCAGAGAGGAAAAGATACGCCTTTCAGCCTTCAGAATTCTCCATTCCTTTTTATAAGGGCTCTGCTATGTGCAAAGATTCTTTAAAACGTTCGTGCATGGAAAAATGAAGCCATTACAAAGAAGGCAAATTATATTTGCACAGCGCACAATGACTGCACTCCAGTGATCCTAGTAAATGACAAAACTGATAACTGGGTTCTTAAAATCCATTCCTGTGACAGACTCATTGCCATTTCTCCTTATCTGATTTGCTTTTTTTAAAGGCTGAGGTGAAGGTCACGATGCATTGACTTGTGGCATAAATATAAATGTTTCCTTCACTTTTTTCTTCTGACATCATCTACTAGCTGGAGAACATGGAGACTTCTTGTTTGATTTGGAGAAGGCAGAGTATTTACCAATGGCTGAAGAGTGATTAAGAAATAATGTAACTTCAAAGAGTGTAAGGAGAGAGGCCTAGATAAAGATTGTCTGGATCTCTTGTGGATATTATGGGAAGTTGACTTAGGTTAAATTTGAACAAGTCCTGTTGGATAGGTCATTGAAAGTTAAGAATAAGCTTAAGTGTCTTGGGTGTTGTAAAAACATTGTCTACAATGGTAGTCCCTTGCACGGTGTGAGAGGCTGACTTTGCTATCAGGATCTTTTTTATTTTTTTAATTTATTTTATTGAAGTATAGTTGATTTACAATGTTGTGTTAATTTCTGCTGTACGGCAAGGTGATTCAGTTATACATATATATATATACATTCTTTTTCATATTCTTTTCCATTATGGTTTATCACAGGATATTGAATATAGTCCCCTGTGCTCTACAGTAGGATCTTGTTGTTTATCCATTCTGTATATAATGGTTTGCACCTGCTAATCCCAAACAACCAATCCATCCCTCCCTTACCCACCTTCCCTCTTGGCAACCACAAGTCTGTTCTGCTGTCAGGATCTTATAATAAAATTTCAAATCCCAGTATTTGAAAAATGCTTGCTCCTACTTCCTAGGTGTTGGTAAAACAGTTTTCAAATACTGCAGTTAGTAAAGGTAGTGTGAGCCATTTGAGTGTAATCAATAAATATTACTAACAAAGGGAAAGAAGGTCTTAAAACAAGTGTCTACAGGGATAGGCCACATGTTGGTGAAAATTGCTATTAATTTTTAGGGATTTTTTGAGAGCCGGGCTCAAGCAGATCTCTTCTTTTTGGCTAATGGAAAGCTAACGTGAATTATGATAGTGCAGAAAAGGACCAAACTATAGTTTTCATTTCTAACAATGCCACAAAAAAAATTTAAAGGGTAGAAAGTACTCAGCATGTGTCATTTGTCATGAAGCCTAGATTCTGTTTAGCACAGCTAAAGGTGCTTTGCCTAAAAGTAAAAACCAGAAGAGAGAATCTTCACTTCAATTTTCAGGCTATTGGGTTAATGCAGACCTGTACTCTCCAATATATGGTAGCCACATGGACCCACATGGGTCCATTGAGGAATTGAGCAATTGGCTAGTCTGCACTGAAATGTGTTGTGCATATCAAACTCACACTGGAATCTACATTTTTTTTTTTTTTTTTTTTTTGCGGTACGCGGGCCTCTCACTGTTGTGGCCTCTCCCGTTGCGGAGCACAGGCTCCGGACGCGCAGGCTCAGTGGCCATGGCTCACGGGCCCAGCCGCTCCACGGCATGTGGGATCTTCCCGGACCGGGGCACGAACCCGCGTCCCCTGCATCGGCAGGCGGACTCTCAACCACTGCACCACCAGGGAAGCCCTACATTTTTTAGTACAAAAAATATAGACTATCTTGATGATTTTTTAAATATTGATTTCATTGAAATGATAATATTTTGGTTATATTGGATGAATGCTAAATAAATCATTAAAATTAATGTCACCTGTTCCTGTTTACTTTTTAATACATTTACTAGGAAATTCAAATTACAGAAGTGGCTCGCATTATATTTCTATTGGATAGCACTGGTGTAGATGGTACTACATTGACTATAAACACTAATATTTTTCACTGATGGCATTTCATTCTGCTAGTATAGATGTAATAGGTTGAAACTCAGTTACGACATAGGAATCAGGCTTTTTAACCCCTAAATTTTTGTATTAGAAAATGTTTTATCTTACAGAGGTTTTAAAAAATAGCCAATGTGGTTATGCTTCAACCAATTTATTTTGCATTTGTTTAATGAATTTTTTTTTCAATGTGCTGTCATAATGATAACTTTCTATTCTTTGGAAGAATTAGATCAGATGATTAAATCCCCTTCGAGCATTTAGAAGGGGGCAGCCAAAGAAAGCTGATTTGAATACAGGAAATAAACAGTAATTAAACTATAAATGTTGATTTTCTTTTGAAGTCCACTGGCATGTTTGGTGTGAATAAAGAGCACATTGTCAGTTCTTCTTTCTGCCGCCACAGTTATGGCACGTGAGAATCTGAGACTCGTTGAAAGGCTACGTTAAATTGGGGAGTTTCCCAGGGCTGCTGAACTGAAACTTCCTTTGTTTATATTAAAGCCTGGATAATTTTTTTTTTTTTTTCCTCAAACAGTACACATTGATTTTAGATAAAATCTGAGAGGTTTTTTTTTTTTCCCCCTTTCAACTTCCAATCTGGAGAGGAGCTTTGAAAACCTGGAAACATGGTTCATCACCCCAAACCAAAAAAGGTTTACTTCACTGTACATTTTTAGGAAACTTTAAAACAGTAGTTCTCAACATTGGCTGTCTTTTCTTTCTTTCTTTCTTCTTTCTTTTCTTTTTGGCCGCACTGCATGGCTTGTGGGATCTTAGTTCCCTGACTAGGGATCGAACCCCGGGCCCCCAGCAGTGGAAGCACGGAGTCCTAACCACTGGACCGCCAGGGAATTCCCTTGGCTGGTTTGTAGGCTCACCTGGAAAGTTTTTTAAAACTCCCAGGATCCAGGCTACACCCCAGCTCAATTATATTAGATACTCTGGGATAGGATCTGGGCATCGGTGAGTAATTGTTAACTTCCCTAAGTGATTTCAATGTTTAGCTGAGGCTGCAAATCGCTGCTGCACTAACAGCCTAAGGGACGGACCTGTGTTCACCAGCTTTCTCCAGGACTCGAGGAACCTGGCTTATAGGATGTGAATGAGTTAAGTTTCTAAGTGGCTTTTTTTCCCTCCAATTGAAAATTAGAGGGGCTGTATACTGGCTCACCCTGAAGCACACAGCAATGCATACTTTTCTCATGCTCTAACACTGAAGAGACTTTGATGATTATAAAACCGTCACATGTTCCATAATTAATTGAGCTCACCTTATTCAGGGTAGGTGATGCAGGCTGTTTGTCTCTTAAAACCACACACACACATACAAAGTCAGGCTGTTATCCACTGCAAATATATTTTCACAAGCTATTAATCACAATAGTAACAGTTTCAGCCGGATTCTAAAGAGGACATTTTCAGCAGGGTGAATAAGACAGAGATTGTACTGAGTTATTTTGGGTTGGGTTGGGTATTACTGTCTTTGCAAATGTAATTATTATGATGGAAACCACATTTTTCCATTGTGAAACTATTTGGTTCTCTTGAATTTGGTTCTGTTGCGTTTAAGGTCTTCAAAAAGGAGTTCATGTGGTGAAGGTATTGTGTAAACTGTAAAGTGCTAAGCAGGGTAAGCTAATGCACTGTATACGTTCTGTGAAGTTTGGCATTTTCCTATTTAAAATCGATATCAAACGAGACATTCCCTGTTGTGCGGAGCCAAGAAAGGTGATTTATGCTGGGGTGGCTCTCCTGGGAGTGGGGCGAGCTTCTCTTAGTCATCTCAAAGTGGATGGAGGGTAGATTCTAAAAATCCCTGAATCAGTGGCAACTTGGTGTTGGCCGTTTCATTCTCGACAGCTTAGAGAGGTTTTCTCATTTGTTCATTCATTCATTCATTCAAAAAATATTCATTGACGGTCTACCAGGTGTCAGGTAATGTTCTAGGCGCTGGGGATGCAGCAGTGAACAAAGCAGAACAACAACAAGAAACCAACCCTTCCCTCATGGGGTTTCTGTTTTAGTTGGGGGAGACCAACAATGCAGAAGTGTATTTTAGAGAAAATGAAAGAGAGGAAAGGGATAGGAAGAACCAGAGTGTAACTTTTCATGTGACTAGTGCCAGCCTCCCCCAGGCGATATTTGAACAAAAGGTGAGGAAGTGAGTCACACACATATCAGAGGAAGGGTATCCAGGCATTGGGGACAGGCAGGTACAAAGGGCTTGAGGTGGAGGTACGCTTGGGCTTGCCAGAGAAAACACAGGAAATACGAATGTCAGATACATGGTACATAATTTAGAAATATAAATACGTGCCTGCAGTTTGCGGGGCATACTCATACTAAAAAAATGTCCTTTTATTTCTTAAATCTGGCGACTCAACCCTACCTCACATATTTGAAGGAGTAAAAGGAGGCCAGTGTTTGGAGTGGAGGGAGAAAAAGGGAAAGTAGAGATAGACCAAGTAAGAGAGGCTCTTTCTGGCTGAGTAGTGTTTCATTGTATACACGTGCCACATCTTCTTTATCCATTCCTCTGTCGATGGACACTTAGGTTGCTGCCATGTCCGGGCATATTACTCAGCCATAAAAAGAAACGAAATTGAGTTATTTGTAGTGAGGTGGATAGCCCTACAGAGTGAAGTAAGTCAGAAAGAGAGAAACAAATACCATATGCTAACACATATATATGGAATCTAAAAAAAAACTGGTTCTGAAGAACCTAGGGGCAGGACAGGAATAAAGACGCAGACGTAGAGAGTGGACTTGAGGATGTGGGGAGGGGGAAGGGTAAGCTGGGACGAAGTGAGAGAGTGGCATGGACATATATACACTACCAAACATAAAATAGATAGCTAGTGGGAAGCAGCCACAGAGCACAGGGAGATCAGCTTGGTGCTTTGTGACCACCTAGAGGGGTGGGATAGGGAGGGTGGGAGGGAGATGCAAGAGGGAGGAGATATGGGGATATATGTATATGTATAGCTGATTCACTTTGTTATACAGCAGAAACTCACACACCATTGTAAAGCCATTATACTCCAATAAAGATGTTAAAAAAAAATAAAAGAGAGAGAGAGAGAGGCTCTGGGGGCCTGAGTGCACAGGGCCTTTTTGGCCACCGGGAGAACTTTAACGTTTACTCCAGCTGAGACTGGGCATCCTTGGAGGGTCTGAGCACAGAGGTGCTGTGATCTTTCTTAAAGTTTAGAAGAACCAGCTGGCCTGCTGTGTTACACGGAGGAGGACGGGGGCAGAAGCACAGAGGCCAGTTTGGAGGCTGTTGCGAAAATCCAGGGGAGAGGTCGTGGAGGGGGTGAGAGGTGGTGAGAGTCTGGGTCTATTCTCATAGGGAGCCAGCCGCGCCTGCTGGGGGACTGGAGGTGGGGTGCGAGCCAGAGAGAAGGGACTGCGCTGAATGAAAGGGGGGAACTTAACGGTGGAGCGGAAGCGTTTTGGAGCGGGGGAGGGGAGGATAGGCAGTTCAGCCTGCGATGGCTGCTATCAGTTATCGAGTGGAAATGTCAAGTCAGCAGTCAGACGCGCCTTTTCAAACAGCACAGTCTGGAATTGTACCCTTTCACCCGAGTGCCAAAGGGAAATGAAAGCAAGCGTGAGGAATGGGCGAGGAATGGCTGTTTAGAAGAAATCGACGCTCTTCGCCCTGCTTCGGGGGGCTTTACTGAGGATCGCGATCGTCCTCGGAAGCTCATCGCTAAGAGCAGCTGCCGGCGTGTGGCGATCTCTCGAATCCCAGGCGAAGACAGGCCCTCCGAGCCCTCAGATGGCGGATGGTGGAGCTGAGCCGCGTGTCGTGTCTCCCTGCTTCCAGCTGCCAAGGTCCAGCCGAGTCACTGAATGCCGCCGCCACCTCAGTCTCCTGCAGCCCGGCCAGCTCAACCCTTCCTGCCACCTTCTCTCCGCACAGAGTAGTTGTGAGAAAAAGATATGGGAGTTACTCTCCCTACAGATGACCTCGGAAGAAAACGAAATCTCTCTGGAGGGACTGAACAAATCTTATTATCATGTTTATTGTTGGCATGATTGTTATTCACCACCATAGTCCTTAGCCCATGGCTATGAGGTGACCGAGGCTCTCCCCATCTACAGCCACTTGGCTGGCTCCAGAGGCCCTCTCCTTCCTTCAGGGTCTTAAGGAGGCTCCTGATTCTTCCTGTCAGAGCTGAGGCCGCCAGCAGATGTTATCATTTCATCTCTCCCACCCACTAAAACTTGGCTTCTCCTCAAGGCACTTCGCATTTTCCCACAGTTTCCTTCTTCAATCTTTCTCTCAGCCGCTATGTTTTCTCCTCCCATTCTCTGTAGATTCTGTGAGAACTTGGCAATTTTCTCTTTGGCTCATTTTGTTACTTTCCCCCCACCCTTTCCCCTCCCCAGTTTCATTACTTATGGCTTGTTATATACTGAGATTTGGCTTGCATTTTTGTTCTGACTCTAATCGACAAGGCTCAGAATGGAGGTTTTTTTTGTCGTCGTTGTGTTTTGTTTTTTAACCTTCATTATGTCACTTGTGGGTTTCTCAGTTTCATTCAGAAATCAGTTGTGCATCCCTAATAATGCAACTTCATTTGGGGAAGTTTTGGTGATTCTCCCCTTGCCAAGTCCGAGATGAGACTGCCAGCTGGGATAAAATATGTAACATTCGCCATTAATGCTTTGTTTCAAGATTATCAAACTCCACTCGAAAGCTTCCCGGCTTTATTTGGGGAAGACGTTATTTGATCCAGATTTCTGGATGTAGAAGACCTACGTGGTTCAAGTCACCTGCTTTAAGTTGTTTAATGGTTCTGGCTTAACTGGAACTCGGACTCTAGTTCCAAATGGTTCTTGGGCTTCCTTTGTTTGATCCTCTCTTTCTGCCAATTAGCTGGGTTTGAATTCAAAAGCCTTTTTCTTTGATGCCAGTTATTGTTGGTTATCTTAGTAAATTCTCCATCTAGACCTCAGTGAAGGGGCGAGTTCTCAGTCTTCAGCCACTGGTGTCCCCTGTCAGGTCTGTTGGAATGTGATATGGGTGAATTTGTCTTGGAAAGAAGTGCCTCAATAATCACTAAGGCCCCTGTGAACAGATCCTAAAGGGACTTTTCTTACAGCAAAATCTGCTCTGTAGCCAGTATTTTTGTGATGAATCTTCATTGTGCTGCTACAACTTAGGTCTGCATAGGTCATCCTGTCATTGGCATCTACAGTTTTCAAACTGGTTGACTGGAAAAATAACACGGACTTCTTTCTTCCTCCCTCCCTCCCTCTGTTCCTTCCTTCCTTTCTTTCGTAAGCTGCCACGAATTAAGCTCCTATTCTGTGCCAGGCACTGTGCTAGTCCTTTTCACAGAAGATGCATTTAGTTCTCACAACCCATTTTATAGGTGGAGACTGGTCCATACAGAGAGAAATAACTTGCCTAAGTTAGAGGTGGTAAGTGTGGGAAGCAGGGTTTGAACCAGATCTGTCTGATTCTAAAACCTGTGTTCTTAAGGGCAAAACTTCTGATACAATATGGGGTTTAAACCAAATCAGAAGAGAATCAAGACAATTCCTTTTTTTCTCTTCCAAAGATAAATTTTAGTTTCTCTAGAATATTTCCAACTATTGTGATAACTCATTTGAAATCTAAAAGTTGGATTGTCGTGGCAATATTCTTTCTCTACTCCCAAAGTCAGAACCCAAAACAAATCCTAAATCTCTAAGCTGCTAATTAAAAGAAAATATTGTTTTGAATATAGTGAGGTCCTAAATCAGAAACCAACTGTACTATACATCAGCAATAGACTAGCTATTAAATGCCAAGCTGTGGGGAGCAGGTACTCATTAAAGACAGACTATCTAATTCTTCCGTGATTACTACACAGTGATTGTTATAATCGAAACGCATATGCCGGTTGCACAGCACGCTGTTGCTAGGTTAGCTCAGGTTAAGCGTGGAGGTAGAAGATGCGAGTCATTTGTCTTCTGTTTACCGTTGCTCCCAGCAGAAGGTCGGAACATGAATTCCACATGGGAAGCTGAACTCGATTGACCCCTTTCAACGTGTGCTTGATGAGGTGTTTCTGATGGGGCTTTTATTGGTCAAGCTTGAAAGATCATCTTTTCAGAAAGGTCAAATTTCCCATTATCAAGGAATAGGGAAATCAGGCTAGAAACTGCTAGGACTTCTGTTGCTAGGTTTTTTTCTTATTTCTTACACATAAGAAAGAAATATAAAAAATACTTACAGATGACAGGTGGGATGTTCACATGGAAATAAGACTTTCTTATGTTTCCCCTCTACTGCCTGCTGTAATTATGTACCTGAATGTAAGGAAAAGGTGAGCAAAATTCATGAGGCAACAAATGCAATTCACTTCTTTCTTCTTCTACCCCAGCCTCCTAGGACCCATCACGTGATGGTGAAGAGCTCAGATTCTGAAGTTGAACAGCTCTGGGCTTAAACCCTGGCAACTTCCCTTACTGGCTTGATTTTGGGCAAGTGACACAATCGCTCTAATTTGTGGTTTCCCATCTATAAAGTAGGGATGAAAATAGTACCTATCATAATAAGGTTACTCTGAAGATTAAAAGGATTAATGTCTGTAAAACCTTTAGCATGTGGTGAGTATTGTACAGATGGTAGCTGTTTTAAAAAATTTATTATTATCACAGAAAATATACTAGTTTGTTAGTTGTAAATACTGAAGAAGTGGGGATAGAAGTTCATAAAGGGAGTGGTAAGATGCTCCTGGGACGCCTTGATACCAATTTTATGTAAATCATTTAACAGTGTGCAAAGGATCATATTCTAAGTCTGTGCTCTGAGAGAGGACTGAATCACTTCCATTTCTCCCAGTAAATGCTAAAGGCAGTAACAGGGCACAGACCAAGAAATCCTGACCATCTACGTAGTAGGGACTAATCTCCTTTCTCTAATTTAATATAGTAGGATAATGTTGCAGTGGGTGTGAAGAGGGAATATGAAAGTGGCCAGAGTGGGAAGTGGAGGTGGTAGGGAGAGGAAAGGCTCTAAGGTCAACCCCAATCTGCGTTCCTGACCTGTGACTGGAACATCATTTGGTATCCAGTGTCCTCTATCAACTTGAGTCCCCAAGCAGAGGTCAGAGCTTTGATTTAAGCTGTGTGACATATGAGTGCCTAATTTCCATTTTCTTAATCAGCCAGGGCAAGGTTTCTTAGCCAAGTTCATCCTGAGGGCAAAAACTTGGGTGATGTTTTTGGAGGGATGGTATATTCTTTTAATACAATGAGGTAGTAGGAAGCTGTACTACCATTTCTAGACCCATAGGAGGAGAGAAATTGCATTAGAAAGCACCGTGGAGTGGAGGGAAATGACTTTGAACTCTACAGCTCAGCAGGTAGTCACTTATTCCTTTGATGGGTGAGCAGAGAGGCTGAGAGCAATCTCGCCTCCATGGACAGCCCTTGAATGTACTTGTGTTCAGTAATGTAGGCCAGTAGAGACCTTTCTTCTTGTCTCTAGGTGTTTCCTTTCTACTCTGTGCATGTTTTTGGATGAACTCTATTCAGCTTCTAGATCAGCATTTTGAAGGCATCCTGCTTTTGTTTAAAAATGAAATCACCACGTGAAGTATCGGGCTACTGCTGTAGATTATTCTTCAGATTGTGTTAGGACTCCTCTGCCAGTTCTTATAAACTCTTTGCCTTTCTGAATGCATTCATTGGGCTCCCATCTTCTTTAATGTAAATGATTGTCAAATTCATTCCAACTTTCATACTCGTGTGAGTTTGGTGTACTTCTTCTAAGCAAGCCAAGCAAATTCTCCAAATGCCAAACTTAATATGGAGATTCCGGGACTTCCCTGGTGGCGCAGTGGTTAAGAATCCGCCTGCCAATGCAGGGGACATGGGTTTGATCCCTGGTTTGGGAAGATCCCTCATGCCGTGGAGCAACTAAGCCTGTGCACTACAGCTACTGAGGCTGCGAGCCACAACTACTGAGCCTGCACTCTAGAGCCTGCGAGCCACAACTACTGAGCCCGCGTGCCTAGAGCCCGCGCTCCGCAACAAAGAGAAGGCACTGCAATGAGAAGCCTGCGCACTGCGAAGAGTAGCCCACACTCGCCGTAGCTAGAGAAAGCCTACGCGCAGCAACGAAGACCCAATGCAGCCAAATATAAATAAATAAATAATTAATTTAAGAAAAAAGATGGAGATTCCAAGGGGCATCCAGATCATTGCTCTCCTCCATGCTGTCCCTTCCACCCCCATCCTAGCTACAAATGGGAGGGGTTCTAATAACTGCTGAAAACAGGACAGTGGACCCTGCCGAATTGTCCTCAATGCCAGTTCAACTGCTAGGTTTTTTTTGTATCAGAAAATCAATGCTTATCCTGTATCCTCAACCTCTGAGCTGCATTATCCAGACCTCGTTGTCTTGTTCTCCTCTGCCAATAGATTTGCATAATTTTTGTGTGCCTTGTTTGATTTCCCTGTCTCCAGCTCTGTTGAGACTGTCTGTGGGTGGTTTCCCTGTACTGGGATGACAAGGGCAAAGGTCAGAAGCTTTCATGATTCATTTCCTTTTTGCTGCACGCAGTGGATGGTTTGCTGGGTGAGTCACTCAGATGCCAAACACAGGAGGGATTTTCTTCACATAGGGGCCCCCAGGCTCCGCTATGCCCTAAACTACAAGAACTGAGTTCTTAATATCTTCTTAAAATTGTTGTATTTATTCCGATGATTTCATAGCCCCATTTGTATCCCCTACTTTGCGTCTGATGACTCTGATTTGTGAACACTGTCTACCCCGTGGAGAACTTTCTGGTATCTTGTGGAGCCCCCACGGAATTCTGACTCTAGAATAATTAGACTCTTAAAAATGTACCCCAAACATACTCCAGTATTAAAAAAATCTCTGGTATGTCATCTGTACTGGAGCATTAACAGCAGTCTCCTCATGGCTCCTCAAAAATCCACCCTCCTCTTTTTCTCCCAGAAAATCAATTTACGGAGGGAACATAGACATCAACAGGGAAAGATGTTGAAATACCTAGAGCTAAGCTCTGCAGTAAAGTGTATTTTCCTCAACGAAGGGAGCATTATTATTTTCTTTCTTTTTTTAACCTCTTAAAAATTATGAAATAGAATATACAAACAGAAAACATAAATGTCTAGTATAATGAATAATTGCAAAGCGAACACCCCTCAGTCAAAAAAGGAAACAACCAGCGCAGAAGCCCTTCCTTTGATTACCTTCCAGACCACGCCCCCTCCTTCCTTTCTAGAAGTAACCACTATCCAGACTTGTGGTAATCACTTCCTGGCTTTTCTGACCACCTATGTTTGTGAGGTTATTATTTTCTAAAGCAATATCACTTCTATCTTCTGCCGGTGGCACTGTGTCATTCATTTGTATTAAGTAATGACCACAGGATAACATTGGGCTGGAGTTGTGTATACGTAATGTTCTTTTCCTCACCCCCAAACCCCAAAGAACTTCTTATCTGTGTTTTCTGTGTCATGAACTAACAACATTCCTGGTAAGACACATGTTTAAAATAATGACAGTGAAGAGGTAAAATAAGCATGAAACTTTCCATGGCCATTCTCTCACATTCTGGGTTTTCTGAACTGCAAGTAGAGTTAAATAATTTTGTGATGGGAAATAGGAACCCTCCTCTCCTCCCCATAACATCCTCCCTCTTTAATTTCCCTGGGAAGTAGCCCAGAAAGTTCTAAAATATGCAGAACTTGGGCATGAAAAGTACCTATTTACTTGGTCCTGGACTAGCCCCTGCCCTTTACTTCCTGCTATGAGAACATTCATGCCATTTCAAATATTTCATCACACCCTTCATTGCAACTCACCCCAAGGATTCTTTGACCTTCTTTGGTCTGACACATTCTCTGTTGAGCTAGAAAAAAAGATAAGTGGCAATGGGACTTAAAACCTCATTCTTAACATTTTTGTTACCTTGTCTTCCTCCACTTCCTTGATTGGCTCAGGCAGGTTTGAGGACCAGGGAAAGGAAAACTAACCTTTATTGTATCCCTATTTTGTGCTATGCACTGTTTTTTTTTTTTAACATCTTTATTGGAATATAATTGCTTTACAACGTTGTGTTAGTTTCTGATGTTTAACAAAGTGAATCAGCTATACAAATACATATACCCCATATCCCCTCCCTCTTGCGTCTCCCTCCCAGCCTCCTTATCCATCCCCTCTAGGTGGACACAAAGCACCGAGCTGATCTCCCTGTGCTGCGTCCCACTAGCTATCTGTTTTACATTTGGTAGTGTATATATGTCCATGCCACTCTCTCACTTCGTCCCAGCTTACCCTTCCCCCTCCCCGTGTCCTCAAGTCCATTCTCTACATCTGCGTCTTTATGCCTGTCCTGCTCCTAGGTTCATCAGAACCATTTTTTTTTTTACGATTCCATATATATGTGTTAGCATACAGTATTTGCTGTTCTCTTTCTGACTTACTTCACTCTGTATGGCAGACTCTAGGTCTATCCACCTCACTAAAAATAACTCAGTTTCGTTTCTTTTTATGGCTGAGTAATATTCCATTGTATATATGTGCCACACCTTTATCCATTCATCTGTCAATGGACACTTAGGTTGCTTCCATGTCCTGGCTATTGTAAATAGAGCTGCAATGAACATTGTGGTACATGACTCTTTTTGAATTACGGTTTTCTCACAGGGTATATGCCCAGTAGTGGGATTGCTGGGTCATATGGTAGTTCTACTTTTAGTCTTTTAAGGAACCTCCATACTGTTCTCGGTAGTGGCTGTATCAATTTACATTCCCACCAACAGCGCAAGAGGGTTCCCTTTTCTCCACACCCTCTCCAGCATTTATTGTTTCAAGATTTTTTGATGATGGCCATTCTGACTGGTATGAGGTGATACTTCATAGCAGTTTTGATTTGCATTTCTCTAATGATTAGTGATGTTGAGCATCCTTTCATGTGTTTGTTGGCAATCTGTATATCTTATTTGGAGAAATGCCTATTTAGATCTTCTGCCCATTTTTGGATTGGGTTGTTTGTTTTCCTGATATTGAGCTGCATGAGCTGCTTATAAATTTTGCAGATTAATCCTTTGTCAGTTGCTTCATTTGCAAATATTTTCTCCCATTCTGAGGGCTGTCTTTTCATCTTGTTTATGGTTTCCTTTGCTGTGCAAAAGCTTTTAAGTTTCGTTTGGTCCCATTTGTTTATTTTCGTTTTTATTTCCATTTCTCTAGGAGGTGGGTCAAAAAGAATCTTGCTGTGATTTATGTCAGAGTGTTCTTCCTATGTTTTCCTCTAAGAGTTTGATAGTGTCTGCCCTTACATTTAGGTCTTTAATCCATTTTGAGTTTATTTTTGTGTATGGTGTTAGGAAGTGTTCTAATTTCATTCTTTTAAATGTAGCTGTCCAGTTTTCCTAGCACCACTTATTGAAGAGGCTGTCTTTTCTCCATTGCATATTCTTGCCTCCTTTATCAAAGATAAGGTGACTGTATGTGCGTGAGTTTATCTCTGAGCTTTCTGTCCTGTTCCATTGATCTGTATTTCTGTTTTTGTGCCAGTACCATACTGTCTTGATTACTGTAGCTTTGTAGTATAGTCTGAAGTCAGGGAGCCTGATTCCTCCAGCTCCATTTTTCTTTCTCAAGATTGCTTTGTCTATTTGGGGTCTTTTGTGTTTCCATACAAATTGTGAAATTATTTGTTCTAGTTCTGTGAAAAATGCCATTGGTAGTTTGATAGGGATTGCCATGAATCTGTAGACTGCTTTGGATAGTACAGTCATTTTCACAATGTTGATTCTTCCAATCCAAGAACATGGTATATCTCTCCATCTGTTGGTATCATCTTTAATTTCTTTCATCAGTGTCTTATAGTTTGCTGCATACAGGTCTTTTGTCTCCTTGGGTAGGTTTATTCCTAGGTATTTTATTCTTTTTGTTGCAATGGTAAGTGGGAGTGTTTCCATAATTTCTCTTTCAATTTTTCATCATTAGTGTATAGGAATGCAAGATTTCTGTGCATTAATTTTGTATCCTGCTACTTTACCACATTCATCGATTAGCTCTAGTAGTTTTCTGGTGGCATCTTTAGGATTCTCTATGCATAGTATCGTGTCATCTGAAAACAGTGACAGCTTTACTTCTTTTCCACTTTGGATTCCTTTTATTTCTTTTTCTTCTCTGATTGCTGTGGCTAAAACTTCCAAAACTATGTTGAATAATAATGGTGAGAGTGGACAGCCTTGCCTTGTTCCTAATCTCAGTGGAAATGGTTTCAGTTTTTCACCATTGAGAACGATGTTGCTGTGGGTTTGTCAGGTATGGGCTTTATTATGTTGAGAGTTTGCCTTTCTGGAGAGTTTTTTTTTTATCATAAATCGGTGTTGAATTTTGTCGAAAGCTTTTTCTGCATCTGTTGAGATTATCATATGGTTTATATCCTTCAGTTTGTTAATATGGTGTGTCACATAGATTGATTTGCGTATATTGAAGAATCCTTGCATTCCTGGGATAAACCCCACTTGATCATGGTGTATGATCCTTTTAATGTGTTGTTGGATTCTGTTTGCTAGTATTTGGTTGAGGATTTTTGCATGTATGTTCATCAGTGATATTGGCCTGTAGTATTATTTCTTTGTGACATCTTTGTCTAGTTTTGGTATCAGGGTGATGGTGGCCTCATAGAATGAGTTTGGGAGTGTTCCTCCTTCTGTTATATTTTGGAAGAGTTTGAGAAGGATAGGTGTTAGCTCTTCTCTAAATGTTTGATAGAATTCGCCTGTGAAGCCATCTGGTCCTGGCCTTTTGTTTGTTGGAAGATTTTTAATCATAGTTTCAATTTCAGTGCTTGTGATTGGTCTGTTTATATTTCTTTCTGGTTCAGTCTCGGAAGGTTTTGCTTTTCTAAGAATTTGTCCATTTCTTCCAGGTTGTCCATTTTATTGGCATATAGTTGCTTGTAGTAATCCATCATGATTCTTTCTATTTCTGCAGTGTCAGTTGTTACTTCCCCTTTTTCATTTCTAATTCTATTGATTTGAGTCTTCTCCCATTTTCTCTTGATGAGTCTGGTTAGTGGTTTATCAATTTTGTTTATCTTCTCAAAGAACCAGCTTTTAGTTTATTGATCTTTGCTCTTGTTTTCTTCATTTCTTTTTCATTTATTTCTGATCTGATCTTTATGATTTCTTTCCTTCTGATAACTTTGGGTTTTCTTTGTTCTTCTTTCTGTAATTGCTTTACGTGTAAGGTTAGGATGTTTATTTGAGATGTTTCTTATTTCTTGAGGTAGAATTGTCTTGCTGTAAACTTCCCTCTTAGAACTGCTTTTGCTGCATCCCATAGGTTTTGGGGTGTTGTGTTTTCCTTGTCATTTGTTTCTAGGTATTTTTTCATTTTCTCTTTGATTTCTTCAATGATCTCTTGGTTATTTAGTAGTGTATTGTTTAGCCTCCGTGTGTTTGTATTTTTTACAGTATTTTTCCTGTAACTGATATCTAGTCTCATAGTGTTGTGGTGGGAGAAGATACTTGATACAATTTCAATTTTCTTAAATTTACCAAGGCTTGATTTGTGACCCAAGATATGATCTATCCTGGAGAATGTTCCGTGAGCACTTGAGAAGAAAGTGTATTCTATTGTTTTTGGATAGAATGTCCTATAAATATCAATTAAGTCCATCTTGTTTAATGTGTCATTTAAAGCTTGTGTTTATTTTCATTTTGGATGATCTGTCCATTGGTGAAAGTGGGGTGTTAAAGTCCCCTACTATGAATGTGTTACTGTCGATTTCCCCTTTTATGGCCATTAGCATTTGCCTTATGTATTGAGGTGCTCCTATGTTGGGTGCATAAATATTTACAATTGTTATATCTTCTTCTTGGATTGATCCCTTGATCATTATGTAGTGTCCTTCTTTGTCTCTCGTAGTAGTCTTTGTTTTAAAGTCTATTTTGTCTGATACAAGAATTGCTACTCCAGCTTTCTTTTGATTTCCATTTGCATGGAATATCCTTTTCCATCCCCTCACTTTCAGTCTGTATGTGTCTCTAGATCTGAAGTGGGTCTCTTGTAGACAGCATATATGCGAGTCTTTTTGTATCCATTCATCCAGTCTATGTCTTTTGGTTGGAGCATTTAATCCATTTACATTTAAGGTAATTATCCATGTGTATGTTCCTATTACCATTTTCATAATTGTTTTGGGTTTGTTATTGTAGGTCTTTTCCTTCTCTTGTGTTTCCTGACTAGAGAAGTTCCTTTAGCATTTGTTGTAAAGCTGGTTTGGTGGTGCTGAATTCTCTTAACTTTTGCTTGTCTGTAAAATTTCTAATTTCTCCATCGAATCTGAATGAGATCCTTGCTGGGTAGAGTAATCTTTGTTTTAGGTTTTCCCCTTTCATCACTGTAAATATGTCCTGCCATTCCCTTCTGGCTTGCAGAGTTTCTGCTGAAAGTTCAGCTGTTAACCTTATGGGGATTCCCTTTTATGTTATTTGTTGCTTTTCCCTTGCTGCTTTTAATATTTTTTCTTTGTACTTAAGTTTTGACAGTTTGATTAATATGTGTCTTGGCGTGTTTCTCCTTGGATGTATCCTGTATGGGACTCTCTGCGCTTCCTGCACTTGATTGACTATTTCCTTTCTCATGTCAGGGAAGTTTTCAACTATAACCTCTTCAAATATTTTCTGAGACCCTTTCTTTTTCTCTTCTTCTTCTGGGACCCCTGTAATTCGAATGTTGGTGAGTTTAATGTTGTCCCAGAGGTCTGTAAGACTGTCCTCAATTCTTTTCATTCTTTTTTCTTTATTCTGCTCTGCAGTAGTTATTTCCACTATTTTATCTTCCACGTCACTTATCCATTTTTCTGCCTCAGTTATTCTGCTGTTGATTCCTTCTAGAGAATTTTTAATTTCATTTATTGTGTTGTTCATCATTGTTTGTTTGCTCTTTAATTTTTCTAGGTCCTTTTTAAACGTTTCTTGTATTTTCTCCATTCTATTTCCAAGATTTTGGATCATCTTTACTCTCATTACTCAGAATTCTTTTTCAGGCAGACTGCCTATTTCCTCTTCATTTGTTAGGTCTGGTGGGTTTTTACCTTGCTCCTTCATCTGCTGTGTGTTTCTCTGTCTTCTCATTTTGCTTAACTTACTGTGTTTGGGGTCTCCTTTTCGCAGGCTGCAGGTTCATAGTTCCCGTTGTTTTTGGTGTCTGCCCCCAGTGGGTAAGGTTGGTTCAGTGGGCTGTGTACGCTTCCTGTTAGAGGGGACTGGTGCCTGTGTTCTGGTGGGTAGGGCTGGGTCTTATCTTTCTGGTGGGCAGGGCTGCGTCCAGTGGTGTGTTTTGGTGTGTCTGTGAACTTAGTATGACTTTAGTCAACCTTTCTGCTAATGGGTGGGGCTGTGTTCCTGTCTTGCTAGTTGTTTGAAATGGGGCATCCAGCACTGGAGCTTGCTGCCTGTCGGGTGGAGCTGGGTCTTAGTGTTGAGATGGAGATCTGTGGGAGAGCTCTCGCTGCTTGATGTTACGTGGGGCCAGGAGGTCCCTGGTGGTCCAGTGTCCTGAACTTGGCTCTCCCACCTCAGAGGCTCAGGCCTGACACCAGGCCAGAGCACCAAGACCCTGTCAGGCATACGGCAGGTGAGTGGTTTTTTACCAAGGATATTAAAGCAGAGGAACCAACAGCCAGATGAAGAGATCCATAGGGTGAGGTTGAGAACAAAGAAACTTCAATCCTCTTGGAGTTTGGAGCCCAGCATGGTGGCATGTGGAGGCATTCTGTTTCACCAACCTGGAAGCTCTCTGAAATCACTCCTTTTGGATTTTAATGGTGGCTTCACTACACAGGCATGGTTGATTAAATCCGTAGGCATTGATGATTAATTCAACCACCAGAACCTTTCTCCTCCTCCTGGGTAATCAGGGGCTGTGCTATGCACTTTTGGGTCCATTATCTTATTAAATACTAACAACACTATGGGATAATTATTTATTGTCTCCATTTTGTGATGGAGACCACTGAGTTGCAGAGATTAAGTAACTATTCAGGATCACATAGTTAGAACTAGGCACAACCAGGAATTCAAAGGTCTGACTCCAAACCCAGGTTCTGTCTTCTTCATCAAGCTGCCTCTCACTTCATTTGCCTGATGACCTTTGAGTGTCCTTGGCAATCACTTTTTAAAGTGCTTCCATTTCTATTAGAATGAAAAGTTCTTGCGTGTATTAGTAGTAATGGGTTCAAGGTCCCAAACAGTTTTCTTCTGAAGAGCACAGGCTTAGGTTTGGGAACGTACAGGGTAATGGGCTTCAGGTTATGGTAGCGCCATTAGGGCTGGAGAAAGGATGGTCAGTCTTTGAAGCTCTCTTTTGATTCAAGGCCACTTTCTGTGCTTCCTGCCATCACAGGTCTGGCTACCTCTGTGACCTGGTGCTTGTAGCCTGTAGATGGCTTTATAAGCTTAGTGTGAGAAAAGCCAATCAGAAGACGTCAAAGACATGGACTGGGATTGCCCTGGAAACATCCGCTGTGCTATAATGCTACTCACAATTTGGTGTAATGCCTCTCCATCTTGGATCTTATCCAAGATGTGGTCACTGAAGCCCCACAGGATGCTGTGTCTTGGCTATGAGGCAGTTCCCCAGTGTGGTCCCTGTAGCCAGTGTTTCCCCACAAGAGTCAAGCAGGTTAAATACTTGGTTGAAACAGTTTGGTCAGTTGAGGAGCAGGTGTTGGGAAAATAAACAAGGCAGGGATTTAATTTTGTAGTCATGTCTGGAGGTGGTATTAACGGAGCATGTTAAAGTTATTTTCAGAGGTGCTTATGAATTGTCCAAATCCATGTCCTTAACTTTGGGAGGGAGAAGCATTTGAGTTACACTGAATACGGAACCTGAACAGGGCTCCGAGCCTGTCACAGGGGCAGGACCTTGGGCCTGTGGCTTTCATTTACCAGATGAGTTTTGGGGCCCAGTATTAAAGGGCCTTTTTTTCAGAGAAGGAAGTTGGAGAGAAAGCAGTGGTGGCAGCTCCCATGTCAGCACATCTGTGGGACCTTTTGACCTGTGTGAGAAGCAATTTTTCTTCTTCTCCCTGACCCAGACTTTACTCTCCAACGCCTCCAAAGTGGTACACTGTTGTTATCCTCTTAAGAAATGCTTTCCCTCTTTTCTAATATGTATGTTGAATGATTTGTTTATCCTTGATTTGCTCATTTAATCAATACACAGTTTTTGAGCTTACACAATGTGCCAGGCACTGTCTTAGACCCTGGTGATACACAAATGAACAAGACAGATGAACAGCACCATTTATTTCCTTTTTAAAAGTTTTCTTTTTTTCTTTTTTTTTTTTTTTTGCAGTACGCGGGCCTCTCACTCTTGTGGCCTCTCCCGTAGCGGAGCACAGGCTCTGGACGCGCAGGCTCAGCAGCCATGGCTCACGGGCCCAGTCGCTCCGCAGCATGTGGGATCTTCCCAGACCGGGGCACGAACCCGTGTCCCCTGCATCGGCAGGCGGACTCTCAACCACTGCGCCACCAGGGAAGCCCTAAAAGTTTTCATTTTTTTTCAATGAACTTTCAACACACAACAATGTAATTTTAAGTGCTACGAAAAAAAGCTACTTATGTCTGTCATCATAGGAATGATAGAAAACCATGCCATATGTAGCACTCAGACCAGTGTTACACATCAAGGAAATGATGAGAATTTTACTAAGAGATGAAATCTGAGCCTGCCGAGGAAATAGCCACGTGTGTCATTTTCCTCGCTCTCCTCCTTGCTCTTTTTATACTGGTAGCAAAGTCTTGGATTTTGTTTTTGTGAATTTTTGTGCATTTCATTTTGTGATTTTTGAATTTGTAAAGTCATAGGAGTACTGTTGATTTGCTTCCTGACTTGGTGCAAGTTACCAAATCTTTCCATGCATCTGAGATAGTTTAGTATCACATGTTAGAATTGTATGGGGCCTCCAGTGCTTCTCCATGAAGAATTGAGTTCCGGATGGGCAAGTGATTGGCCGAACATCACCGGCTGGTTAGTAACAGCTGGTCTTGCTCTTCTGACTCCAGAGTGGAATTCCTGCTTGATTTGTCTTCTTCACATCTGCTCCGCAACTGACCATACTTCACTGTGCCACTGGCTCTTCTCTGTATCTGACACACGTATTTATGTAATGGCTATAGTGATGATACGGCTAATATATATTGAGAGTCTATTGTATGCTAAGCAATGAGCTGAGGGCTTTAGATTATGATGTTTTAAATCCTCACAATGTTGTAAGAGCAGCATTATCATTTTCATTTTGCAGACGAGAAAACAGATTAGAGAGGCCAAGTCAATGGTTCCCTTGCCAGCCTTAAAAAAACTAGAATATCTTGAACAACAGAAGAAATAATAACAGCATTCGATTAAAACTCAGGATAAGATTAATATCCATGAGTCCATACTGATATCAGTAAATAATAGAGTAAATAAATAAATGGAGGAGAAGGAACAATTCTCCTTACAGAAGGATTCCAATTAATAAATGGAGAAGGGCTGAAGGAAATAGAAATCACCACTAGAACACCACAGTAATGGTTACAAGTATCAGTGCATGAAAGTCTGAGGATAAACATAACGTTTGCAGCATCTCACAGTATCTCCCTCAGGTATTTATTAAGTAAAAAAGGAAAAATAGTAACTTTACTATTAATAGTAACCCAGCAGACACCACCTCAACTAAGTGATCAAGGTTACCATTGTCAGAAATAAGATAGAACAATGTTTTATACCTCTGATATGATGCACTGAAAGGGAACTTTGCTTTTGTGGAATTCTTGCTCAACCTTGGTCTCATCTTGTATAACATCTTGTATAACATCAGTCCCACCATGAGAAAACATCTGACAAACACAAATTAAGCAACATTCTACCAGTTATCTACCACTGCTCTTCGAAAGTGTCAAGGTCATGAAAACCAAGGAAAGTCTGAGTATCTGTCACAGTTTGGAGGAGCCTGAGGGGGCATGAGAACTCAATGCAATGTGGAATCCTAGAAAAGAAAGATGATGTTAGTGAAAAAACTGGTGGAAACCAAATAAGTGTCACTCCAAGTACGTATAGCATTGTATCAATGTTAATTTCTTAACTTTGATCATCGTATTATGGTTACACAAGATGTTAACATTAGGGGAAGCTGGGTAAAGGATATATGGAAACTCTCTGTACCATTTTTGCAACTTTTTGGTAAGTCTAAAATTATTTCAAAACTGGAAGTTAGAAAGTAGATTATAGGATAGATTGCTAGATACCATCTCAGACTTAATAAATTGGAATTTTTCAGGTTGGTATGACACAGAAATCTGTACTGGGGAGAATCCCTGTGTACAAAGCTACACATAAAGGAAGTGGTAGGGCCAGGATTTGAACCCAGGTCTGCCTGATTTCAAAACTCCTGCTCTTCAGTAGACCAGGTTGCCTAATAGAGACTTGAAATTAATGGAGATTCAGGTTGAAAGTATCAATAATATTTGAGATAAAAATGCTCAGTGCAAAGTATTCTATTTTTATATCCTGTTCTTGTAAATATAGAGCCATATATGGATTTAATGAACTGAATAGAACTAAAGACTAAATCGTTCTTCCTGACCTTCATTCCCAAATCATTTCCATTTGTTTTAAATAGGGAGCAGATTTATCCCAACCGAATGCTGTATATGCAAGTTATAATGCCAAAGTTTGCTACATTGTTGGTAGAGGAACTCAAAACTGTGATTGTAAATGTCACTGTTGTAAAATATAGTCAAATCATAAGAATTTAATGAGATATATACATTTTGGACTACATAAAAAGAGCTCAATGAAAATTTAAATGTACCCAAGCGTGGTAAAAAGTCAAGGCCTGCTTCAGTACGTCTTCTCTCGTATTGGGCACAGCTCATCTCTCAGATTGCTTCAGGGTCTGGCAAGTTCCCAGCAGGCTGGAATTACCCATACTGGAGTGGGAGGGGGATTGGTTGCCAAAGAGATTTGGTAAGAAGTTGTCAAAAGGAAGGGCCCATGCAGCTTGCGGGATCCTGGTTCCCCAACCAGGGAACTAACCTGGGCCCTTGGCAGTGAAAGTGCAGAGTCCTAACCACTGGACTCCCAGGGAAGTCCCACTCCTCACTGACTTTTGTACCAGGCATCATATTAGTCCCTAAAGATATAAAGTTGAATATAGCGCAGTCCCTGCCTTCCAGGAACTCCTGGCTTAGTTTGGGTGAGGAACCTATGATGCATGGTTCAGACTGGGGATTGGACAAATAAAGGCAAAAGGAAGGAAAACGTTGCTATTAGAGAAGAAGATGGCTGTCACCATTTTCGCACGCTAGGGCATTGATATAATCTACCCGCATGTGATGGCTCTTTTCTTAGAAATTGGACTTGAACCCCTCCTTTGTGAATAGTGGTCCTCCTCCCCTCCATGGGTGGGGCTGTGGTCTGGAATGAGAGAATGAAATTTAGAGAGAGCTTTTTGCTCTGCATAATAAAGTGGCAGGATTTGGGGACTGTTACGTAGTACCTCAAAGGCAACTGGAAACAAACAGGCTTGTGGAAGGTGGGTGCAACCTGTGCCCCAGATTTCCCCAGATATGTCAGAGGAAGGAGGACCTTTGGAGGGGTGGGGTGTGTGGACCCTTTGGTGCATTTAGAAGTGGAGAAGTGGAGTAATAACAACGTAACGTAGAGAGAGTCACGTGCTGGTTGTAGTGGGACCACAGAGGAGAGGATCTGCCTCTTTGCTGGGCGAGGGTAGGGGCTGGAGGCATGAAAACTTCACAGAGTACACGATGTGTGAGGCTAACCCTAAAATATGAGTAGGAGTTCATCAGATGTCTGAGAAGAAAAGAGCTTTCCAGAAAGAGGGCTCATACATCAGTGAGTTACAGCCCCACTCCCAGTACCTTTTGAGTTTTTCTCTTTGCGTGAGCTATTGTATCTGTCTAGGGCTCCTGCCAAAATACAAGTACGTTCCCTGGGAAGATATGATCTTGTAACAGAAGGTTCAGAGGAATGTATTAAGTGAGTTTTGTTAAAGGAAGAGAAAAAAAACCAGGGCATTCACCCGTTTGGGGGTGAAATGGGGGTCCTGGGTATTCCGGAGGAAACTGAAGAATAGTGGTGCTAGTGAGGGGGAGTGTGTGTGTGGAGGGGGACAGGGCTCAAAATAGACTCTGAAGATAAACATAACCTCCTGAGCCACACTGGCTTTGACACAATGGCTTTGCCCTAGTTTAGGTGGGAGATGACTAATAATTTGACCATTTCAAACCATTACTGTGTTTGCAATGAACAACATGCAGGACAAACAATGTGATAGTAATAATGAAAAGGCTAGTAGTCATTGAGAACCCATTGTGTTCTTTACATGCAGTTTCTCATTTCAACCTTCTTGCCATCTGGTGAAATAGATACTATCACTAGCATCTTCATTTTGCAGAGGATGGAACAGAAAAGTGAACTGACTTGGCAGTGGTCACAGAACCAATGGCAACGGATCCTGGATCCCAGTCCAGGCTCTTAAGGCATGCTGCCTTTCCGCTGCTGGAAGATTCAAGCCAAGATTTGGGCATAATCCTAGAGATTGCATGAGCACTAAATGTCTTCTGTGAGTTTCCTTTCCTGGCATTTTGGGTGAGACAGTGCTTTACTGTGCTGGGTTGTCCTGTGCAGTAGCACCTACAGGTCCTGCTCACCAACTACTCCCTAGGCACCGTGACCGTCTACCACGCCTGTCCACATCCGTTGCCCCGTGCTCCACTGGCTAAGAGCAAGGGTAGGCTCACAAGGCAGAACCTGAGCCAGTCAAACCTGGAAATCTGACCATGGCCAAGAGCTTGGGATAAGAACTGGTGACTCTGGGCAAGTTCTTAAGTTCCCCAAGCTTCAGTTTTGTTCATCAGGATAATGAGATCGGTTCTCCAGTTCCTATAGGATTATGAGGAGGAGCCAACAGTGCTTCAGAGTAAAGTAGAATTTTGTGCAGAGCGTAAAGACTAATCGGAAAGAGTTGCTGCCCACAAGGAACTAGAGCTTAGCAAGGTGAGTGAGACCCTCAACTGACACTCATACATGACGAAGTGACGTAGAGCTTTGCGCTACTCAGTGTGATCTATGGCCAAGAACACGGGCATCACTGGGGTGTTAAAAATATAGACCCCTAGGCCTCGTTCCAGCCCTACTGAATCAGAATGTGTCTCATAATAGGATCCCCGGGTCATTTGGACGCACAAACATTTTGAAGAGCTCTGGTTGTAGGACACACAGGAGGGAACAACTAAGTCTGATTGTTGCAGCGATCAGGGACGTCTTCCAGGGAAGGGAACACAAGGCTTTGAAGAAACAGATAGGCTTTTAATAGGCAGAGAGGAGAGAGAGGGAGTCTGCTAGGTAGGAGCATAGAATTTCTCTCCTTAGAATTGTTTCTTAATTTGAGACCTTGCAGCTCCACAAAAGATGAACATGTATGTGTAATCAGGAAACAAGAGGGTTTGAGGTTCCAGATTTGTGTCTGATGATAGTATTAATTCAGTTCAACAAACGTTATTGGACACCAATTACTGATTGTCATTCAATATGTGTGTTTCAGGAGTGGGCATGAAGGGTGAACAAAACAGGTGTGTCTTTTCCCTGAGTTCTGAACCCAGAAGGGCTCAGGTTAGAATTCTGGGAAAACCATATACCAGCTGTCCAAATGTGGGAATTTTTTAAGCCTCTTCATTCTTCAGTTTCCACATCTGTAAGTTGGATCATAGTGGTACCCACTTCATTGGGTCTGTGTGAAACTTTTATGTGTAATACATTTAGAGCACTGAGAATAGGAACAGGAGCGTAGAGAAGGTTATTGGGCACTTTCTATAATTAGTGGTTAGTGTGGGCAGAGTAACTGGAAATTTTGGAATAGGTTAAACATTTCTGAAGACATTTCAAGATTCCCTGGATGGCCAAATTGCTAGTGTTTCCTGCCACCTGACTGCAGAGAACATTAAATAAGAGGGTAGATAATATTCACCATGGTACCTACCTAGTTATGAGCCCATCCAAAGATGTACCTCTTGAGCAGTTTTATCCTGGCTCATACCTTGCTAACTGTGTGACCAAGGACCAGTCACTTAACTCCCCTGACCTCAGTTTCCTCGTACGTATAATGGTGATAATCATTGTACCTGCACATAGGGCTGTTACCAGGATTAAATGAATTACTCCAAGTGCTTAGAACAGTGCCTGATCCATATTAAGCAGTCTGTAAATCTTATCTATCATCTTCATCTCCATGGTTCTTCTTTTTATCACTTCCCTTCGTTAAAGAGCTCTCTGAAAATTAGGCCCCATCTAGGGCTCCCTCACATGTCCAGTCAAGGCTGGTTCTGACAATACAGTGTCTTTGATCCTCAAATCCTTGGCTGTTCTACCCCTCTGGCTTGATAGGAACTTGGCTTGGTTGGTTATTAGGCCGCAGAGTGTACTGTGGGTCCATTTCTGCCATCTGAGCAAAAAGGAAAATGGTGTATACATCCTCAGAACAGTCTGTCTGTTAAGAATTCCATTGTCATCACCACCCCCAAAACTCTGTCACACAGTCTTTCTCTACTTTGTGAATCTGGACATACTTTTTAAAGTTGTGATATCCTTAGCATTGGCGATTTCTTTCAAGGGAACAGATAGACTAAGCACATCTACAGAGATGTATACCTACCCTTTAAAATACGGCAGCTGCTCTGAAATTGCCGATCGGGGCTTCCCTGGTGGCGCAGTGGTTAAGAATCCGCCTGCCAACGCAGGGGACACGGGTTCGAGCCCCGGTCCGGGAAGATCCCACATGCCACGGAGCGACTAAGCCTGTGCACCACAACTACTGAGCCTGCAGCTCTAGAGCCCGTGAGCCACAACTACTGAAGCCCGTGCACCTGGAGCCCGTGCTCCACAACAAGAGAAGCCACTGCAATGAGAAGCCTGTGCACTGCAACGAAGAGTAGCCCCCGCTTGCCACAACTAGAGAAAGCCCGCGCACAGCAACGAAGACCCCAAGGCAGCCAAAAAAAAAAAAAATTGCCAATCAGCCCAGTCTCATATTTTCTGTCCTGCTAGATTGGGTATTTCATTGTTTTGCTTTTTCTGTTCCCCTTTTGTTAGTACACAATGTACTATTTCACTATGAGGAGAAAACAGAGCACCTGTTGTAAACCTTTGAGGATTTTGTTCTGTGTTTTCTTGTAAAGCCAAACCAGAAACCCCCCACTGGCAAAACCAGCTGTGTCTCATATTTAAACACAAACTATAAAGTGTCAAGGGAAAGAAAAAGTGACTTAGCCAATGAAAACAGTACACGGGGGGCGGGGGCGAGAATCTGTTGTCAAGATTTATGAGCTGAAAGCAAGTTACACTTTAATGAATGTTAAATGAAACCCATCTTATTCGTGGAAGACAGGCTATATTTTCTTATGGACATTTATGTGGAATGCCTCTTTTCTGAAACTTGAGTTTTCTCCTCAAAATGATATGCACGTCAGCACATTATGATAAATCTTCCAAAAACTAGAAAATATATGATGGTTTGGTACTATGGAAATTATATTTTTTTCCTCTAAAATATGTCAGATTTTTATGTACAGAGAAATGTTATGAGGGAAGAGTATGGAAAGAAAGCAGGGTCTTGTATTTCAACTTACTTTACCGTTGGTTTGAGGCACTTGTGATTTTGAAAACGAGGCCCAGATTTGGTACTGGGAGTCAGACATGGGCAAAGTTGGTTCCCAGCGTCTTCAGTACTTTTCCCCTATGCTCCAAATTCTCCTTCAGTCCTGGCTGCCACGAGGAAGTCCGCCCCCTCTTCCATACCACTCCCACCCCCTAATGTCACCAGAAAAAGATGGACTCTTAGTGTGAATGTGACCTTTTAGAAGAGTATTTGCATTTAAAATGTCTTACTGAGTGTGGAAGGAAAGGCTGGTGCAATTGGGGCATTTGGGGCATGTAAGGAATGAATAGGATTTTGGGGGGAGTCTCCCATCCAAGGGCACCTGTTGTATCATATTCTCTGTACTCCGAGCGATGGGCAGCACAGAGGCCCTGGAGAAGGAGATTGTAGAGTTAGCTTCTCAGTGCTTCTAAATCACAGGAAATGCTGACTTGGAGCCTACCTGTCTGGACTGGCTGTGTATGGAAGAGACAGAAATAGAAACAATCCCCGAAGTGCGGCCGAGCCAGCCTGACAAGGAAGTGGACTGAAGCATCTGTTAGAAATGCCTTCCTCAGGCAGGATGGAAGCCAGGGCTGGAAGAGGAGGTGTGGCGGACTGTGCGTGGCAGACACTTAACGGGCTGCTCTGTGAGAGCTGGAGTGTCTGTGGGGCAGGACTGGAATTGAGAGGTCTCAGCCTTCTAGGGTGGCACTTCCACAGTACAGTCTGCATTTTCCTGAGCTGTGTGCCAGGTCTTCCTCTGGGTTGTACAGGGTGATGATCTGGTGTATCAGGCTGTAGTCTCCAGGGAAGGCAGGCTACAAGCCCTTTTCCAGGTTAAGGCATATATACCTTGTCGGGACAACTGTTTGGTCTCTAATTTGGGAGGTGTATATTTAATGGTTACAAAACAGGATTTGGTGTCAGACTGAAGACAAAAGTCCCTCTAGGGCAGGAATGGCACCCAACCTGTTTGTCGATGTACCAATACCTGGCTCTGTTCCTGGCACAGAGTATATGCTCGGTAACTCTCTGTTGAATGTTGAGGGAATGAATAGGTGGATGTGTGAATGAATGAACCAACGTGTTTGAAATCCCAGAGCTGCTCTGTTGTGGCTGTGTGGCTCTGGGCAGGCTACCCAAGCGCTCTGGGTCTCAGTGTTCTTATTTGCAAAATTGGAAAAAAACAATACTTACTTTGTAGCTGGAAGAAGTAAAACGATCTAAATGTCCCTGTAGCCCTTAGCACAGTGCTTTAACAGAGATAACGTTATCATTATAGTGGTAGCTGCGGTATTAACAGTAAGGGCTCCCCTGCTCACAGGGTAGGGTTGTTTTTCAGGGAGGGGCTAAAATGTGGGGTACAGATCCTTGCAGCAGCCACTGAGAGGCTCGACAGAGGAGAATCATGCTGGAATGGGGAGTCCTCACAGAGGGTGTTTTAAGAGGCTTAGAGACCTTACGTGCTTTGGCCTTGGCAAAGAAGGTGGAAATGGCTGGGGTGGGGTCTTAGAAAAACCGAGTCAGTTTGAGTAGGAGTTTGGCCTTTGGGAAGTCACAGATGCGTCTGGCCTCAAAGCTCAGGCCGTTTCTAGCACCCCGTGCCACGTATGCCTACTTATACGAGGAAGGGGGGCTAGATGCAAGGTGACGACCTAGCATGTGCGCGTGTGTTAGAGGTCTGGAAGGCATTGCCTGGTTGGCAATAGAGACAAAGAAAGTCATGGGAGGAGGTAGTAGGAGAAAGGGAAGGGTGTGTGTTTATTAAGTTCCTGCTCTTTTTCCCTTCTGGCTGGTGCCAGCCTCACCCACGGCCTTACCTATGGGAAGCATGGCTGATATTGTTGACACACTGGGTTTTCTCATTCTGATGTGTACTCATTCTTTGGGTGAAAAACGTTGATGTTTGCTGTCATGTGATCTTATCCTATGTTTGGAGCCAGTTTTCATGGCCTTTACAATTGACAAAGCACTTACTAAAAGGGAATATATAAAATGCCTGAAGGGAGAACCCGCAGAGAAAGTGGCTGCCACCAATGTATGTTTTTAGCCGTGGTAAACCAGGCATTGGGCTGGGTGTTTTACATACATCAGGTCTAATTTTTACAACGCCTCTCTCCATCGTATAGATGGGAAAACTGAGGCTTACATAGGTTAAGTAACTTGGTTAATCTGTTGTGAAGTCAGGATTCAAACTCGGGTCTTCGCGAATTCCAGACCAATGCTCTTTCCAGTCCTGTGTAATGCGTGTGAGGGTTCAAAGCCCAATGTCCCACCCCCCAACCCCCCCTTTGTCTTCTTCCCTCTACAGTGACTTGGACAGCTAGCTCAGTGATGGGAATGGATATTGATGGAAAACAATCACTTGCTGTTCCCGGGACGATGGCTGTATCTCACCTCATTAAGGGCAGTGAACATGGACTTCCCTGGTGGTCCAGTGGTTGAGATTCCGCGCTTCCGCTGCAGGGGGCACGCGTTCGATCCCTGGTCCGAGGGGCTGGCGTGGCGGGGTGGGGGTGGGGAACTAACATCTCGCATCGTGTGGCGTGGCAGGAAAAAAACCCCAAAAAACAAAACAGTGACTATGGAGTCCTCAGTGTGTGTCAGTCACTCTGCTAAGAGCGTCGCATCCATGGTCTCATTTAATCCTCACTGCAAGCCCGTGTGCTAAGCACTCTGTGTGCGGTGAGCTGGGATTAGCACAGCGCCTTCCCAGTGCACTGCCTTGCCTCACCAGGGTGGGATCGACTGCACTGGCTTCCAGGCTGGATGTAGTAAGAAAATTACACTGGGGACTCTGGTAACTTACGAGGTTCGCAGCGTTCTCTGACAGACCACGAACAGCTGGCGCAGGCCCATTCCTTCCCCAGAAACGAGTGAGTGAGGAGTGCAGATACAGTTCATTGCCGGTCAACGGGACCCACAAGCTGGGTGGGACAGCAGTTTTTGCAGGGCCACGTCCCACCTTATTACCTCCATCCCTGCCATAGTAGTGAGAATATTAGCCCATGTTTGTTGAGCTGTTGCTAAGTGCTGGGCACCGTCCTAGTCATTGGACACGCGTTTGCTCATTGAATGTTCGCAGCTACTCTCTGGGGGTGGAACTCAGACAGAAAAGTCGGGGCCGTTTGCCCAGGGTCTCACAGGAAGCAAATGGAAGGGCTCTGATTTGACCCAAGGATGTTTGTTTTTAGAGGCCAGATGCCTGAAGAGGTCTACAGCTGATAATCTCCACCAGACTGTAACTTCTTTGAGGACCATCGTGTTTTCATCCCCTTCACAACACCTCTCCGTACATAGTAGGGACTCTGTAATTCTTGTTACCCAGTGGGACCGCGGAAAGGTGGTTGCTTCAGGTGACTGGCAATGCCGTGGATCTTAATGTATGTGCTACGTGCTTCATAACCGACTTGGGTTGAGTCCAGGGTTATTTTCCTGTTCTAGACCTGACCTCCATATGCTCCCTTTGGCCCACTGGCTTCAGTGATTAGGGTTGTTTCCCACTTAGCTTTCCCAGCCGAGTCTACTGCCTGAGCGCTGTGCTCACCTTTCACTTTTAACTAAGCCTTCCTGCTCAGACCTCTCCCCTGTGTGAATCAGGTTGGATTTCCACAAAGGGCATTTTCCAGGCGAAATTCCATACTTGCCGCTTTCTGAGCTGTGAAGATCTGACCTGGGCGGAGGAGGCAGTATGTGTTCAGAGAAGGTCGGGGCTCGAAGCCGTTCCTTCATCTCAGGGCCCCCGCTCTCTCCCTTTGGTGCAGTTATCAGTTGGATGCACTTCATTATAGAGACCCTGGGCTGGTTCTTTGGAGCTTCCTGCCGGCCAGCTGCTGCGGTGGGGTTGGCAGGTACCAGGTGTGGCCGGCAAACATACCTGCCACAGAGGCCAGTGCCCTTTGAAGTGCCGCAAGAATGTCACACTTCAAAGAAACCTCCCTGCAGCTGTCACCTGGCTATCTAGTGGAGGTCAGAGAGTTAATATGCAACCGCAAAACCCAGTCTTTCCACCTCTGACCTACACCTGGGAAGCTGAAGCCCATTTTCCTCTGCTGCAAAGGATCTGAAAGCAGTGTGCCTAACTTATCTCAGCATTGCTCCTGATTTATCTCGGCAAGAGCTCGGGGCCCTGGATCTTTAGATAAAGATCCATTGTACACACCCATCCAGCAATAAAATAAGTAAATGAGCTGCATGTGTCTTTTCTGAATAGGAATTATTTAGTAATGAAGTATTTACAATTACTATTAGCAGGAGTTTAATTATGGGACTAATTTGTGGAAAAAATTAGTGAGGCCTTGTTCAAAGTGGCACCTTTCATCTGAGGATCACGATGCATTGTATGCAAGTTAATGAACTCTCCTGTGCTCCGTATACATTCAATTACTGTTTCAAAATTTCCTTGGGCATCCAGCGCTCTGGGGCTGGGTGGGAAGCCAAAGTTTATAAATTTCAGCGAGATGGATGTAGATTAGATCTAAAAATGGACTTCCTGGTTGTGACGTTATTAAATGATGGTCTGAATTACTGTGTCAGTTTTTAAAGACTTGCATGATGGGGTCTTCCTGCCACTCTGAGGGAGCACTTTTCACCACCAAACCATCATCCTCCTGAGTAGAACAAGCTTGAGTCTTGGACATAAACACAAATAGTAAAGTATTAAAGGAAAGAAAAAGAGAGTTGGAGTGTGTGACCTAGGAAAACCCAAATTCTGGGCAACTCTTCTTTAAGACTCTGGACTCTGGGAAACCAGCACAGCAGGAGGGTGTTGATGCCTCAATAACAACATAAGGAACAAATTTTTCACGTGGTGGACTTTGATGCTGTTTCTGTTCACAAGTTGAGACTTCAGCTCCCTTTTCCCCCACTCTCAGCCACACATTCCAATAAAGGTTATAGGCTCCATGTCGTTAAAAAATAGGAGAGACAGGGGCTTCCCTGGTGGCGCAGTGGTTGAGAGTCTGCCTGCCGATGCAGGGGACACGGGTTCGTGCCCCGGTCCGGGAAGATCCCACATGCCGCGGAGCGGCTGGACCCGTGCTCCATGGCCGTTGAGCCTGCGCGTCCGGAGCCTGTGCTCCGCAACGGGGGAGGCCACAACAGTGAGAGGCCCGTGAACCGCCCCCCCCCGCAAAAATAGGAGAGACAGATACGTGCACACATGTGTTTGGGGTGGAGTTTCATTTCAGATTTCTAGTCCTGACCCATCAACCAGCCAGCGCCTTTGTCCTAATATTCCTTCCGCAGTTGGTTTATATGGGCTTCATGTTTCTTCCACCTACTCCTCCTTGGGCAGGGAGAAGCAAGATTTTGCAACACAGTAGGTTCTTTGTAAACTGTCCTCGATGACTGGGATGATGGAAACTTACCTTTTATTCTCTTTTCCCCGATATTCTTCCCCTCCCAGTGTTTTATAGTTTTATTAGAACCACCAAAATTTCTGAAGCTTTGGTGCTAAACTTTGCAATTAGTTTTCTTCCACCCTTAAGAGTCAGGGTCCCTGGACTCATATCCAGCTGCAGCGGAGTGAGTGGAAAGCCAGAGGAGTTAAGACAAGGGTTTCTAGAATTGGGCTGCTTAGTTCAAAATCTGGTTCTGCCACGTTCTAGCCATGGGAGTTTGCGCAGGTTCCTTAATCTCTTTGCCGCGGTTTTCTCATTTGTCACGTGGGGACAGTAATAATCCCTACCTTATCAAAAAGTGTGAGGGTTTACATGTAAAACACTTGGTAAGCACAAAAGAATGTTCTGACGATAATAATTGTTACTGCTAATTAATTGGACTCCAGAAAAATAAGGATGAGTCTTCTAGGGGAAGAGTTCGGCTTACATCTCTTCCTAGGTCCAGAACATCTTCAGTTATTATAGTGTTTCTCCAGTTGTGGGTTGGATCTTTTAATGGTTTATGAAATCAGTTTAACTGGGTCTCAACTAGGCTAAGAGAAAAGAAAATGGCAGTATATATGGCAGGTATTAAGGGCAGTACTGTTTTATAAAACTTTTGTTTCTATTAGTGGTGTATACGTATATGTTATATATTGTGTATGTTTGCTTACATACTTAGATGTGTCTATTGACATATATACTCAGAGAAGTTATTCTGAATCACAAAGTAAAATATATGAATTCAACTGCAGTCAAAAAAAAAACAAACATGAGACTAAAAATACAAATTGAAAAGAATTGCTTGTTGCAACCCTGTGACTCCTCTACAGCATGGCTTATATACTGAGCTCTTTCAAAATATATGGTTTTAGAATATGATTAGGACAGTCATAAATGCAGCCAACAAGGGAAGAAAGAAATCGTTTAAATGACTTACAGGGCAAAGAGGACAAAAATGATTAGGCATCTATAAAATGTAAATCATGAAAGTTCATTCTTTGCAAAGCAGATACATGCAAAGGGTTAATATCTTTACTCTGTAAAGGACACTCACAAGGCACGTGAATAGTTAATTCATAAAACAAGTGAATAGCAAACATGCATATAAAAATATCTTCAGGCTCATTTATTGCTAATGAGGAAAACAGTGAAATTATTTTTTTCACATATCAAATTAACAGTTTTGTTTCATGGTAATACCCAGTGTAGAGAAAGTTATAGGCAATTAAATACCTCCACACAAGACTAGTGAGAATAAAGATTGGTGCAACTTCTCTGAGGGAGCTGTCTCGTAATTTGGTTGCAAACGTCATAAAAATATTTATACCCTTTGAATTGATAATTCTACCTGAAAGAATTTATCGTAGGCTATAATAAAGCAAGTGAATGAGTATTTAGCAGTCAGATATTCATTACAGGAATATTAAGGTAAAAAAAATGGAAGATAAAAATTATTTTTCAAAAAAAGACATTTGATAAAATAAACTTTGGTTTACTGATACCGTGGAATAAGAGATAGTCAATGATGCCGTGGCTGGCTCCTGGGATAATTCCCCTAGGAATTTCCTGTGTGAGACTGGTGCCCACAAGCACATCCCACCTTGAGAGGAGGCTTTCTTTCTTTGGGCACCAGACTTCTCTTAAATTATTTAGTGATTTAGACCTTAAGCGTGCAACTTTGCCAAAGTACAACAGATTGAACTTAGGCGTAAGTGCTAAGCTGAATAATAAGGATGTGACTGGCTTTTAGTAACATATAATGTGGAAGAAATTACAGGGTACTTATACCTGGGCCAAGTAGCCCACGCCTGCCCTGCTGTTCTCCCTAAGAGCCCTGACCACACCCAGGTAAGCTTTGGCCTCCCTCCCAGGTAAAACCTGAGGCAAAGGTCAAGCATTCCAGGCTGTGTGTTGTTGTCAAACCCGCTGTCCTTCCACTGCCTGGGCCAGGTGGACCCAGTGCTATGAACCAGGGCCTGCAGGTACTTGCAGCCATCGGGATGCTGCCCACCCGCTTCCCTGCAGTGAACTGGGAACTGTGGGAGTGGTAGCAGTTGCTCTCTCCTGGTCAGAAACCCAGGGGTGGGGATGGCTTGGGGCTCCATTTACTCTTTCCTTTTCTCTTCCTCATATCTATTGAGTCTAGCTCACTGGGTAGGATTTCCAAAAAAATGCTTTTACTCCTGCTTTTGAAATGAGGAGATTAGCATTTAATCAGACTGTAACATATGGAAATATGGCTAACAACGTGACAAGTGAAAAAAGCAGCCATGATACAATATTATGTACATTTTAGTAGTATTTTGGGGAAAACAGTATGTATGTACTTATGGATTCATGTACATTGAAAATAGATTGAAAAGAAGAATATATATCCCACAAAGTTAGCAGTATTTTTTGTTTCTGATTGGGAGAATTCAAATGATTTCTCCTTTCAGTTTATCTCCAGTTTATAATTTTCCTTGAATGTGCATATATTACTTTAATAAGGAAGACGAAGAACCTTTCTGTCATTGCTCTTGTCGTGTTCACTGCTGCCCAGGTCCTAGAATGATGTCTAGTGTATAGTAGCCTTTCAATAAATATCTGTTGGATGAGTGAATGAATGTTGAAGGTCATTGCTTCCATTGGGAAGAGATAGCAGTAAAGAAGGCTTTGAATTCACTGTTCCCATCAGATTCTTCCAATATCTTTGGCTTGTTAGGTCACAGGTTAGAGTTTTGTTAGCATAGGTTACAAAACGTAATTCAAGTCTTTTTCAAAATCACCTATGGCTTTGGACTCCCTGTTTTGTGCTCTCTTCCCTCCAGTACAGGTGGTTTCTGTCTGCTCACCCAAGAGGGCTCACTACACCCCAGCTAACCCAGTCAGCCTTCCCCTGGGGGTTAAGGGCCATGCATGTGACCAAGAACTTGGTCCTTGTTCAACCCAAGTCTGGCCGAAAGAGAGAGAAAAAACAATTTATCCTTGGACCATAGCTATCTACATATTCAGTGCCCTTAGACACTGGGGTGGTGCGCGGTGGCGGGGAGGTGGGACTCACCATTCGTCCTGCAGGAATGCTGAATAGCCCTTCATACATTCAGTTCACTTTGGGGTGAATTTCTGTCCTTACTAATGAGCCTCCCACTTGACTGTGGGAGTCAAGTGCAAAGGAAGAACTAAATCTGGTTTTATTCAAGTTCCATAGTTCATTCTGGTACTGTCATTGGTTTCCAAATTTTAAGCATGGCCTGTGTTGGTCAATGGAATTAAAAGTGAGGGTAGGGGTTGATGACATAGTGGCTGTAAGAATCTTGTTCCCTGTCCTTCTTCATGGGGTTGTCCTGAAGAATGAATTCACTGAAGTACCAGGGGCAAGGTTAGGAATGTGGTTAGTGATGAGCAAATGGAAGTCCCCTGTCCTCTGTCCCTTCACAGCCCCCCACGCTGGGGGCCTTCCTTTGGAGGCTGGGTAGCTCGTTATTTCCAGCTGGTGTGGGAATTGAGCTCTGGAGATGGGTTGATCAAAACGTGGATTGTTGTGACCCAAAGGAGCACAGCTCTGTACCTCATTAACTATCTTCGTGGCATTTTGTCTTTCTGTCTCCTTCAGGCTACCCTCTGTTCACGCCCCTCCCCGAGACGGCTGCTGCTGAATCTAAAGTTTTCACAGTACCATGCGGCTTGTGGGAACTGAATAAATTTCTTCAAGATCTAACATAAAAATAAGTCCTGGCCCCAAGCCCAAAAGAAGTCACTGGGAACCCAATCAGAACTGGGCAACAAGCCCAGACTCAGGCTAATGAGACGTTTACATTCTAGGCCTTTCCTTTCAGTTTGGTCCTCGTGTGTGAGGAAACCCAGAGCGTACTGCAGGCAGAGGTCAGTGCTTCCAGCTCGTGCCATGGCTTCCTGAGGTCGAGCAGGAACAGTAGTAAAACACCCCGAAGCCCAACACATTCAATAAATGACAGATCCTCAGCCCCAAGCAATTACTTCTGTACCTGATTTTTTTTTTTTTTAATTATGTGGGTTTTTGTTTTTTTTTTAATTTTTATTTTATACTGGACCGTAGTTGATTTACAATGTTGTATTTCAGGTGTACGGCACAGTGGTTCAGTTGTACATACACATATATTTATTCTTTTTCAAATTCTTTTCCCATTTAGGTTATTACAGAATATTGAACAGAGTTCCCTGTGCTATACAGTAGGTCCTTGTTGGTTATCTCTTTTATATATAGTAGTGTGTACATGTCAATCCCAGACTCCCAATTTATCCTCCCCCTACCACCTTTCCCCTTTGGTCACCATAAGTTTGTTTTCTAAGTTTGTGAGTCTGTTTCCGTTTTGTGAGTAAGTTCAATTGTATCTTTTTTTTTTTTTTTTTAGATTCTGCCTATGCGTGATATCATCATGTGTTTTTCATTTAAATCCTCTTCTGAGTCTTTGCATCTTTTACCTACGTTCAATCTGTTTACTACTAAAGTCTTATCTTTTACTCTGAGAGGAGGTGGAAATAGGCAAAGGAAATGTAATCTCATTTCTTTCAGTATTTGTGGGAATACTTGGTCCTTGGTTCAATATCTGTTGGAGTTTTAGGAGAGCATTTTAATCTATCAGGTTCAGGAAAGTTTAAAAGGGACCCCCAAAAGAATTTGGAGTTGGAAAACAAGATAGGAGGACACTAAAGGCATGGTGATCATTTTGTTTGGAGAATAGTATTGGCTTTCTAATCAAAGGAGAATGGCTAGTAACAGGTAGTTGGCTGACCATTAATGCATAGGAAGGACAAGAGGGTAAGGACTCATGTTCACTTAAAAGAAGCATTTTTCTCTTAGGTGAAAGTTGTTGGATGTTAGTGTGGCAGAATGTGGTATTTCTTCTAAAATAGGAAAGCAGTTTGTGTAATTTGTGCCAGTGTGCAGAGGGGAGAACCAGATGGCTTTGCCAGGAAACTTTCAGGTCTTTACTAGAATAGGGAGAGGAAAAAAGGGAGGCAAACACAGTGACTCACGAGATGGAGAATCATTGTTTCAAACCAGGGCTGAAGAAACGAAGTTAAATTTCATTTCCAGAAATTTTGTGTTTCCAGATTTGGGAATTACTTTTCAATAATGGCTCCTAATGATCTAGTATTAGAATCTCATTTTTATTTTTTCAAGCACAACTTCAGAGGTGACAAGAAAAATAACCGCAAACTTGGAAATAAGGGAAAAATAGGACAGCATGTCCCATCAATGTTACACTGGGGAAATGTTTAAAAGGCCACCAAGGATTATATAATTAACCAAGGAAAAGTACCTTTTGTTTAACACACAACTTACTACCAACAAGGCCTAGACTCCATGGGGTTATATGTTGATTTGTAGATTTATGTCTGGTAGAAAGATATCTCCAAAGATTATCCAGTAGGACATTAACCAGTTTTGTATTTAACGTAGCAAATACATTGTTCAGACATTCTCTTTCACAAATTTCTACAAATACACAGGTTCTCAAAAGCCCTGGGAAACAGCTTTAACATTCCACTGGCTCCCCCATCAATGAGTTGAATATGAGTTAACACGTGTTCATTCTATGTTTGTATGAATCATGTTTTAACTATTTAAAAGTTGCTCTTTGACAGCGGAATTTGATCTCTTATTGTTTACTGAGTAAGGTTTCTCACAGTAACTTCTCTACTGCTCTTTGATTAATGCTGAATGGAGTCATGATTTTACCAACATTTATTTTGGTGGAGGCGTCATGTGTAATCCCACCTGTATCCTTCAAAAGCATTTGTAAACCACCAACGAAACTCTTTCCTTATGTCAGTCAGTGTGCAAAGGCTGTCCTCGTTCTTAAAGGAAGTTAGAACGAATGAGACTTCATCACAGCAATCTAAGAATTTTATCTAAATGGAAGAAAAATCAGTGTTTAATGTAGTTCAATACTGATTGTCAATAAGCAAATCTTGTACATATACAATTTTTGCTGGCTTTTGTGTTAAAAGTTTTATCTACCCGTATAAACAGTTTGTGGAAGACTGAATTGGTTTGAGAGGAAAATCAGCTCTTTAAAAAAGAAAATAACCTAAACCACAAACAGTTGAATGCAGCCAGAATTGGTTGTTCATTGCCTGAATGAATTTGACCTCTCATCCTTGAATAATGAGCCACTTGAATTTAACTACTTTTTGCTGTGATATACAGTTGCATCTTTGAAATTTAGGGGATGCGGAATGATCTCAAATAATTTTAATTGCTTATAAAGAAAAACAGGCATGAGAAACTGTGCCACTTTAAATGCAGCAGAGACACAGATCTGGGACTGTAGCAACTCTATCTGTCTCTTCCGTTCAGACAGGTAAGATCTCTTTATAGAAATAAGTACCTGATACCCAGAAAGGAAATACATTTGTGCTTGTTATATGAACCTGTCTGGAAGCTAGAAATAAAACTCATGACAAATGAGCTTCGAAAGTTTATCTTAATGTTTCAATATTTTAAATCAGAACAATTTTTATAAACATAGAAATATATATTTCTTTAGAATACTCATTCTGCAGTTAAGTCCTTCCGTTCTTGCTTAGAGGTTCGCATAAATGGACCGCCAGAAGTTTTTTCTTATTGAGGGCAGTGGGTAATGATAGAAAGTAACAAGTGGGTTGAGTTTGGCTTAGAAAGTGATATTCACCACTTTTGCTCCCCAATCTATTTTGTGTGTGGCGTGGCCTTTATTTAAAGTTGGGGTAAGAAAAAAAAAGTTGGGGTAAGCATTATGCCCCTCATTGTACTAGCTCCTTTAGCAACTTGTTTCCAATGGAGTATCAACCAGTATTTGAAAGAAGAGAGAATGTACATGTTAAAAATCTAAGAGCAAGAGGGAAATTCTATACGTACTCCTATGAATGACAAATTAGAGTTGGTTAAAAAAGTAAAAAGGTAGAATGGAGATACATAATTTTTTTTAACATGATTTCACTAACCAATATGGCAGTTATCGGTATTTTTAAGGCTGCCATCCCTGGTATTGCAAGTTTGGGCATCTAATTGGTAACAATTTCAGACGGACAAACAGATTTACAAAACTGTTTTAAACTGTTGTCAAAAGCTCCCTAAAGATAAAGGTGTTTATTATTTGTTTCCTTTTTGACTAGTAAGGAACTGTAAATAAGTATAATGAAAAACCTTTGATCTTAATGAAATATCTTCAATTAAAACAAAAATTGGGGTTTGAAATGGTTGAAACCAGTTTCTAGAATCATTCCTACCACCACCCACCCCTGGGGTTTTGGTGTTCTCTTGGTCTTCACAATAGGGGCTACATAAAACCCATTGATAATGGTTTCTCTACCCGCCTTTAGGGCTGCCTATGGCTACAGGAAAGTTCTACTAGTCCTGCAGGGGTTATCTGATGTTAGCCGAGAGGCTTGGTTATCTTAAACAAGCAATGTTTACATAGTTTTTTACTGAGGCTTCTCATCCAGCTTTGATCTATTTGGGAAAAATAGAAATGATGATCTGAGAACTACTGACTCCTAGGACTCATGAAAGTTGGTCAGGTTTTGTTTTTGTTTTTGACAACTACTATTCGGAAAAAAAAAAAATTAACAGCAATATATATTCCTAGCTGAATATACAGAAAATAATAAAGACCCATAAGGGCTCAAAGTTAATCCACAAAGCTAGATTCTACCATCAGCCAAAGATGCCCCTGTTTCTCTTTTGTTCAGCAACTTTGAGGAGGAGGTTTCTGTTACTTGCAGCCAAAACCGAACTGATAAGTATTCTTAAAACCTTTCCCCCAGATTCATTTTTCTAATTAATAAAATGACACTAAATTCTAAATAGAAAAATAATGATATGGATAAATTATAGTTCTCATCCCTTTAGATGTTTCAGTATTTTGTTCATGTCGAATCATATGGCCTGTAACTGGTACCTTTTAAAAAAATCAGCTGGCTCTATTTTCCTGTGGGTAGGCAGATAAATCTTCAACTTAGAACACTTTTTACTAAAGGAAAAAAAATTTTGTTTACATTTTCTTGAAGTCATTCTTTGTGTAGTACACAAATTATTTAAAGATGACTTTCCCACAGTAGAACTAGCCAGCTTAATTCCTCAGGTAAAGACTTAGGAATGGCTTAAGATTGTTTTGAGTTTTCCTCAGAAAAGGCACCTTTAGCAAGCTCAGTGTCAGAAACTTGATGAATGTAGTCACGGTCATCCTGAAGTAACGGTCCCAAATGACCAGAAATTGCTCTTTTCTATGAAAGAATATAGGGCCTCCCAAAAGAAGTAACATAGCTCAAAGCATCTGGGGAGGAGTCTGGACATTTCAGAAGTTTTCAGCCTTAGGATTTAACAGGTGGAACAGCGGATAGTTTGTGTTGCTTGGTATACCTGGTAGAAAGGTTTGCAGCTCAGTTCTGGCCCACACAGAACTGGCCAGAGGTAGAAAGAGCTGTGAGGCAAAGTTTGTTTCCGTCTTCGCCCTGATTGACTAGCGTTGCAGTTAAACGCATGGACCCTGGAGTCAGACTGTGTGAGTTCAAATCCTGACTCTACACTTGCTAGCTGTACGACCTTGGACACGATGCTTAAACGTTTTGTGCTTCAGTTAACCTGCCTGCAAACTAGAGATATCAGTAGAATTTACTATTGTGTGAATTAATCGACTTAATATGCATAAAGAACTTAGAAAAAGCGGCTGGTGCTGGTGTGCATGTAATAAATGTTAGCTGTTATTATTTTCATAATTGTTCCTATGTATGTACTTTTACATTCATTTTGTGTGTGTAACAATCACCTATCTAGTCCTAACAGTACATTCAGAAACATTAAATAAGTCAGGAAGAATTTTAAGGATGGAGAAACCTTCCCAATACTCTGAAATCTAATTACTCAAGTGCTGTCGACTTCAGACTCACAAATTACCTGATAAGCAAAGTGAGGGAAAATTGCTGTTTAGAGAGCAAAGGCTAGGGTTTTTCTCATAAAGCACAAAGAGGATTAATTGATGAAACACTAGAAGAGGAAAACACCTAGTTCCTAATTGACATGGGTTTTGTATCTTTTATGGGGTGGATCTAAGGCATTCCAAGTTCTCTGTATACCCAGGCAAAGCTTCCTCTTTCTCCTGCATATTCCCTTCCCTGAAATCCTTTCTTTATTCCTACTCATCCTTTAGGTTTCAGCTTGGATATTATGTCCCCTGAGAAGACCCCCTTCCCTCTTGAGCTCCGGTAGGAACCTGTTCTCCCACCCCGCAATTATAGCACTTAGCATATGCTGCATTGGAACCAATAGTTAACTTGTCAGCCTCTCCCATTGGACCACAGATCCCTGAGAACAGAAAAATGATCTATTTTGTTTATTATTGTCACCTTGGCACCCAGCACAGCACTTTAATGGTGCATGCTCCATAGAATTTTGTTGTGTTATGTAGGACAGACATCCCAAGACCTCTAAACTTTGGTGCTGGTGGCTCTCATTAGCTTTGCATGTTAGTAAATGTGGACGCTGGCGGAACTGGGTGAATCTAAGGCTTTTCTGGACACATTTTCATGTGCAGGGTATATAGGAAGGATGGATTAGGGTTCTGGAATTCCCGAGGCAATGGGAATGTGCTTCAGTTTCTACTTACTTTGCTTCCTTCCTCCTCCCTGCTTCAATCTTCAAATTGAATCTTTAATCCTAAAAAAAAAAAAAAAGAAAGAAAAAAGTCATCCCTGATAAATATACTGCAGGGATGGGACAAGATCTACAGTAGGCATTAAGATGGGAAAGAGGCCAGTCACTTTCCTGTTTACTTTTTGTGCCATCACAGAATACAGCCATATTTGTTTTTCAGTTGAAAGGTCAAGGCGGAGCCTTTATCTGTGAATGAACGGGTTGCTGTTTCCTTTTCCTTTTTTCTGGCATTAGGCTACTCTGAGACTTCCTCCAAAGGTTTATGAGCATCTTTGCTCTAGTGGATAACGTGGGGTTAAACTTCCTTTTGGAGGAGATAAACCTTTCCTGAGTCAGTCAAAGGCTTCTTGTCATTCAGATTCCTTTGTAAGTGTGGCAGGTTAACCGGCTGTGGCCTCTTCTATCATCTCATCTGCCTGTTTATCTTACTTGTTCATTTCTCTCTGCCAATAAGGATAGGAACTGGTCAGACTGTGTGTACAGTATATGCAAAATGATGTTGTTTTGTCCAAGGAGGAGCCCTTTACCTTTTTGCTACTTGCATGAGAAGAAAAGGTCTATTAAGATTGTGTGGGTCAGTGACTTGACAGATATCAATGCAAGCCTGAATAAGAAAAAGAATTTCTCCCTCCTAAGCCATGGCATATCAGTTGTACAGAAATACCACTTTGGGAAACGGTCTTCAGGAGAGCCTCGATGAGCTTATACAGTCTCAACAGATTACCCCCCAACTTGTCCTTCAAGTTCTACTTCAGTTTGATAAGGCTATAAATTCAGCATGGGCACAGAGGGTCAGGAACAGAGTCAATTTCAGGGGCTCTCTAAATATGTACAGATTCTGTGATAATGTGTGGACTTTTGTATTGAATGATGTTGAATTCGGAGAGGTGACAGAACTTATTAAAGTGGATAAAGTGAAAATTGTAGCCTGTGATGGTAAAAATACTGGCTCCAATACTACAGAATGAATAGGAAAAAAAATGGCTTTTTAATGCTATCCTGTTATTGTTCATCGCTTTTTGAGGAGAAGCATAGAAGAGATTTTTTAAAAATTTATTCCGGCATTGCAGAAGTGACTGCACTGTGCCGTACTATCAGAGAGTTCCAGTAGAAAGAAGCTTATAACTCTGTACCTTCTTACATTACCTTTATTATACAGCATGAAGAAACAGAACTTTTTTTTTTTTTGCCGCACGCGGGCCTCTCACTGTTGTGGCCTCTCCCGTTGCGGAGCACAGGCTCCGGACGCGCAGGCTCAGCTGCCACGGCTCACGGGCCCAGCCGCTCTGCGGCATGTGGGATCCTCCCGGACCCAGGCATGAACCCGTGTCCCCTGCATGGGCAGGCGGACACTCAACCACTGCGCCACCAGGGAAGCCCCAGAACTTCATTTTACGACAAATCAAACATTGTGGCCTTCCTAAGACCATTCTTTAATAAATTCATTTTAAAACTCAAAAAAAAAAAAAAAGGTTTGTGCTAGGTAATGATTATATGCCTCTATCTCTTTTAATTCCTGCTTTAAAAAGGAAGTGACTCATACGGTAGATAAACTGGACTTGAAAGAATGTCTAGCTTATGCAAAGCTCTTATTTACATACTAGTCTCTTTCATTCACAGGGAAATAGGGACTCCAGGACTTTGGGAGTTCCTCCCTTTTCTGTTTTCTGATAGGCAGTGACCTAAATGATCTCTGGAAGTTTGTTGTTGTTGTCAGTTTTCCCATTTTTTTTCCTGCCCTTAACGTGTCCCTGATGCAGCCTTTCCTTTCTCTGTTGAAAATATGAATTACATGAATGTGAGAGCAGAGACCAGAGAGATACTATAAAAATTTCTTCTATCTTACGTTCCTAACTCCTCAAAGCCTCAGATCCTTCATCACTAGTAGCTCAAGTCTGTCTACATGGGGCTTCATCTACTCCCTTCCTGACTTCCAGGGTTTAGTAAAGCAGTTTAGAGTACAGGTTAGAAGCATGTGCCTTAGAGTCAGCTAGACCTGGACTGGTTTCATATTAGCTGGTAGTCTTGGAAAAGTCATTTAACCTCTTACCCTGTTTCCTCACCTGTTAAATGGGAATCCTAGTAATACCTGGATCACAGGACTACTGTGATGGTGACATGAGAATTTATGTAAAGCACATGACTTATTATGTGGCCAGTGGTAAACTCACTCAGTATTTGAGATTAATAAGAATTTTATTTGTAAGCTTAGTCTTTAATTCTCTCACTTTCTTTTTTTTAATGTCTTTTCTAAATCATGTCTTCAATTTATTTATTTATTTATTTATTTATTTATTTTTATTTTTGGCCGTGTTGGGTCTTTGTTGCTGTGCGCAGGCTTTCTCTAGTTGCGGCGAGCGGGGGCTACTCTTCGTTGCGGTGCGAGGGCTTCTCATTGCAGTGGCGTCTCTTGTGGCGGAGCACGGGCTCTAGGCGTGCGGGCTTCAGTAGTTGTGGCTCGTGGGCTCTATAGCGCAGGCTCAGTACTTGTGGCGCACGGGCTTAGTTGCTCCGTGGCGTGTGGGATCTTCCCAGACCAGGGCTCGAACCCGTGTCCCCTGCATTGGCAGGCGGGCTCTCAACCACTGCGCCATCAGGGAAGTCTTCAATTTAAACCACTATTTTATTTCTCAGTCTTTGTTGAATAAATGAATCAACAGTGACTGAATGATAGTGGTCTATGTTCCCAATGATAAGAGCCAACTATATTCTCAAAAATTCTCATTTGTTCCTGAGATTCCTAGGCGGGCAGATCAACTGCAGGGTGAGGAGTTTATTCTGCCCAGTTATGGAGTTACAGGGGTTCCTAGAGGCCTGATTCCTCACCCTGCTCACTGGCTTATAAACCGGAGATGACCTCAGGCTGGTGTGATCCAGATCAACTCCCATTTGAGCCAGGTCCCAGCCAGACAGCAACAGGGCAGGGCACTAGGCAAACAATCCTCTCTTGTTTTCCCCTCCCTTAAAATATCCTTTCGTACTCTCATAGATAGTTATTAACTTGACCACAGCTCATATATTAGTTCAGGTATAAATGACTAAAGAAGGAGTGAACTCATTTGAGTTTTTTCTTGTAGCTTCCACTTTTAACTCCTTTAATATTTCTTTTGCTCTATGAATATTGCTCTGGTGCATATTCATTGGCTTGTTTTTTCCATGCCATTCTCCCACTCCCAACTAACCAGCTAACCAGTGGTAAGTAGAAACTTGAAGGCTTTAAGTTAAAGAGTTAGTGACATGGGACTTCCCTGGTGATGCAGTGGTTAAGAATCTGCCTGCCAATACAGGGGACACGGGTTCAATCCCTGGCCCTGGAAGATCCCACATGCTGCAGAGCAAGTAAGCCCGTGCGTCACAACTATTGAGCCTGCGCTCTAGAACCCGCGCTCTAAGCCCGCGAGCTACAACTACTAAGCCTGCGCACCACAACTACTGAAGCCCGCACACCTAGAGCCCGTGCTCCGCAACAGGAGGAGACACCGCAATGAGAAGCCTGCGCACCACAACGAAGAGTAGCCCCAGCTCGCCGCAACTTGAGAAAGCCTGCGCGCAGCAACGAAGACCCAACGCAGCCAAAAATAAATAATAAGTAAATAAATAATTTTATATAAAAAAAAAGAGTTAGTGACATAGTCCTTACATTCATGTACTCAACAGCTATTTGGAGCATCTTCTCTGGTCCAGGTACTGTCTTCAATGTTGGGTGTATATTAATTTTTTTAAAAAGAGAGACATGGACCTTATCATTACAGAACTTATAACTGAGCCTCATCTTTATGGGAGATTTTAGTGTTCTTTTAGGACCCATCCAGCACCCAACCTCACACTTTTATAACTGTCTTAATTCTATTTGACTTTCACCTCCATCCCACTTCAGCCATCCTTTTACATAGGCACTTCATAGGCATTTACAATTACACTTGACCTTGTCATCGCCCAGAGCCGAAATCTTAAACTCCATAGACTGGCTTGCTAACCACAGGCTTACAATTCTTCCAGCTTTCTCACCTCCATTTTCCAGCCATGCATTTTCTTCAAGACTTCCGGTTCCTTTTTGTCCCTATCATGTCAGTCACGTCCATATTTTCACATCCTTCCTATCCAGCCTAGACAGGGTGATGGTTTAATGCTTCACTTTTTCTCTAGTCAATACCATCGTATCCCTTCTGCTGTCATATTCTTCAAGATCCTTACCCTGTACCAATGCAACTTCTTCACTTTCACATCTAGCCTTCTGAAGGCTGCTAGGAAAAAAAGTCACTCAGCTTTGTTGCAACAAATTGATTGTGTTCAACTTTAGGCAGACTTACAATGCTGCATATTAATCTTTCTATGTGTCTTGGGTTATCACTTTCATTCCCCACAATTGCCTTATTTTTTTCTTCTGGCGTTTAAAAGTATGTATTTTTGGTTTAAAAACATGTTTATTATGGAAAATTGCAAACATTTGTAAAAGCATAGGGAATAGTGTCCTAAACCTCCACATATCTGTTACTCAGCTCGTGACCAGTCTTGTTCCATTATGGCCTCTATCCCACCACCAAATTATTTTAAATCAAATCTTTGACATCATATTATTTTATCTGTGAATACAGTACGTACTCTAAAAGATAAGGACACTTTAAAAAACTAAGCACAATAGCATTATCTCAGTAAAAAGTTAATAGTCATTTTCTAATACCACTAGACATACATACAGGCAGTTTTCACATTTCTTTGTTGCCTTTTGACTTTTTAAAGAAAGTTTGTTTGAATTAGGATCCAAATAAGGTCAATATTTTGTGATTGGTTGACATGTCTGGTAAGTCTCTTTTAAGGTAAAGTTTCTTCCTCCTTTTCTCTTTTTCTCTTTATATACATATACGTATAGTTTTTGTTTGTTTGAAGAAACCAGGTCCTGTGATTGCTTTTGAAACCATTGCTATATTACTGTGACCAACTCTCTCATTCCTGACAGCTGATCAGGATTTACAGAAAGAGTCTCTTAACTAGTACCCTTAACTACCTATACTCCTATTAGCACTTGCATCCATCCTTCCCTCCTCTGCTGGTCCTGAGAAAAGTGTCCCTTCTCTCTTCTATCTAAGGCTAATTCTTCCATCAGCGCCCTTGGTCTCTCTCCACCAGCTTCTTAGGAAACGCCCTCCATTTTTTATCCTCCGTCTCCGGTATCTTTAGCCTCTCCCTGACTCTATCGCTCTCAGGACATAAACACTGAAGGGCTCTCTCAACTATACAAACAAAGTAACCAACCAAATAACACACACACACACACACACACACACACACACACACACACACACGCACACACGCACGAGTACCCTCGGTCTTGTGTCTCATTTGGATTTTGGTCCCATCTCTCACATTCCTTTTAAAGCCAAGCTTCTAAAAAATCTCTTCATTTTTTCCACACTTCCAACTTCCATTTACTCCCTAACCCACTGCCTGACTTCAGTTTCTATCACTCCTCAGAAATAGTGTTTTCCTTTCCAAGGGCATTAAAACCTCCTGACTAAATGCAATGGCTATGGTCTGAGTCTTTATTTCATTTGATATCTCTGCAGCATTTTACAGTGTTGGCCACGCCATGCTTCTTGAAACATCCTTCAGCTTCCATGAATTGGTTTCTCTTGGTTTTCCTCCTACTTCTGTGATTGCAACTTCTCAGTTCCTCCAAAGGTCTTCCTTCTTTATCTGCCCTTGCCAAGATTTAAGCCTTTCGTGAGTTCTATGTACTTTCCCCAGGGGATCTCATATATGCCTATGAATTCAACCATCACCTTACAAGGACTCCCAAATAGATGTCTCTGGCTCTGAAATCTCTCTCCTGAGATCTGGGTCTATGTAGCCAATTCCTACTGGACAGACACTTTGACATCCCTTAGACAATTCAGACTCAGTTAGCTTAATTCATCCATTATCTTCCCACTTAAACTTCCTCTACTTTCTGCCTTGTCTGTCTTTGTGAATGTTATGACCTGGTTACTCAAGCCAGAAATTTCGTAATTATCCTTGATGTCTTCCTCTCCCTCCCTGTTCTCTTTTCTCCCGTTTCTAATAGATCACCAGCTGATATTTATCTTAATATTAATTGCCCACTTTGCACATTTTTCTTTGAAGCTCCTTTCATCTTGCATAGATGACTGCCATAGCCATGGGTCATTCTGCCTCCTGCCTAGGACCCTCCAGTTCACTTCCCACAATGCTACCTGATCATATGAAATCCTTCAATGGCTTTCCATTCCTCCAGGAAAAGAAAGAAGCTTGGTAACACAGTGTATAAAGCCCTGATTAGGTCTTCACCTCTTCAGCCTCCTTGTCTGTCATTCCCCATTCCCCATCTGATACTCAACCTTTGCGCTTCAGCTCAGGGGTCATCTCTTCTAGGAAGTCTTCTCTGCCCTGTAGTCCAGGTTAGGGGCTCTTCTTATCTATCTGCCTTGAGAAATCCCCCCATGATAGGCTCACATCTCCACCCTGTCCTCCTTCACCTACTGACTTGGCTGGTGCTCACACACGTAGCTACCTAAGTCATGGACCCCCCAGCTGGGAAGGATCTCCTCCTCATTTTGCCGGTAAAGATTTGTCTGTTTGCAACTTGCTGTCTTTAAGGAGGGAAGCTTTTAGCAATTCAAAAACTGTTTACCAAGGACCTGCCATGGGCAGGGCTCTGTGTTAGACATCTTCAGGGTATAAAGAAAGAAACCCTTCCCTCAGGTTGCTTAGTGGGGGAGGGGAGATAAACTATCCACTTAATAAACAGAATGCAATCAATAAAGAGGTACAGCTACAGTGCTGTGAGACTTCAGAAGAAGGTGTGATAAAGGGCCCTGAGGTCACCAAGGGGGTCAAGGAAAGCCCTGTTGGGGGGCTAGTGTTTGAGCTGAGCCTTGAAAATGGATGGATCAAGAACAACTATGGAGGGAAGAGCATTTGGGGCAGAGAAGCCTGTGAAGGGAGAGGCAGAGACTAACTTGAATTTTAAACTATGGGCATAGTTTGCTAAGTATCTGTGCTGGAATTAGCAGGCCCTTTCATGCTCCCTTAAAAAAGAAAAATTACAGAAACTAGATAGCACCCAATCATGGATCTTCTGCAATTTGAAAAAATATTTATATAAGCATACATATATTGTCCTGTACCATCATGCAACTTTGCCTGTCTGCTTTTTCCAAAAGCTCGAAAGGCAAAAATATTTTGTAACATTCATTTATGTATTCAGGAAAGAGTTACTGATCTTCGCTAAGTGCTGGGCTTAATGGCATCTGCAAAGGTAAGTAAGACAAAATCACTGCTTCCAAGAAATCACAGTGTTGTGGGTGTGGTAAGAGATAGGTTATCAGAGGTTAGAAAACAATAAGGTAGTGGATATTGTGACACAGGTCTGAATAGGTTGCTGTAGGAACTGAGCCCCTAACTCTGGCTTGGGGGTAGGAAAAACCATCAAAGAAGAAATGAAATCTGTGAAGTAGGCAGGGGTGCAAAAGTGTCCCAGAGAGAGCTACAATATGTGAGCAGGGAATGCGAGGTGAGAAAAGGGGACCGGGGTGGGTGGCTTTTTGTACTTTTGCAGATTTGCAAAAGGGTTTCAGCAGTCTTTCTTCCCTGATCTATATTGTTTATAAAAGAAGAGGGGAAATAGATTAAGTAGGTGGAGAAATACCACAAGGCAGAGGAGAAAGGCGAGGACCTCGTTCCACAGCTCTGTCTCTGCAATTCATACGCTGGGCAGTTGAGGAGAGTTACTTAATATCTCTGGGCATCTGTCAGTATGGGCTCTGGCCTAGTGATCTTTAAAACCTTTTCCAGCTTGAATGATATGGGGCCCTGTTTTCCATGACTTTCCCTCTGATGATAAAGCTGGACATATGTATGCTGATGGGTCAAGATCTTTGGTTCATTATTTGCTGAGAAACAGCAAAACCTGTTTTCAGATTTTTTTGTTTTTCCCCATGATGAGCAGTGTAAAGTTTTTATCCATCGTCAGCTGTTTTCCTTGGAGCGAGGGAGGGAAGCATCAGTTCTTTTAAAACATTCTGACACCTTTCCTTGCTACAGTATCAGTACTGCCCTGAACTACATAATATGGTGATAAGAACTGAAATTACTCATTGACATTATCATGGGGCTATTTTGAAAACATTATCTCATGTTCATTTCCTAGAATATCATCAAGTCTCTGCAATGTCAGTTCCTTAAAAGAGCATGTTGTTTTTGTTCCAACTGCAGCCAAACCGTGTTCGTGAATCATGTCTTCAGTACTGCTAACTTCCTTCTCTGATGCTGTGACCAAAAGTATAGCTTTGAGCAAACTATGCCGTAGCGGAATCTGACAGAATTTGCTAAATTTGAAGCTAGCTGTTTTCAGTCATTTAGCTTTACTCTTTATGTAGGTTATCTACATTGTAGGTTACTTATGGCATATTTCAAATCCTGGACTGAACTTCTACCATCATTACCTGTGGTGTTGTCATCTCTCTCCTCATATCCCCATCCTCCAGCAAGTCACCATGTGCTCAGGCAAAGATAACTAATTAATCCTCATGTTAGGCCAAGCATCCTTTCACAGCTGAATTCAGCATGAATTGATATTTTATATATTCCCAAAGATAGAAAAGGCTATCATATTATCTGAGAGTTTAGTTTGACTTGTTTCCATTAATGTGGAAGATTGTTGTCTAATAATCAGAAACTTCTCTTGTCTGACTTTAAATCCTTATTCATGAGACCAGATGAAGTGAGCATTAATTAGTTTTTTGTGTGTGTGTGTGCTACGTAGGCCTCTCCCGTTGCGGAGCACAGGCTCCGGACACGCAGGCTCAGCGGCCATGGCTCACGGGCCCAGCCCCTCCGCGGCACGTGGGATCCTCCCAGACCGGGGCACGAACCCGTGTCCCCTGCATGGCAGGCAGACTCTCAACCAATGCACCACCAGGGAAGCCCTCATTAGTTTTTATATGGAAGGATGCTTTTAAAAAGTTCTAACAAGCTCCAATTTTCTTTGCCTTTTATCAGTCAATTCATGCATTCACTTATCCAAAGCAATGAATTCATTTTTTATATTGCTCTCTAAACTACTTATATACAAAGCTAATTTTAGGCAGCATCCTTAAATAAGGTTAAAGCAGTATTAGTTAAGGGGGAAGACAGTCAGCAGTGTTTTATGATAGCCAAAGGCAGAGGAGCACGAGGTAAGGTAATTTGGAGCTTCTGGGAAGCCCAGGGGCTTGATGGCTTAGATTTCAGTCCTTAGAACTTGTTTCAGTAACAGTCCTGCCTCTACTACATGAGTCATAAACATTAGAATAGGCCATACCTTCAGCCAGATGCCGTGGAAAATAGTTTGTTAAAACGCAAAAACTGAATGGCTATGTCTCATACTCAGCATGACTCTCAGGACTGAGTCTTTTAGGCCTGCTAATTACTTTTTGAGTGAATTAATGTATAGTAAACACGGGTAAGGATGTTGCCAGAGCATTATTAGCCAATGAGCAGAATTCCTTGCAAGGCAGATGGAGACTGAGACCAACCACCTAATGAATTTACATAAGGATCACATGAGGCCGCTACACAGAGAATTTAGCAATAAACAGTTCTGTCAACTCTTGACCTTTTCAGCTGTAGCCTTTCTTCCTGTATTTCTATGGAATAACACCTAATATATAATGATCAAGATTATGCTTATTTAATATAATACATTTTTTCTTTTAAAAGTATCTTTGTATATCAAACAGTGCTTTTTAAAATTTATGCAAGGACAGTGCCTTGGAAACTACATTTCTCTGTTATTTTTCAGATCATTCTTCTGGATACAGAAATAATATAATGAAGGTGGGATAAATGCAAAGGTTTTTATTGAACACTGCCTTATTTTAGATACTTTTTACTATTTAATACCTCATGTCTGCTAATTTAGGAGGAAAAAGTATTCTTTTGAAATCTTCTTTTGCGTAGGTTATTTTCCTTGTTATTTTCTGGGTCTGGATGGTACAAAATGACTGATAAAATAGGTAAATGATAATGAATCTAGTTTCACAAGAACTTGACAGCCTCATGGGCTTCAGCCAGCCCCTCAGAACACCTACTCTTCTCTTGAACAATGACAGCAGGGCTGGGAGATGAGTAGCGCCGTTACTCAGTGTTTCAACACTGTGGGAAGGACCATGGTGGAAAGTCAGCTAGAAGCTGCCAATGCTAGTTACAGAAAAGAGAACTTTGAACAGGAGTGAGAATGAACAGATAAAAACAGCTGACTCTAGGTAGGAGGTTGGTGGATGATGAACTAAAAAGTGTAGGCACTCTGAGATTGAGGTTCAGGATAAGCAAAGAACAGGGTGTATTCTGTGGCCAGGGGCCAGGCTGTTTGCATAGTGAGTGAAGCCATCCCATTCACTGTGTGTGCATTCACGGAGCCTCGGGGGGTGTGTTGTGTGTGTGTGTGTGTGTGTGTGTGTTGGGGGCTGGAGACAGAGGCAGACTGGAGAGAGGACAGTCTCCATCTAATCAAGTCAGCTGCTCTGTCCTTAGCTCTAGCCGATTGTTGCATGTCAACCTCATGTGTTACCAGTTTTCAAAAGACATGGGAAATCTGATACCTTAGAGGGAATAATCAAATGTAGCCTTAAAAACAATTATGTGAGCCAACTGACCGTATCTATGGGCTGATAGGAGCCTCTGGTCACCAGCTGGCCATCTTTATTCTAAGCTGATTTCAGAATTACATCCTACCTGTTGAGGCTTGTGCTACTTGTTAACTGGGCAGCCTTAATACCTGCATCTGAATAATGACTCCAAGAAGATTTAGCCCATTGGGTTGTTTAACTCAAAGAGTTTATGATATCCTTTAGTGGGAGGTATGTTATCTCCGAGCTCTGAGAGTCCCTACACTATTGTCCTACACTGTTAGTAGTCCCTACTCATGGGAACATCTTGGGGTCATGTCCTAAATTAGGATAATCAGAGGTCTAAAAGAATCCTTAGAAAATGGTCTCCAACTTCCTGGTCAAAGGAAGATCTTACAGAGGCTTTATGAGCTAGAATGACTGTGTGTGTGTGTGTGTGTGTGTGTGTGTGTGTGTGTGTGTGTGTGTGTGTGTGTGTGTGTGTGTGTGTGTGTGTGTGTGTGTGTGTGTGTGTGTGTGTGTGTGTGTGTGTGTGTTGGGAAGCAGTTGGGAGGGAGAGGAGTTGGGGGGAAGAATCCCAGAAAGTAACCATGGACCCCAAGAGCAGTCCTCACTGTTAACAGTTGCTCCAGTGACTAAAGGGAGTTTCCTCCCCTGACTGTGGGCCTCCAAGGTTTCCCAGCTGATTACCAGATTTTCAGAAGCAGCTTGAGTCTTCTTTCCTCTCTGGTCCCTTAAGGGTTGAGGGGTTGGGTTAGAAAGAGAGAAACGGATTAGTTAAACATCCTAAAGATTAAATGGTGGTTTTATATTTTGATTATCAGTGTTACATGTGAATTTCGTCTGTTGAAAAAATAAGTACAATGGTGTGTTAGTGTAGGTTCATCAGTTGTGACTAATGTACTCTGTGGAGGGGGGATGTTGATAATGGGGTAGGCTGCGCGTGTGTGTGGGTGAGGCTGTACAGGAAAACAGGAAAAGCTGTGTATTCTCTGTTCAGATTTACTGTGAACCTAAAACTGCTCTAAAAACCAAAGCCTATTAAAAAAAAATAAGCACACCTTCTTCTAGTTCCTTTTCAACTCTTAGTACTCTATAAATTCATACATATTTATGGTGAAAAATGTTGGGACCCTTGTTCTGGTAGGAGTGTGCTAACATATTCCTTTTCTCTGTTTTCTTTACTCTTCCCTTTACCTCCCACCTGTTTATAGAGCCGCTGGCTTTGAAATCTTTTACCCTCCCTCTGAGCTTCACTCATGCTCAGGGGGGTGTCTGGTACGTAGCAGATGTTCAGTACATTTTATTGACTGTCTGAGTAAAGGAAGGAATGAATGACCCTGGCTTGGAAGTCGCGAGCCTTGGTGTGACGTTAGCCTCCATTCCAAACTCAAGGCGCATTTGTTTTGTGTTAGAACTCTGGCAGTTTGGGTTTTTTTTTAACCTACACTTATTTATTAGGGGTTAAAATGATTCCTATTTTCAAAACAGGATGTTATCAATGGAAAATGATTTTAGACATCATTTAATCAGGTACTGGCATTTTTTTAGATGACAGTTCATGTGTCTGTGCTCCTGTGTGTTTGAGGAAACAGAGGCCAAGAGAGATTTCCTGATGTGTCACTAGGCTGGTAGAGGGCAAGGTGGATAATTTGAAGCCCAGTTCCTCTGACTCTTAGTAGCACGTTTGTGACATGGCTATTCTCAGAGAAAACCTAACCTAGGCAGGTGCTTTGGCTGGTGACAAACGCCACACTGGTGGTGCCCTTCTTCTATGGGAACATGGATGTAACTTGTAGCTTTTCCTTGTCATCAAGCTAATTTCCACCGCAGAGAATGTTTTTACTTCTAGGGAGGGCTATGTGGCTTCATTTTGCCCCAGAGCCGAAGTTTTTAATGGGCTTCTAATGTATATATGTGCATATATGTATATATATTTTATATATATTTCCCATCTTGCTGACATCAAGGAATTCTGAATGTGATCTTGTATAAATTCAGATTCCTGCTGAGAGAAGAAAATTCTATAAAGTGAGCCCTGCTGATAACCTATCCAACATTATGTTTTATCTGCCCGATCAAAACGGGTGTGAGTGCAAACACTTATTTTAGACTCATCTCAAGTTAAGCACTTTTCTCATCGTTGGCTTGGAAACCTCACCTGCCTGTGGTGAGAGTATGCTCACATGTAAGCTGGCAACAGAAACAGAGCAGGCATTCTGTTGAAGTGTGATCTTCAAGAGCATCAAGATGTCATTAAGAGAAGACTGGGGCTTCCCTGGTGGCGCAGTGGTTGAGAGGCCGCCTGCCGATGCAGGGGACGCGGGTTCGTGCCCCAGTCCGGGAAGATCCCACATGCCGCGGAGCGGCCGGGCCCGTGAGCCATGGCCGCTGAGCCTGCGCGTCCGGAGCCTGTGCTCCGCAACGGGAGAGGCCACAGCAGTGAGAGGCCCGCGTACCGCGCGCAAAAAAAAAAAAGAGAAGACTGGAAGCCCTTTGTAATTAAATGGAGAGATTGAGTTCACTTTATGTTTAATTCTCTGGAAAATATTTGTAGTGTTTGCTTGCCATCCTTGCTAAATCATTGTTTTCCTGGCTGCCTACTGGCCCTCCCCACCCCCTCCCCAAGCATCGTAGAGTGGTTTTGGAAAAGACTAATGTTAGCTGTGGGTGCTTTTGGACATTTGGATTGATTGAAAGAAGAGGCAGAAACTGAGCCAATGGGGTGGATGATCCATAAAATGATTTAAGAAGTAGGAAATCCTTAGGGCCTATTTTAGACAAAATGGTAATAGCTGGGTAGGCCTCACACCTTTTACTGATTACTCTTTATCGCTTCTAGAAAGGCGCTGAGGATGCATTTTACACTTTAGTATAAATTACATTAGTTTCACTCTATTCTTTGCATTTTAAAAAAGAACTAGCTAAGATTCCAAATACTTTTGGTCCCATGTGGCCATGAAGGTTCCACAGTAAAGATACAAGGAAAAATTTTCTGGGTTTAACTGAATTGAGATCTGATTAGATCCTAGCTTTAGTATTTCCCTCCCTCGCTGTCTGCCTTCGTTTGTTCATTTGTTCCTTCCCTCCCTCCTTCCTTTTCTCCTCTTCCTCCTTCTCCTTTATCCTTTTCCTCTCTGTTCCCTCCCTCCCTTCTTTCCTATCAAGAGAGGAAATGGAAAGAGAAAGGTGAAGCTGGGAAATGTGCTTTATAAACTATTCCTGCCAGGATAGAAAATAAATTACAATTTATCAATAGTAAAATTTAGACTCTTGAATATAAATAATTTCCCTTCTCTGCTTTTTGTCAGATGAGTAACTAGGGCTTGGCCGGAGAAATTTCATGGTGCTTCAGGCTGGACCTCTATTCTAGGGGGTCCCTCCTCCCTCCCTGTGAAAGGCAAGGGGAGGAGAGCCCAGGCCTCCGTGCTGCACTCTGTGTGAGGGCCTGGCACTCCAAGCATCCGTCTCCTGGAAGCAGAGGGGCAGCCTTGGCCGAGGCTGTTCCTTTGGTTCCCGGCTGTGTGTAGAGGGTCTGAGGTGGTGAATACGCAAGCAGCAAAAAGTCCTGTTACTTCGCTCTCTTTCCTTCCTCACTACGAGCCTCCCATAGCGCCTGGTCCATGGTGGGGAGCTCAGAATCTGTTGGTTGAACGAAGCATTATGAGACAACTTTTGGAGCTATTTTCTCAATCTCCTTAAAAGTTTTCAACTAGTACTTTCTGGTTTGTACTTTTGTGGGTTTTTTTGGCCATGCTGCACGAATTGCGGGATCTTAGTTCCCCAACCAGGGATCAAACCCAGGCCCCGGCAGTGAAAGCGCTGAGTCCTAATCACTGGACCGCCAGGGAATTCCCTGTACTATTTTGTTTTAATCCTCCCCACCCCTTACCACTTCTCTTATCCTAAAAACATAACAGTGTATTTCAGATAATATGTGGATATTTATGCTTTGAGCGAGAGGGCATTAGGTATTAGAGAAATAGAGAGTTTTGGTAGTTTTTCCCTGGATATAATTTAAAGCAAGATTAAAAAAAATTTCTAGTCTCGGGACTTCCCTGGTGGTCCAGTGGTTGGGACTCCGAGCTTCCAATGCAGGGGGGCCTGGGTTCCATCCCTGGTCGGCGAACTAAGATCCCACATACCTCAACTAAGCCTGCGCGCCGCAACTAGAGAAGCCTGCGCACCGCAACTAGAGAAGCCTGTGCGCCGCAACTAGAGAAGCCACAACTAGAGATTCTGTGTGCCGCAACAAAGACCCAGCGCAGCCAAAAAAAAAAAAAAATTTGCTAGTCTCAACCCATTAGTGGGTCATCAATTCAGTATAGTGAGTTTCAACTTGCAACAGCATTTTCTGATAAGGAAGAAATTGATAGGAAAGGGCCAGGGTGAGCTCTGTTTGGTGAAACTTCTGTTTTAGTCACACACCCATGTAAGGGTGTGTACTAGGCTGTGATGTAAGCGCGTTTCTTACAGTGGGTCCCTAGAGTTTGAAGCTATTGATCTAAGGCATTCATGCTTTCTTGGCTCAATTTAAAGTAACAAATGCTGTCTTTATAAGATCTTAAATCCCTCAGTTAACCACTGAGCTTACATTTCCAGTGAAGACTTCCCTTGACCAGAAGTAAAACCTTAACAGATAACAAGGTAAGCAAGTAGTTTAAATACCTATTTGTACCAACAGTATTAACACTGAGCTAGTGGCTTATACAATCAGCTCTCCACTGCTCCAAATTAGCTGTTAGCTGATCACATTTTGTAAAGAGGTCATCCACTTATTTAAAAAATCCTATTTTATTGTATTGGGAAGACGTGAGAACAAACTAAAACTGTTGTCAATGGAGAGGGAAGCGTTTTTGTTTTTTTGTTTGTTTTATTTACCCAATAGAGCCCTGGAACAAACACGGTTTTATCTGGATCAGGACATTCAATTGTGTTGGATGCACGTGGTCAGAGGCAGCATAGAATTTAAACGTACAAGAGCAAAGCTCTCGGTGACATCCTCTGTTCCTTTCGCAGCCACTTGGCTGACTTGTTTTGCAGTCAGGATGGGTGACCTCCTGATGTGCTTATCTGTTTGGCCAGTTATCTGAATGGGGTCTCTCCAGAGTCCCTAGGACTCTGGAGTGGGATTGTGTCATAGGACATGCATGCTGGACTTCACAGCTAGAGTGGAGGGCGGCAGAGGTGTGCCTGGCTGGGCTGGGAAGCCCATCTCAGCTTGCTGCTCAGGACACCAAGCCGGCGCTTGGAAAGGCTGTAATGCCCCACACAGCCGCCTTTTGGATGTGCGGTACTCAGACCCAAGCTGCTATTCAGTCTGACAAGGATGGAGGTTTTCATGCCATTTGCCCTGTATTGTACACGGGAAGGCACAAAGAAGCTAATTGATTTATAGACTCCTTTTAGGGAAAACAAAGCATATAAAACAAAACAAAACAAAACCAAACCCTAACAAAACTTAAGCTCTATTTTTCCATCTGAACCTGGTTTTGTCTTTCCTAGAAACAGTGCTTCTTGGATGGATTCACAGCTTTGGAAATTCCTCCTGTTGTTGAAGGGCTTTGAGACAGGTCAGTGGGTAAAGCTCACTGAAGCTGTTTGTATTTTTATTCTGTCCAAGAACTAGCCCACTTTCCCCCCCTCAGAAAATATAATGGTTCCCCAGACTCAGGAGTTGGCAGATGGCTCATGGTAATATATTGATGTTCCATTTAGAAATCTACCTTTAAATGTTGTCCTTGTTCTCTCCGCTCCCTCCTGTTATTTGAGAGGTCAGGGAGGGACAAAGACGTGCAGGAGGAAGGCTGTGACTTGCTGGTGATCTCCCCCACCGCCAACAAGCGACAGGGCATCCCAGTGCGCCGAGTCTGGACCCCTTGAAGATGCTGTCTGCCAGTTGAACTCCTTTTTTATGTGCAGATCTAAAAGGAAAAAAAAATAAACTGACATCTCATTATCGGAGGCATTCACTTCAAGTGTGGACATCAGAGACAAGGCTTTGACAGGAAAATGCCTCCTGTCCACTCTCCCCAGCCTTTATTCCAGGACCTTTGAACTCTCATTGTTACTGATGGTGATTAGTGAGAAAATGGGAGAAGAGGAGGCGCATTAAATGCTATGGATGGACCCATAGGACTTTTCATTCAGTGGAAGAAACTGGACACTCATGAGTGAGTAGGGGATGGGTCACTTACGTCTTGATTGTTAAGTTGCTGGACCATCCGGGCCTCTTGTTCTCCTGTCACCCTGTTATTTGGTCATTAACCCAGCTGCCCAGGGATTGAATGCTGGAAGGATGAGGGGATAAAACTAAAAAGAGTTTTGGGTGAAGGTGGGCAAAATGTACAAACTTCCAGTCATAAGATAGATAAATCCTGTGGATGTAATGTACGGTGTGGTGACTATTTAAAAAGAAAGAAAGAAAGAAAGAAAGAGAGAGAGAGAGAGAGAGAGAGAGGGAGGGAGGGAGGGAGGGAGGGAGGAAGGAAGGGAGAAACTAAAAATCCACAAGTGAGCATTTCCATTAGAGAGTAGACACATCTGATTCTACTTAATGAAAGAGAGTTGAGCTCATCTTTGTCCCACACATGGTAAAGGAGGGCATCTCTTTAGTCTGCTCTCTCCTTTCCAGCTACCGCGTTCTAGTCATCTCATTTCGCAGGGTGTTTGACTAGTCAAGCAGTTCCTGACCCCAGGCTAATTAAGAGTTAATTGTATGTCTGTTCATTACATTGCTTACTTCCTAGTCTCAAAGTAAGAGCAGTTGCTCACACTCCAAACTTGGGCCAGGAAGTAGCATCGGATGCTATTAATTCAAGGTGTGAGGAAGGCTTTCCCCCATGATCTTTCCCACCATCCAATCACAGCACCTGAAATTAGAGAGTTATTCATTTGTGCTAAAACTTACCTTTATTTTTCCCAAGGAGAGGTAATACCATATCTATTTTTAAAAGTTTTTCACTTTTCTACGTTTTTGAAATTGATATGCTTTAAAAGTGATGAATATATTATAGCGTTTTTTTCCCAGCCAAGTTTTATTAAATTTATAATGCATTTTCAGTAGATGGGGGCTTAGAATGTTATAAATATGGTATATTAAACAGTTATTAGTTAATCATATCTAAGTATGAATTATGTCAGAATTTTTGTTTCTGGAAAGTTACCCGAGAAAAGTGCTTTGTGGAATTAGGAATGCTAATATATATTAATATTAAATTAATATCCATTGAGCACCTTGCAATGTTCCAGGCTCCTCTTTTATTAACATGATCTCACTTGATCTTTCAAAGAATCCTATAAGGCAGTGATTACCTTGTATTATTACTCTTATTATTATAGAATTTTTGCTCAAATAATTTAAATAAGTTTATTTGTGTAACAAATATTTATTGAGCATCTAGTAGGTAGCAGGCATCCTTTTTTTTTTTTTTTTTTTTTTTTTTTTTTGCGGTACGCGGGCCTCTCGCTGCCGTGGCCTCTCCCGTTGCGGAGCACAGGCTCCGGACACGCAGGCTCAGCGGCCATGGCTCACGGGCCCTGCCGCTCCACGGCTTGTGGGGTGTTCCCTGCGTCAGCAGGCGGACTCTCAACCACTGCGCCACCAGGGAAGCCCCCAGGCATCCTTTTAAGTACTAAGGAGTCAGAGATGAATAAGGCAGGTACCGTCTCTGATCTCAGGAAGCTGACTGTGATAAACAAGCAAACCAATACATGAGATAATTTCAAATATTAAGTGCTGTGAGGAAAATAAAACACAGTGCACCTGGGAATCACTGATTGTGGGGATGGTGGAGGGAGCAGCAGGTGTGAAGCAATGAGGGTTTGCTTAAGGCTTTGTGACTTTTCAAGGTCACCCAACTAGTGAGAGGCTCTGAGTTTTAATCCATTTCTGGGATAGCAGGCAGCAGTGGCATGCATGAAAAGTTTCACTTCTTTAAGGTGGCTCTGTGAGAGTTACTGGAGCATGTGGAAACAATTTTTGCAGAACTGGAATGCTGCCAGGACACCTGGCCTGTGAGGACACCCCCGTCTCGGAACATTAGTGACTTCAGAGGAAGTATTTGTTTTCATCATTTCTGGAGGTGGGATTGTGCTTTGATGTTTTCTCATTCTGTTTGCCTGACGACCACACCAGAATCAGACTTTTTCAAGGCCTCTCTCGCCTAATGAGCTAGAGGCTTTGGAAAAATCTACCAAATAATAGAAATATTTCTCTTGCAGCTTAACTGCTGACCCAGACTAGTCAGAGAAACAGCCTTTCAAAGGATAAATCTATGAAATTCCATTTCTGGGGGCAAGTGCCTTGATTTGCATTGAGCATTGTTGTAAATGTCAACTGTCCAGCTCCCACTGTCAGCTTGAATGGCCATCAGTGTTTATCCTCCCAAGAATATTTCACAGACTTATTCAGCACATGGTTAGAGGCTGTGAGGCTGTACTGTTTCTTGTTAATGACAATCATGCCCCTCTTATCTGTCCTCCTTCTTTTTTCTCCTGTGAGCCACTTCGACATTTTCCAAACTTATGATGAAATGCTGACTTCACTTAGCTGGGCTGTTAGTTTTCCTGGGCTGCTCTGCTGAGCCGGCGTTCCCATGACCGATCTTGTGAAAGCCTGGGAGGGGAGCAAGATGTGAGCCCGTTGAAGAGACTGAACAAAGGGACAAACTGGGGCAGTTTTCTCCCCTTGCACCTGGAAGTAGATGGGAAGAACCCAGGGCCCAAAATCATTCCAAATCAAAAATACTGGAATGTAATGTGCTGTCCTGTTTACCACTGTATCCCCAAGACCTAGAACATAGCGGGTGCTGAAGAAATACTTAGTGAATGATGATCATGGCAAGCTGTCTCTACGAGCTTAACCATACCCTGCATGGTCTCCTCGGTCCCTTTCTCTGACCGCTGCTGGGCTTTTGCCAGTTGTTTGCTTTTGAGGAAGGGATTGAGACTTAGAAAGAGTGGGGGAAGGCTTGTCCTACTGCCGGGCTTGATTGGCTGCAGTGATCATGGCTCTTTTTCCAGCCACAGAGCACTTTGTGTGTGATAAATGATACAGAAACATACCCCTGGTAGCCAACTGGCCCCTCACCAGTTCTTTGCAAATAGCCAGAGACAGCTCTGGTCTTGTGCCAGGCTAGAGACAGCCAGAGGAAATCTCGCAGGTCCCTGTCCCTCGCATGGGGCTCATCATACCTCTACAGCTGTTGTCTCAGCTCCAGATACTGGTCGATGAAGTCTTTGTACTTTTCCTTCAGAGACTCTGGGAAGGAAATGTCATTTTCCCACTTCCCTCTGCCCGTCTCTGTTTGCTTTGGCAGAGAATCGCTTGGTGGTCCTCTCTTCTCTGCTCTCATCTCTTTGATTCAAAATGATCTCTCCTGCTGGTTGCTTCTTGTTCCTGGAGATATGAAATACAGGCGTGGCTTTGATAGAAATGACAAGAGGGTGTGTTAGGTCGCTTGAGGGGTCTAGATGAACAATTCTGTGTCTTAAACTTTATTTCACCTGTCCTGCCAAGTGGCATCTTAACACTGAGACAGTCTAAGAAAGAGAATTTATATAAATGAAATGTTTAGTCCAATGACTGAGGGGCTGTGTTGCTATGTTTTGTGGCTTTTGGGACTCAGACATTTTCATCCTTTAACACCTGAGAATTTGGGAGGTGTCTTTCTTATTATGTTATGTCACACATTAATTAATTGGCTTTTTTTTTTTTTGGTGGTGGTTGAAATAATGGTGTCACTCACAGTAAATGAAATCTTAGATTTGATAAAATAAGGCAGTTAATTCTGGCCAGAAACGTCTCAGTTTTTTCTAAGACTTTATTTTTTAAAAGCAGTTTTAGGATTACAACAAATTTGAGAGGAAGGTACAGAGATTTCCCATATGCTCTTTTCCTCCACACATGCATAGCCTCTCTCATTATCAACATCACTCACTGAAATGGTACATTTTTTTTTACCAAGGATGAACCTACACTGACACATCATAATCACTCCAAGTCCATAGTTTACCTTAGGGTTCACTCTTGATTTTGTACATTCTCTGGGTTTGAACAAATGTATAATGACATCTATTCATCAATGTAATATCATGTAGAGTATTTTTACTACCTTATTCATCATCTCCTGCCCTGCTGGGGCAACCACTGCTCTTTTTATTGTCTCCATAGTTTTGCCTTTCCCAGAATGTCATGTAGTTGGAATCGTGCCGTATGTAGCCTTTTTTCAGATTGGCTTCTTTTACTTAGTAATAGGCATTTTAGTCTCCTTCATGTCTTTTCATAGCTTGATAGCTTATTTTTTTTAGCACTGAATAAAATTCTATTGTCTGGACATACCACAGTTTCTTTATTCATTCACCTACTGAAGGACATCTGGTCGCCTGCAGAGCTGCTCTACTAGTTATGAATAAAGCTGCTATAAACATCCATGTACAGGTTTTTGTGTGGACATAAATTTTCAACTCCTTTGGGTAGATACCTAGGAGCATGATTGCTTTATCATCTGGTAAGCGCATGTTTAGTTTTGTAGGAAACCGCCAGACTGTCTTCCAAAGTGGCTGCACCCTTTTGCATGCCCACCAGCAAGGAGTGAGAGTTTCTGTTCTTCCATGTCCCCGCCAGCATTCGGTGTCGTGAGTGGTCTGGATTTTGGCCATTCTAAAGCTGGGTAGTGGTACCTCATTGTTGTTTTAATTTGCTTTTCCCTGACAAGTGATATGGAGCATCTTTCCATATGCTTACTTGCCATCTGTATACTTCTTTGACGTCTGTTAAGGTCTTTGGCCCATACATATATATTTTTTTCCCTGTAATTGATTTCTAATCTCATAGCGTTGTGGTCAGAAAAGATGCTTGATATGATTTCAATTTTCTTAAATTTACTGAGGCTTGATTTGTGACCCAAGATGTGATCTGTCCTGGAGAATGTTCCGTGTGCACTTGAGAAGAAAGTGTAATCTGCTGTTTTTGGATGGAATGTCCTATAAATATCAATTAAATCTGTCTGGTCTATTGTGTCATTTAAAACTTGTGTTTCCTTATTAATTTTCTGTTTGGATGATCTGTCCATTGGTGTAAGTAAGGTGTTAAAGTCCCCCACTATTATTGTGTTACTGTCGATTTCCTCTTTTACAGCTGTTAGCAGTTGCCTTATGTATTGAGGTGCTCCTATGTTGGGTACGTATATATTTATAATTGTTATATCTTCTTCTTGGATTGATCCCTTGATCATTATGTGTGTCCTTCCTTGGTTCTTGTAACATTCTTTATTTTAAAGTGTATTTTATCTGATATGAGTATTGCTACTCCAGCTTTCTTTTGATTTCCATTTGCATGGAATATCTTTTTCCATCCCCTCACTTTCAGTCTGTGTGTGTCCCTAGGTCTGAAGTGGGTCTCTTGTAGACAGCATATATATGGGTCTTGTTTTTGTATCCATTTAGCAAGCCTTTGTCTTTTGGTTGGAGCATTTAATCCATTCATGTTTAAGGTAATTATCGATATGTATGTTCCTATTACCATTTTCTTAATGGGTATGAAGAACGGATTGGGTTTGTTTTTGTAGATCCTTTTCTTCTCTTATGTTTCCCACTTAGAGAATTTCCTTTAGCATTTGTTGTAAAGCTGGTTTGGTGGTGCCGAATTCTCTTAACTTTTGCTTGTCTGTAAAGGTTTTCATTTCTCTGTTGAATCTGAATGAGATCCTTGCTGGGTAGAGTAATTTTTTTTTTTTTTTTTTTGCGGTACGCGGGCCTCTCACTGTTGTGGCCTCTCCCGTTGCGGAGCACAGGCTCCAGATGCGCAGGCTCAGCGGCCATGGCTCATGGGCCTAGCCACTCCCTGGCATGTGGGGTCTTCCTGGACCAGGGCACGAACCCATGTCCCCTGCATCAGCAGGCAGACTCTCAACCACTGTGCCACCAGGGAAGCCCTGGGTAGAGTAATCTTGGTTGTAGGTTCTTTTCTTTCATCATTTTAAGTATATCATGCCACTCCCTTCTGGCTTGTATAGTTTCTGCTGAGAAATCAGCTGTTAACCTTATGGGAGTTCCCTTGTATGTTATTTGTCATTTTTCCCTTTCTGCTTTCAATAATTTTTCTTTGTCTTTAATTTTTGCCAATTTGATTACTATGTGTCTTGGCGTGTTTATCCTTGGGTTTATCCTGTATGGGACTCTCTGCGCTTCCTGGACTTGAGTGGCTATTTCCTTTCCCATGTTAGGGAAGTTTTCGACTATAATCTCTTCAAACATTTTCTCGTGTCCTTTCTCTCTCTTTTCTCCTTCTGGGACCCATATAATGCAAATGTTGTTGCGTTTAATGTTGTCCCAGAGGTCTCTTAGGCTGTCTTCATTTCTTTTCATTCTTTTTTCTTTATTTTGTTTTGCAGCAGTGAATTCCACCATTCTGTCTTCCAGGTCACTTATCCGTTCTTCTGCTTCAGTTATTCTGCTAGTGATTCCTTCTAGTGTATTTTTCATTTCAGTTATTGTATTGTTCATCTCTGTTTGTTTGTTCTTTAATTCTTCTAGGTCTTTGTTAAACATTTCTTGCATCTTCTCGATCTTTGACTCCATTCTTTTTCCGAGGTCCTGGATCATCTTCACTATCATTATCCTGAATTCTTTTTCTGGAAGGTTGCCTATCTCCACTTCACTTAGTTGTTTTTCTGGGGTTTTATCTTGTTCCTTCATCTGGTACATAGCCCTCTGCCTTTTCATCTTGTCTATCTTTCTGTGAATGTGGTTTTGTTCCACAGGCTGCAGGATTGTAGTTCTTCTTGCTTCTGCTGTCTGCCCTTTTGGCCCATATTTTAAGCATGTTGTTTGTTTTCTTATTGAGTTTTAAGAGGTCTTTGTGTATTTTGAATAATACTCCTTTATCAGATGTCTCTTTTGCAAACATTTTCTCCCATTCTGTGGCTTATATTCTTCTTCTCCTTTTTTTTTGGCTGTGAGTGGCATGCGGGATCTTAGTTCCCTGACCAGGGATTGAACCTGTGCCCCCTGCAGTGGAAGTGCTGAGTCTTAACCACTGAACGGCCAGGGAAGTCCTGTGGCTTGTCTTCTAGTTCTCTCGATGTCTTTCACAGAGCGGGGCGTTTTAAATTTTAACGAAGTCCAGCTGATCAGTGATTCCTCTCATGGTTCATGTCTTCAGTGTTGTATCTAAAAAGACACCACCATACCCAATGCCATTTAGGTTTTCTCTTGTGCTACCTTCTAAAAGTTTTATACCTTTGCATTTTACATTTAAGAACATGATCCGTTTTTGAGTTAACTTTTGTGAAGGGTGTAAGATCTGTGTCTATATTAGTGTTTTGTTTTTGTTTTTGTTTTTACATATTTTGTATTCAGTTGTTTCAGCACCATTTGTTGAAGAGACTATCTCTGCTTTATTGTATCGCCTTCCCTCCTTTGTCAAAGATCAGTTGACTGTATTTATGGGTCAGCTTGTTTTTCCAGTCAGTTTTTTTAACCATTCAGACTAATCTATGAGCAAAATATTCTATAATCAACCTATTTAAAAATGTGTCCATAATCGTAATTATTATTTTAAATATTTGTAGATAGATTTATATAGAGGAGGCGAGGAATCAGGAGTGAGACAGGCTGGGTTCTAGTCCTGCTTTTGCTTTAACTTTGTGTAAATCCTTGTATAAGTCATTACCTTTTAGATTCTCCTTTCTTGTCTATAAAATAATGGATTTGCAATGATGGCAAAGACTTTGACTTCATAGCTTCCTCTCCTCCCCGTGAGTCATTGCTCAGAGTTGAAGGCATGGGGAGCACAGCATGTCTGGCTCACATCTCCTCAGAGTGAAGGTGTGTCATAGTGACTTGTGAGAACCTGTCATGCTAGACCAAATTAGTTTTCTCTGTAAGGTAATGATCCCATAATGTGAGTGTATAAGAAGAGTAGTTATTGAGTGCCAACAGAGTGCTGGACACTCTGCCATCTGCTTGTTATGGGTTGAGTTGTGTCTTCCCCCCAAATGTTGAAGTCCTAACCCTCAGTACTGATCAAAGTAACTTTATGTGGAAACAGAATCTTTGCAGATTATCAAGTTAAGATGAGGTCATTGGGGCTTCCCTGGTGGCGCAGTGGTTGAGAGTCCGCCTGCGGATGCAGGGGACAAGGGTTCGTGCCCCGGTCCGGGAGGATCCCACGTGCCGCGGAGCGGCTGGGCCCGTGAGCCATGGCCGCTGGGCCTGCGCGTCGGGAGCCTGTGCTCCGCAACGGGAGAGGCCACAGCAGTGAGAGGCCCGCGTACCACACACACACACACACACACAAAAAAAAGATGAGGTCATTGGAGTAAGCCCTAATCCAGTGGAAATATGGACACAGAGACCAAGACACACACGGGGAGAAGGCCACTGAAGGTGAAGGCAGAGACTGGGGTGATGCAGGTACAAGCCAAAGAACCCCAGCGATGGACAGAAAACCACTAGAAGCTGGGAGAGAGGCCTGTCACAGATTCTCCCTCACAGCCCCCAGAGCTGCCAACACCTTGGACTTCTAGGCTCTAGAACTGTGAAACAATACGTTTCAGTTGTTAAAACCTGGTTTGTCGTACTCTGTTATAGTAGCCTAGGAAACGAATATCAATACATCACTATAGACACGAGTCATTCAATCCTCATAATGACCCCATTCTTTTTTCTCAAGGTGCTAGTGCTGATGCAGAGAACAAAGTGAAAAAGTCCTGCTCTTGTGGGGTTTACATTCTAGTGAGAGAGGCCAGTTGCAAAACAAACAAATATATCAGATATCAGATATGAGACATGTAACAGAAGGAAGTTGGGCATGAAAAGGGAGACAGAGAGTGAGTGTGGAGGAGGGCCGCAGAGGTTTACGGTTTTATAATCTGCACATATTGTGTAGAAAGAGTCCTGAGACTACCCAACAACCAGCAGGAAGGCAAACTCCTGGCATACTGTGCAAGCAAGTGCCTTTATTAGTTTAAGGTGTGGTGAAGCTTAGACACATGGAGGTGCTTGCTCAAGGTCCTACAGACAGCAAGTGGGGGAGTTGAGATTTGAACCCAGGAACTCTAACTGCAAGAGCTCACCCTCTCAATTACTAAAGGGCCTTTTGGTCACTCTTATCTCTTGATTTCAGTGTGATTTTATGTTCTCTTCAGCCAGATTCTATTTCCAGAGATACTACAATTAGGCAGGTAGGGTATTTACTTGACAATCCTCCCAGAAGCAGTTTCCAGTGATCTGGCATCAATGTGAAGGGCATATGTCAAGTGATCTTACTACCCTTAGAGTCACTGATATCTTTTAAAAAAATATCCACAACAAATTGTTTTCTTTTTTAAAAGATTTATTTTATTGATGTGTAGTTAATTTACAATGTTGTATTAATTTCTACTGTACAGCAAAGTGATTGAGTTATACAGATATGTAACATTCTTTTTCATATTCTTTTCCATTATGTTTTATCACAGGATATTGAGTATAGTTCCCTGTGCTATACAGTAGAACTTGTTGTTTATCCATTCTGTATATAATAGTTTGCATCTACTTATGCCTAACTCCCAGTCGTTGATGTCCTGATGATGGACATTGAGGATATGCTTATTTAGCTGCTAGGTGATGCTCCATCAAATAGACCAATGCAATATTATTCAATAGGAGCACAATCCTAGACAAACAGGATAAAAGACAGTTATACAAGGGTGAGAATAGGCACTTAGGAGACCAAAACTATCAAAATCACTACCAGATTGACTAGCTACAGTCATTATTTTAAAAGACCCGTGGGTCAGAGCTGATCATTATGTGAGTCAGCAACATCACGGTTGGAATAGAGCTGAGACAAACTGAGATGAATTCTTCCTCTGTGCTCTGAGTACCTCAGACACTTACTAGTGTGTTACGAATAATATTGCCCCCCAAACCTTAAAAAGAAGATTCAAACATTAGTATTGTAGTTTAACCAATAAGATTAGAAAAGTTAAAAAATAAGACTCAGTGTTAACAGTTGTTTGAAAAAAAGGCTCATTTCGGGAATTCCCTGGTGATCCAGTGGTTGGGACTCCACAGTCTCACTGCCAAGGACCTGGGTTCAATCCCAGGCTGGGGAAGTAAGATCCCATAAGCTGTGTGATGTGGCCAGAAACCTGATGCGATTCTGAAAGACACCACTTCTCTACAGGGAATTTGGCAACATGTATTAAAAGCCTTCAACTGTGAATATTATTGGAGCAATTCTAATTTCAGAATTTTTCCCCTAAAAAATTACTGAAGCGGAATGAAAAGATTTAGTTATAAATGTTTTTTACAGTATAATTTATAATAGCAAGATTGGTTAATATGGTGGAATATTATATGGCCATTAAAAATGCTGTGGCTAAATGAGAATTTTTAACTGTTTTTAGGTCATACACCCTTTTGGGTATATGATGAAAGCTGCCAACTCCCTTCGTGGGAAGAAAACACATATGTACCTACATAAAAATTTGTATATAATTTCACAGAATTCATTGACTGTATGAAGACCATGCACAGACTTGGGTTGAATACTACAACTCTATAGTAAAGAGCAGTAATTAGTGACATGGGAAAATAGTCAGAAAAGCACATATGTATGTTGGCATATGAGACTGGAAAGATACATATCAAAATAGTTAGCTCTGAGAAATGAGATGTTAGATTTTTAAAAATTTCTTCTTTGGGCTTTTTAGTATTTCTCAAATTTTCCACCAGGAAAATGTATTATGTCAATATGATCTTAAAAAATTATTTTAATATGGAGTAAAAAATACACAGGAGCCTTAGAGAAGTCTCCAAGAAATATAGCAAAAGTGAAAAATGATGAAAAGTGCAAAGGAATAATGTTGCCTACAGTAAATAGGCACTCCTGTGAGGAGGGCACAAAATGGTTCTCTGTCCTCATGGAACATTCAAGGGAAATGGATTTAATTTAAACTAAATGTTATGCTTGGGCAGAAAATAGAATTTCTTTTCTGTGTGTGTAAAATACTTAGATGGGGCACCCAAAGGACAAGGTGGAACCACTGTCCATGGAAATGCAAAAGGTGTAGCAAAAAATTATCAGTCTTGTTGATTTAAGCATCCATTTCCCTGAAGGCATAAAATGGAATCAGGTGATTTATCCAGAGCCCTTCTGTTCAATTTGTTTATATTTTTGAAGCAGGGTGCGCTGGTACACAAGAGGAAGAAGCGCTGTTGGTACTCAGCGATCCACTCTATCCCCATATAACCTCATTGATGCCTCTTCTCTCACAGCCATTAAGATGGTGGGGGTGGGTGATGAGTGCTGTTCTCCAATAAGGTGATTTCGGATCTCCTATTAATAAATATTGGCTACCAGGGAAATTGGTGATCTAATTGCAACAAAGCTGAAATTCATTTTTGTGCCTTGGTCTGATGCACGTCATTATGTGAAGTATAGAGCAGGGAAAGTCTGGTCAAGTAAAATAATTCTCCACGCTCATGATTATTAATATTCATGACTTCTTTGGAGGAAAGTATTCTATGTATCAGGCAGACTGAATCCTCTGGAGACCTGCTGAATCTGTAGGGGAATTTCTCTAATTCACTCTGTAGGCTTGGCAATCCTTTGACCTTGTTATTTCTTTTTACTTATCATACTTACTATTCTTTTTATGACCTTGAAGTATTGCTGCTAAAAGAATATTCCTTAGGACAATTCAGTTTCTATGACAGAATGCATGACTGAATATCAATGTAGTACACATCATACACATATGTATGCACAAACATGTACACACATATGTACCACATGTAGAGACTATGCAATGTAGTGTCGTGGTTAAGAGCATGGGCTCTGTGGACAGACTTTCTGAGTTCAGCTCCTGGTACCACCACAGCTTTGTGAACTTGGGCAATTTATTTAACCTTGATAAAATTTAGTTTATCAGAGTGGGGATAATAATGGTTACCTTCCTGATAGGATAGTGATGAAGGTTAAGTGCATTAATACAAGTACAATGATTATAATATTGCCTGTGCTATAATGCATGTTTGCTGGTAGTATCAACACTTTCTGAGTATCAGAAGGTTTGAGAGAGACTCTGATTTATTGTCCCTCCCACCCCCAGATCACGAAAGTCTTGCTTGTTCCTAAGGCCACAAGAACCAGAATCTGCGTTGTCCATTATACCCTTTCTGACACTAGCTGCTCTAGGGCAGATATGCCCAATTGCCCCTATTGGTGCTAGGTCATTATGTGGACAGGACTACCCAAAGGAGGTTCATGAAGTAGAAAGAGCTCTCCAAGCTTTGCACACCCATGGGAGTGGAGTCCTGCTAGTTAGCCCTAAGTTAACCTACTAGCCAAAGCTGCCTGTGGAAGAGGATCCAATCTTAGTCCCTTGTATTTTTACTGCTCTTCAAGCTTGAGTACCATAGGCTCAAGTCTATGGGAGTATTGAGTGTTGGGAGTATTGAGTGTCTTTTCTGGCCCATAACTTCATAGTCTAGTTGATTATTGCTTTACAAATTCTCTACCTTCCAACAGGAGACCTGAATAACTCAGAATCATGGATGGGTATGTCTCCTTTAATAGAGAAGTAAAATTTCTAAAGTTGTATGTAAATAAAATTTTTGTAACTCAAATATACTTACCTTGTTGAAACAGTTTGTTCTTTTTTTTTTTTTTTGGTAAAGATTCTGCCATAGTCTCAGATAATGCATCAAATAAACACAGGTAATAACATTCTTTATTGTACAAGGCACCATGTGAAATATTGGGAGGAAGTTTTCAAAGAAGTAGAAATTATATTTGTCTCCACAGAATCTGTGTTTTAATGGAGAGTCACAGAAAAACACGAATTAGGGTTTGTTTGGTTTTTTTCCACTGTATGTGATCTGTTTTGAATGCTCTGTAGTTGTGGGGAGTAGAAATAGTGCCTACTGAAATCCACAGTTAGAACTTCACAGAGGCAACTCTGAAATATCTTTACCATTTTGATTTCCTAAACGTTGCGTATTCTGGATTTACTAGGACAGCATCTACTTGTTATTTCATTCTATTCAGTTAAAATGATTTATTAAATCCACAAATAGTGCAACCTAATTATTTAGGCTTCTAAAACTTTTAGTGCAAATCAAACAATAACAACAACAAACCCTAGATGGACTTCAAGTTCTAATATTGGTTCTGAATATACAGTCTTTTTAGACTCAGAGCCCTTTGGTTTCATGGGCTTCTCAAAAGTGTTACTCAGGAAAAGAGGCCAGCGTAGCAGGGGAGTCCGACAGTCTCCTGTGAGGTGAGGACAATATGCTTTACTATTCCTGCAGGGCACCTTGCCTTTGGCACAGTTCCTCCTGGTGCATTGTGACCTCTGTACCATGATTGTTGACCTGGCGGCTTTTCCATCTGTCAGAGGGGACCAGGAACAAAGTCTGAGTGATGCTGCCATTGTTTATCCCTGGCTCCTGCTTCCTCTCTTCTCTGCTTCCCACAGCTGCTGCATTGTTCTCCGCCATTTAGCTTCCTCACCTGGGACACTTCGAACACTGGATGGTCCAGGAATAGAGCGAGTCGTTATTGAGTGTCTAGACAGCCTCTGCTCTTTTTTCTTTTAAAGGAGATTAGAAAGGACATTGCTGGGCCTTGTGTCACAATGTAGGTCTGGCCCAGTTGTCTAATCTGAGAAGCAGTGAGTTCATTGTTCATCTTTGTGTCTCTGGGCTGACAGTTCTTTAGCTGATTTTTTCCTTGAGGTAGAAAAGTAAATGTTACCCGTGAAGCTCAAAGGAGTTTTTCTGCTTAGGATTTAATAGTGCAAATAATAACTTTAATACTGTAAAGAGAGAAAGAAAGAAAGAAAGGAAGGAAGGAAGGAAGGAAGGAAGGAAGGAAGGAAAGAAGGAAAGAAAGAAGGAAAGAAGGAAAGAAGGAAGGAAGGAAGGAAAGAAGGAAAGAAGGAAAGAAAGAAAGAAAGAAAGAAAGAAAGAAAGAAAGAAAGAAAACCTTTAGGGCCAACCTAATCCCTGAAGTTAGAAGAAGTGGGGAGATAGGGCTTAGCACAAAACATTCTCTAATAGGCTTCGGAGTCATCTTGAAATAATTTCCCTCAATTAGATATAATGGATTGTCTGGTGGACTGTACGACTCTGTGGCCTGGCAGAGCTAATTAGCCATGAACAATTGTACTTGGCCGTTTTTTATTATGCAAGTGTGAGAATTATGCTTTTATTTTTTACAGCTGCCATTTGATGAAACTAAAGACTTTATTCCAGTGAATACCAGATTGTTGTTTTTGTTTCTTTCAGAACGCCTATTTAAAGTCAGAACACCTTCATTTGAGGGCTGCCCGCCCAACACCCCACCCCAGCCCTCACTGGCCATAAGATCCTGACAAATCCCTCACACTGTGTGTTTTCTGAGCTATAAAAAGGGGTTAGTGATACTCACAGGATTAACTGAAATTGCATCACGATTGCTTTTAATAAATAATGCCATGTCATGTTGTCTATAAGAAATAATGAGACTTGCTGGACCCTTGAATAAGCAATGTTTTTCAAAGAGTGCGTTGCAATCCATTACCGGGTCCTGAAATCGATTTACTGGGTTGAGATGAATAGTTTAAAAAAAGGGAAATAGAATGGGATAGAAAACATGAGTGTGCTCACAGGTAGTAAGGTACTAAGTGTTGTTTCACTGAAGTTTGTGAAGTATGTGTACGGTTGTGCTGTTTATTATATTTTTTACCGTGGATCAAGGACACCAGTGTTTAAGAGCCGCTGGGGAAGATGTGCCTTATACAATGGAAGCAACATCAATTTCTGAGCAATTTTATCCATGAGAAAAGTTTCTTGGGACTTCCCTGGTGACACAGTGGTTAAGAAGCCTCCTGCCAATGCAGGGGGCACGAGTTCGAGCCCTGGTCCGGGAAGATCCCACATGCCGTGGAGCAACTAAGCCCGTGCACCACAATTACTGAGCCTGTGCTTTAGAGCCCGCGAGCCACAACTACTGAGCGCATATGCCACAACTACTGAAGCCTGTGCACCTAGAGCTTGTGCTCCGCAACAAGAGAAGCCACTGCAATGAGAAGCCCACGCACTGCAATGAAGAGTAGCCCCTGCTCACCGCAACTAGAGAAAGCCTATGTGCAGCAATGAAGACCCAACACAGCCAAAATTAAATCAATAAATTTATTTTTTAAAAAAAGTTTTTTATAACTTTTCTAGCTGTCTTCTCTGAGTTTGTATTGAAGACAGAATAGTTTTTTTGAAGTCTTAATCCCATAGAATCTTAATCAGATTCATTCAATAACAATTTTGAAAGCACAGTAAGTTCTGTCTCTAGCAGACACTGTTGCCCACCTCATTGCCAAACCTCTACATCTCTTTTCCCTTGTTGCTACCTCTGGAGCTCTCCCATGAAACTCAGGGAAGACTGGCCCTATCTTCAGTTCCAGGGATAAAAGCCCGACAGGTCTAAGCCAACCATAATGGTTTCATTTCCCTTGATGGTGATTGGTGTAGGAATGGACATGATATGATAATTCCGGCTGGCAAGATACGGAAGGCCGCTTCTGAGAATGATTTCCTTGCTGATAAAAACAAGTCACAAGAAAAGGTTTCCCCTTCTCCTTCTTCCACTAGATGTGTTGTCTAATAATGCCTGGGTCTGTGATAGGCAACTTTTCACTCTAGAGGAAACAGCTGAGGACATCTCAGGGGATGGCAGAGCTGAAAGATGGAATTAACTTGGGTCGTTGGCAATGGTGTTGAGTCCTAAACTCTACCTGTCATGGGAATTCCCTGGCTGTCCAGTGGTTAGGACTCTGTGCTTCCACTGCAAGGGGCCTGGGTTCGATCCCTGGTCGGGAAACTAAGATCCCACAGGCCCCCCCAAAAAATTTACCCATCCTGAAGCTGTTCTACCTCTACCTCTGGCTTCTTTCTGAGTTAATACATATTCTTTGTGGTTTAAGACATTTTGTGACAGGGTTTTCTGTTGTTTGCCACTGAAAATATAATAGCTAGCATACCCAGAATAACATCTTGATTATGTTCCTAAGAAATGTAACTAAACCCTGTCACTGCGTATCCTTGGACTGTATTGAGCTTTACCACATGACTGTTTAAGACCTGAGAGCCAGATGTGAGTCAGAAGGTTCATATCATCTGCTTCTAAATCATTATATCTCATACCCTTTGGAGTCATCTCCCTACAGAGGTTGTTGGTATAGATGTGTGAGATTCTTAATGCCTCATGTAGGTTTTGTGCTTTTTGAAGCAATTTTACATCTATTTTTATTGACCATTTATTAATTAAAAATTATATATTGAGCACCTACAAATTAGGTATTGGAGATACAGTGATGAGTATGATCAACATAGTTCGTCTTCACTGTGTGCCTCAAATCAAGTTATTCTCATTAACTTTGTGAAGTATGGCAGCTATTACGAAATTTATTAATTTGTGCATTTATTCATTAATTCATGTTTTTGTTTGTTTGTTTGTTTGTTTTTTGCGGTACGCGGGCCTCTCACTGTTGTGGCCTCTCCCGTTACGGAGCACAGGCTCCGGACGCGCAGGCTCAGCGGCCATGGCTCACGGGCCCAGCCGCTCCGCGGCATGTGGGATCTTCCCGGACCGGGGCACGAACCCGTGTCCCCTGCATCTGCAGGCGGACTCCCAACCACTGTGCCACCAGGGAAGCCCCCATTAATTCATGTTTTGATGAGATTCTGGTATGTACAAGGCACTGTGCCAGGGAATGCAGTGGTAAGCAAAACAGACACAACTCTACTGGGAGCTTAAAACCGAGCTCTTAGTGATCATCTTACAAGGTAGTTAATATTATTAATTCATTCACTCAACAAATATAAGACACTTTCTATGTGCTAAGTACAGATGAGAAAACTGAAGCCAGAGAGTTGAAATGGCTTAATAAACATAATACTAATTAGTGAGAAGGTATGGTCTAGAACAGAGAAATCTTCTGTGATTCAAGTGACCTCCTCAGCTTGATCACGTTGTCTTTTAAACAATGCAAAGGACAATGAGCATTACTTCCTAAGCACACCTGGTCAAGTGTGTGAAAGAATCAGCATCAACACTGTCCTCTCAAACAAAGCACAGAAAGTGAAGCTGGAAAATTCCTCTGAACTTTAAGTGTGACATTTACTTTTGTATCCCAGGGTGCAAAATGATCCCAAATATTTTTAGCTCAAAAGACTGGGGCCCCATCAAAATGTAAGGTTTGCAGATGAATAAATAGGATGATTAGGGTGCTTAGAGAAAAGCAAAAAATCTAGAATTTATGGAGAAAAGAACACAGATCAGTGCCTATGCAGCTGTTCACTTCAAGTAGATCTCTGTCTTATATGGTATTTCCCCAAAGAGTCCATGTACCCCATCTGTCTGTGTTGTTGGAGTTCCTGTGATTGTCTTGTTTGTACCTTTTTTTCTCCTCAAACCTCTCATCAGATTCCTCACTTTTTCTAATGTCATTCTTGACCTGGCTCTATTCAACATCATTGACTCAGATTCTGATTCAGAAGGACAAGAAAGGATGCTTTAAGGCCATCAAATATAGAACTTTTAATGCTTAAGCAGTTTTAAGTTTCTGAGTACAGTAGTTCCCCCTTACCTGTGGTTCTGCTTTCTGTCATTTCAGTTACCATGGTCTGAAAATATTAAATGGAAAATCCCAGAAATCCTAAGTATAAAATTGCAGCGCCGTTCTGAGTAGCGTGATGGAATCTCGCACCGTTGTGCTTTGTTCCGCCCAGGATCCCCAATCATGGACATCATCTGCTCCTGACGTGCAACCATCAGTGATCCAGGAACACCCAAAGCAGATAATCCTCCTTCTGACATATTGCCCGAAGGTCAATAGTAGCCTAAAGATATGTCAGAGTGCCTTTGTCATTCATCTCATTTCATCTCCGCACTAGGCATTTTATCAGCTCACATCATCAAAGAAGAAGAAGAAAGAGTAAAGTAAAAACTAGTTTGAGAGAGGGAGTCCATAGTCACATAATTTTTATTAAGTATATTGTTATAGTTTTATTTTTAGTTATTGTTGTTAATTTCTTACTGTGCCTAATTTATAAATTAAACTCTATCATAGGTATGTATTTATAGGAAAAAACATAGTATAAATAGGGTTTGTTACCATGATGATTTCAGAATCCCCTGGGGGTCTTGGAACATATCACCCATGGATAAGGGGGAACTACTGTATCATAAATTCTCATGATTTGGAAACAGTTGGAAAATAACCACTTTCTGAAACGGTAACAAGCATTAAGACAATATGACATCAGTCACCTAGTGGAAATATTCCTAGGAAGTAGCATACCTTAAGAGAAGAAGGACAGTGATGAAAGAAGAAAGCAAAAAATGTTGAATAATCAAAGAAAGAAAGAAGCCAGGGGAAGGAGGTAGAGGATCAGTGAGAATATGGAACGAGATCTTTGTACCCTGAGATGAGTTGGTCCCAGGAAGTAAAGGTGGTCCCACGAGGTCTGGCCTTTCTGCTTTGCACGTGGATTCCAGGTGGCTCTGAGAGTGAGCGAGCCCTTGGGAGAGAGTTGACAGGGAGGCTTCCTGTCAGATGACTGGTTCTACTGGAATCATCTCTCGCGGCTCAGAATACATGTACTATTTTGTCCCTCCATTCTGCCTGGCATGTTATAAGTTGAATGAATGGACTGCCTGGAATCTTTTAGACTGTACTCTAAAAGGATTGGTTCATTCTAGTTCTATTCACATATTTATAGCTCTAAAGATAATTCCTGGACATGGCAGAGAGTCAATGAATGTTCTTGAATGTTCAGTCAATGAAATGGGACATGGGTGTGGGTGTGACTAAAACTCAACTACAGAGGTGAAAAGTTGAAATGCATCATTCTGTTTTTATTGCATTTAACTTCCTAGTAGTTGTTGCTTCTGTTGTTGTGGTTATTACGTTTCAATTTAGCAAATCATCAAATAGTGCAATATTGGAAAACTAGTTTTCTAATGGGGGCAGAGAAGGGTGAAAGGAACAAGATAGTGACAAAATAATCATCAATGGAAACTCACTCTGGTCCATGTGACCTGCTTGGGCAGGAGCATATGTGGGCAGACCAGGCAGCATGAAGGATTTTTATTATTATTATTTTTGCTCGAATTAATTTATCGTTCTTTTCATAAAACAGTTAGCATAGATTTCTTGGTTGTGTCCCTGGTCAAATGTAAGCCAGAGTATATATATATACATTTCAGTTTGTACCCAGTTAGAAATATGCCCATTTTCATAGAATATGAAATCAATGTCAAGGTTATACATAATTTTCTGATCAAAAACAGTGGCACCAGTGTATTATTGCATAGCTGAGTTCTCAACTAATTGTGTCGAAATAAAGAGCTTGGCCTCTGGAACCAGAATGCCTGAGCTTGAACCTCAGCTCTGTCTCTTACTAGCTCCGTGATACATCACTTAGCCTCTCTGTGCCTTAGTTTCCTAATATATAAATTGGAAATGATAATAGCTCTGCCTCATAGTGTCATTGTGAGGGTTTAATGAATTAATATGTGTTAAGTTGTTAGAACGGTGTCTGACACATAATAACTGTTGGATATTATTATTAACAATCAAACATTACTAATATTAATGTCAAGATTTGATAAAATATTAATATTATATTAAAAATTTAGAATCACTACATATTGTAGCATTAGCAGATGTTGATCAAGAAAGTATACAATGATAAAGGCTTTTACAAATTAAGTCATGCTTTTAAATAAACCTACATTTTATTAATAGTATTTATATCTACATTTGAAACAGCAATACTGGAAATTTATGAATATACGTGGATATATCTGTGTATACATATGCATATATATGTATGTACATATATTGCATTGTTCATTCAGTCTTCACATGAAGCATGGTGAGTATATGAATTTGTAACCCTTGAGGTGTCCACGGAATATGCAGCCCTCAGTTTGAGAACCACTAGCTTTTTACACTTAAGTGCTTACTCTGTACATAAGTCATACAAATTAGTACAGATCCTTTCTGAAAGAAATTTCATTGAATCTGAAAGAAATCAGGCTGCAGTTTGTTAAGAATTGAATACACTTAAATATAGTTAAGAAACAACCAATAGAACTGGTATAGTATCTCCCTTAGGCTAGTGGGGTTCACTCCATGTTACCAGGGGTCTCTTGGATCTGACAGAAGTGAAGGGAGAAACGAGCAATTTTGTGAATGGAGGTAGTGTAGAGAGCAGAGTGGTTAAAAGCCCATGGCAACCCTTTGAGGAAGATGGTAATATTGTCCTCCTTTACAGATAAGAAAACAGACTCAGAGGGTTCAACAACTTGCTCAAAGTCTTTCAGTAGAGCTGAGATTCATATCTAAGACCAGCTGATGCCGGAGCACCATACTTTTAGGCTATAGTTCTTCCAATAATGGCTCTTATTTTAAGATAGCCTCAGGGTTGTGCAGGGTTTTTTGTTATATTTTTATTTTGCTCTATCCCCAGAACACACCAAATCAATGTAATGCAGATGGAGACAACAGAAGAATAAATATAGCTATTCATTATAGCAGCCAGCAGCAAGGAAGGGTCTGGGATCTTCCATGAAATTCCTTACAAGCCAGAGACTAAAATCTAGGTTATTTGAATCAGTTACTTGGGCATCACTGGTCATTAAAGATCAGGCCTGCTTCAGTGCCTGCAGGCGGGGGATAAAACAGGCGAGGTGAACGTAAGTCTCCATTGCAAAGGTGGTGGTGGTGGAGCTGACGAAGTGGTAAGAAAGAGACCATTCTAAGTGATAGGTTATCTTTCAAAGGAGGGAATAGTAGTAGATAAGGAAAGACCCTATCAAGATCAAGGAATGCATGTCTAAAGGGGAGGAGAAGCAGGCTCCAGGAGCACAAGGAAAGCAAGGAGACTGAGGCTGAGAGCTGGTATCCATTAATTCCCCGGGGAGGCCTGTGATGTAGGGGAGTATGTGGAGGAAGGGTGGCTCTTAATAATGTGTCTATTCTTTTTTTTAATCTTTTTTTTTATTAATTGAAGTATGGTTGATTTACAATGTTGTGTTAGTTTCAGGTATAGAGCAAAGTGATTCAGTTATACATATACATATCTATTTTTTTTCAGATTCTTTTCTCTTATAGGTTATTACAAAATACTGAGTATAGTTCAGTAAGCGTCTATTCTTTAGCTGCTCTATGCTCTAGGACGGCATTTGGATGTCTGGTCTTAGGTCAGTACTCTCTAAATTTACCTCTTATAATTGGCATGTGGCCTGTGGTTTCCTCTCTCTTCTACTATTTCTCCCTCTCCCCAGCCTGTTTCAGGGTTTTCTTCCTTTGAGGATTCCAGAGGACACTCTCCTGTTGCCTTATTTTATCAAATATTATCCCTGTGAGTGAGGTTTGTTAAGCCCCTTCCCTTAGTCTCAAGTACCTGGTCTGAGCTCCTGATGACTGTAAAGAAGCAACAGTAAGTGAAGATGAACAATTATTCACTGAGCATCTACTATGTGTATGGCCCTGGGAAAGCCGTGATCAATGAAACATAGTCCTTCCCTTAAGGCGACATCCCCTTATGGAGGTGACCTTTTAAGAGGGGAAAACACAATTACAAACAAATGTATCTAATACAGTGTAAGAATATACTGTTAAGAATATGTGCAGGGCTTCCCTGGTGGCACAGTGGTTGAGAGTCCGCCTGCCGATGCAGGGGACACGGGTTCGTGCCCCGGTCTGGGAGGATCCCACATGCCGCGGAGCGGCTGGGCTCGTGAGCCATGGCCGCTGAGCCTGCGTGTCCGGAGCCTGTGCTCCGCAACGGGAGAGGCCACAACAGTGAGAGGCCCGCATACCGCAAAAAAAAAAAAAAAAAAAAGAATATGTGCAATGCTGACTATGAACGGTTCTTTCTCAAGGGCTCCTCATTCCGTCTCAGGGGAATTATGCCTGCCTAAGAGGTCAGTGTGGGTCATTACCTGGCAGCTGGGCAGTGGTCAGAACATAGGAGTGGGGAGTGAGGGGATGAGTCAGGGACTGTGAGTTGATGCCACCTCTTATTCTTTTTTTTTTGGCTGCGTTGCGCGGCTCGTGGGATCTTAGTTCCCTGACCAGGGATTGAACCCGGGCCTTCGGCAGTGAAAGCGAGGAGTCCTAACCACTGAATCGCCAGGGAATTCCGTGATGCCACCTCTTCAAACAAAGGACTGTGTTGGCCCAGAGTTGGCCCCTGAGTCTCCCTAATCAGCCCTTTAGCTTTATGGAAGTGCAGAAGAAACAAAAGTTACAACATGTAAGATAATTATGCTTTCTCCCTGTAAAGGGAGCATTTCTTGATATTATCTCCTCTTCTTCCTCTTCTAATTTAGATTAAAAGTGGGTAGGTTAGTCTGTAAAACTTATTTGAAGACGATTTAAGAAGAAACTGGATGGAAACCTGTCCGGCAGGGGATTATTTTGAAGAGATGATTGTTCCCAGAGCCTGGATCCTGAATGCTCAGGGAAGCATCTGAGAATAAGGAACAATAGGGATGGAAGAGACACTCACCACAGGGTACATCGACACGGAAGTTTCTCCAAGAACCTGGACCCTCCCCACCCCAGGAACACTTGAGGAGAAGACGATTTTGCAAACAGGAAGAACCACAACTTGGCACCAACCTTTGGAAATGCAGGTTAACTGATGCCAATAGATAGCAATGAGAATGCTTCAGAATAAGAACTTGGTAAATAATGGGAAGAATCGACCTACCTTTGAGAAATCGTCTGCCTAAACATCATGTATTAAAGTATCTCTGTGTATTGCAAAGTTAAAGGAGGAATATTAAAATACTGTGTAGATAGCCTCCTGTTTAGAGAAGGATGCCAATGTGAAAAATTACCAAAACATCGACAGAAAAGAAATAGTTCTGAAGACGATGTAGGGTCTTTTTTCCTTTAGCTGTTTTTTTTTATTTTCTGGGAGAGATAACTTCAAACAGAAATGGAATTTCCTGAAATGGGAACTTGCAAAAGTCTCTGAACTCCCCAAGGAAGAGAGCTGACTCAAGATCCAGAAATAGCAGGAAAGGGAAAGTGGCTTAAGAAAACCCTTGGCACACTTGTGTATGGATGGGAGAGGTGCTTCTGGGCTGCCACAGTTAGAGGAACTATATAAAATAAGAATCAGCAAAGATACGACCAACTAGGCACTGTTTCTTTGCTTGTTCTCCTAAAAGGAACTAGAAGAAACTGCGATTTAAAATTTTTGGTTGGTGGAGTTCCCAGAGTTATGAATGGTGTCATTTGAAGTTAATAGATGTTTTTTGAACGTCTGTGCCCATCACCAGTGCTGTGGAGGTACACCAAGAACTCTATGATAGGACTCATATTCTTTGGCCAGAGCTGGGATATGATTCGTGAGTGGGATGAAAATGTGTTGGGATTTTTGAATAAATAAATTTAAAAAAACCCTGTCAGATAGCATGATCATAATGTTATTCACAGATAATTGATAATTGATCTGACGTTTTGAGAATCCAGACCTTGCTTGGTGGCAAACGGAACATATCTAAGGCCCCCAAAGCGGATCTCTGAGATGTTATGTATTTTTCTCCCTGCTGTTTATTAAATATGACTGGAATTTGGGGATGGGGTGGGGAAAGGGGGAAGCCGTGTATTAGGGAGAGAAGCCATTTCCAAACTGAGACTTCTGCTTACTGAGTATCTGCCTTTTAAATGAGAGAGTAATTTAATTTAATCCAAAGTGAAATTGGTGGATTTCACAGATGTATTTATTCCTCTATAATTAAAAGATCAGTCTCATAGAGTTCTTTTCTTTAAAGATTATTCTACAATATGAATAAACCATTCTCAGAAATGGCAGCTTCTCTCTTCTGAACCCTTTCATCTCTTCCACAGCTGATTAAAAGGGCTGCTCGTGGTCTTTCTCAGCTGCTTATAAGGAATAAAAAGCAAAGCAGTGCAGCAGAAAGAGATGAATAAAGATTCCTTTGTTCCTGATCACGTGCCTGAAGAGAGAACACCACTGCCCCTGAGGCGCTCTCTCGAGTGGGTTCAGGATCTTCCCCCTTCCTGTAGCGGTCGGTCAGCACCATTCTCTCACAGCCCTGCATGAAAAAGCAGCACTGTTCCCAGGCAGTGCCCCTGCCATCGGAGCTGCCACTGCCACCTCCAGTCCCCTTTCCCAGACAACAGAGAGGAACTGCTAACAACACAGTGTATTTATTCCCTCTGCCCAGTGGAAACTGTTTCAAAGAAAGTAACAAGGATTACATGGCGTTAGAAGTTTCAAAAAATGGAAACACATTTAAAAACACAATTTGGCTGCATTATAGAAATGGAAATGGTGGCTATTTGGGGGAAGCAATCAGCATATTCGCCAGAGAGGGAAGGAGGCAGAGGAAAAGAGATCTCCGTATCTTCTCTCTCTGTGAGGCATCACCTGACCTTAGTTTGCACATCACATCTGAGTTCTCTGCCCAGTCAACTGATATGTTTGTTTGGATTTCCTAAGCTTTATGAATTTCCTGGAATAATAGGGCATCTGGTCTTTGGAATCTTAAAATTCTAATTTCTGTGGTTTTTCACTCTTCTTTTAGAAATCTTCATCATCTAGTTTCCTGGGGGACTCTTTATGGTTCTTTGATATGTTGATGATTTATTATCATTTGTAGCCCTGGCCCTGATGCAGAGCCTTACATATACTAGATGTTCAGTAAATGTTTCCTGAAGAAGTCAATGAATAGAAAAATAAAGAGGTCAAATATTGAACTGTTTAGTGAAAATCTGATGAGTAATCCTTTCTCCTTAGGAATATTCTGGTCTTGATACTAGGCTCAGATATTAGGCTCCTCTGAAAAAGGGGCTTACTTCCACTGGACTTTTACTGAGGTGGACCCCTGAAACATAGACTTTGGGAAAACATTCAGTAGAATGGCCATGGGGGATAAGATTAGGGGAAAGATGGCCAGAGTAAATTTGGCCCCATTTTCCTCAGGAAAATCTTTGGCTATTTAACTGCCTACCTGGGATTTACTAGGCTGTTAGTGTTTGAGTATAAAGAAAATAAAGGGAAACATTGGAGATCTAGTTTAAGCTACTGAAGAAGGTGCTTCTCTTGTGAAAGACCCAGATCTGTCCTTCTGCATCAGTGGGACTAGGCATGATGGGAAGGTGGTGAATACCATGTCAGCCACCAGTACTGTTCCTGTGTGCTAGAATGGGGCACACTAACCACCTGTCTCCTCCTAACAGTAGCACTGGGTATGGACGGACGAGTAGTAATATCATTTTCTCCTCCAGGTCATAACCGGGAGAGGGGCCTGCACTGGTTTTCCAGGGCTGCTATAGCAGAGTATTGATACTATAGCTTGAGTGGCTTAAACAACAAAAATTTGGTTTCTCACAGTCCTAGAACCTAGAAGTCTGAGATCAAGATATTGGCAGGGTTGGTTTCTTCTGAGGCCTCTCTGCTTGGTGTGTAGATGGCCATCTTCTCTGTGTGTGTCTGTGTCTAGATTTCCTTGTAAGAAGAGGAAATATTGAATAGGGCCCACCCAGTCATATTGAATAGGGCCCACCCTAATGCCCTCATTTAACCTTAATTATCCCTTTAAAGGCCCTATTTCTAAATATAGTTATATTCTGTGGTACTGGGGGCAGGGGGCTAGGGCTTCAACATATGAATTGTAGGGGGACATAATTCAGTTCATAACAAGGCAGTAACAGCCAGAACCGTGTTTTACCATTGGATATAAGTTATTTTACCTCTGGAGGAAAATGAAGCTATGAAAATAGAGAATAGTTAACTCCTAATTAGAAGCAAAAGTAACCAGAAATAGTTGATGTTGAAATAAAGCTGAGAAAGAGGCAATAATATAGCTGAGTGTGCTTAATTAAAGCACAACAAAACAACCACATTTCTCTACATTGGGATGAAAAAGAGATTCCTAGCATGCAGCAAGAACAAGGGAATTTCCCCCTTAAACAATATAAAGCAGGCTACCATCTTACTGGGCCACTGGAGGCTTTTAAGAAAAGAGTGGTTGAAAACGTGAAGGAAATTATGAAAGTGTAGGAAAACAAACTATGGAGAAAAGACAAAAAGAATCAAAATTGTTTAGCTCAATGAAAGCTGAGAGGTGAAAACAGAAGGCTCCATGATTTGAAGAATAGTAGGTGTCTCAGCTTGGGCTGCTGTAACAAGTTACCTTAGACTGGGTGGCTTGAACAATAGACGTCTATTTCTCAACGTTATGGAGGCTGAGAAGACTAAGATCTGGTGGGTAGCTCTGGTGTCTGGTGAGGACTTGCTTCCTGGTTTGCAGATGGCTGTTGTCTCCTTGTTTCGTCACATGGCAGAGAGGAGGGGGGGAGAGAGAGAGAGAGGAAGCTCTCATGTCTTCTTTTTTCAGGGCACTAATCCCATTTCTGAAGGTTCCACCATCATGACCTAATTACCTGTTAAAGGTCCCACCTCCTAATACCATCACATTAATCGTATGGTATTTGGGGGCAGGGACACAAATATTCTATCCATAACAGTAGGGTTATATACTATGGGTTATTGGGTAGTGTGAGCAGAGAGAGTGTGCATTTTCACTGATGTCAAAAGGTTCCTCTAAGAAATTGTAAAAGAAATAAGTACTCATATGATTGGAGTTTTTGGTTGATATAAAACTTAAGGGACTTATCCTTAAGATGCCTTTAAAGTGAACTCATGATGCTGAATTTTGAGAGTCTTAAGTTGAAACACAGTAGAGAGATAAAAAGTTCAAGTCTAAAATCAAGAATAGGGAATCATTGACTGTTAGGGCTAGAAGAGATCTGATCTTCTGGACCAACTCTCTCCTTTTATAGAGACCTGCAGAGGTTTAGACTCCAAGGTCACTCAGCTAGTATGCATAATTGCTGTTGCAGGTCTCATTTTCTCTCTTTTACTACTTAAATGATCTTAGGCAAGTTACTTAAACACATCATATTATGTACAGATAGGGTAGTGTATGAACTGCAGGAGGTGTAATGAGAATTTAATAATTTACAATATTGAGTCCTATGTGATTGAAAATGTACATAAGTCCCACGTGGCATAAAAATCCTAGCGTTTTGGGGCTTCCCTGGTGGCGCAGTGGTTGGGAGTCCGCCTGCCAATTCAGGGGATGCAGGTTCGTGCCCCGGTCTGGAAAGATCCCACATGCCACGGAGCGGCTGGGCCGGTGAACCATGGTCGCTGAGCCTATGCATCCGGAGCCTGTGCTCCGCAACGGGAGAGGCCACAACGGTGAGAGGCCCGCGTACCGCAAAAAAAAAAAAAAAAAAAAAAAAAAAATCCTAGCGTTTTAAAGAGGTAATTAAATAGAAAATGTGAACGTGTGACGTGTGAACGTCCTTTTTGTAGAGCCAGAACTCAAGGGAAAAATCTGCGATTTGACTGCTCAGAGCACCCCGTGTAAATTGTGCTTTTATTGCAGTTCTCAGATTTTCTAGCATGGAAGCAGAAACCATAGGGTTATTTATTGCAAAAGGACCTCCTATTATTTCCTACTTCTTTTTCTTCCTAGATAGCTTTGTTTTCCCATTTTGAGAAAGTTTTATGATTAGAAAAGAATTCACATTTTTTTTCATGCATAGGGCCAGAATTTAAGATCTAGAAGAGAAACTTTTATGCCACAAAACATTGCCTGTTTTAATAATTCATCCTATCTTCATTCTCTTCTTCCTTAAATCTTGTTGAACAGCGATATTGTGCTCTGTGATCTACTAGATCTATCTTAAAAATATAGAGGAGTATTCTATCGGTACAGAATTTGAAAATACATAACATGCTTAGTCAATTAAACTTTTGAATCATAATTTTTAAAGTAAGCTTATTAACTTAGATGTAAGAGACGTTTTTGAAAGGCATATACTGAATTCTTTCGGTATTTCCTGAGGTTTGATAATAGTTCAAACTTTCCCACCTTAGAAATGATAGAATAAATCAAGTTAAATCTTTAAGAATGGTACCCCTGATTTTGGCAAAGCATAGTCTATTTAACACACATATTCATGCATTAAAAAAAAAATCCCTCAGCATCTGGGGGAGTTTCCTTTTCATCCGTACTCTTTTTTTAAGTGGTTGGATTCTGAAGATTTTACCCCTTTTTTTTCTTCCAACCACTTAGTCACACCTTCTTATCATCTTTAACTACTTAATGAGGAAGACGGGGCTTCATCTTTCTAGCGAGGAAGCTGAGTATTTGAAATTCTGAGCTCAGTGTTCATTGAGGTGTTGCCTCCTGAATTTGGTGATGGCTTAGTGTGAGGTTGAGTGAAAGAATTTACTTTTTAAAAAATTCTATTTTCTCATTTGTGTAATGAGGTTCCCAGGGGAGGCCTAAGGCAGGAGATATGGGCTCATCAGGAGTCTTATCACCGTGAAGACCTGATGGTTGGCCTGGGAGAGAACAGGAGGAAGATGGTGACTGAAATTTGGGCACCAGAACATTGGGGATGAGTCTCAAAGAATGAGCTACCTTAGCTTCTTGGGAAGTTTCTTTTAAAGGCAAGGAATTCAACTGGAGGGAAGAGATCTGAGGAACCCAGACTACATCCTAGGATGCTGGTTTACTGTCTTTGAGAGCAACTCTCCAAGTTGTGGCAACCTGGGAGACATCGTCCCATTTGTTTTCGTTTTTTTTTGCAAGAGAGGGAGTAAAACAGAGAGCAAGACCACCCTTTTTGAAAGTCTTATAAGAACCGTACTCTTAATGGGAAGAAGAGCCTCTTCCATCTTAGGCATGTCCATGTGTTCATTCATTCATTCGTTCATTCATTCATTCATACCTGAAGCTATATGGCAGTACTGAGATGCTAGAAAGCTTAGCAGAACACAACTTCAGCCCTCGTAGAGCTTGCATTCTAATATTGGAGGTAGAAAAATCAATGTGTATCATATGGAAGAAAGGCTATAGACAAAAAGAAAGCAGGGTAAGGGGCTAGGAACTGTGGTGGGGGCAGTGGGAAGGAATTGTATTACCTTGGGGCTCAGGGTAGATCTCTTTATACGGTGACCTGAAAGAAGTGCGGGAATGAGCTACATAGACACGTGGGGAAGGGCATCTCAGGGAGTGAGAACAGGTGTGCACTTGGTGTAGGCAAGGAGTAATAAGGAAGCCAGGTTTGCTGAATGATAATGACTATGGATGGTGGTGGTATAGGAAATGATCAAGGAAAGATGGAGTTGTGGGGCAGATTATGAAGGATCTTGTAGATTCTTGAAAGGAATTCTGCTTTGACTCTGAGATGGGAAGCCACTTGAGGGCTTTGATCAGAAGAGTGACATAATATGACTTTTAAAAGGACCATTCTGATGAAGGAGTGAGAGAATCACTAGAGGGTGAAGGCAGGAAGCCCAGTTGGGAGGCAACTGCAATAATCCAACAAGAGGTGATGGCATCTTGGGCCAGGGTGGAAATGGTGTGGGTGTGAGAAGTGGGGGAGTTTGGATTCCTTTGATGGTAGAGTAAAAAGATTAGCTGATGGGTTGGTTGACTGGTGGGAAGGAAAGAGAGGAGGCAAAGATGACTATGAAGTTTGGGACTTCCCATCATCGAGATAGGGAAATGGTCTGAGGAACAGGATCGGGTTGGTTTTAGGAAACGTAGTCTGACATGACTCTTAGATACCTAAGTGGCGGTGCTGAGATGGAAGTCAGATAGATCAGCGTGGGATTCTGGGGGAGAAGTTAGTGCTGAAAATCTTAATTTGGGAGTTGTCAGCGTATAATTGGTGTTTAAAGTCAAGGGGCAGTGATGAGAGGAACGACAGGGCATTTGGCAATAGCAAGGAAGTAGCAGCTTGGTGCGGGACCATAAACTGCTATGGATTAAGTCTTTTGGCAGCAGGTGGGGGGAGCATAGTCAGTAGCTGCTGAAGAAAAATGTTGATGAGTGTCAAGGAGACTGGGTGACCTTGCAAAGGGAGGGCACGCTGGTTGATTTGGGGGAGTAGGGGGGGCCAAGGACACAGCTTGGCGAAGGCTCAGGTCCAAGATCCTTTTGGTTGCAATTGTGATTTTTACCCAAAACACATGCCTATGTGCCAGGCAGGTGTGGCTTGGTAAGGTAACAGGTACACCTTCACAGCCCTTGACTTACAAAGCCTCCTGTGTTTTAGATAATTAGCTTCAAGCTTTCTACTTCCTGAACGGTTATAAGTTCCTTAAGAGAAAAATATACCACGTTCTCATTCTTAATATGCATGGACATAAGACGCTTAGAACAGAAGGCTTTGTATATGATACGTGTTCAGCAAATATTTGTTGAATGAATTAATTAGAAAATTACCAAAAGTTTCAGAAATCTCAAGATGCTTGGGTGGAAAGCACTCATCATGACTGGGCTCTCCTGAACAAATGGCCTGCTCTCTTGGGAAATGCCCTGAGCCCGTGCATCTGGAATTGTGAAACTCGCGGAATCAATTACTGTGGAGGGTGGCTTCCTAGGTATGACCTTTATAAGACTAAAATTATTGCTTGTTTGGCTGCTTGTTTAAAAGTATTTGTCGCAAGTAAAAGTTTTGCTGTGTTATTGGCAGAATTACTCAAAAAAATATATGCTTAAGTTGAGATTTCTAAGTAGGCTCTTGTAAAAACAGGCAATTACTTGCTCAAGGCAGTTAATTGCACGCACAGATGGGTGCTTGTGCTACCAATTACTCATTTGCACTGGTGATTACCATTTGCATTAATTCATGAGATCTAGGGGAATTCTTAGGTACTAAGAAAGGTTTTAGGCATTTAAAAAACATATTAGTACCATAGGAGGAGACCGGAGGGGTGCAAAAGCTAAAAATAAAACCCTATTCCAGTGGCTGTATTTAAAGAACAGTTTTTGAAGCTCACGGTTGCGGGAGGTTAGAGGTTTACTTGACTATCTTTCTTAAGTTGTTTCCATTCACTCTGTCAGCTTAAAAAAAAAGGGAAAAGAAAACTGTTTCAGCATTTCTCATTTTACTTTGTTTTTCCTGTGGCTTTCTGTTAATGGCAGCCTCTGTCAAACTGTTTCTACTTGGATGGCTTCTAGTTTGCCAGAAGAGTTTTTTTTTTTTTTTTTCCCTTTTCCTAAAATAGACACTCAAAGTTTTTTGAAATAACTTGAAATCATAGATCTGGGGGAAAAGTGGGTAAAAATCCCAAATCCTCCAGGGTTGAGGTGAAATGTCAAGGAGACTTGCTGTTTGAGGTCATTATCCTGACAACCCAGTGCTATGATAAATGGACAGGGACCCTAAACAGAAAATGAAAGGAGTTCCTCTCCTCATCAAAATAAGAGCACCAGCTTTAAGAAATATTTTTTCAAAATCATTATTGAATATTCTGCTGTGAACAGCCTGAAATAAGTGTTTTGTGAGGAAAAATATCCTACGCTAAGATGTTCTCATGTGATATCAATTTTGAGTACTTGTCAAACTCTCTACCCTGTGGAAGCTACAAAGAAATTTTACTGTGAAGTTTCTCAAGGCACTTTGCGGGATTTGTTGTTTTATTCTGGTAGTTGAATCTATTGGCTGGAACATTCTGGGGAAAGAAGACAGGGAGTAAAACATTCCAAGGAAGCAGCTTAATTAATGGGACAATGAGTTTAAAGCCTAGAGACCCCTGAATGTCCCTTGGGCTTAAGAGTACTGCTTAGGAGACTCACAGATATACAGAACAAGCTAGTGGTTACCCGTGGGAAGAGGGAAGGGGAAGGGGCAATATAGGGATAGGGCATTAAGAGGTACAAACTATTAGGTATAAAATAAGCTACAAGGATGTATTGTACAACATGGGGAATATAGCCAATATTTTATAATAAGTATAAATGGAGTATTGGTTTTTAAAAAAATTTTTATTTATTTATTATTTATTTATTTTGGCCACACCGGGTCTTAGTTGCGGCATGCAGACTTCTTAGTTGTGGCAGGCATGCGGGATCTAGTTCCCCGACCGGGGATCAAACCTGGGCCCCCTGCACTGGGAGCACAGAGTCTTACCCACTGTACCACCGGGGAAGTCCCTATAAATGGAGTATTGTTACTGAACACAAGTTCATGTGCCCGATGCACAGTGAGGCCAAACAAACTAAAACGTTGGGGTTTGGAGCAAAGAGAAATTTATTGCAGGGCCATGCAAGGAGAATGGGTAGGTCGTGCCCACCACTAACCCCAAGCTCCCCGAAGGGTCTAAGCAAAGCATTTTTAAAGGCCAGGTGAGGGAGCGTCGCCCCAGGGTATGTGATCAGCTCGTGCACAATTCTCTGATTGGTTGATGTTGAAATAATAGGGCGGTTAACACTATCAATCCTTAGGCACCAGAAGGTTCCAGGGACTACGTGCTCATGATCATCAAGTAGTTAATTTCTTCCATTTGGTGGTGGTTTGTAGCACTGAAAAACTCAGAAAATATGCATGAGATACTGTTACCTGGGTACTTCAGAGAGGAGCTATAGCAGAGGATATGGGGGAGGAGGTCTGTTCCAGGAAGGCCCCATAGGGTCCTGCCTGGTTACAGTATAACTTTTAAAAAGTGTGAATCACTGTATTGTACACTTGTAACTTATATACTATTGTACAGCAACTATACTTCAATAAAGAAAAAAAAACAGGAACAAAAGAGTACTCCTTAGGGATGTGGGGTTGAAGAATGAGGGTAGTCAGCCCAAAACCCTCTGAGAGATCTGACATAATCCTTGACTTGGAGGATTTCCAGGGATGATTGGGTTGGTTCTTGGAGTCTCTTGTTGTAGTCCATTCTCATGAATACTCCTCCTGAACTGAGGGGATCTAAGTTGGGATAGGTGAAGTAATGCTACAGCAACAAACAATCCCCAGATCTCAGCAGCCTACAACAACAAAGGTTTACTTCTCTCTTGTGCTGTATGTTCATTGTGTCTCCACACCTGGGGTGGAGGGCTTGTTCATCCTTGTCACTCTGGAACCTAGAGAGATGAAGCAGTCTCCATCACTGATGCTTCTGACCACTGTGTCAGAGGAACAAGAGAGGTCTTAAAGGTCTTGAATCACCAGTTAAATGCTCTTTCTTGGAAGTGACTTATTTTCCTCTGTTCACAAGTTATTGACCATAACTAGTCACATGGCTTCACACACAATAAGGGAGCCAGAAAAGGCAATTCTATCTTGTGTCTGGGCAATAGGGTGAACTGGAAATATTTGGCAAACAGTACTAATGACTATCCAAAGTGACTTTAGATTTAAGTGGACCCCATAGGATGTTCTCTAATTGGTTCCAGGAGCCGCAGAACTGTCATCTGTAGCTAGACTGGTGCCCAGGTACTACCTTCTTTTTAGATAACTTTTCTTTTGCCACATACTCTCCTGGTAGGACAACTGTACTACGGTACTTAATGTTACTTGGTGCACATTCTTTTTTTTTTTAAACTCCCATGAGGATGATAGGTTTTACATAGCTAGAGTACCACTTCTTAGGAATTTCTGAGACATTTGAGAAGAAATCCATTGTATTACTCGTGGTTGTATATAAGATTATCAGAACTCTAAAGCACTGAATTAAAGCATTCAAAATTATTTGAACTCGAGTACCTGCACTATTTCTTTTTGGCAGGAGGCATCTTTTCCCATTCTATTCTAGTTTTGAGGCATTTGGGCTTTTTGTTTTGGGAAATATCAACAGATCAAGAATAGTGCTGAATCTGAAAACTCAGAGGAGAATTGAATTGTGAATCTGTTAGCCAAACCAGCTCACAAAATAGAAAAATTAAGGGGAAAATAGATGAGAGGAAAAAGGATAGATTAATATTCATCCTTTATAGCTTCTTGATTTTTAAAAAACCGCATTCTAGCCTTGGCAACAATGTTTATTGACCAAGGTAGATGAATAATGGTATAAAAAAGATTTGTGCTAATTCTAATCTTGATCTCTGGTTCCTTCTCAAAGAGGACCTAGTGATAATACCAACAGGTATGTCTAAGTTAATATGGTCCTTTTTATTCTTTGTGGTCGGTCTAAGAGATTCTCTTCTTGCTTTAGGATCTTTGTTGCTAAGTCTTAGTCTTTGCTCAGGTATTTCTCAAAGGGCATTTTGAATACTGGGTTTCCATCAATTAACTTCCACCTTTGCTCTCTTTCAAGGTGAATTGCAAATTCTGTCTGTGGATATGCAACGCTATAGTTCTCTAGCTTCCCACTCTGAGCTCTGTTTCCCTTTCTAGCTCAGCTGCTGCTTGCTCTTTGGAATTCATATTCTATGTTCTCGGGGATCAGTGTTCTTTCCTATGCCTGTAGTAATGGGTGGTAAGTATTTAGATACTTTTTCCTGGGAGGAATAAATGCTGAAATCTGGTTACTTATTTTCATAAAGCCATGATACTTTCCTGTTTGGTTCTACAGGGAAGGCTTAAATATTCCTCTGCAGACAGTGGTTTTAGATGAGATCGTTTAATTGCTTATTGACTTGTTTGTGTTACAGTAGCATTATCAAATTCGTTGTCCATTTTCACGTCTGCCTCTGCTACTTCATAGCTGTACCACATTGAAAGAATTATCAAGATTTCCCGTTTTCAAAATCAGTAAAATCACTTAGTCTCTCAAATTGAAAATGGAACTTGTCAACTTTGCTTGTGCTAATAAGTAACCCATGTGGCATCGTGCATGAATGAATGCTTAGTAAATTCATGTTTTTGATGGTAGAGGTGCTTATACTGGCGAAAAGCATCATGCATGAACCAGTTTCCCGTTTTGTACAGTGGTCTGCTTTCATGAACACATGCATTGCAGGAAATCGAGGCTGTATTGTCAGCGAGAAAAGTCGCTGAATCATGGAAAGTGAGAACTGGGAAAGACAGATTTTTTTTTTCCAAACTTATAAAGCTGTGAAACCCTTTCTCTAAGGAAAATCTGATGTGGAAATCCAATATATAAACAGATAAGAACTGACTTGTGGCTCAAGTGTGGTGGTGGGAATGGGGTCCTAGAGACGCATGTATTCTCCAATCTCTACACCCCAGACTTTCATGGTGCACAATTTGAAAACCACTGATGCTTAATCCCCTTACTGCAGACAGAAAACCTGAGCCCAGAGAAGGTCTGTGACTTCCCCAGAACTGCAGCAAAGCCAAACCACACCGAGGTCTTCTCACTTGCCTACTTTTGACCTTTTCCATTAAAATGTGGTCTCTTTGCAGTCAGAGAGTGTTTTTATAAACAAGAAGGTAACGGACGCTTTGTGTTATTACTATTGCTACTGGAAGAAAAATGTGTGAAAAAAAATCTTTTGAGATTGTTAAATTAAGATTTTGTACCGAGAAGTTATCTCCGTCATGAAAGAAGAGAAAGTGGGCTTCCTCCAAGTCCCTGGAAAAGCAAAGAGAGAGGGAGCTTTCTGTGCAATCAGCCTCAACCCTCTCGCTCTCCCCTCAGCCACGGGTATGTCTTTCTTCTGACTGTGTGTGACCCAGTGTGAAATTGAATGAGAATTTGTCAGAACAAGTCAGTGGAGCTTTCCTGCTCAGAAAGGGCTTGGCTCAGTTCTTGGGGGGAAAAGGAAAAAGGAAAATTTAAAAATACAAAGGAAAACCACCCACCCCCAACCGTTGCCACACTTGAAACACGAAACCCTAGTCTGTTAATACATTTTAATAATTCCCAGACTAGAGAAAATTATGTGTATTCCGACTTAAACAGAAATCAGTAGTTGTCTGCTGTGATTGAACTATACACTAGAGAACTGTACTTATATTCATGGCAGGCACCAAGGACAAATCCTCTGGGTTTTGAGTAGGTGTGAGACAGGAAGGAATTACCAGCCCAGTCATAGAAGATTAAAAAAAAAAAATACAAAGCTTTTCTTTCAGAACAGTGGGTTTAATTACATATTCTTCATCTAACAAATAACAGTTCTCTGACCCTTGCTAAAATCATTGCATTTAAAAAATATGTGTCTGGAGGAAACAAGGCTGTAAGACGGTTTTATCCACATCTCTCTGGGTTTTCAGTTGTTTTACCTGCTCCTGGTTGGGAGTGAATTTTTTTTCTGCTGCTTAAAATTGATAAAATATGGGCACTAGTTTTAAAATTGTCATTGTTTCCTCTTCCTTCTATTAATGATAATTTAAAGAAGAACAATAAAATCTGTGATTCTGACATTGCAAATTAGGCTGTTCCCCTAAAGTGTTAAATTTCACATCACAGTTTCCTGGGGATTTTTTTTTTTTTTGTGGTACGTGGGCCTCTCACTGTTGTGGCCTCTCCCGTTGCGGAGCACAGGCTCCGGACGTGCAGGCTCAGTGGCCATGGCTCACGGGCCCAGCTGCTCTGCGGCATGTGGGATCTTTCCGTTTCGGGACACGAACCCGTGTCCCTTGCATCGGTAGGCGGACTCTCAACCATTGCGCCACCAGGGAAGCCCCATCCTGGGGATGTTTTGAGGCCACTAGTTTATGACTGGACTGGGAACCTTTCCCTTTCTCTGTCATATGATAGAAAAATTGATTGCTCTGCTTTCATCCAAAAACCAGCGGAGTCAGGCACACAGTAGGTCCATTCTACGAATACAAAGGTGGATTAGATACAGTCCCAGCTTTTGAGGGGCTCAGTCTACTGAGTGATTTTGGTAACCATTAACCCCTCACTTCTTAGCTCAGACTGTGTTCCTTACACACAAATAGGCCACCTCACTCCCTTCTCTGGCAGCCACGGAATTCTCTTTTCCTCCCTTGCTGTTGCTGAGAATTTCTCTGCCACTCTTGGTGTTCTCCACTCCTCCCATTACAGACGCCAAGGATCCTGCCAGTGGATAGCGAACCTCACGGCCGGGGGTCGGGGTGGGGGAGGCTGGCTTCCCCACTTGCTCTGCCCAGCAAGTCAAGAGATGGAAGAAACATGTTCATATAGGTGTTGAGTTTTAAGATGAGAGTGTCAAGTACATTAGTGCCGAGTTTTCTGACCTGCGCATGAAGACCACAAGGACTGTTTTCTATGGGGAAGGAATTTAACAGAAGATTAACGGAGGCAGAAGTTTTTTCTAATTTGCTCTTTTCAGAGTTGGGTTTAGTTTTTACCAGCCTGTAAGGCAGAGGCTGAAACCCAGCTGAGTGTGGTTAGAAGCTGTTTGGTTTGGCTCACAGCTTATGGTGGTAGTTGTTTTTCTTTTGAGTTAGGGGGCCAGCTTTCTTTGATTTTTTATTTGAGTATAATTGCTTTACAATGTTGTGTTAGTTTCTGCTAACACAGTACAATGTTGTGCAGTGAAGTGCATCAGCTATATGTATACATATATCCCCTCCCTCTTGGTTCTCCCTCCCCTGTAAGGGCCAGCTTTTTACACTTGAGGGATTTCTCATGAAATCTGAAGTCTGGCTTTTCTTGAAAATCAGAAGATCCGGTAATCTGGCATGGCAAAAGTCAGCTGATAGCAGCTGCCTGAGGGAAGGACAACATTTTCATTGTGCCGCCAGGGTCCTTTTGATTTGCATTACCTTTATGACACCTGAAGACTTTTCAGGTTCATCCTTTGTGGGTTAGGGGTAGTTTTATTTTAGTCAATAATCAATGGGGAGACTTCCCTGGCAGTCCAGTGGTTAAGACTTCGCGTTCCAATGCAGGGGGTGTGGGTTCCACCCCTGGTCGAGGAGCTAAGATCCCATATGCCTCGCAGGCAAAAAACCAAAACAAAAAACAGAAGCACTATTGTAACAAATGCAATAAAGACTTTAAAAATGGTTCACATTAAAAAAAAAAAATCTTTAGGGCTTCCCTGGTGGCGCAGTGGTTGAGAGTCCGCCTGCCAATACAGGGGACACGGGTTCGTGCCCCGGTCCGGGAAGATCCCACATGCCACGGGGCGGCTGGGCCCGTGAGCCATGGCCGCTGAGCCTGCCCGTCTGGAGCCTGTGCTCCGCAACGGGAGAGGCCACAACAGTGAGAGGCCCGCGTACCGCAAAAAAAAAAAAAAAAAAAAAAAAATTCCTTAAAAATAAAAAATAAATGTCCTAAAAGTCTCAGATGTTACTGGTTTTTTTTTTTTTTTTAAATTAGTGGGGAAATTTTGTTGCTCCTGGAACTGATATCCTCTGGGAAGGTCTCACTGGCATGTATGGTTCTCCTTGGGTGCTCATATTCTTTCATAAAGCTGCTGTGGTTTGTTCTACCTAACAGAGATTCAGAGCCATTGAGAAGGACTGCATACAAGCTCAAGTGCCCCCTGTCTTCCCACCCAGCTACCCTTGGCCACAGCTGCTCTTCTATTCTCATGGTCTGAAATGTCCACTAGAAAAAGAATACTATGCCTGGCAAGATGAGAGTTTAAAAGCAGAAGAATCATCCCTGGTGTTATAGTAAAGATAGCTAAAAGTTTTTTCATATTTTTTAGACAACTGATATTTATTGAGCCCCCCTTACTCTGTGTCTGACCCTGAAGATAGAGTAGTGAGAATAAAAGGGATAAAAATATGTGCCCCCTCCAACCCGCTGAGTTTTACATTCTAGAGAGGGAATCAGATGATGAACAACATTATGTTAGATTACGTAATTATAGCAAGGGATTGTGTATAGTGTTGAAGAGGGTAGGAGAGTAAGGCAGGAAGGGGGAAAGGATGGATTGGGTGTGGGGAGTTGCAATTTTAGTAAAGTTATCATGGAAGGCCACACTCAGAAAGTAATGTTGGGGTAAGACCGGAAGACGGTGCGGGAAGGTGCCAGGCAGGTATCTGGGGGAGGAGCATGCAGGTAGCATTCGAAGGACAAAGTCCTGAAGAAGGAGCAGGTCTGGTGGTTGGAGGACTAGAAAGTTCCAGAAGGTCCTCGTGCTCATTGTCTGCATTGAGCTTTTGCTCTGCGTAGTTGGGCAGCCGTGGTGGGAGGAGGGCTGTAGTTAAGTAGAGGAAAACATCCTCTAACTTGTTTAATGGGGTCACTCTGGCTGCCGTGCTGGACGGAGACTGAAGGGGCAAAGGTGGGGGAAGAGAAGCCAGTTAGGAGGCTGCTGTAGTGATTCAGGTGAAGGATGGGAGCCAGGAGGACCAGGGTAGGGGTGCATTGGGGGATATATTTTGAGAGTCGTGCTGACAAAATTTGTTGGCAGATTGAATGTGAAGTATGAGAAGAAGAGGGAAGCCAAGGATGACCTCAAGATTTTGACCCAAGCAATTAAAAAAATGGAGTTGCCACTTACTGAGTTGGGGAAGCCTGCAGGAAGAGCCGGGTGGGGAGGGGTGAATAGTAGTAGTATTTGGGGGATATGTGAAATTTTCGTTGTATATTAGACATCCAAGTGGTTGTGGAGGAGGCAGTAGTAAATCATGGCAATCTCTACTATGCTACAACTTCAAGTCTTTGCCTATACAAATGTGCTATAGAAAGTCTAAATTATAACCAAGTGTAACCTTATTCTCATGCAATTAAGGAAGGATGTGGTAAAAGAAAAAAGATCTTTTCAACATCCAGTTGCCTTGAAAGGAGGCCTATTTTAATAACCTTCAATTTAACATTAGATTCTTCTATTATTAATGCACATTTTAAAAATCATCATAAAAACTAAATAGGCATTAAAAATCACCTTGGACTGAGAGCTGGGAGAATAGACCTAAAATAAATATTTAATACTGATAATAGAGACACATAGGAAGTCAGTGGGAAATATGCTTGACTCACAAGGAAGGCCTCAAGGGCTTCTTAATCAAGTTGAAACCTTTTATCATAAATTTTCATATGACTTTTTGAAGTCAAAGGGTTTCCTAGAAATAACCTCATTAAGCTCTAGTGAGACTAGCCAGGACACATAATATTATTTCTAATTTATAGATCTGGCTGTGGAAGAGGAGAGGCTGCACAATAGGGTTGCTATGTTCTTGGCAACTCAGTGGCTAAACAATGCTTGGAGCCTGCATTTTTTTCATTTCACATAAGTTATTTTCCAGCGTAACTAAATTGTATCCTTTCTTTTCTGTTCTTTATAAACAAACAAACAAACAAATCCTTCTTTTGCTTTCCTCAATGGCTTCCACCATTTTAACTCTAAGGGGTCACGTGCAAAAAAGGTTTTTCACGTTAAAGGAAAGATTTGAGCTCTGGCCAAGTATAGCTTAATTTTCAGTCTCTAGGTTCAAGATGTGGACAGACTCATACATTCTCCCCTCAAGATGTGTGTGAAGGATGGTTCTTTCCTCCAAAATTTCAAATAAACGAAGTGAACACATCCCTGCTGTCAAATTGTAGCAAGATGCGTCATAACATCAAGTGTGGCCAGAGACGGCAGTTGTCTGTACTCAATTTTCAGTATCCCTTTAGAGATGAGGCACACCCAAACATGAGAGAGTCATTCAACAAACATTTGTTGAGCATCCACTAAATGGGTAACTCCAGGCAGTGAGACAGTGGTCTTTGATAAAGGGAAGCTCAGTGCATTCTGAGAATATACTAGGATTCCGTAGTTAGAATTTAGTGGAGAATGTGATCTTTTTTTAACTTTTTATTTTATATTGGAGTATAGTTGATTAACAATGTCGTGTTAGTTTCAGGTATACAACAAAGTGATTCAGTTATGCATATACATATATCTATTCTTTTTCAAATTCTTTTCCCAGTTAGGTTGTTACAGAATATTGAGCCGAGTTCCCTGTGCTATACAGTAGGTCCTTGGAGAATGTGATTATAAATAACCCCTGTGCCACATCCTTCTAATTCCATGACCCCAGACATAGAAACCTTTCCTGCTAGCCCCATTTAGAACAATCCAAGGCAAAGTGTTTTTTTTGTTTTGTTTTTTTAACATCTTTATTGGAGTATAATTGCTTTACAGTGGTGTGCAAGGCAAAGATTCTTATTGGCTAAGCTTGCGCCACATCTCCACTCCTTGGACCAACAACTAGGGCCATGGATTATTATTTAAATTTTGGATCTAGGTAATGTGGCTGGAGGACAGCAAACCATGATTACAGATACTGTAGACTCACACAGAATGGGTAGTGGGAGAGGAGCCATTCCGAAAGGAAAGAGGGGTGAGGTGAAGATATTATGAAGGGAAGGGATGCTGAGAGAGCTACAGTAATAGATGTTAGCTAATAAGTGACCGTAGGCAGGACACCGAAGAGGGAGTCAGGTGTCAGGATGGTTTCCTGCAGGAGGTAATGCCTGACCTCAGTCATTTAAAAAATGTGAGCTAAGTATTGAAGAAAGAGTAGACATTCTCCAGGTGTTTATGTGTGTATTTTTTTGCAGACATAGGAGAGGTTAGGGTGGTCCAGGTAGAGGGAGTAGGGTGTATAAAGGGACAAAGGTGGGAAAAAAGAAAATGACCTATGGGTAAGTAATGAGGAGACAGGTAGAGGTTAAAGGGGGTAGATGAGATTGTCCAGAAAAAGTATATACAGAGAATAGGCTGGAGGATGGACTTGCAAGACAGGTGAGAGAAGCATTCCCATCAGAGAATGAGAGTGAGGGGCCACGCACAGAGGAGGAGAAACCAGAGAAAATGTGTTCAGTAAAGTCAAAATTCCTAGGAGCAGCAGTAGGTGTGGTTTTCTGATTTTCTCCAACAGTGCTGAGCAGCCTGGCTCTGAATGTGGAAAATGTACGCAGACAGTGTGATGGATCCAAGACCTGGGGTTTGCCAGGTCAAAGTGGCTGACCATAGGCAAGGAAGTTGAGGATAGTACAAGAGATGCTGCGTGATGGACCTGAGCCTTGGCAGGTAGGGCTGGAAGCTAGTATAGAGAGGCCTTAATTAAAAGACGTTGGTCAAGGATGGGAGGTCTTAATGAGTCAGAGAGAGGGTGTGGTGGGCATAAAGGACTCAAGGAGCTGAAGGGATAGGGAATTATGGTCAGAATGAGGTGCTGAATTTCAGGTCAAGCCATAAGGTCTAAAGGTGTAATCATGGCTCATGGGTGTGAGAGGCAAAACTGCAAGGGAAGTATACTAGTTAGGGTTCTTCTGAAAAAACAAAATCAATAGAATATATATATCTTATGGTATTGGATATTATATGTATTCCGTACTCCATATCTATATATCCGTGTCTGTTTGTCTGTCTGTCTATCTACCTACCTACCTATGTAAAGAGATTTATTCTAAGGAATTGGCTCATATGATTATGGAGGTGGGCAAGTCCCCAGATCCACAGGGTGAGTCAGCAGCCTGGAGACTCAGGAAAACTGATGGCTTAGCTCCATCCCAGTCCAGAGGCATGAAGACCAGGAGAGCCCATGGAATAGCTCCAGTCCTGAGGCTGGCAAGCTTGAGACCTAGGAAGAGCCAATGTTTCGGTTTAAGTCTGAAGGTGGGAGAATTATGTGAATTCCCCCTCTTAAGTAGGGCAGGGTCAGTAGTTTTGCTCTATTTAGCCCTTCAATTGCTGGACGAGGCCCACCCACGTTAGGGAAGGCAATCTGCTTTACTCAGTCTACCGTTTTAAATGTTAATCTCATCCAAAAACACCTTCACAGAAACACCCAGAATAATGCTTGACTAAATATCTGGGCACCCTGTGGTCCAGTCAAGTTGACACAGGAAACGAACCATCATAGAAAATGATCCACTTATTCCAGATCCTCTGTGCTGGCTCTGGTCTTTCTGGCCTTGACCTTCTGGCTCCAAGTTCCCACTTCAGCTCCTGCCTTTGACCCTTGACCCCCAAAGCTGAGTCTGCTCGTTAGAACTGTGATGGGAAGTTTCTGTGCAGATTGGAGTTGACACCTGGGAGCTGGGACTGAGTTTTGACAGGGCTGTATGCAAAGATTGCTTGCTGGGAGCGGCCTGCTATGAAGAGAGCTATGTCGTAGTATGGCTGCAACTGTCTAATCTGTTCCCAGTGCCCAATTCCTACAGGGAAAATCAAGGCTAAGTTGGTTCCTCAGAGCATTTGAGGGCCAAAGAAATGATTGCAGGTACATTACTATGTGCCACCGCTTAGGTGAGCTTAATGGAACAGGTAACAGATGCTGTCTACATCCAGCTACAAAAGGAACTGCCCTCACTGCAGATGAGGACTGTCGGAACACAAGTTCACCTGCCAGGGGCTACCAGAGAAGAGATTATGATTAGGTCTCTTGTTTCCTGAGCAGAGCAGTGTTAATGGAAATCATGGAGATCATAATAAGCTGGTGGCTTCAGGGTAGTAGATGGATCATAAGGAAAAGACCTGCCTTTGTTGAGTGATTTTTGTTACCCCCAAAGGTAACAAGACTAGTAAGTAAACTATCTCTTTTAAGGTGCTCTTGTGGTATTAAAAAGTCTACTGCTTCTGAGCCTCCCAGGACTGGGGTTTTAAAGTGACCCTTGACAGAAAGTCTGAAAAATTGGACAACTTCTCTGGAATAGGCCTTGGGAGAGACAGATAATATTATCAATCTGTACTCTTGTTTCTTTCCTCATTGGGATCAGTTATATTCCCACCTATCCCTTCCACACGGGACAGTCTCCTGTTCTGTTTGAATTTCATGGAGTTGAAAGTCTTACATGTATTCCAGACTTCATTAATTCAAAAGGAACCTAATTCAAAAATAACCTTCAAAGCTGCTCACTTATTTCTCTATTTCTTAACTCAGCTGTTAAATGATTGGATTTTTATCTTTTCATCTGTTTGGGATTGAATCCAGGCCCCATCTTTTACATAATGTGCAATCTTGGGAAAGTTATTGAACTTCTATGGATGTCAGTTTCCTTATCTGTAAAATAGTGATAATAATAGAATCTACCTCCTGGGTTACCATGGAGATTCAATAAGCTATTCTATATACAGCTGACCCTTGAACAACACTGGGGTTAGGGGCACTGACCCACCACACAGCTGAAATCTGCCTCTGCCTCAAAAACAATGGAATTGATAAATGATTCACCCAAGGACAGGAAGCTGAAACAGTTTGGGTAGAATCAGAGTTCAAACCCTACTTTGAGATCACATACTGTGATCTCTAAACAAACACAAACTTTTCCCCACACTTAGTTCAAGGGTCAACTGTAGTTGCCACAATTTTAGCAAAGAGCAATTGCTCAATAGACATTAGCTCTAATTTTTATTTGTTATTCTGCACCTCAGATTCTTTCAGGTTGTCTTTATAGGTATATAGCTGATATATGTTTATCGAGTGACCAACAGTGGGATTTTTACCCAGCTGTGACTCACGCTTTATTTACTATAGGTGACTATATTATATTTGAAAGTGGAAACAAGAAAATCTTGCTTTTCATAGTCTGTGCAGGTACCGAATTTTGCTTGATTGGGTGCATTTAAGGGGAGTGAGGTGAGGGAAGGAATATTTGGGTGGTAAATCTCTATTCCTAAATCTCATTTCTAGCTTTCAGCTGTGCAGGAAGCCAGTGATTACATTTCTGACACTAATAACCTTTTTGCTCATGACTCATCTCAGATGACGGCATAAGGAAACCATGGCTCTGGTCAATGGACATGTAATTTGTTTCTCAGATTTAATAGTGTATGAACTGGGATTCTCTGAGCACTAATCTCCCTAACAAGGACAATTCCTGATTGCAAATTATTTAGTCTATATACAACTTGGAAACTTAGGAATGTTTAGATATTCAGTATTTCACAAGCCAGACTATTCATGTTCAGAGAATGTCTACCAAATCCTCTGATTTGGTTCAGATAACATACAAGCTTACGTAAACCTTGTAGAAGGTATTGAACAACAAAGCAGCGAATCACATGGCTTGGTTAATTCTACCTTAGGTTATTCAGTCATTCTTCAAACATGTGTACTCTGGACACACAAATGAATGTGATACCATCTCTGTTCTCTGGGGGCTCAATGGCAGGTAGTACTTTAGTCAGAAAAATATGGTGGTTACAGCAGGAAACAACCATTTATCCATCTATCCATGTATCCATCAATTCAATAAATATTAATGAAGCATTTATAGGAGCCAGACACCAAGCTAGGTATAAGTGATTCAACAATGGTAATATAGATGCTTCCTGCCCTCTTAGACTTGTTAAAACGCATAGTAGAGATAAAAAATTAAACACATTTACGGTACATTGTGATAAATGCAAGATAAGGAAACCATTTATAGCCCATTGGGACACGCACGATCGATACAAGGAAAGGAGCTACAGTAATCAAAGTTAAAATGCTCAATTCAGAACTGATAGTTTTTCTTTTCTTTCTTTTTCCCTCTTTGTTTTCTCTTTTCTTTTCTTTTTTTTCCTCTTCTTTTCTCTTGAGACTAGAAAGATCAGAAGTCATGAGCAGAATACAGTTCCATTCAAAAGAAGTTATATGGGAGGGTTGTACCTTTAAAAGTTTCTTTGGTTATATGAGTTTGTACAAAAACAATTAGGAGTACAGATAGAAAGAGTGATAGTAATATAGTTGATGTCTTAAGTGGAAGAAAACCTGTCTATTAGGCAATGGACTTTGAGTAATTGCAGACACAAACAGCAAAGAGTTCTTTAAGATGAGCATGGTAGCACTGACAGCAGGAAACAACCGGAAAGGACCTGCCTGGATATAGAGACCATGATGAAAGAAGATGCAGATTTGTTTCATCATAGGGGGTTGTATTTCCTTAAACATTTTCCTCATCAGGTACTGAGCTATAAAAGTTTTTTTCTTTTACCATTAGGAAGTACCTGAATCAGATAGAAACAACCAACACGAGTGTTCTAGCACCCAAGCAGGTAGCTGAGTAAGAAGTCCTCACTTGTTTTTGGTAAAAAGTCCTAAACATTGAAGGCATCTGCAAAGTCAGAAGTTCCCAAGTCTCCTTGTGTATCAGAAATACCTGAGGAGCTTTGAAAAAATAGAGATAACCTTCCTATCCCGGGAGATTCTGATTTAGTAGGTTTGGGAGAGAGAGCTGGGGATATATTGTTAAAAAGGCTTCTCGGGTGATTCTAACGTACCTAGTCTGCCATGGGTGGCTGTTTCTGACCATTGTACCAGGTTAACTGTAGATTTCTCATTTATTTCCCTTTTCAGGTGGATCACTCGTTTTAAAACTTAAACATAGGTTTACATCAATGGCAATTTAAAATTCTTATTCCCTTCTTTTGTCCCATCCTCTCTTCCTTCATCTCCTCCACATTTTTCATTGAATCCTAAAATTTGTAGATACAGTGTGAACACCTTGTCTAAATCCTGCTTTGAGATAAGAGAAGAAAAGTAGATAAACTATTAGGGAAATCCCTTGCCCAGTAAACTTTCCTGGAAGAGTCTCAGAGTCAGGTAGCAATTCACAAGTGGAACTACTTACAATCAACACAACTGGTTGAAAAAGATGTGGGGCGGAGCAGTTGACAATCTGTGGAAGTCAACACATTGTGCAGCTGGCTTTTTCAGACCTGCCTTCTTGCCTCTGGTAAGCTCTTTCCGTGTGTTCCATCCCGTATCATGACTCATGACTCATGACTCAGCTTCAATGACCTGGCAGGCTTCTCACTGTGGCCCCTTGGTTTGGCAGTTTGGTGAAGGCTTTCCTTCCAGGGCTGGGCTCTACTCTGCCAACTGGGATTTAGCCTATCTGTCTCCTTGGCCCTTTCTGGCTCCCTTGTACCTAGGCTCCTTCCCTAGGCAAATGGCCTTTTGGAGTCACAGTCCCCCCAGAACTTTTTCTTCCAGTGTTTGATCAACTTCATAACCAAATAATTTCTCCCTTATGTTCAGCTGAGCTCTCTTTTGTCATAATGTAACCATTATCTCCTTATCTAGTCTTTGGAGGACCAATATCCTCACAGGACCCAATTTCTGTTCCTCTAATATTCTCTCTTACCTCTAAGCTCTCATGCTTTTTTCTTTTATGAATTAATAAGTATAACAGTGCTTGACATAGAGTAGACGTATGTAGGTGTTATTTCTATTATTGTTTTCTTTACATCCTTCTAGTACTGTGAACAGAGGTACACTTATTTCTCTAATAAATAAGTGATTTCTCGAATAAGGATCAGAGGAAGAAGGACAGGGGTACAATTACTGTCACGTTCCTTTCACTTCATTACACACTTTCCACTTTCCTCCTTCGTATCTCCTGACCCTCAACCTCACACACCTCAGCTAAACCGCTAACTTTGAATTTGTTTTCAAGGACAATGACCTCCAATTTTTTTTTTCTCTTTTATTTGTCACTGCTGAGTACTTTTTCCTCATGTTAAATTAGGTATGTTTTGGCAGTAATTTGTGGTAAGAGACACAGCAATGTAGTTTCCCTTTTCATTTTCCATAAAAATTGCTTATTGTGCCATATTTGTTTATGGTAGGAAGTTATGGTCACATAAACTCATATACATTTACATTGCCCAGAAGCATTGTTTGTAGAAGAGCAGACGTTTTCAGTTTCATTACCCCTGGTCTTTTTTCAGTTTGAGGTAAAATCTTCCTCCCTAAGATTCATTACATAAATAAAATGGGATCATTTTATTTGCCTTGAAATAATTTTTGAAGTGTGATACAAAACATCTTCTGTTGACAAGAGACCTCTTACTGTAAGACTTGGTCTACGTAGGAAGACAGAGGACCTGCTGTAATTTTGGCAAGAGTCAAGGTAGGGACCAGATGTTTGTTGGTCAATTGAAAAAGTCTGCTAAAGCTAGGAATTAAAGATACATAGATATAGAGCTATAGATATCTAAATGTCTTAAACTTTTTAGTTTAAACTTAAAATGCATGGATTATTTTTTACTGTGAAGTCCGGCTTTTCCTTGCTGAGTTCACTGTTTGGAGTTCCATGTCCTCATTCTTATATAAACCACTCTTGTCATGCATCATTAACCACATCCAGTTGCAATTTCTTTAAAGTGGAGCAAGATCTTAAAAACACTTGCAAAGTAAACTGACTGTCATCTCTGTCTAGATGGAAATTTTCATATATTTTTCTTCCTGCCTTTTACAGTTGCCTTACCCGCACCTAGATGGACAGCAGTTTTTAAAGCAACTCACTTTTGAGTTTTTTGAGACATTCAACTAAATTTTTACAGAAACCTTTTCTGTTTACATTTATATTTTATCGGTTTACGTAGTATTTACTATAGTTACGTAATTCTGATAACAAATACAATGGGTATAAACATGTCTGGGATTGTAGACAAGTGATTCTTTTTTGCAGTATGCGGGCCTCTCACTGTTGTGGCCTCTCCCGTTGCGGAGCACAGGCTCCGGACGCACAGGCTCAGCGGCCATGGCTCACGGGCCCAGCCGCTCCGCGGCATGTGGGGTCCTCCCGGACCGGGGCATGAACCCATGTCCCCTGCATCGGTAGGCGGACTCTCAACCACTGCGCCACCAGGGAAGCCCAAGACAAGTGATTCTTTATAGCTCAGTTGATGGGCACCTGAAGTGCAGAGGCTGCTGGGAAACAGTCTGTGCTTGCCTATAGGTCAGTGGGTTTAAAGAGGGACAGAGATGGCCCTGGTTTGTGCCTTTTGTCCTGGCTTAACTATGAAGAGCACTGTTTTCATTCTTCCAGAGGTCCTGGGTAATAAATTACACGGTCACCCCTATTGTTGGTTAACCCAGTTAGTCTGGTTAAGTGGAGGTAAAAGTTGATTAAGAGAGTTTCTACTGAATTTGGTTAGAGTTTCATTGTAGCTGACTTGACAATGCCTATAAATCCTTGCTAACTGGTGGGAAGAATTGGAGTTGTTGAGAGGATAGGGTTTTTGTTTTTTTTTTTAATTGCAGTATAGTCAATTTACAGTGGTGTGTTAGTTTCAGGTATATAGTAAAGTGATTCAGTTATATGTATGTGTATATATATATATATATATATTTTAGATTCTTTTTCCTTGTGAGTTATTACAAAATATTGAGTATAGTTCCCTGTGCTATACAGTAGGTCCTTGTTGGTTATCTATTTTATATGTACTAGTGTGTTTATGTTAATCCCCAATTCCTAATTTATCCCCCCGCTTTCCTCTTTGGTAACCATAACTTTGTTTTCTATGTCTGTGGGTCTATTTCTGTTTTGTAGATAAGTTCACTTGTATCAATTTTTTTTAGATTCCACGTATAAGCGATATCATATTTGTCTTTGTCTGGCTTACTTCACTTAGTACGGTAATCTCTAGGTCCATCCATGTTGCTGCCAATGGCATTATTTCATTCTTTTTTATGGCTGAGTAATATTCCATTATATATATATATGTACACACACACACACACCACATCTTTATCCATTCATCTGCTGATGGACAATTTGGTTGCTTCTATATCTTAGCTACTGTAAATAGTGCTGCAGTGAACATTGGGGTGCATGTATCTTTTCAAGCTATGGTTTTCTTTGGATATATGCCCAGGAGTGGGATTGCAGGATCATGTGGTAGAAAAGGTAGAATGCTTGTCTCAGGCTGGGAATGGGGCCAGAGGCACTGAGTAGCCCAGATGGCTGCTGAGAGGCTGTGTTGAGAGGCTCCCAGGTAAATGGTGCCGCAGGGGGCGTCTCCTCCGCTGCTGCTGCTAGAGCGGCTCATTCAGGTAGGCAGGTATTAGAAACAGGTGATGATTGTGAGCACCAAAGATGACTTTCATTGACATGGGAATCAAAAGTGCACCAGTTTTCTGTGTGTGTGTGCATGTGCGTGTGTGCGTGTGTGTGTGTGTATGTGTGTGCATGTGCGTGTGCGTGTGTGTGTGTGTGTGTGTGTGTGTGTGTGTTTTAAGCATTGGTAAACGTGATTAACTGAAAATGATATTAAATAAAACCTTTTTGCTTTCTGGGCCTCAGTCTCCCCAACCACATCCATTTTCTCCATTTCTGTGGTTGCCTTCCTGTACTGTTCCTTCCTCAGTCCCTCCTTGTCTTGGTTCGCTCCCAACACTGCCTCTTCCGTATCTGGCTCAGGATCCTAGAGAGGATGCTGACTACCAGTATGTTATATCTTGTGGAGAGACAACCCCGCTTCGCCCAGCAGGCTGATTCACGGGGACCGCTGCTCACCACCTCCACCTCTTCTTTCTCCCCTCCTACACGCACCTACCTTTTTTGCCACGTGGACCTCTATGCTGGTTTCTGTGCTTGGGGGCCAATTCCAAAGCTACAATCCTTAGAATGGATTAAGCCTGGAGTTGGCTCTAGACCCTGACATCCGGAGATCTGACCCTCCACTATATAATCTATGTGGTCTGTAACTGAGCACTGAGCTTGAGTTGGGGCAGGAGGGTCATTGAAGAAACATCCATGGGGCCTGAATTCTGCTACTGCGTTAAAGCTTTTTCGGCACTTTGACTCAGTTTCATATTAGCCAGTAATTGAGTATTTGCTATATACTAGTTCAGTGCTAGTTACTTTTATAAACACCGTAACATTTAATCCTCACAACAGTCCTTTGAGCTAATGTTACACACACACACACACCACACCCATACACATGCCTGCATGCACACATTATTTTTAAACAAATGAAGACATAAAGATCAGAAGGTATGAAGAAATACGTTCCTGGTCACACAGATGGCAGGCATGGACCCTGGATTTGAGCCTGATGCCTTTGACTCGGCATCTCCTTCCCAGCAGACCTTAGTTTTCCTCTTCTGTAAACAGTTGTTCAGAGAGTGTTGCTATTTACACACTGTAAGTAAAGAGATCAATGCCATGGTTTTCAAAATAAAATCATAAAAGCTGTTATTTAAGTGGAGTCTTGTGAGGGAGCTCAATGGCTGAAGTACGAAGCGGGTCTAAGCAGGGGGTCTAAGCAGGTGGAGGGCGTCTGCAGTCGTCGCCATTGCCGTTGCTTCCCTGCCTTCCACCCCTGCAGCCCCTCAAAGCCGGCTGAGGAGCACACCCTAGCAGCACTGGTGAGTGTAATCATACATCTGCATCCGTTGAACTCAGAGGGCTCCGAAAGGGCAGGCAGCGGGGGATCGCCGTCGTCAGCCAGTGCTGGGTTCCCTCTCGGGAAGCAATGAGACTACGCTTCCCTGTTCACCTTCTGGCCGTTCCTTATCTATGGATAAGCAAATGCACATCTGTTCTTCTTTTTAAACTCTTTTTGGTGAACAAATTGATGGAATTTGCGTTTATGATCTTATTCACTTTCCCAGTCATCCTTGGAATCCCAAAGACCAAAGCAACATTTTGTTAAGGTACTTTGACAAGTGGTGTCTGTGCAGTAGGATGACCAAACAACCCGGTTTGCCTGGGACTGAGGCATTTCCTGGGACACTAGACTTTTAGTGCTAAAACTGCAACAGTCCCAGGAAAACTGGGACAGTCGGCCATGAAGCCATGAGGTCACAAGAACTGGCCCTGAGGACCACTCTCCAGGGTACCCCAAACCACTACTCCCGTGACCTGGACAGTTGGTTACTGGTCCTTTATTCCTGGCCCTGAACTTGATCTGAAAATCAACGACAAAGGAGGCCATTTCAAGGACATGAAAAAGCAACACTTTTTGTTTTTAAAGCTTAGTTAGAATATGGACACTATCTCTTTTTCTTCTATTCTCAAGCTACTTTTAAGGTAAATTAATAGCTACAGCTATTTTTAATGTTACCTAATAGAAAACTGTTTTTTAAATTTTTATTTTCTATGGATTTCAGTTATCCTTTACACTTTTCTTTGTTGGGCATAAATAAATAAGAGTTGGCTAAAACAGACACCCCCCAAACCTCTCATTAGTTGCAAACTGTAGTAAGCTGTATTATCTGGCAGTGTGATTAAATGGAAGAAAAGGGCTCCCAAGTTGCTTATGGACTGTAAGACATTGGGAGGGTCCCTTAAACTCTCAGAGTCCAAGCTTCTTCTTTGCCCCAGTGGAGATAATTACACCTGCCTAACAGGATTAGCATGATATGTCAAAGTGCTTGGCAAATTACATTTGCTTGATAAATGTTAGTTTCTTTTCTCCCTGGCATGGTCATGTATCGCTTAATCAAATATTCTCATTACAAACTGAAAACTTTCTACTAAAGAATAAAGCATGTTTACCATTAAAAATGTACCAAACAAGCATACAGGCATGAGGGAACTTTCTGGGTGATGAAAATATTCTATATTTTGATCTAGATAATGGTAACATAGTGGTTCTCCAAGCAGTATACTTAAGACTTATGTATTTTACTGCATGTAAATTAATCTTCAGTTTTAAAAAGTACTCCAAACATAAAAGGTGTTTGTATTGATTTATATGATTCTTCTAAAGCAGGAGAGGGGTCATAATCATAAGAATTTATTGGTACTTTACTCTTAGTAGGGAAAAAAAATACCATTTATTAGCGTGTTTAGTAATTAAAATACTCAGCCTATTACAATTCATACTAATATATATGTGTCTATATGTATATGTGTATATATACACACATTTATATTTCAATTTACAGAGTAATGGACACTGCTGTATTCTATGTGCAATGGGGAGAAATGATGCTTATTCAAGCTCTAAATCAGTTACATTTTGTATTCTCCATGGAATGTATGGTAAAATATTGCTTTTTTTGCATCTTGTTTTTTTGGCTTCCCTGGGAGCCTCAGCTAACCAAACTTTTGCAGTAGGTTAGTTATTATCTAATATTTGGATTTGAGGAAGGTGGTCACATTCTGTAGCCTGTGGAGCAATGGCCTAATAAATGATTTTGGAAAATGGGTTTGGAAAAAGCCTTTGGGCACTGGGCCTACACAGAACTCACTCATAGACCCCTGGTGACAACAGTTAGCACAAAGCAATTGGCTTAAAAAAGAGAAAAACACTGGCGTTTGCAACTCATTTTTACATTGCACCATTTATTATAATCTCTTTGTGGCATCCTGTGTTTAAGGAAATAATGTTATCATCCATTTCCAGAAACGGTTTGGATAACTTCTTCTCGGAAACCCTTCCCACGCATTTGTATTTTGGTATCTCTCCATTATTTCCCACTTAGGCAGACTGACCACAGGGACACTGGGGGACTCTCTGGCTCTGGAATGCACCAGCCTCCCACTTTTGCATGCCGGAGACACACGTGGGATTGTCTGGAAAGAGAAGGAGGGAGTCATGATTTGGAGGGAAAGCTAAATATAGCATTTGGCTCAACGGAGGGAAAATGTAACCATCACCACCACCACCTGGTATCATGGGGAGGGGGGGTAGATTCAAGGGAGCTGCCTGGGATCATCTCATGAGATACGGCGTCCAGTGTCACCCTGGTTGCTGATGACAGGTGATCTCAGAATGGTGGTGGGCAGCAAGCCCAGGGAGCAGTCTTTCTGTATTGGAGCAGAAGAGTGGAAGCGCTGGGGTGGCAAGGGTGTCTCTGAGAACATATAAAACGGAGAGATGTGTTCAGTCTATCAAAAGGAGAGTTTTTTTTGGGGGGGGGTGCGTAGAGAGCTTGCCGCTGAATTAGAGATTACTGAAAAACTAAGCAAGGGGATAAAATGATGACTAATTCTAAGAAAAACAAAGTTTACAAGAAAAGAAATACAGAAAACAACATGATGCAGCTGTGAATAAATGTTACGTAATTATGATAATGTAATACTGAATACTGATTTAACCCAAAAAATTATATTGGGAAGATGAGTGGAAAAGCAGGAGTTTGTGTGTGTGTGTGTGTGTGTGTGAGTGTGTGCGCATGTGGGTGTTAAATTATATGAAAGCTAATTTCTCATGTTCAATAGTATGGTGTCAATGGATAATATCTATTAATAAATTGAAAAATCAAGAGCTAGCGGTATAAGCGTACTATTTAGAAATATGGAGGTGAGAATGAGCTATAAGAATGGAAAGTAATTGCTCTCAGGAAACAGGGAATAACAATGTAACTTTGATCATTGAAATTAAGTTAAAAATTATCCCAAATTTGTCTTTGGTCATTTCAGCTAATTTACCTTTTAAAACTAAAGCCTTTCCTGAAGAAATTAAGGTAAGCGGACAAGTAGGGCAGCCACCAAGCAAGAATTTTCAGTGAGAGTGGAAAACAGAGCCCAGAGTTACCGTACCGTTAACTAAAGCTGTTGGTGCACAGGCCTCTCAAAACGGGCTCTGGTAAGAATAGGAAGGGCTAGGAAGTGACTTTTGCACCATGTTACTTTTCTTCTGGAGGCTGTTCAAGATTTGAATCTGCAAAAAAAGCATCTCACCGGATCCTGAGAGCTGGACAATATAGTCCTAGTGTTAAAATAATGGTCAGAACATTTACTCTGTGGATCTGATCCCACCGTTAAACTGGAGCCACTCTGCGCTCTTCCCACCCGCATTGTGGAGTTATCTGTAGTGGATTATGACCTACTCCACACATTGTCCCGAATTCCAGATTGTTGCAAGGCCCATCCCTGACTATGCCAGAGTTTCTCTGGGCAATGCGGAACCATTCCTGCTCCCTTCTGTGAGAGCCTCCTAGCACAGGGCTAGAAACCTGGGAACTACATTTCCAGAATCCCTTGCCATAGGGTCCCAGTTAGATTCTGTCGCTGGCAGGCACTTGTGAGAGATCTGGAGGCAGAAGTGATACATATTGTTCATGCAGCAGTGGGGGTAGATGGAAAGGCTTTACTGGACTTGAGATTTTGCAGCAACCTCTAAGCAACGCCCTGGGAGTCATCTGTTATGGTGTTGCTGGCAGCTGTAATCATTGGCGGTAGGTACCTTGGGATTCAGGCAACTTCTTGATTTTCTGAAAGCAAGGACAAACTTGAGAGCTAGTGATGTTTCCACTTAAACCTTAGCTTCACAAAGACCTAGATTTGAATCCTGACTCTTCCTTTTTAAAAACTATGTAACCCTGAGTTATGTTTTTTTAAAAATTCTTGATTTATGTTTTTTTCAACTGTAGAAAAAGGGTAACATCATTTATCTCATAGATGATGAGGAATAAATATAATATATGTAAGAATGCCCAGCAGAAGACCTGTCACCAGAGTAGGTACTCAATAAGTGGTAGCTATTGCTATTATTGGTATTATTTTTATCCTCTGTTTGCCACCTGCCACTTTTGTTATTTATGCTATAGCTGCTGTGCAGTCACCAGGCAAGAAACCTGTGTGCAGGGTGTCGGGTTGAGCAGCTAGGATAGCTTGCCCACTCCTCCTTCCATAAACTTCTCCTTTTACATAAAGCTGGAACGTCCACATTTTCCCTTCTCCCTGCCTCAGAGCATAAGCCTGTGTCTACCAGATACCCAGGCCTGTCTGTGTGCAGGAAACCAGGACTGATCAAGTCGGCTGTGACCTTGGCACATGGGTTTTGCTTTTTCTGTTTTTCCTAGTTTGCTTCTTTCAATAACCCAGGGAGCGCGGTAGCCCCTACCTTTTTCTCCATGTGATGAGCTGACATTTGATTGACGTCTTTGGCTCTGCGGCTTTTGGGGGGCCAATCACTCGCTCCTACTAGGTCTCCATGCTTGACCTAGACTCATTCTTACACATCTGGGGACTTTCACAACAAATCTCATTGCAAGGCGGAACCCTTCTGAGGCGAAGTTGTAGAATTCCTGATTTGGAGAATTTCTTTCCCATCCCCCCTTTTATACGTGAAACACCAGATGTTCCAGCTGATGAGCCCTATAAGTGATTTCTTCCCCCTCATTGATTTAAAAAATTGTACCCTTTCTCTATATGGCACATGATCAAGCACTTTAAAATATATAATTAATTAAAGTGTTTACTGAAACTACAAGCAGGCAAAATACATGCAAATGAAGGAGGAAATCTATACAAATAGCCTAAGAATAGCCAACTCTTCATGGGCTGACTTAATCCTGAGGTCTAAGAAACAGGAGTCCTTGAGGATGGAGGAGGTAGCCAGTTCAGACGTGGAGGCCACCGCCCTTAGCGTGCAGTTTCTACTTCCCTCTTGCTTACGGCTACAGATTCCTAGCAGAAATTTTTAGCCTCTCTCTGTCTTCAAGAAATATGGACAAACAGGGAGAGAGGAAAAAAATAAATGAATCTATAGAGTGAAAGTTATCATATCATGATCTATTCCATTTCCCCCACTATTTCTATTTCTTCTCTCTCTGTTCTACATTTCCAAAAGGCTCACAATGAAACAGGTCCTCAGGGGAAGGCAAGATGCTATGGGAGAATTTTCCCTGTCCTTCATCAGAGACCCTAGCTCTAGGATGATTGCTTGTGATGCTGTGAGAAACAGGGTCTGCTTTCTTGCCTAGTGACCTATGACTAAAAATGAATTGAAACAAAACACCTTTATTAAGCGTTGTTTTGTTTTCTTGAACGAAAAATATAAAATGTCCCTTACTTTAAAAGACAGGATTTGTGCATGAAACAAATTAAAATCCCAAATAATCAAACACATGCATCTTTTCCCTATTGTGATAAGAGCCAAAGAAAGGAAGAGACAGAGGGAAAGAGGAAGGAAAGTATAGGGTTTTCTATTCAGTGGTCATTGGGTTGGTCAAATTTGTCTCTGACAATTGACTTTAGCTGTTAATTTTGGATGTGGTTAGCAGCTTTACGGTAATTCACCACTGTTCACAGATTTTCTGCGACTTTAAAAAGCCTTTCATGATCCTCAGTGGGGCATCAGAACAGCAGACTGGGGTGAGTGAGGATGTCATTTTATTTTTTTTCCCCCAGGGATGGGAGTTGGGAGGGAGACAAACTATAGTCTGTGGGCCAAATCCAGCCTGCCACCTGTTGTTGTAGATAAAGTTTTATTGGAACCCAGCCATGTCCATTTGTTTGCATGTTGTCTATGGCTTCTCTTCTGCAACAATGGCAATGTTGAGTCGTTGTGACAAACATCATCTGGCCCACAAAGCCAAACACTTTTACTATCTGACCCTTCACCGAAAAAGTTTTCCAAGCTCTGGTCCAGGATGAAGGGTTGTTGTAGCTAGAGTCCCATTAGCTGCTGGTTGAGTGGGACAGACTGGGTGAAATTAAGCCAAGAGCTAAATTTGACTCTTGAAGTGCTTTTGTAGTAAGTGAAAACTGAAAACATTTTGTAGTAACTGAAAACTGCAAATTGCTTGTGAACTGTCGTATGGTTGGTTTCACATAGATACAATCATTCAGTTTTTCAGTCACTCACGGTTTAAGCAAATGTTTACATTCACATCACCCTACATGGGTTTGATGAAGAGTGGGCTTCGAGTATTTGTTGAAGTGAATGAATTACCCTTGCTAGCACCTAGATGTCAAGTAAATGATTCTGAAAATTGAACTCCTTTTTCCTTCTGGGATGAGATGGAAATATTTTAAGAAGGCTTGTTGGATGAAGAACCTTTATGATTTGTGAGAAAGATGGACACTAGAATATAAGACTACTTATAATTAGGCAAATTTACATTATAAAATCAAAATACTATTTTTAAAAAGCATCTTCATGCCCATGTCTCCCCAGTTCTTCCTCTAAGGACAGACTAGTACTGAGTAAGATAAGTGAAGGATCTAGTGCCATACACATTTAGGTTTGAATTCTGGCTCTGCCATTACTAGCTGTGTGGCCTTGGACAAGTTACTTAACCTCTCTGTGTTTCCTCATTTTTCATGTGGGAATGATAATAGTACCTATGTCATGGGGTTGTTATGAGGATTGATTGAGATGAGGCAGGCAAAGACTTAGTACTGTGATGGTGCCAAGTTAGCTATTATATTTACAGTCCCCTCTCAGAAAATTCAACCAGCTCTACCGGAATCTTAATTTCCTGTACTTGCTTCTCAAAATCTCCCCCTTAATTTGCCTTAGATGTCAGAAACAGGGCTGTTTGGCTGTGTCATATGAAAACCCTCCTCTGATTAGGGGAGGATGTGATCTCTACAGAAACGAGAGCCCCGGTGGCAGTACCCTGCAATGCTTTGAGCTAGCTCCTAATATCTTGGCCATCAGTCTTTCTGGGAGAGAACTATGTGAGTCACAGAGGGAAAGGGACCATCTCTGTGTTACCGAACCATGACCAATGGCTTGCCAATCACAAGAATGCGTCTTTCTCTTTGTTCAGTACAAGTTTTTACCTGTTCCATTGTTCTTCTGACTCGGGCCTATCTTTAATTCTCGCATCTGGAAAAATCTCTGACAAGAGGAGTTATTAAGCTGCTACCTTGGTTGGCATGAGGTTAATTCCACCAGACTTGTGATGTTTTGCTGTTATTGTTCATGTGTGAATCTGTGCCCACTGGTACTTTTGCATCTGTGCTTCAATCATCTTCAGGTTTTCCTTGGGTTACCTTTTATCACCTCCTTTTACTAAAAGCACAGATCTGAGGATTCAGAAGAGTTTAGCCAGGTGTTGGTGAATCTGAATCATTGCTCTTGGTGGAAAAAATTCCCCTGGCAGGCTTGTGGTTGGTAGAGGATTCACCATCCATCCATCCTTCAATCTGTCCACCTGCTGTGATACTGTGAAATAATATTGAATTTGACTTTTGTTTTTACCTAAAATTCTCCTGTTAGCTATTCTCATCTCCTCTTTCAACCTCCTTTTCCTTATGTGTTAAATGAGAATAATAAAGGTTCGTCTAATTATCTTTGTCTGGACTCATTTCTTACCACCAGCTGTCCTTTCCACAGTCCCCTTCACACCCTCACACCATACATACATTTTCGGATAAATGGAAGTACTGTGATCATTGCAGGTTTGCTGTGAAGTTTATGTCAGGTCGCATATGTGAAAACACTTATTACCATGTCTGGTACAGCGCAGGTGTTTCTTGGACCCTCATATCTGAATTCCACGTCCAGCTATGTGTCACATTCACCGAGTTGTGTTTCAGGAGACTTGTGGTAGAGCCCCAGCTCTGTCACTTAGTAGCTGTGACACCTTGAGCACATGATATCATTTACTTCTGCAAACTGCAGTTTTTCATCAATAACGTGAGGAAACCTGTGCTAGGTTGTTACGGAGATCAAGGGAAAATACACGAAAAGTGTTTTCTAAACTGTAAAGGATGATACAAATGTATAGTGTTACATAGACGGTTGTGGCAGTTGCAGCTGCTTTCAGTTGGGAATGATAAGAAAAAGTTAAGTTTAATGATTTTTTTTTTTTTTTGCTTTAATTCAGCTTTGCTCAGTGGCCCCAGGACACACATGTAAGTATTAATAAAACAGGAGAGCGGTTGACCTTGCTTTATAATCAAAGCAAACACACACACAGGTGTATCACATCCATCAAATGAACTACACGCTTTCAGACTTCAGCTGGGGAGAAGTGGGTGTGGCAGCCACAACAGGGAAGCATAGGAGCCAGTTCACCCCATTAATGCCCTGGGGCCAAGTGCTGATGGTGAAAAGCCGAAGGGGAGACAGGGCACCCGTTTAACCCAGAGGAGACAAGTTGCTTAAGCGCCTGACCTGGCCAGTCTTTCTCTTTTGCCTCAGTTCAAAAGGGGTTAATTGCTCACGTCACCCAGCTGTTTGCCCTGAGTCTCTGATTCGCTTTGCAGTGGGGGAGGGAGGGGTGAGTAGGTAGGGGGTGTGTTGCTGCTTCTCTTGTTCCTCTTCTTCAATCCAGGGAAGTTGGAGGGAGAGAATGGAAGGCGGTGTGAGTCACCTCTAAGAGACAGTTGCTTTCCCCAGGGCTTGCTTTCCCTGAACATAGAGGAGACACTTCCAATGCCATGAACTCTGGAGAAAACAGATGAATCAACGTCATCCTCATCTCACACATCACACTTATTTGACCTCATTTTCTAGCTGACGGTTTAGAGGCCTGAGGTCAGCACAGGACTCGACAGAGAGAGGAGAGAAGACAGAGAATGTACATGAGAGAATGTAGTATGCTAAGAAGGGTACCTGTCCAGGCGGGCTAGGTGTCTTAGAAGTAAGAAGACTCCCTGGAAGGTAGGTACCTGGTGGTTTTGGCAAAGCCAAGTCTTGTGTGGGACCAGGTAAAACAGCTGAATCATGGATTCATACAAGAAACTGGGCAAAAAAAAGTCACTCTGGATGTTTCAGAGATGCAGTGGATGCAGGGAAAAGCATCGAGGACTTTTTTTTTTTTTTTTTTTTTGCGCTACGCGGGCCTCTCACTGTTGTGGCCTCTCCCGTTGCGGAGCACAGGCTCCGGACGCGCAGGCCCAGCGGCCATGGCTCACGGGCCCAGCCGCTCCGCGGCATGTGGGATATTCCTGGACCGGGGCACAAACCCGTGTCCCCTGCATCGGCAGGCGGACTCTCAACCACTGCACCACCAGGGAAGCCCTCTAGGACATTTTTAGACACTGTTGAGGCTACTTTGCAAATGTAATTTTACTCAATCCCCATAGAAATATTATGAGGAAAGTTACAGATGAAAAAACAGATTCAGAGGAGCCTAAAGCTATTAGCTTAAAAGGAGGGGATTGATCTGATTCGGAAGTCCCTGTTCTTTCTTTAGTTTCTTTTTAGTTCTTTCTTTTTTTAGTGTATAGACAGTCAAGCTAAACTATGTCCTTTGTGGATAGGACTTTTGTCCCTCTAAATCCATGGGACCACTGTTGCTTCAGTTGTGGTGAGAATTTTGTTATCCTTACCCAAAAGCACTGTGGCAGCAAAGGGTCCTGCTCATTGATATTCTGGTACTTCTCCTGCCACACAGGTTTGTACTGCCCACTTCCTTGAAGATAGCCATGGCCAGGTGACTTATTTTGAGCACCAGAGCATGAGTGAAAGTGACTTGTGTCACTTCTAGGTGGAAGAATGTAAGAGCCAGTGAGAAATTCACCATGTTTTCTTCTAATGGCCACTGTTAGCCCTCCAGTTGGTAAAGTGTCTGAGACTAGTGAGGAAACATGGAGTGGAACCCCTGTTTATTTAGCATAAGAAATAATCAACCTTAATTGTTAAAAAACCCCTAAGATTTTAGGATTGTTTGTTACTGCAGCATGACCTAACCTGTCCTGATACCAGCAGGAAATAATTTTCCTATCATTCATGATTTCAAAAGGTGTGTTCTTAGGGAAGAGAAAGAATGGAGAAATGGGCTGACAGGAGTAAGGAAAAAAATGTAAAAACTAAATAAGTCATCTGTTTTGTTTGTATTTATAATCACTGAACATGTTTTAAATTGTGGACGCATTTTAGGTGGTGGATAATTTCTGAAGAATCGGAGATAATAACTACTAGTTTGCTTGGGCTGCCATAGCAAACTACGATAGTCTGGGCAGTTTAAGCAACAGAAACTTATTTTCTTGGGGTCCTGGAGGCTAGAAGTCCAAGATCAAGGTGTTAGAAGGGTTGGTTTCTTCCGAGGTCTCCCTTCTTGGTTTGTAGATGGTCATCTTCACAATGTCTTCCCTCTGTACGTGTCTGTGTCCTAATGTCTTTTTTTTTTTAATAAAGACACCAGTTATATAAGTTTAGGGCCCATCCTAGTGATCTCATTGAACCTTATGTACTTCTTTAAAGACTCACTCTTCAAGTACAGTCACATTCTGGGGTGCTGGGGGTTAGGACTTAAACGTATGAATTCGGTGCGGGGGAGCATTTCCGCCTATGACAACTATGGAATAGTACCTGCTACATAATATATACTCAAAAAATGACTTGAATATCTTTGGCCTCAGCCACACATTTCCTACATATTTTGCTCTGGCCAGCCACCCCCAACAGACTCTATCTCACAGCAACTGCAGTGTTTCACTGATCTCTTCATTGTTCTTTTAACCCCACACCAAAATGATCTGGATGGGAAAGATTTCTAAAGGAATTGTGAGGAGGGTGCTTCTAGTCCCAGTTTTTATAGCTAACGAAACTGGAGCTCAGAGATGTTAACTGACTTATCCTAGGTCACACAGCCAATTTATGAATTCTGAGCACCTGGAATCGTCTTTCCACTAGGTCAGAGCTAATGCAGTTTACACTAAGAGAGTTTGGGCTTTAAATGAAGGAGAGTGTATGAGAAGTTCTCAGAGAAGATTTTCAGACTGGGATGAGAAGAGCAAAGAGATCATTCCAAGTGATTGGAGTGACATAAGCAAAGGTAGAATCAGGAAGGGTAAAGGGGCTCCTTATTTTTAGCCACTGTCCATCCACTCTCTAATCTGTAAGATGGTACATATGATGGTACATACGAGGATTCACGATGAGTCCTCATGTTGAGGTTGGGCTGACAGTGCCTCTCTAGATAATCCAGGAAATAATGAGACATCTTGGATGTGTCATCAATTTATTTACTGGTTCATTGGGAAAGCCATAATGATTATTCACCAGCCAGTTTATATTTGCAAAATGGTTTGCCCTAATTTTGATATGGTTTCTCTCTAGCAAACTAGTTCAGGGTGGTCACCGCAAGTGACTCAGCTTGCCAAGGAAACATTTAAATATATAAAGATATTAAATAAGTTCACCCAGAGCAGCTCAGAGCAAGAGCTGGGATTAAGAATTGGAAACTTCAGAGACCTCCTCTGTTTTTGCCTCTGGGACCGGTTTTTTCCACAAATAGGCTTCTTGGAATGATGAGGGGATTCCATGAAGAGCGTGGCATTTTCTATAACCATTTATTAAAAGTGAAAGTCATCAGGGCTTCCCTGGTGGCGCAGTGCTTGAGAGTCCGCCTGCCGATGCAGGGGACGCGGGTTCGTGCCCGGGTCCGGGAAGATCCTACATGCCGTGGAGCGGCTGGGCCCGTGAGCCATGGCCGCTGAGCCTGCGCGTCCGGAGCCTGTGCTCTGCAACGGGAGAGGCCACAACAGTCAGAGGCCCGCATACCGCTAAAAAAAAAAAAAAAAAAAAAATGCAAGTCATCAAATTAGAAGAAAGGCATACCAGGGAAGCGGGGAGGCCCACACTCTGGGCCAGGGTTTTAGAGCAAGGGTCCTGGACTGGGCTCCCTGTTACATATTCGTACTGACGGCCATGAAAGGCTTCAGCGTCTTGAATGAGACAGCTGCTTGTACAGAGGCGTTTTTTTATGAGCTGACAAGTTAGCCAGGAACAAAGCATGTTTGTAGGAAGTAAATCGTTGCCAGTTTTAATCTGAGCTTTTCATTCAGTTGTGGCCGGAGACAATCGAGTTTTTCATGTTCCGCATGAAGTTCCTTGTTTCAGATTTTGGTCAGAATAAGGCCCGGGATTTGGTTTGGCTTAGGTGCTCCATTTTCAAAATGTCACTGAAATCAATGAAAACAAAAGCACTGCTGGATTTTTGCATTTCCTGCCGATCATAACTTTTCCAGGCGACAGGGTCTGGACAAAAAAAGCTGCCTCCACGTAGGATGTTTATGTTTCTCGCTCCAAGACTGAGCTTAAAGAGGGGAGGCAGATAAACAATTGACATGTTATGATGTGAAAATGATTTAAGGTCCACCATGAGCTGAGAATTAAGCTGAGGTCCCGGGAAGAACCCACTGGGGTCTTGAGGAGTCCTAGGAAGTTGTGCTGAGTCACACTGATGTGAGTGAAGAATTGCCTCTGATCTACCTTCTCTGGGAGAGATGATTTTCCCAAGAAAAATTTCCAGATAACTGAAGAGAATTTCTTTAAAAAAAAAAAAACTTTACGGACTTCCCTGGTGGTGCAGTGGTTAAGAATTCTCCTGCCAATGCAGGGGACATGGGTTCGAGCCCTGGTCCAGGAAGATCCCACATGCCGCGGAGCAGCTAAGCCCGTGTGCCACAACTACTGAGCCTGCACTCTAGATCCTGTGAGCCACAACTACTGAGCCTGTGTGCCACAACTACTGAAGCCCACTTGCCTAGAACCCATGCTCCGCAACAAGAGATGCTACCACAATGAGAAGCCCGTGCACCGCAACGAAGACCCAACACAGCCAAAAATAAACAAAATATATAAATTTATTTTAAAAAAAGAACTTTTAGAAAGGACTTTTGTCGAAATTCTTTAACAATGTATATTATACACTTCCTTGCCTTATCAACAAGGGTGTAGACCATAACAGGCCGTGTTCTTCATGATTGAGGGTAATCATTGTCTGCACCGGCTCTATTGTAGTGATCCCTGAGGGCTCCTGAGCGGTCCGTCACTGAAACAGTTCACTGGCGGAAGCTGCAGATTGGCTGCATGATGGTTGGTTGCCCCTGAGGATTTGTAGTTTTATTCTAGACCATGAATGGAATTTTCATTAGAATCTTAAAATAAAGGCAGTATCTGAGAATACTCAAATCCTGCTACGGGGGAATAATAACTATTTACCAAGTCAACTAAGTTAGCATTTCAACATGTCAACGAGATTGGTTTGACCAGCAATAGCTTCTCATTAGAAAGTTGATCCTGGAACTCAGAGTTTCTGTCACCTGACACTTTTCACTGTTTGTCTCTTCATCTACATGTAGCAGGGCCTTAAAAACCACCTTTGTGTTTGAATAATGTCTAGTTATTGTAATACAACTCAGTCCAGGACAACTCAAACTCTAAAAACTAGAACTTCACTGCTTTTCACCATACTCACTGAATGATCATTTGTCTCTTTTAAACCGTCTTCAAACTCTGCAGTCTCCTTCGGAATTCTACCTTCTGATGGATGAAGCTTCCATTTCCCTAGGGATTTTACCCTAGCTTCCTGAACTCACAGTCAGTAACCCCAGTGGTTGAGTTAGTCTCTGCCGATTCTGGGATCCAGTCTGCACTGAACACAGTCAGCCTGTGGTCAACCTGACCTTAATTGTCTAAACACTTTAATAATAAAGAGAATGGATATTTATTTCCATCTGCAGTTTTGGGTGGGAAAAGACTGGTTTTGTGGCTGAATGCCACTAGGAAAACTTTCTTCCCCAGGAAAAAAAAATGAACCTGAATTCATGGTGTTTCCAGCAATTCTATTTTGAAATAATCTTTTGATCCTATGGGATCAAAAATAATACCAATACTTTTGACTTATTTCAAACTATTTCTTTTCTAGTAGTTAATCCTTTTGGCAATTTTTAACTGTATAATATTTTTTCTACTGGTAGGTTGTGATGATCTGTTTTGCATTGTTCTCTGATTCTTGTCTATTTGCTGAAATCCCTGGATGAGAGGGAGAATATTCTTCGTGATTTTAATTGATTTTATTTGTTTGTTTGCTACAGCTTTATCAAATCAAAGGGCCTTAATCTAAGGGTGTGGTAGGCTGAATAAGGGCCCTTAAAGACATTGACCCCAATCCTTGGAATCTGTAAATGTTACCTTACATGGAAAAAGGGTCTTATTAGATGTGACTCAGTTAAGGGGCTTGAGATAGGGAGGTTACCCTGGATTATCTGGGAGCACCTTAAACGCAATGATAGGTGTCTTTACAAGAGAGAGGCAGAGGGAGATTTGACACAGGTACAAGAAGGTAATGTGACCACAGCAACTGAGCTTGGATGCTGGGGCCATAAAGCAAGGATGCAGCCACGAGGAAGGAAGAGGCAAGTAACAGACTCTCCCCTGGAGTCTCCAGAGGAGCATGGCCCTGTTGACCCCTTGGATTTAGCCCAGTGATACTGATTGCAGACTTCTGGCTTTCACAACTAAGAAAGAAGACATTCTGGTGGTTGTTTTTTTGTGGTACGCGGGCCTCTGACTGTTGTGGCCTCTCCCGTTGTGGAGCACAGGCTCCGGACGCGCAGGCTCAGCGGCCATGGCTCACGGGCCCAGCCGCTCCGCGGCATGTGGGATCTTCCCGGACCAGGGCACGAACCCGTGTCGCCTTCATCGGCAGGCGGACTCTCAACCACTGTGCCACCAGGGAAGCCCCATTCTGGTTATTTTAAGTCACCAGGTTTGTGGTAATTTGTTATAGAGGCCATAGGAAACTAATACAAAGAGTAAATGAACTACTCTTAAATTTGGTTTGGAACGATGCTGTCATCTGCAATACATTCTTAAAATGTACTGAGTTCTGTGTTAGACCACATGGAAGGCAGAGGTGAAACAAAAAATGTAGTTCTTTCCTTCAAGAGCTTTGTGTCCTAGCTGGGAAGATAAGGTGGCATTCACGAGACAAGAGCAGGTGATACAGGGAGGGCAGTGTATCATTAAATGCTGTGTTACTTTCACAGGTTCATAAGAGCTGATGAGGTTCAGAGGAGAGGTTGATGAATCAACCTCTCATTCGTATAGAGAAAAGTTTTCCCAGAAGATGAGGGACGTGGAGAATTTTCAGGCAGGGAGCAGGAAGGTGGGCGTTCCTATAGAAGTGAGTGTGAGTGAGGTAGAAGTGGAACCACACCTGGTAAGCATTGTGAGGCCAGGGACCACGTTCACGTCATTCACTGTTGATCCCCACTACCTGGTATAGTGCCTGCACGGAAAAGGTACTCTCTAAATACCTGATAAATGAACAGATGGTGTTTTGTGGGGTATCACCAATCTAGGGCAGCTGGCGTGTAGAGCAAAGGACATACTTTGGGGAAAACGGGGAATTAGTTTGGGTTTGTAGGGTGTAGTCAGTCCTGAAGGGCCTTGGGGGCCAGGGAGAAGAAAGTCACAGTATCAGAGTACTGTCATATTAAAGACAAATTATTCTTTCAGAGTGTTTGGAAAGGCATTTAGGAACCATGCCTTCCTGGCACATTTCTTTCCTTTTTTTTGAAAAATAAACAAAAAGTCTCTCCAGATCTCCAGTCTTCCTGTGACACTGGGATGGAAAATACATAAAATTAATTTGATAATCTCTTCACCCTGTTTAAATTGCCTTAGTTTCATCTGGAAGGTGGAGATATTGATGGACTCTTCAGAACCCAGTATCAGCCATCTGCCTGAGAATTGTATCCCACACATCCTGGCTTCTGAAATCTACAGGCTGTCCATGGCTCTCTGTTACGTCCCCTCTCCTTCCCTGAGCCGAGCTGGACAACAAATGCTGGCAGTTTTAGCAGGACAACTGGACAAATGCTGGCATTTTTTGGGGGGGTGGACAGGGGTGTGATGATGCACTGAAGGTGTTAACCAGCTTCCAAATGATAAGAAACTTAGGAAATTTAAATGCCAAACCAAAGTTCCTTTTCCCAGAAGGGGCTTTCCATTCTTGGAAAGGCAGGGTTCTAGCTGTTCAGTGACATGTTCTATGGTGACAGTCCCCATTGCCATATCACAAAGGAACTGTTGTTTCAATAATGAAATCATCCTGGCTGCTAGTGGGGCCTCTTTTACCTGTAGGGTTGTCCATCTCCTATAGAAACTACCTCTTTACAAAATAAGATGACAACAGCATGTATCGTACAGCTGTCACTTCTGGTTAATCGCTTAATTCTGAATTGTACTTAACAAAGATCTTTCTTTCCCTGATGGTTATTTATCAAAATAAAGTATACTAAAATCCAACAACATAAAATGATTGTTTTAGGCTGTACTGCCTTACATGCAACTTCACATCTCCTGCTGTTGATTGTTAGGCTGTCTTCCTGTCAGCCAATAAAAATGCTTAGTTCTTCAAAAATCCTGAAACAAACAAGCAAATAAGCAAACACTACTCAATTCTGCTAACCTGTCATATAACCATTATACTTTCCTCATTCTTTCATTTGCCAGACTTAATGAAAGCATAGTGGATTCAGACGGTCTTACACTCTTAGGCAGTGAGCTGGCTTCTGCCTGTTTTGTTGGCTCATATCATGTTTTTATTCCCCCTGACATTTAAAAGTTGTGAAATTTCCATAAAAATTTGTATTTCTCTTTCACTTAAGACACTGGGGAATTGGCAACACGGGGTCCATATTTGCACATGACAGCAGTCTCTTAGAGTTGAATTTCTGTTTCTGTTTTTAGACAGGGTATGCATGCTCCAGTAATCCACAGACCCCACCACTCCCTATTGTCTCCAAGCCTGAGATCAAGTGTCAGTTACCATTTATCATTGCCTTGCAGTCTTGTTTTCCTTAGATACAGAAATCTTTGTACTGATGCCTCTGTCACATATGAGAAGTAGAAGGTAGAGCCAGAGGGCTGCATGATCTTGTACTTAGCTTTTTTACTCTTGTATGTTCTCTGCCTGGCTCCTTTGGCATCTGGGTTTGCAATCCCTAACTTGTATCACACATTGTCAGCCTCTGTGATTCTTCAACTCGTTGTTAGCTCTTCTTTGCATCCACTGTCACCCGTCTTAACGATCACTGATGGTCAGATGGCTTTTTGTTGGTTCTGTTTCTCAAAGCCCTGTCTGCTGCCCTTTCCCCTCACTTTCGCTTCATCCTAAACTGCCTTGCTCATTGACTTCATTAACACCCCCTGGGATCCCTGATGCATCCTCTTACCTCCAACACTGTTTCTTTTTTCCCATTTATTTATTTATTTGAAGTATAGTTGATTTACATGGTTGTGTTAGTTTCAGGTGTATAGCAAAGTGATTCAGTTATACATATATATATATCCTCTTCCAGATTCTTTTCTCATAGGTTATTATAAAATATTGAGTATAGTTCTCTGTGCTATACAGTAGGTCCATTTTGGTTATCTATTTCATATATAGTAATGTGTATATGTAAATCCCAACCTCCTAATTTATCCCCCCAGCCCCTTTCCCCTTTGGTAACCATAAGTTTGTTTTCTATGTCTATGTCTGTGGGTCTATTTCTCTTTTGTATGTAAGTTCATTTGTATCATTTATTTTTTAGATTACACAGATAAATGATATTGTATGATATTTGTCTTTCTCTGTCTGGCTTACTTAGTATGATAATCTCTAGGTCATCCATGTTGCTGCAAATGGCACTATTTCATTCTTTTTTATGGCCGAGTAGTATTCCATTGTATATATACACCACATCTTCTTTATCCATTCATCTGTTGATGGACATTTAGGTTGCTTCCACTGTAAATAGTGCTGCTGTGGACATTGGGGTACCTATATCTTTTTGAATTACAGTTTTCTCTGAATATATGCCAAGCAGTGGGATTGTAGGATCATATGGTAGCTCTATTTTTAGTTTTTTAAGGAACTCTCCATACTGTTCTCTCTAGTGGTTGTTACCAATTTACATTCCCACCAATGGTGTAGGAGGGTTCCCTTTTCTCCACACCTTCTCCAGTAATTATTGTGTGTAGAATTTTTGATGATGGCTGTTCTGACCGGTGTGAGGTGATACTTCATTGTACTTTTTTTTTTTTTTGGCGGTACGCGGGCCTCTCACTGTTGTGGCCTCTCCCGCTGCGGAGCACAGGCTCCGGACGTGCAGGCTCAGCGGCCATGGCTCACGGGCCCAGCCGCTCCACGGCATGTGGGATCTTCCCGGACCGGGGCACGAACCCGCGTCCCCTGCATCGGCAGGCGGACTCTCAACCACTGCGCCACCAGGGAAGCCCTCATTGTACTTTTGATTTGCATTTCTCTGATCATTAGCAATGTTGAGCATCTTTTCATGTGCTGTTTGGCCATCTGAACACTGTATTTCTTAATGTTACGTTTAAGATCTTTTTATTTTTATATACTTGGTCTGGGCAGTTTCCTTCATGTCATGGTTTTGATGGTTTCCTCTACGTGGATGACTCCCAATTCCATCCTTTCCTCTGACCTCCCTTCTGAGTCCTCATCCTGCAGAACAGCTCCATTGTGGGGAGGGGGGGGGCGGTCCTGCTAGCCCCTGAATCTCCTGCCCACACACCTACAGTATTTATTTCATTGCTTCTTTCTCTGAATGACATGATTGTCCTTCCAGTTTCTCAGGTACATGACATTATTCCATGTCTGATCAGTCTCCATGTTTGCTCTTTCTTTTCTCTCCCATGATCACTGTCTAGTTAAGTCCCTGTTACCTCCTTCTAAACATTATTTATTGGTTTCATTATTTCAGTCTCTCTCTCCTTCAATCTGTTATATATACTACTGCTTGGCTAATCTAACCTACATAGTTCATTCATTGATTCATTTATTACTACATACAATAACTACTTAAAGCCTGTAAAATGTGTCATATTTTTTATTCTAAGTCATCCGTTGCTCTGTACTGCTAACAGAATCAAGATCACGCTACTTATCGTGGCTTGGGAGTCCTCTGCCATCTGCCCCCCAGCCTCTCTTTCTGGTCTCATCCTTTGGTGCTCCCACGTTCAAATCTTTGCTCCTTGAGTTAGTGTCTGGGAGCATATAAGCATAAAGCCCTAGAGTCTGCCTTGATTGAATCTCAGCTCTGCCAATTTCTGGTTGTGTGACCTTGGGCAATTCACATAATTTCTAAACCTTGTTTGCTCAACCCATGGAGTTATTTGAAGACTTAGAAAAATAATAAGCCATGTAATATTATATAATGCCTGGTGTATAGTAAGAGCACAAGAAATGTTAGATGTCATTATCCGGCCAAATCAGAGTTTGCTGTGCATTCTCATGTTATTTCTTCATCCTGGAATGCCTGCCTCTGTCTGTCTACATGTCTAAACCCTGGTCACCTTTGAGGCCCAGGTCAGAGATGGTGTGGCCTCCCGCGCAGCCGTTTCTGATCCTACAGGTAGAGATACTCTCTCTTCTTGCACCCTTAATAGAGACATTAACCTTTTATAATTTGCAAGATTGTCTTTATATACCGGTCCCATCTAGCGTACAGTGCAGTAAGCTCTTTGATTCCTGGGATCTTAATCATGTCTTTGTTTCCCGTGTCAGCCAAGGTGCCTTGTATAAAATAGATGCTCGATAACTGTCTGTTGAACGAGTAAACATTCATCTGAGCGGCTGTTTCCTTATAGTTCTCTATTTTGATTCATTCAAGAAAACGTGAAGAAGTATCAGTCGTTAGATTTGAGAAGTGTGATATATTTTTCCGTAAATTTTCCCCCTTACCCCTATGCTATAGGTATAACCCAGGTGTCTTTTGAGAAACTTACATATCTGTTGATTTATTCAAAATGTATACCACACCTTCTTTTAAAAGGATTTGAAACAGCATGGAAATTAAACCTAATGTAAAATAGGACAGTTATGGCTAAAAAGAGAACAGAGACCATCTCAAAGAAACAGGGAGCAGATGTTACCAGGCACCTGGGATGAGTTAATTACTATACTTGGTAACAGGGTTTGGCTTTGAGTTTCTTGGCAGCTAAAGCTGAAAGGAAACACATTGGGTTATTCATTCAGCAAACATTTGTTGAATATCTTTGATAAATGGGGCAGTGTGCTAACAGTGGAGATACTAAAGTGAATAAGCCTGGGTCCCTGGCTTTAGCACATCACTTAGACATGAGTTAAGTGATTGGAGGTGGATACAGGGGGCAATAGACTCAGGGAAAGGGCACCAGTGATGTTTGTAAGGGGGAGAGTCGGACAGTTCGCTGAAGCAGAGAGGCTTTCACCAGACCACTGCTTGGGGGAAGTACCTTCTTGGTATAAGGCACAGCATACAGAGAGACTGTGAGGCCTCAAAGGACGTGTTTGCCGAGTGAAGCAGAGGGTGCAGGAGTGGCAGAAGGTGAGGTGGGAGAAATTGGTAGAAGGCAGAATATGCTGGATTTCACACGCGACATGAAGGAGTTTGGATGTTATTCTCTTGGCCGGTGTTTTCCAATGTGACTGCATGTAAGAATCACTGGGGGGCTTCCCTGGTGGCTCAGTGGTTGAGAGTCCGCCTGCCGATGCAGGGGACGCGGGTTCGTGCCCCGGTCCGGGAAGATCCCACATGCTGCGGAGTGGGTGGGCCCGTGAGCCATGTCCGCTGAGCCTGCGCGTCCGGAGCCTGTGCTCCGCAACGGGAGAGGCCACAACAGTGAGAGGCCCGCGTACCGCAAAAAAAAAAAAAAAAAAAAAGAATCACTGGGGAGCTTTGAGAATATATATAGACTTACTGAATCAGATTCTCCAGACGTGAAGCTGGAGCATCTGTATGCAGTGCTCCCTGGCTGAGTTTCATACCACCAGCCTTGACACTGGTCACTGGACCAGGTTGGTGAGTCACCATGGTGCAGGGGAGGGAGACACCCCCGAAAGAGTTTAATCAGGAGAGTATCTGAGAGATGTGGATTTTCAAAAACTAACCGGGGTGCAGAAAAGGGAGGGTGAACAAGGGTGGCTGTGAGCTTGGAAGAAAGGAGCAGATGTGAGTTTATTTTGCTCACTAGTATGAGGGCGTAGCACAATGCCTGGCATACAGTGGTGCTCAAAAAGTAACTACTTGTTAAACATGAAAGCTGATTTTATTTACAGTGGTTGTGAGATTTCTGGGCTACAGGATGTGGCTGAATGTGGACACTTGAGCCGGAATGAGATGTGGCAGAAAGGTCTATGGAGTCAAACAGTCCCAGGTGCAGATTTCCGCTTCATCCCTGGGCAAGTTGTTTTAAATCCCCCAGAGCTTCAGTTTCCTCACCTAAGTGATGGGAATACTAACTCCTAACCCACAGGACTTCTGTGCGGGTTAAATGAGGTCACATCTGAAGCATGGGGCAGTGGAGAACTAATTCTCTTTCTCCTTCTCATTACATTCCTTAAAAATAGTCAGGGATGCTTTCACTATCTTATTAATTCTGTTCTGGTTATCTGCTGCTGTATAATAAATCACACCAAAATTAGAAGTAGAAAACAGTAGCCATTTTATTCCACCCATAGAGTCTGTGGGTCAGGAATTCAAACAGGGCAGAGTAATAATGGCTTTGTCTCTGCCCTACAGTGTCTGGGGCTCGGCTGGAAAGACAGGACTGCCTGGGAGTGGCTGGGAGCTAGAACTCTCTAGAAACTCTTCACTCACATGTCTGGTATCCGGGCAGGGATGACTTGAAGGCTGGGTTCAGACAGGACTGTCACCTGGAGAACCTGTTTATGGCCCCTACCTGTGGCTTGGGCTTCCTCATAGCATCGAGGCTTCGAATCATGGAGACCTCTTACAAGGTGGGATAGGGCTTCAAGAGTAAGGGTACCTACAAATAAGGCAGATGCTACATGGTCTTTTATAATCTAGCCTCCCAAGTCATCTAGCATCACTTTTGTCACACTCTATTAGTTGAAGCAGCCTGCCCATATTCAAAGTGACAACACATAGGAATTACCTCACTACCGAAAAATACCAAAGAATCTGCCACCATATTTTATTTTTTAAAATATTATTTATTTATTTATTTTGACTGCACCAGATCTTAGTTGCGGAACGTGGGATCTTCTTTGCAGCATGTGGGATCTTTAGTTGCGGCCTGCGGACTTCCTAGCTGCGGCATTTGGACTCTTAGTTGTGGCATGCATGTAGGATCTAGTTCCCTGACCAGGGATCAAACCTGGGCCCCCTGCATTGGGAGCACGGAGTCTTACCCACTGGACCACCAGGGAGGTCCCTGCCACCGTATTTTAAAAGCACTATCGATGTATCTGAGCTTTTTTGTTTTTAGTGCACCTAATTTTTAGTGCTTAGTAATGGTCCTTGTAAAAAAGAAAAGTATGATTCTTTCTTGTCTGTGTTCTCTGTTGTTCCAGTGTCATCTGCTCCAAGTAGTTGGCCTGGCTCACCCTTGTTTTTCTACTTATGTATATTTAATGCAAACCCAATCTTTATGTTGTATCAGGCACTGTTTACAAACCTTCACTCCTTCTGGGATTCTTTATGAAGAAAATGTAAAACATATTTTAAAAAGAACAGACTGGCCAAAGTATATGAATGGAACCCTTTCTGGGATTGACCAGGAACCATGGCAGGAAGACTCCTGATTTATTTGCCCTCAGTTTCTCCAAGTGCTGGAGAGAGTTAGAGACATTGAGATAAAATGGGAAGATCATTGTGCCTGCTTAGAGCTCATCACAGAAAAGTGATGCATAGTTAATGACCTTTTGTGACAACCTTATTCTTACAATCTAGTGGGGCCATATGTGCCCTGCGGTGACAGATGGTCCCAATCTGCTGTTGCCAAATAATGGCTTGTTTAGAGGCTTGGGGTGACAGTGTGACAAGTCTGGGCTGGACCAGCTGTTTCCCCTGCAACTAAAGCATGGTCTGGCTGAATGAGTGCAGACAACAGACTTTAAAAGACGTGCTTCTACTGCATGGAAGTATCCATAATTTCTCTGGTTCTCAGGAGAACCGACTAACATATTTCTTCAAACGCATGTACACCATTCTTCTTCTTTTTCCCCCTAAAAGAACTGGTCTAGGGGTCAAGGCACCTGGGTTTTAATCTCATCTCATTGCTAACTAGCTGTGTAACCATGGATACATCACATAAATCCTCTGAGCTCCTATTTCCTAAAATGGATCTGAATTAAATCATCTTTGAGATCTAAAATTTTGCTCTTTGAATCTTTGAATCCAAATTGTGGGCCATAGTGATTAATATTCATCAACTTACGAAGTGTTAGGCCCTCTGCTAAGCCCAAACTAATATTACTTTTTTTAAACAACAACAATGGCCCTAGGTGGCCATTATCACTATTAGTCATCATTTTAAAGATGGGGAAACTCAGTAACAGACAGACAAGTAACTTGCCTACAGTCAAATGGCTGGGACAAGGTAAAGCTGGACCTGGCCCATGTGCTTTATCCCCATGCTATACAGCACATCTGTGTGAGTTGAAAAATAGGCAAGGCAAGAACCAAGATGGAAACAAATCAACACACTGATTTTGTGGCAGCTCTGTTTCCTCTCCTTGCAAGTTATTGTCTGTTTTCCTATATTTGTGATAACTTGGGATAAGTGCCCTAATCCATTTCAGAACCCCACCATGTGGGTACTTGCCTCCCCTCTGGTACCAAACAAGTCCTGAAGAGCCAGGCTGCTGGGGTTCCCATGTTGTGTGTTTGGAAGCGCCCCATTCATGTGCAGCACTGGGGGCGCTTCGGTATGGGGTTGCACTAAGTATGAGAAGATGGCCTTTTCCTGGAAGAAAAGCAGAGATTCCACAGTATGCTGTCAGTATACCTCTGTGTGCTTAAGTCACACGTACAGGTTTGTCATCTCTTAAGCCCACTTTATTTTAGTTCTCATTTCTGAAACATCTCATTCTATTAGCCTTGTGTTTCCCGGTCATATGAATTTTGAGACAGTGATCCCTTTCTGTGAAGAATGACCTCATTCTCCTCATAGAAAAATTCCTTTGGCCTTTGAGCAAATGAGAATTATATTGAAACCCAAGCCGTTTCTCTGATTATGGTAAGCTTCTCCACTCAGCAGCTCTGCAGTGTTTTGCTGTTGAAGGTTGTTATATTTTTTCTCTAGGCTCAGGTTTATTTTAAGAATATAATATGGGGCTTCCCTGGTGGCGCAGTGGTTGAGAGTCTGCCTGCCGATGCAGGGGACACGGGTTCGTGTCCCGGTCCGGGAAGATCCCACATGCCGCGGAGCATCTGGGCCCGTGAGCCATGGCCGCTGAGCCTGCGCGTCCGGAGCCTGTGCTCCGCAACGGGAAAGGCCACAACAGCGAGAGGCCCGCGTACCGCAAAAAAAAAAAATATATATATATAATATGAATATCGTTTAAATAAGTCCTTCCCCAACAAGTACAGGATAAAAGGCTTGGTCATACTGTGGAAAGAAGACTAGATATTTAGTTGACCCTGAGGTTAGAGAATACACTCTTTACTAAATTTAGGTCAGTTTGACTTTTGACTGGCATTTGAGTCTCAAGAGGCATTTTTTTGAAGAAAGTTTGTGGGTTTTGCCAAATACAGCCACTGATGGGTCCTGGAAGGAAGTAGGTATTACAGCTCCTGTAAGATATTGCCAGACCTTTTGTGTATTAGTTGATCATTTAACTTTGGTCACTTGTCCTCTCATCTGGCATTGTTAGGGTTAGTCCCTCCTCTGCCTGGCATGGGGAGGATAGAAGACTCATTAGAGGCCTGCTAGAGGGTTGGTGGTACTTAATTGGTGGTGAGATCTTTAATACTAAAGTCAGCCCCGGGGCGTGCAGGTAATAACGGAAGGCCATCTGAATTAGAAAAGAGAAAACTGAGTCCACAGGCAAGGCTGGTAGCTCCATTTCATGAGGTTTGAGGGAAGCTAGACTAGAATGAGATATATTAAGTTGACATTTTAAATTTAGAAAATGATTTTCTGTAGACACCAGCTAACACAGGTAGCTGTGTAAATTAGCGAAGTATATCATTGCCTGGGTCTCACACCCACAGTTCGTAGCAGACCAGTGATTACGTTATAGATCAGTTATATTGACAGATCTGACCAGGTCAGTAAAGTTGCTGTACCATGTGCACTGTCTATGGAATATTCCTTCAGGGTGGTGCTCTCTGCCCTTCCATCATGATGTGAGGGCTCCTCAACCTCAACAGTCCTGACATTTGGCGTCAGTAAATGCTCTGTTGTGGAGGAGGCTGCCCTATGTGTTATAGAATGTTCAGCAGCGTCCTCAGTCTCCACCCCCTAGGTGCCAGTTGCATCCTCCAATATGACAGCCAAAAATGTCTCCAGATGTTGCCAAATGTCCCCTGGGGGACAAAATTATCCTCCTTCCTAATTGAGAACCACTGCATCAGATTCACACTGACCTATAGGATTAAAAGTGTCTATGAGTTTGTACGTGCATGTGTGCACACAGGCACACTCATAAACATACACTTCTTTTTTTTTCCAAGGCATGAAACTAATAGCAATCCCTTACACATAGCAAACTTTGCATAAATGGAATGTTATCAATAACTCTTACTTAATAAAATGATGCTACCTCCCCTCCACTTGAAAAGCTGGTTCATCTCCAAGAGTGATATGAAACCAGGAATGAATGATCTATGGTAGATTATAACTGGAGCTGAAGAGAGCTTGGTAGACCAGACCTCCAACGCCTACTGTTGAGTGAGGTAATTCATGGAGTGAAATCTGAGAAAACAACGTAAACACTTGGTTCCACCAAGGCATTCCTATGGCACTTAGAAGAATTGTTGCTGAATTTTTGGAAAACCTAGGGATAAGTTTCACGGATTGCACCATTTCGTTTTGTTTACCTTTCCTTCAGGTAAAATTGCTATTTGTTTTGAATTAGTTGGGAAAGTGAGGACAGCAAAAAGAGTCCCCAAGAGAAGCTTCGGGGGTAAGTGAAGGAGAAGGTATTTATAGCCTGGCGCAGGTCATCAAAATCATAGAACCCAAAGATGGGAAGACTTTAGAAGCCCAATGGCCTGTGTCCCCCAACTCTACTGCAACGGTTCACATCAGGGTCACCAGGACTACGTATGTATTGATAAACCCATGGCCAGTTATCTGCCCTTCTCTTATACTGAAGCACTTGACACCGTTGACTGTGTCCTCCTCAGAGCACAGTCTTGTCTAGGGCTCCTTATCATCATACTCAAAGAAACCTTTCCATTTGTCTCTTTTTCAGGCTCTTCTCTACAAGCCTGTAAATATTGGATTTTCCCAGAGCTGTTTCTTTTCTTTCTTCTCTCTTGAACTGATTTTACCAGGTCCCAGTGACTCGCGGCATATATACTTCCAACCCAGAATTCTTCCTTAAGTCTGCCTCATATGTTCATTGGTCTTCTTGACATCTCCTCTTGGATGTCTGACAGACACCTCAAATTTAATATGGCCAAAAGCCAGGTGATTTCACCCCCATCCCTGGCCCACACCTCTCAAGTCTTCTCCGTGGTGGTCAATAGCCGCATTGTTTATTCAGGCCCCACATCTAGGAGTCATCTCTCCTTTCCCTCTTTTTCTCACACTCACATCAAATTTGTCAGAATCTCCCATCACTACCACCTCTTAAATATATCCTGAATTGTATCACTTTTCATCAACTCTAAGCTCCAAGCTGTGGTCCAAGCTACCAGTTGATCTTGCTTCTACTTCTGCCCACCCACAGGTGCTTTTCACAGCATCAAGAGAGATCACATGTACATCATACCAAGCTACTTCCTGGTCGAACCCTTCAGTGTCTTCCCGTTATACAAAGAATAACATCGAAACTCTTTCACATTGTCCACAAGTCTTACAAGATCCAGTTCCTGGCTCCCTCTCCTTAATCACCCTGCATTCCCTCCCATTCCTGTCTCTCTAGCCGATTTTGGCCTTTTTTTCCCCCACCTCTTGAAAAGACATCAAGCTCATGCCCGTCTCCAGATCTGCTATATCCTTCTGCCTGACTGTTCTTCTCCTGATCTTCATATTGCTGTCAACTTCTCATCATGCATACAGCAACTAAGGGCCCCTCTTTATCTTAATATCCTATTTCTCTTCCTCCTAGTGCTTATCAGTATCATAAAATATCTTGTTTGCTTACATGCTTATTGTCCATCTTTCCCTCACCAGAAGGGAGGCTCCCGGAGAGGCTCTGTCTGTTTTCTTACTGCCTGGCAAATAACAGGTGTTTAATAAATACATATGCATTGCCTGGCCAACATTCCACAACACAGTGAGATACAGCCACATTCTGACTACCGGCTCGGCTGGCTAAAGGGAAGTAGCAAAAGGGATGTTGGCTGGTTCAGAAGAAGTTTATTCATATGTGTTGTGGGTGTAGACAGGGAAACAATTTGTCTGAATCTCAGTTGTCCTTTAAGAAAATTTTCCTTTGACACTTGAGGGGAGGAGTCATCCCCTAAATTGGGCTGACATATTGAATAGACTCTTCAAGCAGCTGTGTGTTATGCCCTAAGAGTTCTTTTTTCATTATTTCCGATTAGTGTAACTAAAAGAGTAAATCAGTCCTTATTGGCCTAGATTTCCAGAAGAGACCCTCCCACCACATTTTTAAAACAGAAAACCCCCAAATCCAAAAATGGTTCCATTCCACACTCATCATATTGCCATAGAGAGACAGGAAATTCCCTCTAGGCTCTAGGAAGGCAGATCTTGGGAGGGATTCTTCCAGGTTCTCTCGGCGTCTTCACTCATGCTCATCAGAGTGGGACTTAGTTGATTGATCAGTTTGAGAGGAAGAACTGAGCATGCTAACCTCCTGCATGTCTCTCTTATTCCATCCATCTGTCCACAAAAAGGTGCAGTCTCATCTGCTGTCTGCCACATGGTGAGCTGTCTGCTCTGGCACGGCCTGTGGATATCGAATGATGCCCGTGACTGGGGTGGATAAGGCCGTTTAATGGGGCAGCACATAAGGAGTCAAACACACCCTTCAGTCCCACTCTATAGTAAGTGCGTTGTGACCTCTATTGGTCTCTAGTCTGTGTCTGTCTCTCTGTTGGTTCTGAGCTTGTGCAGGGCAGAGTGCTGTCATTTATGGCCCCTCTTAAACTCTAAATAAAAGGACTGATTCAGTCTCAAAAACTCCAGTTTGAAAGGTACCAATAGATTATAAGAAATATTCAAAGTTTTTCTGCATCCTGACAGATGCAGAATAAGTTCCAATTTCTAGATAATTTTGTACAGTGACAATTGATGTTCCATGAAGGCAGCAGAATGTTGATGAAAATATCATATGTTTCAAAATCAATAAGACATGACACCAGTTCACAGCTTGGCCCTGTACAAATAGCTTTGGATAATTCACTCAACTGCTTAACACTCATTTTCCTCATTTGTAAAGTTAACATGATAGCATCTGCACTTCCCAGGGCTGGTGGGAGACTTAAGTGAGATTGTGTACATAAATTGCTTCCACAGTGCCTGGCACTGAGTGGTCGATCTATAGAACCTAGTTCCCATCTGTCTTCCCATGCTGCATGACTAGAAGTTAGCCAGAGTGTTAAGTCTTGCATAATGTCTGTCCATTATAGTCATTAACATTTGTGTTATTCTTTACACCTATTAAATGTATTCACATATACATTATGATCTTTCTAAATCACTACGTGAACTATGAGATAGATGCATGGGTAGGGGTGATCCTATGTCACAGATGAGAAAAGGTAGCTCAGATGGTCAGTTGATTTGCCCAAGGTCAGTAGAGTCAGGTCTCAAACTCAAGTTGGTCTCTAAATCTGATACTCTTCCCACCATGCCTTGCAGCCCTGTGCTATTCTGTTTGAGAAGCATGTTATTTACTGGCTATTCCAACAGATAGGAGAACTGGGAGAGGGCAGTTTGAGTACCTCAAATCTAAGGTAAGTGTTAGAATAATTCTTGGATATGTTTCCTCACATTATTGATGCCCAAAGCTCGATCTCTGTGCACTGGTGCTGAATTGAATCTCAGAGACAAGAGTTTTGGGTGAAGTAGAAAAGAATAGCTTTATTGCTTTGCCAGGCAAAGGTGGACACAGTAGGCTTGTGCCCTGAAAACTGTGCATCCCAACCTGGGAGGATTTGGTGAGGAGTTTTATAACAATGGTTCAAGGGTGGGGTTGCTGATAAGGATTAGCGTGTGTGCAGGGCCTGCACTCCTTTAATCTGATCTCAGGCAGTCTCTTGATGAGCTTCTCTGGTTCCTTTAATCTGGCCTCAGGTGGTCTTTTCTGCAATGAAGAATGCTAGCATCTTCCATTTTTTGGGGGGTTTAGTTCTGTAAAGAGCTCGAAGATATTGTTATGTGTATCCCTTGAGGTGGAACCAGGACCCTGCCCCAAGGCTGCACTATTGTTTCTTGACCGCTCCTCCCTTGTCTCTGCATCCCCTCCCTTCCCTGATTAGCAACTGTTTGAAAGGCTTCTGTGCCCAGGAGCCCCACAGGGTCCTGCTCGACTTCATTATTCCAGTATTCCTTCACTGTTCGGTCCTTTTCCAGTGATGCTTCATTTTTTTAAATGTTGATCTTTTCCATCCATTCATTCACGCATACATTCATAAGCATTTCTTGAGTCCCTACTGTGCATTATCAAGCAGCATAACACATGCTGTGAACACAAAAGCGCAAGACAGTGTTGTTGCCCTCTAGGAGCTCAGTGTTGCTGGGGATACAGATGTACAGACAAATAATTATTATACGGTGTGTGGTAGGTACCACGGAGGAGGAATATGCTGGGTGTAGTGCAGCTTCAGGGAGGGAGTGATCAAGGAAGCCTGGAGGGGGCAAGGCCATAAGCAGAAAGGCTTCTCAGAGAAGATACTTGAATCAGGCACTGATGGGGAGGAGGAATTGGCTTCTCTCTCTGAGCCCCAGCCTCTCACTTGTGAAATGGTGGTAACATGAGTAACTACCTCATATGTTTGCTGATGTATATAAAGTGTTTAGCTTTGTGCCTGGCAAGCAGTAAGCACTTGATAGATGGTGGCTGTTATTACTGTTACCATTTCATTCACGAAAAAGCCATTTTGTTTTATGTCGACTTCACACAAGACAGTAGAATAAAATGAATACTCTAATATTCTTTAGATGTTGGTTCCAGAGATGTGCCTAAAAGGGTACACATATATCCAAATTTTAGATAACACTAGGGAGAATAATCTTTACATTTTATTTATAAAGGCTTGAAAGATACATGCTACCTGACCTCTTCCTACCCCGGCCCTTCCTCCTCATTCTTTTGCTCATGGCAGGCAGTATTAAAATGTAGGTTTTCTAATTTCCTGTCCAGAAACTGCTGTTCTGCCCAGAGTGTTTCTGATGTGTCTGCAAGAGTTAATTTCAGTGTGATTTTTTTCCCCTAACCTTGGGGATCTGGCTGACCCTTGTTAAATTCTGTTCATCCACCATGGACGATGACATGTTTAATTGCAACACGTGAAGACTTGGGAGTCATGGAGAATCCTGACTCAAGAGGGTCGTTCTTTAAAGATCTTTAAAGATCCACAGGCTGAATGCTTTCTCAGGGCAGCTCTCTTCTGAAGGTCCGGAAACTACTCTAACCCTTTACGAAATGAAGCTTCCTATCAATCATACTCACCTATTCATCATATCATTTTTTTCTTTTTTTCTCAAATCGCCTCCACAAAGCAGATGGTTGGGCACTGAAGATGCCTGTATATGCTGTAGAAGAAACTGCAGGGAAATTTACGGATTTTATGTTGCTTAGTAGCCAAGAAGGGATAAAATGACACACTCAAGTAAGAATCCTGAGAACAGTGGAGAGTAGGATTGCCTTGTGCTGCCTTGTCTGGGAATAGGGATTCAGATAAGTCAGTGGCCTAAAGTGAACTTAGCCCAGTGTTTTATCTTACTTCCTACTTGATAACAGTTCACATATCCAAAGCCCAGTCTGGAGAGCATGGCTCAATTGGAATTTGGAAAATCTACAGAGTGAGTTGGCATGCCAACTATATCACATTTCTCCTCTTGAGAGAGCAAATGCTGGGCTGCCAATAGCAATAGTGTTTAGCATTAGTGGGACCAAAAGATAGAGCAGTTGAGGAAAAACCCCAAAGCTCTGTGACTGAACTGTACCCTGATAGAGGGGTCTGTGTAACCCTCTCTCAGGCCCCTAATTGAAATATATTCTTCTTCTTTGTTATTTCCGAGGCTTATCTGATGATATCTTTGACATGAAATATGAACAATTAGATGTGCATTTATGAATGTGGTTGAGAAATATGTTTGCCCTATAAAAGCAGTTACATTTTTAAAATTTATTTTTATAAATTTATTTTAGTTATTTATTTATTTTTGGCTGCTTTGGGTCTTCATTGCTGCTCGTGGGCTTTCTCTAGTTGTGGCCAGTGGAGGCTACTCTCCGTTGCGGTGCACAGGCTTCTCATTGCGCTGGCTTCTCTTGTTGCAGGGCAAGGGCTCTAGGGTGCACAGGCTTCAGTAGTTGTGGCGCGTGGGCTCAGTAGCTGTGGCTCGTAGGCTCTAGAGTGCAGGCTCAGTAGTTGTGGCACATGGGCTTAGTTGCTCCGTGGCATGTGGGATCTTCCCAGACCAGGGCTTGAACCCGTGTCCCCAGCATTGGCAGGCAGATTCTTAACCACTGCGTCACCAGGGAAGCCCCAAAAGCAGTTACATTTTTAATAACTACATATTTTCCTGGTGATGTTAATCTGATATTTCACATTTTAATATTATATGTTGTTATTTTTACTTACATAATTTTCAATATTGTTAACGAAACTAAAGCTGCACCAGAGGCAATAAAGGTTGATTTGCAAAGGAATTAGGTATTTTCGCAATTACCATGCAATATGTCAGCTACTGGAATAGCAGAAAAATGCCTGTATTATTTTATTGCATGCCATATCACATTATTTACACTTTCCAACAGTGAACCTATAAAATATATGATACTTTTAGGTGTGAAGATTAATGAAATGTTATTTTTATTATGATTACTGTCAATGACGTTTATGAAATTCTTTCAATTCCCAATGAATAACCATTGTTTTTGCTTATTCAGAGAAATATGCTGAAACTAAGTTTTACAAATGGCTAAAGGCAATAGAAATAGAGATCAGCAAAAATAGTTTACAAATTGGGAAAGAGAGGTATCTTCTATTGAGTTAAAACACTTGAACTTTATGATTTGACATTTATTTTAGAATTTAGCTCATTATTTGAACATTGAAAAATTATCTTAAGTTCATTGCCTTATGGCAGCAGAAAGAATATTTTAAACGCCTCCATTTAGAAGGAGGAGCAAGAAGTTGTGGGCAGAAAAACTCTCTTGTATGTAAGATAGGTACATTTGAGGAGGCAAAATATGCATTGTTATTAAAAACTCCAATTTCAGCTCTGAAATTAGACAGGCTTCAGTTCAAGTTCAGCACTACCAATTAACTGTGTGAAATTAGACAAGTATTTGATTTCTCTAAACTCATTTCCTCTTCTATAAAGATGAAAACAAAACCTTCTCATGTGGTTGTTATAAGAATAACTAAGATGCTTAACAGATTACTTAATAATCATGCAATTAATGACAGCTTTTACTGATCTTTTTTTGGATGAAGAGATTTAAGTGTACCAAGGAACAGCAAAAGCTCATGAATCAATTCAAAGATTACTAAATGTTCTAAAGAAAGATTATGTCTTTTTAATAAAGGAACATTCTGCTCTGTATATGATATTTGTAGAATTCGCTAAAGCCAGGAATATAATCAAAAGAATCTACACACAATCCGTGTTTGTCATGTCATAACACAGGATAAACTGTTAGACATTTTTGTATTTTTATTTATGAGAATAATTAAAAATTAAGGGGTGAGGATTTAGGGAAGTTAACTCTATTTCTCTGGTTTTTCCTTTTCCTTCTAAGTTTGGTGCTTAACAAAAAGCACCCAGAGCTCGGTTGAGTTGGGTAATAGTAAAACTGTCACAACCACAGAAATCATAAAATAGTCAATGTATCTGTTTATAGAAAATGTGTGATACCGGTCCAGTTGGCATGAGAGAGTAAAAATGACAGCAGTAAATTAAACATATGGCCAAATTTTTGCTTTTAAAACAGAAACTATCTATGTTCATGAGAAATACTGCACTGTAGTTTTCCATTTCTTGTAATGTTTTTGTCTGGTTTTGGTATTATGGTAATTCTCACTTCATAGAACAAATTGGGAAGTATTCCTCTCTTTTCAATTTTCTGGAAGAGTTTGCATAAAATTGGTATTATTTCTTCCTTACATGTTTGGAAGAATTCACCAGTGAAGCCATATGGGCCTGGAGCTTTCTTTGTGGGAAGATTTTGAACAACACTTCAATTTCTTTAGTAGATATATGGCTATACAGGGTATCTGTTTCTTTAAGTGAGCTTTGGTAGGTTTTATCTTCAAGGACTCTTCCCATTTTGTTTAAGTTGTCAAAATTATTGATATACAGTTCTTTTTTTTTTTTTTTTTTTTGTGGTTCGCGGGCCTCTCACTGTTGTGGCCTCTCCTGTTGCAGAGCACAGGCTCCGGACGCGCAGGCTCAGCGGCCATGGCTCACGGGCCCAGCCGCTCTGCGGCGTGTGGGATCTTCCCGGACCGGGGCACGAACCCGTGTCCCCTGCATCGGCAGGCGGACTGTCAACCACTGAGCCACCAGGGAAGCCCTGATATAAAGTTCTTGATAACATATTAACTCCTTTAAAAAATCAGTAGAATCTGTAATGATGTCACATCTCTTATTCCTGAGATTGGCAATTTATGTCTTCTCTCTCTTTCTGTTGTTGTTGATGTTCTTCTCCTTCTCCAGTCTGTGTAGAGGTTTATCAATTTCATTGTTCTTCTCAAGAGCCAAGGTAATTCCTACCTGATCCCTCTGTGTCCTTGGTGAAGACAGAGGTAAGGGTGTCCCCTGGGAATAAGAGGATAGGTAACTGAGTGTGGTAGAGAGTGGAAACAATCTTTGTGGGGAATGATAGTGAGAGAGAACCATCTAGAAACATATTGAGGCAGTAGCTAAGGATGAAGGTCATGGATTTGTAGAAGCATGCTGTACAGTTTTTATTCTGCCTTGCCTGGATGCTTGAATACAGGTTCAAGCGGAGGATTTTAGAGGAAGCGCAATGGAATGAGAAAATCAAAGTTATTGATAAGAGAATGTTTGAAGAGCTTATTTAGGCTGAAGGGAAGTGAAGACAGAAAGAAACTTACTGATCAGAGAAAATGGGTGCATGGGGAAGCGGGTCAAAGGACTAGCATTCTTTTTTATGAAGTTGAAAAACAAGTTTAAAGGAATTGACAGAGCAGGAAGTTTAAGTAGGTTGTGTGGTCAGGCTGCAGAATATTGGTGATTAAGTTTTCATCAGTGAAGCAATTCTGTGGGACAAGTTTCCAGGTGTGGTTATACAGGCAGGTGACAGAATTAGAGTAGAATCGAAGGTTATTGAATTGAGAAAGCTTAGGAATTGGGAGTAAAGGCATTTTAAGGGGCCTGCACATAGATTGTGAAACTACCGTGGGTGACGGTAAGGCTAGGGGTGGAGAGGAGAATATGAATCAGCTGCTGTTTCAGGTTTGGGGATGAATGTGAGGGGGTTGGTTGATGACAATAAGAAAAAGGCATTTAGGATTGTGTAACTAGAAGACACAAGCCTGAAGAGAATGCTGGCCCACCTCTAAGTCTCGTGTCAAGTGAGGCTTGAGAGACCAAAAGCCTCCCCTAGTGAGGACTGTGGAAGAGAAGAGTACCCATGGGGAGGACCGGGCTTGGGTTCAGGAAAGATGTGGTGAAAGATTCACTTTCAGAGGATGAAAATGCACTGGACTTTGATGATCAGGAAATGGGGTTCTAGAAGAGACAGCAGAAAGATTTGGGAGTGAACGGGAGATGTGGGCATTTGGTTCTCCCTGATCCAAGTGTTAGTCTGGTATTAAGGGTTAAGGGCAGGATTGCTGACTGGAGGGGCTTATCTTTGGGACAGTGATTGAAGATGTCAGGGATGTGAGGCATGGTATTGACCTCAAGCTTCCAAAGGGAATTGTAATGTGAGGTTGTTTTAGTTTGAAACGGATGTTCCAAATGGTACTGGAAGCAATCTGTGAACTTGCCTGCTTAACACCTCTTTTCAGCTCAGGGGCGTGTAACAGCATTCATTTTAAATATCAGTGTATAATGTATTTTTCCTTCCTGATGACTGAGTTGTCTTTAGAGATTGTCTCATGGGTTGTAGTTCCCATGCTTCCTCCAAAGGCAAGGACAGTCCACTTGACCTGTGATAAGGCCCATGTAGAAAGCGTTGGTCCAGGGAAATGTGGGCAACCACAGGGCTCCAGCTGAACCCCCGTGGCAATTCCCTGTGGAACCCCTGTGTCCCATGATTGTGCATCTTTCTATCCCTTTAACCATCTCCCTTCAAACTGCCAAAGTAACCCTTGGACCCATCCAAGGTCACAATATTGAGTATATGACGGGCAGTTTTACGCCTTCCTTTCCCCAAGTATATCATTATAAACATTTTCTTTCTTCATTTATGAGACTTTTTCTCTGAATTGAGTTCACTGTTTCCAGAAGAGCGAAGATTTCAAATTATACATCTATGATTCCCATCTATTCTGTTTGCATGTGAAAATAACAAGATGCAGTGGCCATCCCAGGGTTGTGGCTCACCTGGCAGGAGGACCTTGTGTCCATTGTTTTGCCTTCTTATGCCTCAGTCTCCTCTTCAGTGAGACACAATTAATAACACAGGACTCACCTTGCAGGGTTGTTTTGACCTCTATAGTTGATGTGCATGAAGTTCTCGGTCCAGAGCCTGGCATATAGCAGGTGTTTAATAAATGGCCACTGTTACTTTTATTCAGAACATCATGCCAGAATCATACAGAGGTTTAACACAAACTCACATCTTCACAACAATTCTGTGAAATGACTATTAGTGATGAACCTGACAGATAAGGAAATTGAAGTTCAGTGTGATGTCAAAGGTCAAAGTCTAGTAAATTGCAGAGCTCAGATGTGGCTTCAGGTCTCTTTGATTCTAAACCCAATGTTCTTCCCAGTGTATTGGGAAGATGTATTAGATTATCCTAGGAAAATTATTTAGAATTTAAGAAGAAAATTTCAAAGTGTTCTATTGTTGCCATGGCATATTGTAATCCCAACTATCAAGTAATTTTCTTGGGTCAGAAGCCCCTTATGCAAGAACTGTAAACGCTTTTCATCTTATTCAGTTTTCAGGGGCATAAAGAGAGATATGCCTATGCAAGCTGATTTCCTAGGCAAGGAGAATTGTACTCAGAGCACTTGGGTGGTTTCTCACAGGGAGCTCAGCAATTAGGCTCAAATTAGATCATCAAAGCTGAGCTGAGGGAAGCGGTAGTTGATTTGAAATATCAAGGGAAGAATAGGAACACTAAAAGTCAGAAATATCATACAATCACATTTCTCCTGATCCAAGCACATCAGAATTCATTTAGTTAGCAGAGAACAGAGGCTACCCACTGGGCTCCTTAATTATAACACCAGGGCCCTCTATAAAAACATGAGAGGAATGCCACTTCTGGCAATTCATAAATCAGGCAATTTCACTTCCCCTCTGGGATGGACATTTTATTGCAGACCAGGTAGGGATTTGCTGGACATGCAAACCCCCTCCATTCACTTAATCGTGGTACATGACAAGCTCCATAATGCCCAGGGGGAGTGATTTTTAATAATCCGCAGTCCTTCAGTAGTTAACGCTCTTTCCCATCCCAAGCCTGAAGCATTGCTGTATTTCTCCTGTCACCTTGTGGAGTCACAGCTCTGAACTGAAGTTATAGAGAAGATCTTGGAGATCATGGAGTTCCATCCCTTTACAGTATAAATGAATAAACCGGAGCCTCAAGAAGTGTAATGCCTTTTTTGACACTACATGGCCGGATAATAGATACATTAGAACTGGAGGCCATATCTTGATGAGGCAAACTAGTGTCATGCAATGGGGCAGACTCTGGAGACAGAGACAGGGCTTTTTTTTTTTTTTTCTTGATGTGGAAAGGAGAAATTTCTTAACCTTTTTGAGCTTCATTGCCTTGTCTGTAAAGTGTGTTAATATCTGTCTGGTGGGATGGTTGGATAATTGAATAAAGTCATGCACTTTGCAGAATGTCTGGTAAGTGCTTAAAAAAATGATAGATTTTACAAATCTGCCTTTGAATTCTACATTATCATATTTAAACTAAACGAGACACTTGCTCCGCTTTCTTGGTATTTCCAGCTGAACTCATCGTCCTTCACTCACCAACTCAACCCAAAGCAGCTTGGAATCAACCTAGATTATGGTCATAAGCACTCACAGCTCTAGTGCAGTAGATTTAGGAAGCCTGGAGAGAGTCTTGCTTTCATCTTTACGTCTGTTTCACCCTTGCTCTTCCCTTCAGTCTGTGCCTTACTCATGCCTGCCATACTCCGTGCCATGCTGTCGGGCGCCATTCTTGAGAGGTTGATACATCCAGCTTTGTGCCTCATTCTCCTCTGAGCTTTCCTGTTCTCCCTGGTATTCCTGTTTATCTCTCACCTCAGCATCTTTGGCTGGAGCCATAACCTGATTGTGTTGAAACCAGTGTATCTCTCCAGTCCCAGTGAGGTCTAGCTGGAATGGTTGCTGATTAGCTGTAGCCAATCCTAGTAGTCCCAAATGTACCCTCAGGTGCTTACATGTTTTTCTGCGTCTCTTCCAGGCCCAGGTAGAACTAGGTACCTAGAAAAGTAGAGTGCTAGAGGGATGCGGAATTTCATGATCACACTTGGCCCATGACTACCACAAGAAGTTACCCTGTTCTGTCCAAGAATGTGAAGGAGCCAGGTTCCTTTCTACCTGGATCATCTAGGCACCTGACTTTTCTCTCTTATGATTCAGGGTTTGATGTCCGGTGGGAATCTCTTTAAACAACCACAGACAATCTGACTGGGATATGTTCCCGTTCCTGTCTTCTCCAGTCCTAGACATGGAGTAGGGGTTGCCATGAGGTCTTGTTTCCTTTAGTAGCTGGGCTTTAACAGAGAATCCAGACCTCCCGCATTTGGTGACTGACACTCACTGTACCTTTATGGGATGGTTATGGGGCTGCACCTTGCTTGATTCCCCAAATGAGATCACCTCTTAATCTCACATGTGCTTTAAACTTAGAGGAATGAACTGATTCTGTGCCCTTCCTACTCACTCTTTGGGACTTGATCTTAAGTAGTCAGCTGCTGAGGTTAAAAAAAAGGTTATTTTCATACTGTCAGCCTGGAGATTTGACAAAGTGTCTACACGACACCAAGCATCCAATACGTAGAGCTTTCATGACTTTGGCTCAATATATATACAAGGCAGTAAATTATATAAACCATTACAAAACTACCCTACTTTGCTTGTATCAAAAAATAAAAATTGTTACAGGTTAACTTTTTTCCTTTATTCAAAATGGCAATAGTTTTAATGAGTCCCATAGTGGGGTGTGGGTATTGGCAATTGAAAATACCTACTTTGTTGAATAAAAGAAAGTCAGTAGGAAAACGTGTGTTGCTTTTCAACTACTAATGTTAGTCTCCAGGCACGTTTGAGAAGCAGCAACATGGAGCTGCCTTCTTAGCTTTCACTGATTGTAACTTTCAGGCTGAATCACTTGAATCCTGAAGATTAGGGTTGCCTATCACCGCTGGAGGTTCTTGTCTTTCCCCACCTTACTCTCTCTTGCCAGGATGATGGAGAAGACTGGAACTGCTCTGCTGAAATTCCAATGAAGCAATATCTTATAAATATGATCATGCCAGGTATAAGACTGATTAGTAAAAGGGCAGGGTTACAGGCTTTTAAAAACGACGGCAATTCATAGTTCTCCCTTAGTGCTGGTCTCTCCCCTTCCTTTTTCTTTCTAATTGGAGCGAGTATTGAGACTGGGACTTCAAAACCATCATTGGCCTGGGATAGCCAGTAAGGCAATAAGATGCAGCTGTTCTACAGGGCAGCCAAAAACATAAGGGTAAGAGACAACCACATGTTTTCCTGGTTTTGATTGGAGCACATAGTTCAAACTTGCTTTTCCAAAGCCCCATTAATCCTTGCTATTGGTTCATCTTCTGCTTCCAAACATGACCTCACCCCACGCGCTGCCCAGTGGCTAGCAACTCTAGAGCATATTCTTTTCTCAATGCAAGAGAATCGGAATGGAAGCTCCCTGAATTGGTGCTTGTTTAGGAGCTTTTCAAAATGAATCATTAGTGTGCAGGGATTTGGTGTGGGTGACTCATCCAGTAATTATCTGAAGTTATTTAGTTATCAGGTCTTTGCATAGAATTCAAGCCCAGGCCCTGACACAAAAGCCTGTCATTTGGGAGTGATCAAAATTATGTCGCCTTGTTCTCTCTTCTTAATCCTTTTGGAATGTCTCGCTCCCCAGCTAACATTCCCTGTTATTCCAAAGGTGATTTGGAGGTAAGATGGAAAGCCATTAGCTGGGGACTGAATACAGAGCCACGTTTTCATCCAGGATCTGAACACCCATCTTTAATCTCTTTTCTCTTAAATGACAAGGACGTTGATCTGGTTAGCCCCGAGGTTAAGTGATTTGTCCAGGTAGACACATGAGTCACTTCCAGACCACGCACTGTAAGTTGTATTCCAACAGAAGTCTCTAAAGATTGAGCATCTATTTTTTTTCTAGGAGATACGGGTGATACCTTTAGTTTTAGGATTTTTTTTTTTTTTTTTAAGAGATGCTACAGTTCATTGAGTCCTTGGTGAGTTCAAGCTGTCACCCCCTGTTAGGCTGACAGTAGTGCCTTGTGTTCAATAACTTTCATGTCTGAATGGCCCCAGAGAGAAACATCAATCAGCACTGGAACTGTTTCCTAGTTTGAAAAAGTTAACTTGTCTGATTAAATTTATACTGGCTGAATTAAAGAGTTTATGGAGAGTCGTCTAAGAGAACCAAATGAGGGCATTTCTCCCAAATGTTATGACCATTAAAGGAGAGAGGAGAGAAATCAATACAGAATTTATCTGGAAGTGAGTTGAGCTGAGGGAGAGAGAAAGCAGCTGAAAGAAAGGAAGTGGCAAGAGCTGGTTTCCCCTGTGATTTGAGTGTTCATGCTTTATTTGTATATGGTTGTACTTTTTCAGATATGCCAGAGGGAAATAAAAATAAGCAAAAGAAATGCTTCTCACCTGCAGGATGAGACCGTAGGACAACGAACAAACATCTTCCTTTCTTCATCTCCCAAACAAGCAGAGGGTTACCTTCCTTTGGAGAACCACCACCAATGCTTCTCCAGCTCTTTTTAGGTAAGTGCTAAACGCTTTACATGTTTCATTTAATTCTCTCTGCATCCCTATGAGGAACGTGGATTAATATCCCCATTTTGAAGACACCGAAACTAAGGTTTATAAAAGTTAAATCACCCGAGGTCCCACGCCCAAGGAAAAGCTGGGCTTTGAACTCGTTCTGCCTGATTCTAGCCTTTATGCTCATACGCGTGTCTGATGCTGTCTACATTCTTGGTAAAGGATGTCAGTCCTGTGCTCCTTTGGCGGCTGGTGCCTGTCCAGTGACCAAAAAGTGACAGGTTAGCTCTGGGTCAGCAAGGAGACAGGGACATCCCCCTGTAATACGTCATTCACCCGGCCGGTTCTTTTACTAGGGTGTAGGAAACTTACATTTTCCTTCAAATGTTTTTTGTATGGGGTTAAAGAAAAGTTATCAACATAAATAGGATTATAGAAGAGAATAGTATTTTAGTATCAGTTGGTAAATCAAGTATCTCAATATCACACTCTGTTCTTAAAGTTGTATAAGGTGCACAGGGTGGGAGCAGTGTTTCTTTTTTTTTTAATTTATTAAATTTATTTATTTTTGGCTGCATTGGGACTTCATTGCTGCGTGCAGGCTTTCTCTAGTTGCGGCGAGCAGGGGCTGCTCTTCCTTGCGTTGCGTGGGTTTCTCATTGTGGTGGCTTCTCTTGTTGTGGAGCACGGGCTCTAGGCACGCGGGCTCAGTAGTTGTGGCACGCGGGCTCTAGAGTGCAGGCTCAGTAGTTGTGGTGCATGGACTTAGTTGCTCCGCAGCATGTGGGATCTTCCCCAACCAGGGATTGAACCCGTATCCCCTGCATTGGCAGGCGGATTCTTAACTACTGTGCCACCAGGGAAGTCCTGGAACAGTGTTTCAATGGCATGTGTAGGCCCTTGACAAAGAACTTACAAGCTCCACAAGGCGACATCAGACTATTAAGGGTCCAGAGGCATGTATTTAAGTTCTGAGTGCTTTAATTCTGAATGTTAAGGATGCTTGGGGAAGCGGATGGTTTGTGTGGGTCTTTAACGTGCTGTTTTGGAGAACGTAGAACTGCTGTGTCTTAGAGAATTGAAATTATTTAGAAAGCAGAAGGAAATGAGGCACTGAAGAGAAAAGCTGTTGTTGTTATTTATTACATGCTGATTGCAACCGCAGTGGTGACAAAGGTATAAAAGGAGGGGACTTCTGGAAACGTCAGGGTGGGTTTTACTGCATATAACAATGTGCGCCGAATCAGTTCATTATCTTCGTGTCAATATCAGGAAGCAGGGTGGAGTGCATCATATTCAGTTTCATGTGTTGTTTGCAAAACGTTTGAGTTTAAATTCTTAGATAGGAATGTCTAGTGTGTTAACCCATTGCATTATCGTGAACTGATTTTACTGCATGACACTTCTGACAAAAAATGTGGGTTTTGGGACTTCCCTGGTGGTGCGGTGGTGAATTCAATCTCCAGCTCCTCTTCCCTCCCCAGAGGTCTGGGGGTGAGACTGAAAGTTCAAGCTTCTAATCAAAAGTTGGTCTTTCTTGGGCTTCCCTGGTGGCGCAGTGGTTGAGAGTCCGCCTGCCGATGCAGGGGACGCAGGTTCGTGCCCCGGTCCGGGAGGATCCCACATGCCGCGGAGCGGCTGGGCCCGTGAGCCATGGCTGCTGAGCCTGCGCGTCCGGAGCCCCTGTGCTCCACAATGGGAGAGGCCACAGCAGTGAAAGGCCCGCGTACCGCAAAAAAAAAACACAAAAAAACAAAAACTTGGTCTTTCTGGTAACCAGTCCCCATCCTTCCTTTCTAGGAACCCCTCAGCCGAGAGTCACCTCATTAGTATACTAAAGGCACTCTTATCATTCAGGGAATTCCTAAGGTTTTAGGAACTCTGAGACCAAATATTATAACAGAAGATACTTGTATCAGCCCCCATCACTCAGGAAATTCCAAGGGTTTTAAAAGCTCTGTGTCAGGAACTTGGGAAAAAAGACCAAATATATATTTCTTATTATATCATAACATCACAATTATCAAGCCATGTGACTAAGTTTTCTTAAAACACAATTATAGATTAAAGTTATTATCTGGGGAAAGGTCAGGCAGGCGTCTGCTTGTTCAGCAGAGTCATGTAAGCCTGTGGCAGCTTCCTTCCTAGTCGAGGTGGCAAATAAGGGTTCTCAGGAATCTCTTAGTGAAGCTCTACTCAGGTTCTTTTCTCATAAGTGTGCTCCTACTGCATTTTATGCATAGCTGTTTCTTATCCTCTAAGCGAGCAATCCAAGAGACAAGGTAAAAGTTTCGATACCTTTTAAGACCTCACCTTGACCCTTGTCTAAAATGTTCTATGTACAATATTACTTTTACATTCAATCAATTGCAAAGCAAGAGTATGAGAGCCATATGCGTAGGCTTCATGAAGTGAGGATTAATTGAACACTGCGTCAGGAGAGTAGAAATTGAGAGCTAGTGAGAGGTCCGGATGCCAGAAGAAGGTACAGCACTTGTGGGACACCCACTTTTCAGAAAACTGGTCAGAACCAGCAGACAAATAGCCTTGTTTTCAAATAGTGACTGTTTGTACCATCTGGACTTAACCAATCGTAAAGCTCAGTTGACACTCCGAGGCTATTATGGTCTTAGAGACGATTTGTAGTTTTTGATTTAAGCTCCATTTCAAAGATCCAGCCTCTCTGTGTAGGATCAGATTTCCCTGCCTTGCACTGAACTTGGCTAGTCTTTGTCCATCCTAAATCTTTATGTTACTTATCCTTGCTGATTATTTAGGACAAGAGACATAGTCAGGGAAGGAGGAGCCCTGGCCCTGGTACTCAGTAATTATACATCTTTTGATGATTCATTGACTTACTGTGTAAACCTAAGTCCCTTCTCCTTTCCAGTCCTCAGTTTCCTTATGTGTAGAATGAGAGACTGAGGCTAAATTATCTCTAAGTTCTTTTCTGGCTTTCAAGTTCTCTCAAACCTTCCCTGCCTAAAATCTTTAAAGTGTGAATTAAACTCGCAGATCAAGATAAATTACTAGAGGAGCTGGGTGCGTTACAGAATTGAATTCTTCAGAGCCCCAGCAAGCCTGCGTTTTGGAGCATGCTTTCTTTTTACAGCTGTGAAGAGAGGAATCAGCACACTAGTTATAACTTCATATGACTAATGGTTACCATGGCGACCACTAAATATTCCTTCTAGACCTTGCATCTGCACAGCTCACTGAAGCCGAGGAAATAAACGTTGCTGCTTTGAAAAATGATAAAAATAATCTGAACCAGCGACAGGCTTAGAAGGAAAGGAGAGATCTCACATCTGAAGGTCAAGCCATTTCATCTCATTATCTCTCGGGCCTTTGTTTAATCTCACAAGGCATTTGATGCCAACGGAATGGATGGGTCACAGGCCTGAGGGATTTAGCGTGAGGCTTCTGAAGCACTTGACTAATTTTTAAAGAAGCTTCTGGGGTTCTGACAATATTTGCTAGGTTAGTGTGATGACCCCTATGTTGAAATGCTGAAAGTGAACATCAGGACACTAGGAGAGGACCCCTGGGCTTCTGGTAGTTCTTGATATCAGGTCATCTTAGTGGTTTAAGGAAAGAGCGACTAGAAGACTGGCCAAGGTCAGACCACACTCAGCAGGAACATGGGCAAGAGAACTGGGCCTCATGAAGCCTGCAGATGAGACAAGAACGGATGACAGGTTGACGTCACCTTGGTAAAACGTGGGCAGTCACCAGGAAGACTAATGCTGTGGTGCAGCCCAGGAGAGTCACCCAGGAAACGTAAATGAGTGGATTAGTGGAGAGGGGGTGGGATCTGTGCAAAACTGGAGAGCACATGGCCTGTCTCAAGAGGTCAGCCTATTGTTGCCATGGGAGATTACAGATCCAGAGCTCCCATTTTTCAAGAGAGGCTATAAATCTGGATTTTTAAAAATATGAAATTTCTTAATTATTTCATGTTGACATGGTATGGGCTGCCATTTTGAATTCTCTGAAATTACAGTGCCATTTTGAAAGTGAAAACAGGAAATGCCAGAGAAGTGGGATTCTGTATAATGACCTGTACAATGACCATGAGACAAGGAACACTCCAAATCCAATCAAGTTGAACTGGGTCAGTAATGTCAGGGAGGCACAACTGTGTGTGATGGTTTTGGAAGAAGTTGGCATTTCAGTAACTACATTGTGCTTGGTTTGGAGAAAGAATATGTCAATAGATAGAAGATGATCTGCATGGAAGGTTTAAAAGGGGTCCAGAGTGACACACATTGCAGTCTGTCTCCAGCACCAGAGGCTGGGAATACCTTTCCAAGTGGCTAGTCAGTCTTCCTGAAGCCGTCTCCCACAGCTCCCCTCCCCCCACCATTTTCACCTGAATTCCAATAGACACACTAGCACCAGGAACCCAGCCTTGAGCCAGTCCTATGCTTTAGGCTACTCTGGGGTCTGCACATAAGTCATAAACACCTGACTAGGGTGGGGAGTGAGGGGACAGAGAGAGCAAGTGGACAGTGTCTGACAGAGGAGAGAAGCCAACGTATGTAGAATTGCCCACTATCCTATCCGCTCCGTTACCCCACTGGGGACTAGTCCGGTTATTGCCTAATAAAACTTAGCACCTGGGCTTCAGTAGGGAGCAGCGGATCACTTTACCCCTTTGAAAAGCATAATTACTTACCAGATTACAGAATTATTATAGGAAAATCTGAAAATTGGGGAAAAAAGGAAGAATAACTTATAATCATATCATGAAATAGAGATGAAGAGACAGTTCACAGAAAACAAGTGAGACCAGCCGGCAAAATGTTGTCTTGTGGGAAATTACTTTGATGTATGGTAGCCTCCAAGTACCATTCCAGACAAGAATGGTAACTTGTAACTTCATTACAGAAGTTATGGAACAGAAAGGCTTATAGACTGAATTAATATGCTGGAATCATGTAGCTTATTGAATCCGTTTAAAACACAGAGTGAGAAACAATTGGAAGAAACAGCATACTCAGGGCAGGTGCATGTGGGCAGAAGGACCACACTATCTGAATCCTGTGCTACACAGTGTTCATATGTCCTGACTCTCTGCCACACCAGCCTTCCTTCCTGGCCACGGAGATATGAGGCCCAGAGTTGAAGGGAAGAAAAGGGGGTTCAGGCAGCTGGAAGATGCTTGGGAGAGATGCAAGGGCAAGTATACTGAACACAGCTGCAGCTCCCTTATTAACCTGAGGAGGTTAACTTGTCTATTTGGTGTGCATTCGCTAGGCAGAGGACATGTGGGCCAAAATGGGGTCATAATGGGCGTCACCAACGTGTGGATAATTTAGGGGTGGCATAGCCATCAATCTGGAAGTGACATTTTTACTTTACTAATATTTAAGGTTTACTTGTGTAGCTTTTGAGCCTTTCCCACTGGTGGTGGTGGTGGTGGGCATCCTCCTCAGGTTTTGGAGACCCCTAACCGTTTACCAGACAGAGAATGACAGGTGGAAATGTATTCACTGCTGCCTTTTGTGTGAAGAGAGTGTGGTGTTTCCTCATGAAATTCGGAATGGGCTCACCTAAAAAAGTAATCAGGATCAGAAAGGGTCTAATATGAGTTTCTCTTTAAGAGCTAAACCAGCGCTATTTTCATGGGGATATTTAGGTCTGTGAATGCCCCAGACCTGCAGACAAGAGAGTAAGTGTACGCAGTAAGATGAGTGGAGGACAGAAGTCCAGAGAGAAGATCCACAGCTAAAGGGCAGATGGAGAAAAGTGAGCACGTGAAGGCGATGGAGCTTGAAGGACCAGGAGATGATGCTGTCCCAGAAGCCAGGGTGCTACATAAATCCCACTTAAGTTAAAGGGGCCGGTCGTGAACTAAAGATGAGAATGTCTCAGTGAGCACACCCATCTAGAAGGGGGAGGGGAGAGAGCCAGAGGGAGGGAGCTCCTGCCAGACAGGATGGAAGGTAAAGGAGAGAGACTGTCTAATCCAGAGTGCTTCGTCCTGCACAGGGGGAAGAGTGCTGATGGTGTCAGGAAGTCAAAGTGCCATTTTGGGTTCCCCTCCTTGAAATCACATCACTCCACAGTGGGGTTTATAGCATCCCACTACCTGCCCCTTTCTTTCATTCCACACTTCTGAAGGGTTTGCCTATGTGCACATTCTTTTTCAGATGTCTAATTCTGACTCAGAAAATTGCTGGTTTCAACTCTTTTGCCAGATGGCTGAGGAAAGAGCAATTGACTGTTAGTGCTAAATGCCTGTGTCAGAACCCAAAGCAGCCGATTCCAATTAACATAAAAAGCAGAACAGAGCTCCTAAAGTGCAAGTGTAAAACGATGGGATGAAAAAAAAAAATACAAAAAAACCCCCGATGGGATGATGAAACCTCCTCCTGGCTGAGAATATAAAACACACAGCATCCTTTATCCTCTCAGATGCTGGCCACACTGCTGGGTTGAGAGGCGGATGTATTCACGAATGAGAGGGGACTGCAGATCAGTACCCCTAGAACAGCCCCCTTGGTTACTTTCTGTTTAGCAAGATGGGAGTGGTCCTCAAAGTCACATGTCAGAAATCTTTATTTGTTTGGGTGGATGGAGTACAACATTGTTGTTTTCAACACAACTTCCTGTTTTCTCAAATGAGACTTATTTCATAGAAGTGAGTGGTACTGATCTTTTAAGTGGATGATATAGATAAAGAGCTCTTGATTTTTCACATTTAGAGAGGCCAAAAGAAAAAGAAAATAAAAAGATCTAAATTGAGATATTTTGTTCCCATCCCATTTCCATCTATCCTATTTCTTTCTGCCCTTAAGAAGTAGTCATTTTAGGGATTTCCCTGGCAGTCCAGTGGTTAGGACTCTGAGCTCTCACTGCCAAGGGCCTGGGGTTCGATCCCTGGTCGGGAAACTAAGATCCCACAAAAGAAGCAGTCATTTAAGTTATTCTCTTGCCTATTCTTCCAATATTTCTTTATGCATATGAAGCATATGTGAATTTATGTATTTGTATTTATATATGTGTATATATGTACATTTTTATTTCTTTTTTCTCCCCATAAAAGATGGCATATTATATAAATTATGTCTTGTTTTTTTGTTACTGAATAATATATTTGGAGATCTTTCCATATTAATACACAGAGAGTTTCTTCATTTTTCTTTTACTTCTATATCATATTCCACGGTATGTCTGTACCATAGTTCATTTAACCAGTCCCCTGTTTTTGGACACATGGATTGTTTCTAGTTTTTTGCTATAACAGACAGTTCTCAGTGGGTGGTCTTGTACATAGATCCTGTGATATGTGTATGAGAGGAATCATAGGAGAGGTTCCCAGAAGCAGCATTTTAGTTCAGATGCATCTGTAATTTTGGTAGATGTTGCCAGATGGCCTTCCATGGAGCTTGACCATTTTGCATTGCATCTGGTACAGTATGAGAATGCCCATTCCCTGCAACTTAAGTAACTGAGTATTGCCAAATTTCTGCTTTTGTTAGTTTGTTTTTGTTTAGTAGGTAATGAAATGGTAGCTCAGGGTAGTTTTCACTTGTATTTCTCTTATTATTCTTTCTTCAGGGAATAGAATATTCTTATTTTACTTTGTTTTCATTATTGCTCAGAGAAGGATTATGACATGATGATGCGGGGAAAAAGCTCTTTCTAGGTGCTCCACTCTTCAGCTGTAAGGACTTCATAAGACTCTGGGCTCTTTGCCATGTCCTTGTGTGTTAGTTAAGTACTTCACATTTCCTTTTAGTGGTTAGTAATCATAATGATAACCAACATTTTCTGAGTACTTACTGTACACCAGGCATGATCCTAAGCACTTTATGTATTAACTCATTTACTCTCCAAAACAAACAAAAAAACAGCTTTATGCAGGAGGGTTGCTATAACCTTTGTATTCAGATGTGGAAACTGAGGCACTGAAAGGTTAGTAACTTGCCTAAGGTCACAAAGGCAGTCTGTCCTAGGGTAAACAACTGTCCCGTTTTTCCTGGGAGCATCTCAATTTTAGCACTGAAAGTCCCATGTCTTTAGAAACCCCTCATTCCTGGTACAGTTGGCCACCCTGGTCTAGCCCAGAGTCTTTGCTTATCACTGTTAGGCTCCTCTGAAGGTCAGAGGGCCTACCTGCTTGTAAGCAGAGGAATGGGGGAGGTGATGTTCCTGTAGCAGCGTGTGTGAGACTTAATTTGCAGGTTCTTAGTTTTAGTCAATTAGCCTGATGCCAAGGGAGTAGGAAAAAAGAGAGTAGGGCCACTTCCTCTAATCAGGTAGCAGCATAATGGCCATAAGGAGAAGATAGCTAATGCAACTACTGTCATGAGAAAGCCATGTGGAGATCTAGTAAAAAAAAAAAAAATTGTCTACCCCTGTGGTAAGTGAAAAATGTTTATGTGTTATCTCAATTACTCATCGGAGTAGCCCTGTGAGATGGGTACTAATATCATACCCATTTTACAGAGGAGAGGTTAAGAAACTTCCTGAAGGAAGGTTGATTGACACTCAAGTCTTCCTGCAAAGCCCATGGTTTCAAGCATTCTATTTTACCTAAATATAAGCACATATTTGATTTCTGACTGGACCCTTAATGCCTGTCAGCAGGAAAGACTCAGATGAGGAAAGTCTGAATCTTTGGGCTGCTGCAAGAGATGTTGGTTTGTGCTTGAATAGAGTAGCTCAGCAGCTAAGCGATTCAAAATGCCTGTGAGGATTTCCAACAGCTCTGGGGAGTATCTGAGAGAACAAGGCCTCATGTAAACATGCTGATGCTGTGAAGAACAGCGAGAAAGTGTCTGCTCTCTTTCTGCTACCTGGAGCCGTGTGGGACTGAGCATGTCTCACTTCATCTCTGTGGATTTAGGCACCTTCAGTATAAAATGAAGATAACTGTTTCTTACTTGCTTCAAAGATAATCTTTTTTTTTTTTTTTTTTTTTTTGTGGTACGCGGGCCTCTCACTGTTGTGGCCTCTCCCGTTGCGGAGCACAGGCTCCGGACGCGCAGGCTCAGCGGCCATGGCTCACGGGCCCAGCCGCTCCGCGGCATGTGGGATCTTCCCGGACCGGGGCACGAACCCGTGTCCCCTGCATCGGCAGGTGAACTCTCAACCGCTGCGCCACCAGGGAAGCCCCAAAGATAATCTTTTGAAGACCCTTCTGGTTCTAAGATTCATGACGATCCATATAGCCCTGATTTCGCAAGCTACATTATCCATGAGGAAAATCAAGGCCTCATTATAGAAAAGTTTATGCCAAGTGCATTGTATATATAAATTGGTATAATTCAAGAGTGAATTTGGTTAGAGTCCTGTGGTAGACAGAATTTCTAAAATGGTCTCCCAAAGATGCCCTGTTCTCATCCCGAGAACCCATGAATGTGATAAGATTTCTCTGGTTATGTTATGTTATATTGCACAGTTGGTCTTAAAATAAGGAGATTGTCCCGGATTATCTGCTAGGCCCATTGTAATCTCATGAGCCCTTAAAAGCAAAGAGCTTTCTTTGGCTGGTAGCAGATGAGGCCAAAGTGGAAGACAGGGTGATGGGAGAGATTTGAAGCACAGAGGGCATCGGACACAGCATTGTTGGCTTGGAGGATGGAAGGATACTTGTGCCAAGGAATGTGGGCAGCCTTTAGGAGCTGAGAACAGCTTCCGGCCGACAGCTGGTAAGGGACTGGGGACTTCAGTCCTACAAGTGCAAGGAAATGAATTCAGCCAATAGCCTGAATAAGGAAGTGAATTCTTCCCTAGAGCCACCAGATAACCTCCCAGCCTGAACACGCCTTGATTTCAGTTTCTTGAGACCCTAATCAGAGAACCAGTGAAGCTCAACTTGGATTTGTAACCTGCAGAATTGTGGTATAATAAATGGATGTTGTTTTAAGTTGCTAACTTTGTGGTCTTTTGTTAGATCAACAGATAACCAATATATGTCCCAATCCTTATTTCCTAGAATCCTCATTTTCTACCTGATACCCCTGTAAATTAGAACCCAGCATGACCTGGGCTTACTTACGGGGTGTTCCACTTATGTGCTATCTTAACACCTGATCATGTCACATTATATTGTCTTTGGCTGTTTATTATTTGTCTCTTCTATTGGGTTATAAAGTCATCAAGGGGAACAGTGTGTCTTGGTCATTGTTGAAAATTCAGTACATATCTGAGGGCCTGATATATAGTAGTTCTCAACCAACACTTGAATGAAAATGAGATATTACTTCATGCCCAACATGGTAGTTAGGTAACAGTTTCCATGGATACTTTTTTGGTACGTGGATTATATCAGAGAGTTTTAATGGTTTTTCTAAAAAAAAAATCTCGTAATCAGAAACATGCCATCAAGGAAAACCATTGGTTGAAATGTAAAAGAGCAAGTATAAGCTCTGACTACCTCTAGCAAGTAGAGAATTTGTGGTATATTGATCAATTAATATTTTCTTCAAAGTGCTATAGATTCATGAAGCACAATAAAAGCGCCCATTAAATACTAAAAACCAACCTGCAGTGCTAGGATAGCTGGATAATTTTTCAGGAGCAGCCATTCTTAACCAATTTTTGTGTCTTCAATGCAGTGAATTCAGTTATTATATTTTCTGGTTCCCAGTAACCAAAAATTTTTTGACTCCATTTTTAAGTTTCAAAATAGTTTTAAATGTGTCTTTTGGATGAAAGGAGAATATAGGACTTCTGAGAAATCCAGATAGTTTTTGTTGGCCTAGTGTTGATGGGAAGACATGGGGACAGAGTTGAAGCAATAGAAGTGGAGTCCTAAGTGACATGAGACTAGAACTGAAATCATTGTTGTGAAGAGTCAAAATTATACCAGATGCTGGAGTTGAAAGAGTGAAGTAGAAATGGGAAAGAAATATCAAGGTCAGTAGCTAAAAATAGAACAGGGCTAAGGCTCTGAATGGCAGAATGGTGCTTGCTGTGTATTACAAGGGTGAGTATTCTGTCTGTCTGGACATATAAAGCATATTAGTTATGTCCTTAGGAAGTTCAAGTCCTAAACATGTATTAGCTGGTCCTAAAGCACTCTGTGTGTGTGTGTGTGTGTGTGTGTGTGTGTGTGGAGAGTGAAAGACAGGCAATTCATGGAAAGGTGTCCATATAAGATGGAGCTGAGTGGGACGTTGTTGTTTTGTTTTGTTTTGTTTTTTAAAGGGACGTTGTTTTTGAATGAAAAAACAAATTGTATATGGATACAAGTTGATTTCTTATAGTGAGTTTTACTGCTTTTATCTCAACAAAATACTCTTTACAAATTTGGTGGCTAGGAAAAGGAATCTTTCTGGTATGAAGTGCTATTTTAGCTGTGAAAAAAAGGTCTTTGGTAAATTAGCTATATAACCCTTGGGCCCAATTCATGAAAATGTATACATCAGCAACATAGCTCTCTCTAGCTGTTACTCTGTCTCAAGTACCTGCTCAGTTAGTGATTCAGAGTATTCTGTTATCCCAGTTGTATTCTACACTGCTTCAGAGCTGATGTTAGAAGTTTTTTGAGATTATCTCTGTAAATAATAAAATCCCCATACTGTAGACTTCACCTCAATGTGTGTTACATCTCGTTGGAAAATTTACTGACATTATACAACTTTCTTCTCTCCCTTTGGGTTTCTTCCGACACTAACTCTGGCCCATTTCTCTCTTAAAATTTTTTAAGCTGGAAGGAACTGAGTTTAGTTTTAACTGCTGAAATTGGTGCCTTGGTGGGTAAACTTCACCAATATTATTAATCAGATGAAATGGTTTTGTAGACTTCAAAAGAATTTAAGTTGAATTAGGAGCCAGTAGCTTGAGAGTTTTAGCTGGAACTTTGAAATCTCTTAGGTCCTAGGAATAGGCTTAGGGAGCCAAATATTGGTCCTTTTCTCTGTGGGTGCAGGGTTTATTTTTTTATTTGGGCAAAAAGTTGTTGTTCTGTCTTTTAAATTCATGCTGTTGTGCGTTGATTACAGTAAGAGCTTCATTGCCATTAATTATTGATGGAGATGATGATGGCTATGTAATCTTATGAGACCAGGTGGCCTTAACGGGTTTTAAGCTTGGTTCCTCATTCCTACTCAATCCAGCATGACTTTCTCCTGGTATTTTCCATGTTATCAAGGTCTTGGATCATTAAAGAGAAATGCAAATTAAAAAAAAATCTCACCAGAAATTGTAAAATATCTTAATTCATAAAGTAACTATTTTGTGTGAGCCTGGGGTACCATACTTTATTTGATCACACACTTTCATTGGAAACAAATCTGTCAGATAAAATTAGTATTTTCATGGTTGGTAACTGAAAGAATTGCTAGGCAATCTTAATACCTTGCTTTTGGGTTATTATCTACTGTAATATGTAAAATTTAACCACTTCAATGTCTGATCTAAAGGGGAATACTCAGGGAGTATCATTCATTTCCTCTTTATTTCACTTATTTATTTAGTCAAATATTTATTGAGTATCCACCATTTGCCAGATACTGTGATAGATGCTGAAAATATATCAGTAAAGAAAACAAACTCTCATAGCAATTACATTTTAATCAGAAAGACAGACAGTAATTAAATAAAGCAAGAGATAAGTACTATCAAGATAAAAAGAGACTACTGTGGAGGAGAGGGGTTTGTCATTAAAGCAGTGTGAATTCCTAAGAAGGCGGGTAATAATATATCTATAATAATCATAATAAAACAAGGCACGTGGATGGACCTAGAGTCTGTCATACAGAGTGAAGTAAGTCAGAAAGAGAAAAACAAATACCGTATGCTAACACATATATATGGAATCTAAAAAAAAAAAGGTTCTGAAGAACCTAGGGGCAGGACAGAAATAAAGACGCAGATGTAGAGAATGGACTTGAGGACATGGGGAGGGGAAGGGTAAGCTGGGATGAAGTGAGAGAGTGGCATGGACTTATATACACTACCAAATGTAAAATAGATAGCTAGTGGGAAGCAGCCGCATAGCACAGGGAGATCAGCTCGGTGCTTTGTGACTACCTAGAGGGGTGGGATAGGGAGGGTGGGAGAGAGTCGCAAGAGGGAGGAGATATGGGGATATATGTATATGTATAGCTGATTCACTTTGTTATAAAGCAGAAACTATCACACCATTGTAAAGAAATTATACTCCAATAAAGATGTTAAAAAAAAAGAAAGAAAAACAAGGCACAGTAGTATAGCATATAGCTACTGATCATCTGGGTAATTGCTGTTTAGTACAATGACTTTCTTTTTCCTTGAGCTTTTGATTTCTATTTATTTTTTTTAGGTTTCCTATTTTATAAAACATTAAGGTGAGGGGGCGGGGAGACACAATTGCAGAATTTTTATCTTAGAGTTGATCCAGTCTAATTTCCTTCACTCTGTAGGTGATGAAACTGAGGCTCAGAAGTTACCTGACTTACTGTGGGTTTCACAGCTAGTTACAGCTAGTTATAAGTAGCTCGTCCCTGTGGATTTCCAGTGAGTGATGCATCTCTGGGTTTTTAATTTATAAAACCCCAGACCTGAACTTTTATGGTCTCACACGTGATTAACCCTGAGATATCCCAAGATCTCCAGGCTCCAGGAATTTCCTGTTATTTAATACCTAATAACAACGTACAAGCCCCCTTTCCACTCCCAAATTAGCAAGAAATCTAGGCTTTAATGGGCTCTCATGTGCCTCCTCTCTGTCTGGCTTAGTGTTCCAGGTTTTTCTGTGGGTGGACTCTGGAAGTTTCATGACTGCTGGGAATTTCCTCAGTGTGGACACAGTTCATTTTCTAAGCCCTTCTAAGACCAGGCTATCTAGTTTACAAAATTTTACCAATGGTTTGGGGATGACAGAAGAGAATTACTCGCAAAAAAGGAAAAGGAACTTGAATGCTAGCTATGACTAGAGTTCATTGGTCAAGCCACTCAGAAGAGGTCCCTTATTGTTGTCTTAATCTTTCAACCCTCCTCTAAGCCCATTCCTGCCACCATATTGCAGGGACCAGTTTAACACACCACGGCCTTTGACAGTGTCCCTCCTTCCTGGAGTCCAGGCCATTAGATCTTCACTGGCTCTAGACAGTTAAAAAAAGTCCTTTCGTCTCCCAGAGAGGCACTGCAGTCCACATTGATGACAACCTTTGACAAAATCATAGAGAGCAGTTTAGTCTTCATGGTCTCATGTTTTCCATTCCAGACTTGAAGTTGGGCTTTCTTTTCACATAATCAAAATGCTCTAAGCAAGAATTTTTCCCAAGACAAAAGAGAACCCCTCCCCTACCCACTATGAATAATGCCTCCACTTCCAGCTAAATTTTAAAAATATAAAACAAACAGAAAAAACCTGTTTGCAGGCTTTGAAATAACTATCTCACATAACAGCCAGCTATCAAAATTTCAATCTTACGGGCTCAAGTTTCTGAACAGCTCCTTATATAACCTGTAGAAATTCTCCACTGCTTGGCTGGTTGCCTTCCATCACCATCTTCAAAACTTATTTCAAAACCCAACCTTTTTTGGAAGCCTGGTTAGCCTCAAGTCCTTCTAATTAACACTTTATTCTTAGCACTTATGTGTTCAGTTTGTGTGATGCCATTTTGCCATATTTCATCATTTGTACATGTGTATTCTCCTCCCAATCAGACGGAACACAAACACTTTAAAGACAGGTACTTTGTTTTAAGAACCCCTCGCTCCCTGTTTGACAACAATGCCTATTTAGTACTCAACAAAATAATGTAACATAGTCTTGTCAGACTGAAGTCTATTGTTTACCCCCCAAACACTGCCAAAGGCCTTAGACTTACTGCATTGCTCTATTTTGAAAATGTCTTTCATTTCACCTTCCTCCTGAATTTGTCCCAAGTTCAGTTGCCACTGCTTGTCATATGGATTTGGGCACGCCATGCAGTGAAATTCCCATTCAAGAGCATTGTTTAATCTCATTTGACATGAGAGAGTTTAATCTTTAAATTTCATACTGTGATTTTCTATTGCATAACCCAATGGGAAAATAGTATGCTGAGTTGCCAGAGACTGAACTGAAGCCAGGGTGTCACATTGGCACTGCTTTTTCTGTGCAGGAGGATGCTGGTGATATAACTGGGCAGAAGGAACTGTAATCAGAGCTTGAAAAGGTGGTGGAGGGGAGTATATGTGCAAAGGGAGCACACCTACTGGTACATCTTCTTGAGAGCAGGAAATGACGTAAGGAAGGGAAGTTGAGAAGCCTGGGCCACTACACCTCAGACCCAACTGTGTCCTGAAAATACCCAACATGTGAGGAGGAGATATAGAGATGGGGTCAAGGAGGGAGGACTAAATTTTGCAGGTCCACACTGAGATGTAGAAGTAGCTGAACTCAGTGTCTGTGTTATTTAACAATTTTAGGTCAATAAAATAAAATGAAAACATATCTAATAAACATCATTACCCACCCCTGTGCCTAGCCCCACCCCATCTTCTTTTAATGTTTAGTACCATGTGAAAATTTAGGAAACTTTGATTTTCCAGTGTTTGAATTCAAAAATATGCTTAAAAATGCTATTTGATAGTTTGGTTACTTGCTTATTCTAATTATGTTTTTCTTATAAGAAGGAAGTATATCTCCAACTAGGAATAAACAAAATTAATTCATGATAGAAATCTAAGACCTACACATCTGCAATGGTTTTAATATTATGCAAAACTACTTCTCTGGGTGTCAAAACATGTACTATACATATCTGATGGAATTGACATATAGCTAACAGAATCCAGAGGGGATCTATTTAGAGCCAAATATCTTAGGTTCCAACCCCACCTCTACTCTTAATTAGCTTGGTGATCTGAGCAAGTTACTTGGCCTCTTCAAGTCTCGTTTCCCCTGTTAAATGAGACTGGTGATAATAGTATTTATCTTATAGGGGTGTTGAGAGTTTAAAATGAGTCAATATGTATAAAGTTCATAGAAGAATGCCTGGTACACAGTGCCAAATAAGTGTTCACTATTATTATGATTATACTCCCATGGTCTACTTCTGCGTGAGTTCATGCTTAAGGTGCTTGGAGGTGAAGATTTTATTGTTAATCAACTTTACAAATATTGAAAGTTGAATTTTCTTTTTTCTTCTGAAGAATATGTGTGTATGTGACATATATATGCATACGTGTATATGTATTTGTGTATATGTATATGGTGATTTTTAAGTGTGTGCTTGTTTATTTCCATAATACTCAATAATGGATTGTATTTTTTCTTATGGTAATTCTGAAAATATTCTACTGATGGGGCAAGTTCTTTCTCATCTTAACCACCAGGGATAGAATGTAATTCAAAGGCGGGAGCAATTTCAGTGAAGGTGTGAGCCCACAGAGTTCCCTTTATATTAGGGCCAAAGGAACAGTTTAATTTTCTCCTTGTTATATTTCAAATGCATCTCAAGCTGTACTGGGAATATCACTGTAAAATAAAGAGGCTCTTGCAATTCAGCACCTCCTACACACAGCTAATTAAATAGAACGAGAGACAAGGAGCAGACAAGAATCAAGCTCATAAATATTATACCTTTTTATTAATAATATACAAATGATCTTAATTAAACCTGCATTTTCCACGAGTAACAATCTCACACATAGTTTGTTCCCTTGTCCAAGGGGTGGAAGTGTCCTGGAGTTTTAATATGAGGAGACTGCTTCCTGGCTTAACAGACTTCCCTACTCTCTGTTTTGCAGTCTTTCAGAAAAAGTGTAGTTTTTCCCAGTTTTTAGGATTCAAGTGACTAAATGAAAGACCTGCTTTTCCTCTGAGCTCTAGATGAGCCTGGGATCCTCGAGATAAGCCTTGCCAATTAAAAAAGATTTCAGGGCTTCCCTGGTGGTGCAGTGGTTGAGAGTCCACCTGCCGATGCAGCGGACACGGGTTCGTGCCCAGGTCCGGGAAGATCCCACATGCCGCAGAGCGGCTGGGCCCGTGAGCCATGGCCGCTGAGCCTGCGCGTCCGGAGCCTGTGCTCCGCAACGGGAGAGGCCACAACAGTGAGAGGCCCGTGTACCGCAAAAAAAACAAAAACAAAAACAAAAACGATTTCAAACCAAACCCATATAGTCCACAAAGGTCTCAGTTAGGTCTCTTTATATTGTTTATTCTCATTGACTCCTTCATTGTACTTACTCAAATTTGTGATTATATATTTTCCTGTGATTATTTTTAAAAAGTCTGTTTCCCTCTCTAGATACAAGCTCCTGAGATCAGGGACTCTATGTATCTTGTTCATGTTCCATTTCCAGTGCTAAGCTCCCCTCTGATCTATGGTTGGTTCTTTGTGATTTGGGGTGTGTGTGTGTGTGTGTGTGTGTGTGTGTGTGTGTGTGTGTGTGTGTGTGTGTGTGTGTGTGTGTTAGAGGGAGGTGAAAGCCAGGGATTTTATAACTGCTTCTTCTTTTTCTAGCTGTAAAATAATTTACACACAATACAGTTTACACTTTGAAGTGTATACTTTCATGTGTTTTGACAAATATATGGAGTCATGTAATTTTCACCATAATCAAGATGAAGAACAGTTACATCATTCCTTAAAGTTCCCTCCTTCCCCTTTGCCATCAGTCCTCTACTTTGCTTTCATCTCCAGCTCCTGGCAACCACCAATTTGTTTTCTGTCCCTCTAGCGTTGCCTTTTCTAGAATATCATATAAATGGCCTCAAACAGTGGGTAGTCTTTTGTGTCTGGCTTCTTTCATTTAGCATAATGCTTTTGAAATCCATCCATGTTGTTTTGTCTGTTAGTAATTTGTTGCTTTTTAAAACTGAGAAGAAAGAGAGTAGATTCTTAATAATTATTTATTGAATATATAAAAAGGAATACAGACCTAGAAGAGCATCTACTAATGGATTAATTGAGAAAATGTAAACATCTTTATCCATAAGTACTTGCTGATTGCCTGGATAATATGTTAATTATCCTTTCATGGTAATTGTAGATTTGAATACCAGATCTTGTTTTTATCTTCAGATTTTTTAATGGAGTAGTTTTTCAGGATAATTGGAATATTTAAGCACCATCTCTAGTGGAAAGGAAGTCATTTTTTGTTTCTGTGTTACCTAGGAATTAGCATCTGGATACTGTCCCGTGAAATCTTCAGTGGAGACCCTGCAATAAGTTTGAGGGAGGCTGATATTCTCAGCGTAGATTAACCCCATTGGGAGAGTAGGCATTGCACTTTTCAAGTAAAAATTTCACTTTTCAGCTAAAAAGGTGTGAAAATTATCTTATTTGTATGTTTAAAAGGAGAATTTAAAATATACTACTTGCCCAACCTTAGAAAAATAAAAATTAATATTGGATACTTCCTGAAAATTTTATCTTGGATCCTTGGAGAGTACTTTCTCCAGTGCTTACTTGGACCATGACAAGGAGAACTTTGATATTTTGAAGAGTGCTAACATTAAGTCATTGAGATGAAAGGAAAATCAGGTCTGTCTTTTCTTCTTTTTCTTTCTTTCTTTTTTTCTTTTAAAATTTATTTTGGCTGCACTGGGTCTTCACTGCGGCATGAGGGCTTAGTTGCAGCATGTGGGATCTTAGTTCCCCGACCAGGGATCAAACCCGGGCCGCCAGCAATGGGAGCACAGAGTCTTAACCACTGGACCACCAGGGAAGTCCCAGGTCTGTCTTTTCTAATGACATGAAAGATCAAGGAGAGGCAAAATGTAGAAGGAAAGAAGACTAGATTAAGAATGAGGTGTGGAATCTATATATTAACCAAGTGATTTAACCACTTGTGACAGTGTATTCTCTGGTAAAATTGGGATAAGTAGTTAAATTCTGCCTATCTCTCAGGTTGCTGTTTTTTTTAAATTTTCAAATGTTACCACAAATGCAGTTAGCAACTACATTCTCTTTGGATTGGCTGTTCTTTTCCTAGAGACAGTCCTGTATGATATTTGAACATGTTGCCCTCTCCTCTAACACAGCAGTGGAGATCACTGTGGGGAAAACTCTTTCTTCATTCACTCCTTTGCATAAATGTCTCCATCAGCACATAGGAATCTTGTTATTAAAAAAAACAAAACAAAACAAAAACCCTTAGGTTTTAATTCAAAAAGGATATATGGCAATATACAAGATATTTTGTAGAATTGTCTACATTTGCTATGGAAAATTACTAAATGCACAGCAATTTTCCTAGTATCTTTCTTATTTATTTACTATATAGCAGGCACTAAGAGTATGACATGTATTATCTCATTTAACCTTCACAACAGTTCTCTAAGAAAGGTAAAGTATTGGCCATATTTCATAGATGAGGAAACTAGGACTACATTTTTTTGTTGGTTTCCTGTCTGGTTGTTCTAGTTTTAGCTGGTTTTCATGGCTACCATTATTGTGAGGCTATTGATTTTCAAAGCTACTCTAGAGCTGTGGAAGGTAGAATGGGAATAGGGCAAGTTAAAACTCCACAAAGCTAGCTATTCTTTTCAAGATTCAGCTATTCTGTTGTTGTTGAATAAATGCTCTCTTCAGACTGTTGTAAACCTTTGGCTAATTTCCAGAGTTCTAAAAAAAAATTGACCTTGATAAAATTTTTCCATGTTCTCATTAGAACAGATTTTTGGGGTTCTTACTTCACTGTTCCCACTGATGTCCTAGGGAGTGATAGTTTTTTAGCATGGGAGGTGATAGCTAATCTGAGCCATTTCTTTAAAAAAAATTTCACAAATATTGCAATACATTATAAATATATAAATACATTGTGGATAAGGCTGAATTGATCAAAATATGGTTGAGGACCATCTCCATCAGAATCACCTGGAAATTTATTAAGGATGCAAGTTACTGAGCTGCCTCAGTCCTATTAAATCAGCTTCTCTAGAGAGAGAACGCTGATCCTATATTTTTCACAAACTCCCAGGTGACCGATATTGGAAGTTTTTCACAAACTCCCAATTAAAATTGAAAAATCACTTCCATATGGTATTCTACAATTGACATAATTCAGTGCTTACCTACTAGATATTGGGTTGTAGGATTAATTTTGAACATCTTAAAATTCAGCAATAGGAATTTTGGTAGATAATCACTTTCCTGTGGGTTTACATTTATCAATGATATTTCAGCATTGCCTCCACATAAGTATATCATGAAAATATCTAAGAGTTGGGTTATTAAGCACCTGCCATCTGCTAGGGGTTCAGGGCTTTCACTATATCATTTAATTCTCGAAGATCTGACTTTTTATCCTTATTTTAAAGGTGAAGCATCTCTCCAGGGTCATATGGCTAACAAAATGGAAGAATTGGTATTTAAAGGAAGCATCCCTGACCCTAAATTCCATACTTTGTCTGCTTTACTTTCTTGGTTCGCTTAAGCTACAACTCTGTTAGACATTTCTCACTTGAGTGTAATGATTATTTTGCCAGTAGATTCACAACCTTATTCATTTCAGTTCTTTTTTAAAAACTTCAGGACATTGGATGTCTTTCTTATCTCATTAATGCAATCCAACATGTCTCTGTCTGAAAGTTATGGAATAATTGGTAAATAAAGTGACTTGTTTGGCGCAGACATGAAATGTGGTATGCATGAGCAAGGAGGTAAGATGATTTGGAACCTCTGCGTGGGCTGAGGGCTGAGTTTCACAGCGGCTCTAAAATGAAGGTGAAAGAAAGGAATTGAGGCCCTTAAGCAAACCAAATCAAATTAGTTCAAAGAAAAGGAAATGACTTTGCAGATTAATAGAGATGAGCTGGCCTGTACATGCTGAACACCCTCATATTTTTCAATGACTATGTTATTTTCTCAAGGCTGTGGGCAATGGGTGTATATTTAAAAAGGATTTCAGAAGAACGAGTTTTTCTCAATGAGCTGGTCAGCATTTTCTGATGTCATTGTTCTCTTTCTGAGAATTCTGGATTCGGTTCATTATGTGTCAAAAAAGAGAGAACATGGCACAGAGGGGTGTCCTGTAGCCCCAGACGAGACCTAGAAAATTGGCTGACCTGACAGTTTATTTTTGATCTCACTGTATCTGTGTCTGTGCAGAATTCCTTAGGTCATTTATACAGCATAGAGGACTCGAGAGAAATCCAGCTTGTGCTGAATTAATTTTGTGTTCTGAATTTTTTTTTTTTTTTTTTTTCCGGTACGCGGGCCTCTCAGTGTTGTGGCCTCTCCCGTTGCGGAGCACAGGCTCCGGATGCGCAGGCTCAGCAGCCATGGCTCACGAGCCCAGCCGCTCTGCGACATGTGGGATCTTCCCAGACTGGGGCACGAACCCGTGTCCCCCGCATCGGCAGGCGGACTCTCAACCACTGCGCCACCAGGGAAGCCCTGTGTTCTGAATTTTTTCAGCTTGGTTCATGTACGGGTATATATTTCTTAGTAGATGTTAATTTTTAGATAGCTCAGATCTCTTTGAAAGCAAGGACTGTTTCTCGTTCCGCCTTGTACTATCAAAATCGAACACAGAGCTTTCACACTTAGTAGGCTCTCAGGATGTTTGAGGAATGAATAAAAAGTTGGAATCAGTGAGATGCAGATTAGTAGATTATATTTGTCTCATCTGTTCTCAACATACTGCTTTATTTGAAAGTAGATTAAAATATAGATAATAATTCAGTAAGTATAAGGGTAACGAATAACAATAAAACAAAAATCCATGTACCCGTCTAGTGTAAGAAAAGGAATGTTGTAATTAACTTCGAAGCCTCTTGAGTCTCCAAACTCTTTCTCCTTCACTGCGTACCCCACCTCCAGGGGTGGTGACTACTGTCCTAAACTTTGAGGGTATCATCATGGTTGCTTTTATATTAGAAATAAGTGTGCCTGTTGTCTTTATTAAAACATGGCTCTATCTTTGTGGAGAGGATACGATTAATTTCTGTTTAAAGCAACAGTAATCCTTATCGATAGGCTAAAAGTCCGTAAGGGGTGACATGTAAAGCCTCATCCGCTCAAAATATATTCAAATCTTAATAAGAGTTTTCCTAGCCTTCCCTCACAGGAGTAAATAACATGGGAATTTCAGGTTCCTTAGTGGGGTGAGTGAAGGAGAGATTTTTGGCGGGGGCTGTTCCTAGTGTCCCTGTGTATTCCCACTGGACCGCACATGCTGCTGTTGTTAATAAGACTCTTCAGTGGCTGGTGACGTGTTGCCTCTGAGAAGTGAGGACCTGCGGTGCGGAGGAGAAACGTGGTCACGATTCCTGTTATTTAAATGTCTGCTCCTTGCGGCTTCATTGATTGTGACAGCAGCTTTACCACCTTGTAGATTTAAAAGGCATGAGCCATGTTAAATGCCAGGCTTGATAAATCAAAGCTGTTTTCCCACAGAAGAAGATGAAAGAAGTGATTTATAGTTTATTCACAGTGAAGAGTTTGTGTGAGATCACGAGAGAAAAAGTCCTCTCTTATAAGAACCTGATTGACTACTCTGGGGACTCTCCAGAAGAAGGAAGATTTGCTCTTGTTTTTCTTTCCTACAGGGCTGGATTTCCTACTTTTTCGTGGCTCTTTTTTTCTCTGAAGAGGCCAAGTTTTTTTCTTTGCTCATCAAGGGGTTGGGGGCGGAACAAAGGTAATCTTTTGAATACCCTCCAAAGGGGGTCTGTCAGTTTTGTTTGCCATTGACTGAATATAATTCAATTTTGCAATCCCTGGATATTGGAAATGGGGTGTCGGTGTTCTGGTTATTATATTGACAGCATTTATACATTTGTTTTCTTCACGTTTTTTTCATGTAGCTCATGTAGTACATTCGTGAGTATCTAATGTGTGCTGGATGCTGGAAGCAAGCAGGCTATAGAACAGATACAGTCTCTGCTTTTAAGAAGTTTATAGTCTGTCATGGGAGGCAGACCATTAATCCCAATTCAGTAAGTGCCCTGAAGGAAAAGTGTACTTCATTTTGCCAAGTGTTATGGACATGAACCTTCTTTCCATCTGCTTCACATTTCCTTGTAGAGGGACATCAGTTAAAGTAGTGCTCCTGGCTTCTCTGAGCTGGGCTTGTCTAGCTTAGCCCTTCGCTTCCCTCTGCTTTGGGGAGGAGCCTGTCTGCTCTGAGCCTCTGCCTCTGAGTGGGAGGTGGGGTAATTTGGGGCCTTCCAGGTTTCCAGCACTGCTATGACACTGCTCATGTCTGTCCAAGTCTGCAGTTCAGATTAGGAGAACCACTGCCGCCTCGTACCTCTGCCACATTCCTGACACAGCCTTTATTAGTATTATGCTGATACTTGATCCCCATCTGCTTGACTCCATTGTCTCTAAATTAATTCAGAATTTGGGTGGGAGAGAAGGTGCTGTTACGGGTTCCTTCAAACCTCAACTCTAAGCATCAAACTTGACGCATATACTAGGGTGCATATACTGATAAAGTCTAATTTCTGGACCAGGGGTTTTCAAATTCTGCTTCTCAGAGGAAGAAGGTTGGAGTGAACTGGCAGGGCTGAATCCTTCCTCTATGCACAATGCCTTCAGTGAGAGCAGATTTGCTTGGGTCTGTTTTATATATTAGCCTTCCACACAAAAATTCTGAGGTTAAAAGGAGTTTACAGACTAGTGCCTTAGACTTAGAGCTTTCAAACACTTTAGATCACAATCCACACTGTGTATAATTACATTTTGTATCATACATATGCATACGTATTAAATATATGTGTATACAGACCTTACCATCTGCTTTCCATTCCATTCTAATCCAATCCATTCAATTTCTTTCAGTTTTATACCATTAGAAAGAAAAGTTTGGTTAAAACTCACTAAATTGATTCCGCCACGCATATGACATGCAATTTGGAAAATTCTGCATCAGACTGTGTTCGTTTTGCCAGAAGGCTGTACTCTGATCTCTTGTCTGCCAAGGATCTGACCTTCTCCTGATGACATCTTTTTGCTTTATGTGCCTCATTCCTTTTGAAGCTTAATATATTATTTGTTTCCTGAGTGCATATAAATTAGGGTTAAACTTATTATGAAATTATCGTCCCTTCTGAGAAAGTAGTTTTTTCACCATTGTTATTATTGCTGAGACTTTCACTAATACCAAAATGATGTATTACATTCCAAATCTGGCAAACATTACTAAATATTTCTCCTGAGGCTCATTTTAAACCATATTATTATGACTGGCCTTTTTTGTTTTGTTTTGATAATGGGGTCATTTTCTATCAAATCTCAGTAGTAAACAAAGCTGACAAAAATTCTCAAGTTCATAGAATCTATACTCACCTGGAGTGTTTCTTTTACATAAAAATATTCATAGGACTCCGATTTTAGACTGAATTATTCATGTGAACTTATTCATCACCACCACCCCATTCTTGACAGTGTGACTTCCAGAAAATGGCACCGTGAGGGGTATGAAGAGAGCAGTATCATTTTTGTGCTTGAGCTGAAGCCCAGACATTTCAGGTTTGGGTGGAGCATGAGAAAGGGCAGCTCAGTGACCCTGGGCACAGGAAGGGTGAGGCGTCCACAGGGATGTGAAGTGCTCTGGAAGGAAAGTAAGAGGGCATCAGAGCAAACAGGGCCTCCCTGATGTAACATCACACCAGCCTGTCCCCTAGCCTGTGAAGCTGACTTCAAAGCAGTAAACACTGAGAAGTCAACCCATTACTTAACTTTTGTCTCCATGATTGGACATCTAGTTAAGAGAGCTTCTGATGAGGGGCAGATTGTTCATCCCCAGATGGAGGAGGAAGAATGCGCTTGCCCAGCAAAGCTTGGCCTCTCCCTGGTTGCCCGGTTAAGAGCCCTCTTTCCTGCCTGCCTCCAGTCACTGCTTGTTTGCTTGCAGTGGGCGGTAGAAATAGGCAAACACGGGTGCTGTCTGCATCGGCAGCAAGGCCTCTCCTCCAGAGGCAGGCTCTCCCTGGATGGCACTGGCTGGTAACAAGAATGAAGATCGAATCAAGTGAATCCTGGCTCTCTGCCCACCACTGACTGGTTTATTCAGCTTCCCCATTGTTGATGATAAAACACAATTGAGCTTTCAGTTTCTTCCTTCTGCTTCCAAAACCAGCCTTTTCTGCAGGCTCTCTGACTTGCCACTTTTGTGGTGTCATGGAAAGAACACTTGCCTAGATCAGCACACCTGGCTTCTTCTCCAGATTTTGTCTCTAATGTACTGTGCACATCACTTAACCTCCCCGTGCCTTCTTTCAAATGGAGATCTAATCCCTAATAATGGCCAAGCTTTGTGGTTCTTATCTCAGGGATTTATCAGGGTGGAAAGCAGAAAATGCTTAAGTGAAATTCAGGGCTCTGTCTTAAAATTCTAAACAGTTGAAGAGTGTCCTGGAGGGGGTAAGGGGTGAAGAGAGGCAGTTAGGCTGCAAGGAGAGATTTCTGGAAACTGGGAGGGAGGGAGGGTAAGAGAGAGAGAGAGAGAGAGAGAGAGAGAGGGAGAGAGAGGGATCAATCCTGCCTTCAGAATTTGTGTTCTGCTCAGGAGGTGATAAGGCCTCAGGAGGGGAGGTGTGACAAAGCAGTGCAGGCACCCTTAGAAGGCTTGGGTTCTACAACTCGTGTTTCCAACTCACGTGAGATTTCCAGCCTCAGCAAAGAAGCAGCAGAGCCTGGGACAACGGGTGACTCGGCTATAGGCAGTGTGGACTCTGACAACCTACGGTATTCCCCACCTTGGAGAGGGGTAAGACCCCAGGGCTTTCTACCTTTACAGGAGGGAGCCCCAAGAAGGCCTAGGGCTTAACTTCTTCAAAGTCCAATAGGAATGGGACTTGGAGTCAGAACTAAACTGACTTTTAAAAGCATAAAAATAGCTAATGCGTAATTTTTTTACACACCCAAGTGAAGGGACTGTGGCTCACGCTCTGTTCTGTGTCCCTGTATTTACTGAGTGAAATCTCTCGGAAAACCCTGTCCTTTCATTCTGTACACATGGAGCTTCTCTGCCAGGCACCTTCAGAGGCCACCGGAGCTCCAGGCCAGGCCAGGCTGGCCTCGGTGCAGTGTGGGCAAAGCCTGGGGTGAGAAGCAGAATGAGCAATTCGAGGCTTGGAGTCCTTCCCGTGGTGGGGTGAGCGGCACGGGCAGGCCCAGGCAGGGCTCTGAAAGCCCATCACTGAGGAATCACCCCCCCGGAGCTAGCGTCAGGGTAGCACTCAGCAGTGCTTCATTAGCCGGGGCTCCTGGCACACGAGCTGAAGCCATTAGGGGCTGATAGGTTCTCAGGGCTTCCTCAACCCCAAGTTTATTTCTACTTTCCTGCCTAGGGCCAATAGACTTCCCTCCTCTAACATAGAGACAGGAACCCAGAAGGCTTCTAGGCCAACACTTCTCTCCTGCTGAAAGTGTGGAGACTTTGCGTTGGCTCCTAGACCCCGTTCTCCTTCCGCACTTCACAGTTCCCAGGCAGTCACAGAAAGAGGAACGTGCCTGAAAAGAACCACCAGCTGGGCCCACAGAGTTCAGCAGGGGGCATCCACAGCTAATGGAGAAGGTTTGAAGCCTGCCCCCGTGGTTCTGGAAACTCAGCTGTGGCACGCTTGCCAGAAGAGCCCTTCAAGTCATCTTATTCTTAGTGCCTCTCAGGGCAGCCTTTACGAAGGCAAGTTCTCCTTGCCTGCAACTTACTGAGGTCAGCCAAGGAGAGCAGCTATGGGAGAAATAGGAAGAAGAAGAAGACATGTATTCTTAGTGCATTTTCTCCTGACTTTCTGTTGCCCCTCTTTTCCTGCCTCCTTCCTCAGTCTCCCCAGAAGCCTCCCAGCACCCCAACATTAGCCAGGTCACTTCTGTGCCTGCACTGTCTGGATCCCTGGAGACATTCATGGTTCCCTGAGCCGCCTTTCCTCATAGCCCCTTGTCTGGGATCTCACTCTCTCTTCTTCACCAAAACGGACATATCTGTCCTTCAGGGAAGGAAGTTAATCGGATAAATGAACTCACAATGAAGTACAAAGGAGGATGGTTTAAAATGACATGTTATACAGAGTATGGAGCATTGTTTCAAATTGTGCGTTAAAAAACACATTTCATGAAATTTACCATCTTAACCTTTTTTTTTTTTTTTTTTTGGTGGTACACGGGCCTCTTACTGTTGTGGACACTCCTGCTGCGGAGCACAGGCTCCAGACGCTCAAGCTCAGCGGCCATGGCTCACGGGCCCAGCCGCTCGCGGCATGTGGGATCTTCCCAGACCGGGGCATGAACCCGTGTCTCCTGCATCAGCAGGCGGACTCTCAACCACTGCGCCACCAGGGAAGCCCTTAACCATTTTTTAAGTACACAGTTTTGTACTGTTAAGTATGTTCACATTATTGTGAGGCAGATCTCCAGAACTTTTTTATCTTGCAGAATTGAAACTCTGTGTCCATGAAACAACTCCCCATTTCCTTCTTCTTCCAACCCCTAATAACCACCATTCTACTTTCTATATCTATGAATCTGACTAGATACTTTGTGTAAATAGAATCATAATGTATTTGTCCTTATGTGACTGGCTTAGGGTTCATCTATGTTGTAGCGTATGTCAGGATTTCCTTCCTTTTTTAAGGCTGCATACTATTCCATTGTATGTACATACCACATTTTGTTTATTCATCCTTTGATGAGTATTTGGGTTGCTTCCACATTTTGGCTATTGTGAATAGTGCTACTATAAATATGGATGTGTGAATATCTCTTTGAGGCCCTGCTTTCAGTTCTTTTGAATGTGTATCCAGAAATAGGATTGCTTGATCGCATGGTAGTTCTGTTTTGAATTTTTTGAGGAACTGCAATATTGTTTTTGACAGCAGTTGCACCATCTTACTAATTCTACCAATAGTGCACAAGGGTTCCAACTTCTCTGCATCCCCACCAACACTAGTTATTTTCTGTGGGTTTTTTTTGTTGTTGTTATTGTTGTTGTTAGTAGCCATCCTAATGGGTGTGGGAGTATGGTTGAATTTTAACAGAATATTTTAATGCTTCAGCCTAAAGGAATAATGATGGTGTTGATTTCAGACTCTGGCACAGGCACTGGGGAGTTATTAGATGTTTTGGTTAGGAGATTCTTACAGCATCCTTTAAATCACATGACATAGACTTCAGCAGTCATTATATCACCTGAGTGACAGGTAGCTCACCTTCCCTGAAATCTAGATAAGAATACCTCTTTTTTATTAATAAATCTTATTTTTTTACTTCTATAAAATAGATCAGGCATACCAAAAGGACAGAGTAACATTCTGAGATAGTGACAAAATGTTTATCTTTTCTATGAAAATTTTCAAAATAAGATTGCCATTAAATGCAGTCCCTCAAAAATATATTCCTGACTATATGGCCCAGGATTAGAAAAGAAGAACTCCCCTACATTCTAGAATTATCAGTGAAAAGCCATGGTGAGTATTTGATATATTTTAAAAATTCTTCCATCATGCGAATACATTTATCTTTATAAAACAGGTCAAGGATAATCTTGACACATCAAAAACTCAAGTGCAAACTATATCCTCAACTGTTTTGAAACTCAGAATATGAGCTTTTGAATGGGTTCTAAACTTGCAAACTATAACTTCCCATCCTTACTAGTACATTTGATAAAAGTGATACTAGGGCTTCCCTCGTGGCTCAGTGGTTGAGAGTCCGCCTGCCGATGCAGGGTACATGGGCTCGTGCCCCAGTCCGGGAGGATCCCACATGCCGCAGAGCGGCTGGGCCCGTGAGCCATGGCCGCTGAGCCTGTGCGTCCGGAGCCTGTGCTCCGCGACGGGAGAGGCCACAACAGTGAGAGGCCCGCGTACCGCAAAAAAAAAAAAAAAAAAGTGATACTAAATTTTCTTCTTTCATTTATATATTTGATCAATTTTATTGACTTCCCATATGTGCCAGAACCTGTGATAGGTGCTCAGAGGTCAGTGATTTTGCCATGACATCTGCCCTTATACTGCTCACTAGTGTGTTTCTCCATCCATCAGAACAGCAGACTTCCTCTTAGTGAAGCAATATATTGAACTGAATTATAGAATTATTTCTCATCCTTAACATGGAGATAATAGGAACTACCTTACAGCATTATTGTGAAATTTAGGCGTGATAATATATGTAAAGTGTTAGAACTTTAGTTCATGGCACATAATAGGAGCTCAATAAACTTGAGCTAAAAAATAAATAAATTAAAAAAAAAATCATAGAACGCTATAGTTGTAGGAGACCTTACAGTTTGTTTAACAATCCAAACTCCTCAATTTAAGGTTGGAGGATATGACTCTCAGTGAAGTTAAGTAGCCTACTCAAGGTTGCAACTTGATTGTAAGCAGGAGAAACAATGAGACCCAAGATCTCTTGATTTCTACCTCATTGAAGTTTTTACTATAATAGCGTCAGAGAAGTTGTGGGTGGGAGAAGAACAGCGTAATAGTTCCAAGCATGTGGCAGATACTCAATAAATGCAGTAAATGCTCATTGCATCACTATTCAACAAAGTCACGACCTCAAGGAAAAACTCTAACAGTGTAAGAGCTTCCAAAAGTCTGGTGACATGCAATTGGATGTTTTACTCTAGTTGAGCGTAGTCTGATTCCTTAAAGATATCACGTTGGCTGGTGGTTTATGTATGAGGTGATTCGCTTGGGTTGAGTCCATGGAAAACAGGCGCCATGCAAACAAGCCCACCATTGTTTACTGATCAGGTGCGGTCTCCTACCTGCTTACCAGGCGTCGGCCACAAAACATGTTCACTTTGGCAGTAGTTTCTAGGATTACCAAAGGCATTCTCTTGGTTATGGAGATTTGAAAATCTGAGAAAAAATCTTCCTTATTTTCAACCCAATCTATTTCACCTCCGAAAATATTGAAGAGGTTTGATCAAGTGGCAAGTTCTCAGTACATTCCTGCAGACAGCATCCAGGGAGAGCCTGAGCTAGACCGTGTGAGCACATAAACTTTTAGAGTCCTATGAACCACACAACGTTTTAATCCACTATTTAGGGAACAAAGCAGCAATAACCTACAGAGGGTCCAAAGAGGAAAGTAACTGTCCTTTCTGAAAGGAAATGAAGTTGTTTGTGCTTGCCTCTCCTCACACCTTCAAGATCATGAAAGGCTTTTTTTCTGGAGATCAGCCACAGTTACTGCCTGAAAAGACGCACACCTCCTTCAAGGCTTCAGTCACAGACTTGAAGGGAAGCATGAAGTCATCAGCTAAGCAGCCTGTGGGCTTTAGATGAGCAATTGTCCAACTTAGGAAGAGGAAAGAGAAGAAGGAACAAGAAAAGGAATCAGGGTCAATGTCAGTTACATTTGGGTGAAGATCCATTTGATTAATGATCATTTTAATCCTTGAATTTCAGGGACAAGCCTCTTACCTTTTCTTCTGTAACTATAAGTGTAGTTATCCTTTGCCTGTTTTGTGCAGTGACAGTTTAGTATAGGGCAGTGATTCCTAGTGAGTAGTGGTGGTAGGGGGTGTGATTTGACCTCCTCTCCACCACGGGACTTTAGCAGTGTCTGGGGACATTTTTGATTTTTACAACCCCGCGGGTGGTGTGGCGGGGGTGGTGCTATTGGCATCTAGTAGGTAGAGACCAGAGAGGCTGCTAAACATCTTATGATGCACAGGATAGCCCCCACAATAAAGAATTATCCTCTTTAAAGTGCCCATTGTGCCAGGATTGAGAAACTCTGGTATAGGAGCTAAAACTTCATTTATGGAGCCAGATGGGCTGAGTTTCACTTGACCTTGTACAAGTGACTGAACCTCTGTCTCTCAATTCCCCATCTGTAAAATGAAATAATAGTAGTATTTTCCTTATAAGATTTTTATGTGGATTAAATGAGTGTATGTATATGGTTCTCAGAACAGTGCCCAGTATATAGTCAACACCATGTAAATATTAGTTGTTACTCTTATGCAAAACAGCACAGGGTAGATATCAGAACCATCAGAACAATAATCTCTGCACAAGTATGTTTTTATTTTTTTAAATAAATTTATTTATTTATTTTTGGCTGTTTTGCGTCTTCGTTGTTGTGCGCAGGCTTTCTCTAGTTGTGGCAAGTGGGGGCTACTCTTCATTGTAGTGTGCGGGCTTCTCATTGTCGTGGCTTCTCTTGTTGCAGAGCATGGGCTCTAGGCGTGCAGGCTTCAGTAGCTGTGGCATGTGGGCTCAGTAGTTGTGGCTCGCAGGCTCTAGAGCTCAGGCTCAGTAGTTGTGGCATACAGGCTTAGTTGCTCTGCGGCATGTGGGATCTTCCCAGGCCAGGGCTCGAACCTGTGTCCCTTGCATTGACAGGCAGATTCTTAACCACTGTGTCACCAGGGAAGCCCAGCACAAGTATGTTTTTGAAGGGAACTTCATTAGAAATCACTTTATAAGGTAATGATCAGTACAGACTGACTCATTTGATGTGACCTATGAGATATTGGAATCTGAGTGGTAATGAACTGTGTGACACTGTCATTACTCTGCTAGTTTCCTACAGCCACTTTAGTGCTGTGGTGTTGAAATGGAAAAGATGTCCAGGGTGGTGTTTGAGTTTAGTTAGTAATCATGTTTTCAAGATTCTTAAAAGATCACAGATGTGAGATGGGGGAAAAGAAGAGACTAAAGGACATAGAGCTGAAAATTAACCACTCACTTGACAGGGCTGTTGGTGTTCGTAAGTGGCGGCACTTGACCTTTAAGATAACAGAGATAAAACTGTAAAAGGCCAGAGTCTGATGAAAGACCTTGAAAACTAAAGGTGGTGATATTTGTGGACAGAGCCAACGCATTAACATTATGATTTATTCTCCCAATAATTGTAGAGATGAAGACGCCAAAAAGGGAACAGTTAAGTACATATGACAAATTATAGGTGTTCAGCAGGGGAAAGAGGCTTGAATTGGCTGAACTGGACTGTCTGAATACTATGCCCAGAATTATATTTAATCTAGTGGTTTTGATTTGCATGAGAGTCTGAAAATATCTCTACTAAGCTCGCTTAAATAGTCCTTGACCTTGAGGCTCTTGTTTTATGCTCTAGATAACTTCAGCAGCCAGGGGACCCACTCTGACTTTTCCCCATTCTAGATTCTATCTCTCAGAATGAAAGTTTTAATTAAGAAGATATTTAACGTTAGGGGCTATAGGAAATTTCACAAAGCCTCAGGAGACCAACTTTAAAGTCAACAGTTTCAGGCCATTCTGTGATAACTGCCCATCTACTTTAAGTATTTGTGAACCTAGAAGAAGACATTTACAGTAATACTGAGATCCTCCAGGCCTCCATAAAATGTGCCTTTATGGTATATACTCACTTGTAAGCTCAAAGGGCTGAAATTCACCTGGTTCTGGTATATTCTTTTACCAGTAAAATGGAAGAGATCACAGACAACAAGGGTAATAACTACCCTTTTTGAATACCTAGTATAAGCATGATCAGGTACTGTGCAAGGTATTTTAGCTATTAAAAACATATTTAAAAAACTCTGCCCATTTTTCAGAAAGTAAAGCCAAGGTTCAAAGTCAGGTAATTGGCTCAAGATCATAGAGCTGGTAAATTATGGTGCCAGGAGTTAGATGCAGGTCTGTCTCTCCCTAAGGCCTTTTCTGCTTTATCTCGTTATCCCTTGAGTAATTAGCATAGAAAATCCAGCTCTCAGGCACTACCAGCATCCTAGGAGTCTCTGAAAGATGAGGGATTTGAGGTGGGTCATGTCTGGGGCTGGGGATCTGTTCATTTGGAATTAACCAAAAACTTATGTCCTCTTCTGATATTTTAAAATGTGGGGATCCCAAATTTTGAGCAGTTATCACTACTGCCTTGTCACTTAATGGAATGCAGGTATCATCAGAAGGACATAAGAAATATCTCTTAGTCACAGAAAAACAGGGTGCCTATACGTATCCTGTAGATCCTACCTCCGAGATATATTCAGAGCCTGTTTCTTCCCATCTCCTATACTACCACCCGTGTTTAAGTCTGCATCATACTACAACTCGCTAACTGGTTCTCCTGTTCCTACTCTCAGGCCCCTACAGGACACTCTTCATAGTTGCTGGTGTGATCCTTTAAAAAGGTAAATCTGATTATGTCACTCTTTGCTCAACATCCTCCAATGGCCCCATAATGTATTCAGAATAAAATCCAAACAAGTTTGCATTACCTACAAGTTCCAGCGTTCACTCTTCCTACCTTCCAAGCTCTTCTCTGCCCCAGGCTCTTTGTACTTGCCATACTTTGTAACGCTTAAAGTATTCTTCCCATAGCTCTTTGTCTGGCAGCCTTTCTCTCGTCATCCAGGTGCCAGTCCAAATGCCAATACCGTGGAGATGACTTTGCTCCTGACCAACCTAAATAAAAGTATCACGTCCCAACCCCCATCCTCCTGTCAGGCATACAACTCTCCTTCATGACAATTTTTTCTTTTTTTGGTTTTCTTGAGAGCAATTATCACCAACTCATATTTCCTCCTTTATATAATGTCCATCCTCTTAGAAGTTAAAAGATTTTGTCCTCATCGCTGCTGTATCCCCTGAGTCTAGAAACAGTACGTGGGTCACAGTAAGCACTTAATAAATATTCATTAATATTGAAAAGAATGCTGGGTTGGGGGTCATGAGACCTGTATTTAATCCTGGCTTCACTACTGGTTTACGGAGTATGTTGGACAAGTCACCCTTCTTGGGTCTCAGTTTGTTTCTTCCTCTACGGATTGGATCAAATGACCTCTATGACCCCAGTCTAATTCTAAAACACTGATTCTGATAACACCCCGACTCACTCTGCAAGCTGTGGAATGAGTTCCCTGACTCTTCTCTTTGTAGACCCCAAAGGGTTTATTGTAATATTAATAAATGAGAAATGCTGCAAGCCTGGGTCATCTTTAGTGGCAAGGAGAATTTGTTCAGTGATGTTGATAATGAGCTTTTTGGTGCTGAAAGTGAGTTTTATACATAGAAAAAGCTAATTTGATTTTACTTTGGTCATAGAAATTAGTATTCAATTTAATAAAGTTGTAAATAAAAAAATCTAGTTCTGATAACCTCTAATTCAATTCGAAAATCTTAATCTAGTGAATTTTAGCAACTGCTTTGATGGGGTCTCTGAATAATATTATATTTGGTCCCATTAATATTTAGTCATTTAACACTTTTAAACATTTTAAATTACATTTTATAGATTTGAACGCTTCTAAAAGACATTAGCTGTCTGTCAAAGCTCTCTATATACTTAAGTACTTCTTATAAATCTAAGAAGTACATTTCTAAATATTGCAAACTTGAGTCTTCTTAAAAGTTCTAATACTGTACATAAACTTAACAAGGTTTCAACTTAAATTCACAAGTTTAAATCAGTTTCTCATATGTGTATTTTAAACTGCAATAAACAGGCTGAACTGTTATTCTAATATGATAAATTTTATAAAACATTACAAGAACAAATCCAGTTATGCACAACTTTCTTCACACAATAATATTCTTTTGTTTTGATGCACAATTTTATGCTTAATTTTAAATCTTCTTGAGATTAAAATATACTGATCAGCAGCAAGGGAATGATTACATCATGCCCCTCCTTCCCCATTTTGAGATATAAGTGTGTTTGTGTGGGTGTTAGTTTAAGCTGAATTGCGGGGATAATCAGGAGCACTGATCAAGAATTCACATTCCAAGTGCTGTCAGTTCACATGTGGTCAGAAAGATCTATTTCCACAGGCAGCTTCTGTAAAAGCTTCAGCTATCTTTCTCTCTGATTGAGACCAGACATTTTGTCTAATTCACATAATAGAGAGATTTGAAACAGTGGCTTGTTAGCATAGTAGTTGATAGAAATATACTCTCGTATGTGGAATTAGATCTATTAAAGATATGTGGTTTGGCTAGCCCTTAACCTTTACCTCTCAATGTACCTGCATGTGTGGTAGAATTTGGTTTGAGTCTTACTGTCTTAATAGCATAGTGGTGAGGTTGTGTGTGAGTAGCTACTGTTATTTACCAAGAAGAACCTAATGGTTGTTCCTAACTAATTTGGCTTAGCCCTTTGGAAACATCTTTCCATGTAATTTTGCTATTAATTTATGGTTGCATAATCAGAAGTGATTCTTTTTGGCAACCTTGATGGAACCCTATTATAGCTGTTATGTCACTGAATTCGTAACTGCAGGGGAGGTGGTGGTTTCATAGGTCAGGATCTTTAATTTTCTACTCAGGGGAATCTACAATCTCCACATTGTTTGATTAGATGTTGTAATTCTTGAGCTTTTAACTATGTGAAGGTTTTTCCCACTGAAGTTTAAAGACCGTTGAACTTGATGGAATCCTGTGTTTTATACCTTATATTCATAAAATCACATCACATGACTCTATGCTTTTTAAAATAATACTGGATTAAATTTTAACATTCTCTCTCTCTCTCTCTCTCTCTCTCTCTTTGGTAACTGTTCAAGTCAACTCCCAAAAGTCATTTTGCTGAAGTAGGGGAAGTGAACTGTGTGGCAAATCTTTAAAAAGCTAGCTCTGGAAATACCTTTTATACCAACTAATTGGTGGATCAGTGGTTTTTATTTTCCAGGGAAATGTTTCAGAAGTGTAGGTTCCCTCATAGGGCGCATGGCACGTGCCCAAATGTCAACTAGAGTAGCTATCTCCATTTGAAAACAAAGGGAAGCATGTGGAGAAAAGGGGTAAGGAGAAGGATGTTGAGTGGGAAAATAGGGGAGAAAATTGCTTCCACTAGTATTTTTCTACTATCAGGATTCTAGTCAAGATGTACTTAGCCAGGAATGGGGGGAGGAGAGCAGTCGGAGGGAAGCCATTTCAAATTTTTACTATTAGGGATTCCTTTAAAAGAGAGTTTCTGTGTAGACACACGTTTTGATAGATTTTTCTCTACTAAGCAAATTTATTACATAATAACTTATTTTCCCACTTTTATTAATGAAAGACCTGTGTCTGATAGTTAGAAATTCTGATCAGGATGTGCTAAGTTGACTTGATCCTTTCAGCTAAAGCAGAGAAAATTGGGATGCTACTTAGGGATATTTTAATTAGTCTTATCACAAATGAGTTTTCTCAAAATCACCTAGTGTTTGAAAACAAATACAGATTTCCAGGCCTTACACCCAACACTTTGAAATATAATCTGGGACATAGGAATCCTCATTTTCAAATAGTATTCTTATTGAAATAAGCATTCTGTCATTCTTCAGATCTCATTGTTCCTTGAACCATACTTTGAGAGGCTTTGCACTTGAAATTTTGAAATATTGAACAGAGCTTCCAGACCTCTGAATTCACAGATCTGGTAACTTCAGGCTGGGAACCTCTGGAAGGGTGGATAATTGCAAACTCAATTCAGCTGTTCAGCCTTAGGCACTACTTCAAGAAGCTGTGACTAAGTTGACCTTTTGTCATATCTCTTTTCCTTCCTGTTTATTTAAGTTACCATCTTAACTGGCTCTAAAAGTCAAAGGTACTTTTGTTCTCTGCATGAATGGTTTGATTCACATCACACCAATATAGCTTCAAAGGAAGAAAAGTCTCTTACCTTTGGACAATCTCTCCCTCCCCCTCCAAATGCCACAACCCAGCTAAAGGATTTTTAAAGGTTTTTTGTTTTAAATAAAGTCAGATTCTTCAGATTACTGCTCTTTTCTTTCTCCTTGGAAGAAACAAGGCCAAAAGAAATAATACCCACTTAGAGCATTTTTAACAAAGGTGATTTCTTCCACATAATATTGTATTTAAGGCAGTGATTCACAAACTGGGAGCTGAAAATGCGCAGCTTACTGGGGCCACCTCCAGAGTGTCTGATTCAGGAGGCATGGGAGGGGGCCTGGGAAATTGTATTTTGATTCAACAATTAGCCGGTCTCTGAATTAACATTTTAATGAATGAACCCCAATGGATCACTTGCCCAAGGTTGAATTACCAAGAAGTGACAAATTTTGACTAGGGTGCCTGTGTTCTTTCTACCGTCTCCTGCTGATGGAAATAAAAAGGACAGGAAAGAAACAAAGGCAGTCTGAGCTACTTGCTGTTTGTTGGACCTCATTCCTTCATTCATCTCTCTCCCTCTACCCCTCCATTCACTCCACGTTTCAGCAGCACTGAATGGCTTATGGCACCTGACCATGCATGCTTGTTTTTGTCTTCCTGCTTTTGTACATGTTCTTTCCGCCTGGAATTCTTGTACTCAACTCTCTTCTCCCTGCTGAACTTCAAGACTCCATTCAAATATCACCTTCTTATGAAGCCTCTCTAACACCTCAGGCTGAATAAATCCCTCCCTTCTTTAGAGCCAATGGGATTTTTGTACATACTTAGAAACCAGTGTATGTTCTATTGCCTGTAATTTATTTAAAATACTTCCTCATAGGCAGTGTGATATGTATATGAGTAATTTAGTGATGAACTCTACATCCTAGGGCCAGTTCGGTGTATTATCCTAAGCAGCAACCAGCTCAAGAAGTGGCAACAGGCAGATTGGAGTAACAGACCCTTTCATTTTTAGAGCCTGCTCATTTAGGCAACTTGGAGCAAAAAATTACAAGTACTAGTTTTCAGTGAAGCCACCACTTCAGGTGAAATAAATTTGTAAATATATTAAATATAATGCTGATATATAGGCTATCGTTACTCAGCAAGGGCTCATATGAGCCGAAAGCCAAACTGAGACAGTGGATGTTTGCAGCAGAGTAAGGGTTTAATTGCAGGACGCCAAGCAGGAGAATGGGCAGCTCATGCTCAAAAGACCCAAACTCCCCCATGGCTTTCAGGCAAGAGTTTTTAAAGACAGTGTTAGGAGAGAGAGTCATAGGATGTGTGATCAGCTCATAGACCTTTTTTCTGATTGGTTGGTGGTGAGGTAACAGGGTGATGTTTCAGGAATATCAACCATCTGGTTCCAACCAGTCTGGGGTCTACGTGCTTCTGGTCAGCATGTAGCCTCCACCCTCCTCTCCAGTGGCAGGGTCTTAGTTCCTGCAGAACAACTCAAAGATATGCATCAGATGGTTATCTGTATCCCTTCAGGAGGAACTAGGAGCCCTGTCACTTGTCCTGATCATTAAGTGCTTGGGCCTGCTCTTTGGAACTGGGGAAAGGCCTAGGAGACTAAAGCCTTTTTTCCTGCAAATAAGAAACGGGGAACGTGGAGGGGCTTTTGAACCTGGGAAGGCCCCACAGAGTCCTGCCTGGCTTCAGTCCTCCCTTTTCTTTGATATTCCTCATCCTGAGGGGAACAGGGGTGGGACAAGAAAGGGAATAAAATTTTGGATAGAGAAGTTAATCATAAATTCAGCAGGGGAACTCAGTTTAGGCAGACTCAGTCACACTTTATGGATTTTTTTATATCTCCCCCCCACACCCCCAGCCAGACCACTCCCCCCACTATGCAGTTGATTTATCATCCCTTTTTGTACAATCTGAACAAAGGCAGCGTTAAGAATAGCTGCTGGGAATACATGATACACTCATTTGCAAACAGTGATGTTCATTTTTCAACCCTGTCAAGAAAATTCATTTAAAGAAACGATAAGCCTAAAGAGTTTCTACATTAGCCATTTGTCATTAGAAGCATTCCACACAATGAATAGGCATTACAGGTTGTTAAGCATCTCCAGGAACATTGCTCATTGAAATCTGTTGGAAAGATGATTGAATGTTATTTAAGTAGAACTTACATGCAATAAATAGTACATTTGCCGACTGCTGAGAAAATTGATGAAAAGGATAATATTCCATTTTGGACTCTAAAGAAAAGGCAATCAATTAGTAGGACCAGTCTGAATAATGTGAAAGAAATGGTGCCTAGAAACTCTCCTGCTGAAAGATTGGACCTCTGGCTGAAATAACTGCTTTTGCATTAAAAAGATGTATAGCTTCGCATAAACACAACGCAAAAGGATATTATGAACAGAATCCACTTCCCTCCCCAGAGCTTGATTTCTCTTGAGTCCACTTTCTTTGCTCTGCCTCCCTTTTATTATGGGTTGCATTTCAACTTCCTTCTGAGCTCATAACTGCACTCTGGCCAACATTTAAGGTGTCCTCCCCAGCAAAGATTTTAAGTGATTTAAAGAGGGATCACTAACAGGAAGGTCAGAGGGTTATTATTGACTTTTGGGACTAGCCCTCCAATGCCACAGTGCGGGGTTATGGGTAGGACTGTGCATTTTGCTGGTAATGGGGATGAGTAAGCTTTGATGATGGTTTCTTTAAATCAGAAAAATCAGAAGTCGACAATTTTTTTTTTCTGTAAATGTCCAAAGAGTAATTATTTTAGTATCTGTGGGCCATATGGTCTCTGTCATGACTCAACTCTGCCATAAATAGCCCGAAAGCAGCCATTGACAATACAGAAATGAAAGAGCATGGTTGTGTTCCAATAAAACTGTGTTTACAAAAATGGGCATCTGGTCCCTGCTCTACATCAAGGGACTAAAATCACGACTGAACAAGTCCCACACAGAACAGTCTTCGATCATGCATACATATTAACAAAAAAATAACTAAACTCTTATCTCGTGGATGATGATTTCTAATTTCATATTACTTGTATATTATCTTTGCATCATAGATTGAACTTGAAGCTCCCTCATTTTTCCTTTCGTGCCTTCCTCTCTAGCCTTCTGTGTCTGTCAATACTTCCTAACCTTTAATATTGGATCAGATTAGATAGGTCCCCCTAGGAAGTGGAGGCTTTGGAATGTGCCTGTGAACTGTTGTATAATTGCTGTGCGAAAGCCAAGAAGAAATTTCTAACTAGCTTAATGGATATCAGGTATTGGTACCTTTCAAATATTTTGGTTTTCTCCCCTTTCTCTAAGCCCCAGGATTTTTATACAGGTGAAATCAGAAGTCTTAGAAAGGAAGCCAGTTAAACCACAAAACAATAAAACACCCTCAAACACATTGAACCTGAGGGATGTCAGGTAGGAAAATGACATCCGCTGATTCTATACATAGCAGTTCTCTTAACTGACTTCGATGGGCAGATGTCCTCCCCGCGTTACTGACTCTCTCCATGGCGTAAAAGAGTACACCTGATCCTCATGCCACATGAATACTCGCTCTACGTTCTAGTGTATTACAATCATCTAGCAAGGTTTTAAACATTCTGTTTCCAAGCCCCCACTCCAGACCACTTAAAGCAAAATCATCAAGGATGGGACTCAGGTAATTCTAATGTGCCGCTGAGGCGGGGGACCTCAGTTTCTAGCTACTCAGAGTTTGGTCCATTGCCAACAGCAGCAGGACCTGGGAACTTAGAATTTACAGATTCTGCCCCACCCCAGACCTACTAAGGCAGAATCTGCATTTTAACAGGATGTCTAGGTGATCCTTATGCACACTAAAGTCAAGAAGCCCTGCTCTGGCAGGTCCATGCTCTTTTATCACCACCTGCTGAATAGCGTGCATACTAAGGGTCAGTTGTGTTTGTTCTAAATCTGCCTATCCAGCTGTAATTATGTAAACATTATATGACTGATGAATTACAATTTCAAAAAGAGAGTTGATTTCCTGAAAACGTAATGAATATTTTTAAAGATAATAAAGCTGAGTATAAAATTGGCTTTCAAATGAGGTTTGAGATAAACTGTAAACATTGGCGGGGGGGATTTATAAAATTCTAGATTGATTGTGCAGTCATCTTGCTTCACAATTGTCTTTAAATTGTTGTGCCACTTTAAAAACAAAAAAAAACTGGGCTTCCCTGGTGACGCAGTGGTTGAGAGTCCGCCTGCCGATGCAGGGGACACCGGTTCGTGCCCCGGTCCGGGAAGATCCCACATGCCGCGGAGCGGCTGGGCCCGTGAGCCATGGCCGCTGAGCCTGCGCGTCCGGAGCCTGTGCTCCGCAACGGGAGAGGCCACAACAGTGAGAGGCCCGCGTACCGCAAAACAAAACAAAACAAACAAAAAACAAACAAACAAAAAAACTAAAAGGGTACATTCTGGACCCTGAGTTTTGGATGTGGTTCATGCAAGAAGGATTACTTGAAACTCCAATCATCGGCAGGTCCAGTGAAAAGAGATCAAAGAAAAGACCCTCCACATAGGTGAGCATAAGTGAATAAATATTTTAAGTTAAAATAGAAAAGATGCAAAATATGTATTTTTTAAATGATGTCCCATCTTAATTGATGTTTTGATTAATTCATGAATTACTGCTCTTCTGGATCACATTGGATAAGAAGGCTTCTATTGTTAACACTCAACTAACTGATGAATCAGCCAGCTTGTCTACTTCCTCTTCATGGTCCAACAGGTTTTGCTCCATCAGAGTGGTTTCTGGACTTTTGGATTTCACTGACAAGGAAAACTTCAGAAGTATTTTGGAGAACTCACATAGAGTTGCCTACTACTTATTAGACCAATTATGGAGGGGAAAAAAAAGGCCCTATCATGTATTATCCATGATTTCAGAAAAGAAAGGACATAAAAAAGTTAAAAGAACACAATCTTAGGATGAAAGAAATCCTCAAATGGCATAAAATTAGCTTTAGGGAAATAAATTGATTTTTAATAATTTATCTCATTTTACTACGAAGTGGCGAAAACCACTATAGTTCTGCTGACAGTCCTTTGGGAACCACTCTTTTATATGCTGCTAGGCAATGATAGAAGCATGGGATTACTGAAGTTTACTCTTCACCAGAGTTCTGCCCTGATAGCACCTCCTGACACAGTTAAGTGTGTTTTGCTTTGTGTCGTGGGTACTAACCTCACTCTGTTGAGTATTAGTTTTCTGTTTGTCTTCATCCCTGGATTGTGAACTGGACCATCCTCATTATGTATTTCTTATACATAATACAGTACTTGATGAACTGTGGTGAGGCAATGCATTTTTGTTGTTTGAATGAATGTAGTTGGTCTGCTTCATATATATGTCAAAGGGAAAATGGAACTCATTGCAAGAAATACGCTATTCTGCCCCTCTAGAATTCTGGTTGAATATTTTTGCTGAACTGTCAATAATGTGGTAATATAGGTCAGTAATTAAGCACTGTGGAATTAGCCATAGTTGGTTGCATTTTTTGATTACTTCTCTTTTATGAACCCATTTATTGTAGTATATTTTATTAATATTGATTTTTCAGACTGAGAGAGTTTTAGGATAATAAAAACATATTTACTGTTATTATTACATTGTATTTTCATTATGTAGTAACTTTTGTAGCAAAGCTCTGTTGCTTTTTTTATTAATACAACAAAAGAGATTTTATTATATTGGTACCAGTCATTCCAGGAGACTAAAAATTGAAAGTGTACCATAAGATTTTCCTTTTGCAGAACTAATGAAGGAAATAAGAGTTGTAAGAAAATGAAAGTGCTCTTTTCTTTTGAAAATATTAAAGGAATAATTAATATCTCAAGTTGATTCTTGGAGAATCAATTCCCCCCTGTATTTGAAATTATGTAGTTATCATTTGTCTTTTCATTAAATCTTTTGTATTTTCATTATCTTTTTTTTTCATTTTGTCTTTTCATTAATGTCTTTTTCATGATCTTTTGTCTTTTCATATGTCAGTAACCGAGTGACAATAATGCCCTTATACTGATGTTCTACTTATAAATTTGAATTTTAGACACCACGTATATGGGATTTTATTTAAGAAATAGGAGAACATACTTAGGACTGGTACTCCTACTACCCTTCTATTCATCTTCCTGTGGTCCAATAAGAATGGAATTTGGATCACTTATTAACATTTTTATCTTATTGGTAATACTGTTAACCTATTAGCTGACAGGCTGTCCTTCATACATGAAAATTACTCTTCCGGTTTGTTGTGAACCAAATGTAAGAGCTAAGATGTTTTTCTTCTGCTGATATGCTATCTTCCCATATTCTCTGACTGGATTTCCTTTGTGACCCTTTGAGTAAGAGTGGCCACCAAGTAAGTGATGCAGCTATGGCTGAAGCAGAAGAAGCCAACTGGTCCTTGTCGGGATGCAACCCAGGCTTGGCCTGTTTAGCACTATGATTTGACTCTCTGGCTGATGCCTTAGTTAGATCACTAGTATGGCTTCATGCTTTGAACAATAGGGACTTTCCCACATGAAGATCCCTGGTAATGAACTTCTTGGTATTTGAATATTCTCCTTTTTATTTGAAATACTTGGTTTTAATTCAGAGTTACCTTTATTTAGATTAGAAAAACAATTCTGAAAATGCAAGGCCAGACTTTTTGTTCTCTTCCTTTTAAGACCTTTACAGATCATGTCTTCCAGGCAGGAAACCAGGATCCTTCACACATAGAATATGAGGGATGAATGGGAACATTCTTTCTGTTGTCATCAAAGCATTCATTGTGGAAATATGATCTGGCGAACCAAGCTGCCATGATGTAGGGGATCAGCTGAGTCAGGACCTGGCTGTCGTGCAACATTAGTGAAGACAGAGATATCCACCACGTAAACCAATCTGTCTGGTCCATGCCATTGAGGAGGGGCTGATGGGATGAGGATAGGAATCCCGGACCAAGAGTGTTTGATGCATGAGGGACATTTGGAGTTACAGCTGCTTAAAAAAAAAAAAAAAAAAATTCTGCATATTGAAGTCTTATAATGATCTAATTCAAGCTTATTGCAGATTTATTCCCCCTGAAGGGAAACAGTATTTTATTTTTTGGTTTCATTTCATTTTTTTTTTTGATAACTGGGAGTCTACTGGATTGAGGATTCTGCATATGAGGGAAGAGTTACATCACCTACTTGAATTATTCATTTATTCAGCACCCAAGCACAGTGCTAGGCATTGCGCTTAATGCTCAAGAGATGAAATAAAAGGCAGAAGAGATACCTGCTCCCGTGGAACTAACTATTACTCTGCTCTGGTTTGAGTGTGCAGGGCTATGATAGACAACAAACAGTTACACAAATAAGTAAAAGATGATTTCTGTAATTACAGGCTGTGATTGTTCCTGAGGAGGAAATAGAAACCAATGGCGGGATTAGAGCTCTGTGTTGACATGAGTGCAAATCTTTCCCAGCACTGAACACCCCAGGGAAAGATCAGGCTCTGGGGTCCCCAGTGCTGCCTCTAAGACACTGGAAAAGCAGCATCACCTTGGTCATCCAGTTGCTACAGTTCAGAGAGATGTCCAGAAGGCAAGCTGAACTTTCAAAATGTTCTTCCTTTGTCATCCGCTTAAAGAAGCAAATTTAACTTTTCTAAGCCATTCACTCTCTCGAAGCTTTTTCCAATAACTCTTTCAAATGGCCCAAGGGTAAAGTTTCTGTCAGCATTCTTACTACAGCCATAACAGTGCTCGACTGTCACCTTAATGACTTTATGTACTACAAAGTTTAATGGGAAATGTGCCACTTCGATGAAAGCAAAGAAACCTGGAAATGGGATATAGAAAATTACACTGTTACTATGGTGATGGCATCTCTTTGGCAGTTGAAGAAAATTGTTTAATAAAGTTATAAAACCCTAGTAAATATTAGACAGCTTTATGGAAATGTAATAACTGATGTCATATATCAAAAAGCACTAAAACTCATTTTGTGTTTATGGCACACAGCAAAGTTATAATGCAGGTGAGGACTAACCGACCTATCAATGTTCAACACATAGTTAAGCATGCGATAAGTCAGCCAGAGTCTCTGTGGTTTTTCTGTGCAATATGTTCCAGTTAAATGCAATTGTGAGGAGAAATAGCTGCCTTCTTCTAAGGCTGTGTATGTTTGGGGGCCTTTTCTGAGCCAGAAAGGTAGAACAAAAACCATATCCATTCGCTTGCAGATAGTCAGGGAAGATATCAAGAGAAATGAGCCATCCTGTGTCCTTGGATATGAATTTAACGAGGTAAACACTGATAACATTGTTAGCCTGGTACCAGTACTGCTCAGCCTTATTCAAGACATAATCGCATTTCGTGTTGCATGCACGTCCTCTAGTTTGTGAGGAAACCACTGATTTTATTTACAGTACATAGCTATTGTTTTGTATTTTTCTATACACCACTGTCAGAAGCTGAGCCTGGAGGTGTTTTGAATAATGCATCCTGGGACATAAAAGCTTTTCAAATTGGAGGGAGCATTTTATCCTATAAAGAAACAGGTTCTCCCCAGCAGCTGGTCTAGATTACCTGCAGAAGGAAAGGGAGAGGGTCTTCCTAGGACACAAAGAGGAGGCATTTCCAGCTAAGAAACTGAAGGTGCATGTGCATATTTTTTTCCTATGCAATTCAACCAATTGCTTCGGGATAATTGGAGGAGATACATTGCTTATTCATAAATGGACGAACAACCAAGTGAAACAGTCCGTCAAGTATCACATTCTCAAAATGCAAAACCACAGAACTGACTGATGCTTTTCATTGAGTCAGCCAATGAGCTAAAGTAAAGCCATCAATCTAGGAACTCTGTGTAGTCAAACCTTGGGCATGAGTTTTGTTTTTCATGATTTGTCCTCCTAGGTTTGGTACAAGTGTCTCGCAAGTGGCTCTGAAGGGTTCCATGCCCTGTTTCTTTGGTTCCTGAGCTTGAGGAGTTCTCAATTACTCTGGCTTCAATTTCTCAAGCTGCTTCTCACACACTCTCTGCTTTCTCCTCTTTCCAGCTCTCCAGGGATATTGCTCAGAGCATATTCCTAGCCTCCTTTTAGGACTCTCTTGGATTCTGTACTTGCTTAAAGGGATCAATTGCACAGAAGAATTGAGAGCAGCGTTCTTGAAGAGCATTCTTAGGCAAAGTTGTTGGTTTGACAGGGAAGGAATAAAGACAAAGGACTATAATAAAATTAAGTGTAAAATGTTCTGCGTAAGTGTTTTACATTCTATTAGAATGTAAAATTTGAAGTGAGAGGTGGTGGTACGTGAGGTTGCACAAATAGAGTGAGAATGGGAGCGCTGGTGGAGCAAGCTTTACGTGCTAGGCATGACGTGTTTTACGTGGATCATCCCATTTCATCTTTTTAAAAAACTTCTTAAAATTGAAATGTGGGCTTCCCTGGTGGCACAGTGGTTGAGAGTCCGCCTGCCGATGCAGGGGACATGGGTTCGTGCCCCGGTCCGGGAAGATCCCACGTGCCGCGGAGCGGCTGGGCCCGTGAGCCATGGCCGCTGAGCCTGCGCGTCCGGAGCCTGTGCTCCGCGACGGGAGAGGCCACAACAGTGAGAGGCCCGCGTACTGCAAAAAAAAAAAAAAAAAAGAAATGTAATTGACATATAGCATTGTATTGGTTTTAGGTATGTAGCATAATGATTTGATATATGTATGTATTGCAAAATGATTATCACAATAAGTTAACATCAATTACCACACATAGTTACAATTTTTTTCTTGTGAGAACTTTTAAGATCTCCTCTCTTAGCAACTTTTCAAATATACAATACTGTACTGTTAGCCATAGTCACCGGGCTATGTTTTACAGCCCCAGGACTTATTTATCTTATAAAACTGGAAGTTTGTACCTTTTGACCACCTTTATCCCATTTAATTTTTATGTTTTAAGGTGGGTATCATTATTACCTGTATTTTTAGGAGACAAATGACATAAAGCAAATAAGTAACTTGCTCAAGGTCATATAACAACTAAGTGGTAAGACTAAGATTCAAACTCAAGTCTCTTTGAATCCAAGTCCTGTGCTTTTAACTATTATATCATATTAAGGTAAATCGGGTCCAGGTGTAGCTCTGTATAGCAATCTCTTCTAATGGAAACAAAGCATGCTATAATTAGCACCTATCATTAGAACCGAAACTTAGGCACTTCCCTGGCAGTCCAGAGGTTAGGACTCCGCACTTTCACTGCCGAGGGCCCGGGGTTCGATCCTTGGTCGGGGTACTAAGATCCCACAAACTGCGAGGCGTGGCCAAATAAATCAAATAAATCACTGTTGGGGGAAAAAAAAAGAACTGAAACTTAGAACGTCTTTGTATCCCTAAGTCCGAGGAAGGCCATGCAATGCACAGTGGGGTTCTCCTTGGGGATACTTTAGGAGAGCTGATGCAAGGGCCACAACAGGGATGTCAGAAAATTGATGGTTAGCCCAGCTCAACACCAAGTTGAGAAAGTGAAAATGAACAGTGAGTCTGGGAAATAAAACTATGTATCAGAGGCTGGAATGTAGGTGTAAATCAAGACAGAGCTAATGCTAATGAAAAAAGGTTGATTCAGACTGAATATTGCAAAGTCAGAATTCTGGCTAATATATAGCTTAGTCTACTCCTGTTGGGTCAGGATCAGTAGTTTGAAGAACCTTGACTAAATGAAAGAGAGAGACATAGAGAGAGAAAGAGGAAGTAAGGAAGGAAGGAAGGAAGGGGGGAAGGAAATTACATGTGATATATTCTCAGTATAAAAAATTTAAAATATTCAGGGAAATTTTTAAAAAGAGAGAAAAAGAAAATTTACTATCGCTCCCACCTTCTAAAGAAAACCACAGTTAACATTTTAGTATATTTCCCTCTAGTCTTTTTCTCCTTTATGTGAAAGATTTATATACTTTTATGCAGATGTGCCAAAAATATATATAGTTTAGTGTCCAGCTTATTGCTTTGAATATAATATAAGCATATTCTATATTATCAAAATTCTTTATAAACATTGTTTTATTTTCTATCTGATGGTCTATCACTTGTATACAGTTATTTATTTTTTCCTTTTATTAGACTTAAGGAGATTAGCGTTTAAAAATTTTTAGTTGTCATTCTCTGACATTTATTGCTTTTTCCTCTCTAGTTTAGGGCTCTTTCCTCATAGATACCCCCAAGGTGGAATCTGTGGGTTAAAGGTTAAAGACCTCTTTTGATCCTTGACACATATTGCTAAATTGTTTTCACTTCCTGCAGCACTGTTTGAGGTACACTTTTCACCACATTATCCTCAGCATTGAGTACTGTCATAAAAATAAAAGACAAAAGTAAAAATTGGGCAGAAAATGGCACTGTATTGTTTGAAAAATTGCTTGTCTTTGATTCCCATAAGCCAGATATTTTCTTGTAAGATGATTAGTCATTCGCATATCCTCTTTTTGTGGTTTTTCTATGCACATCCTTTGTCCATTCATCTTTTGAGATCCTTTCCCTTTCTTATTGTGAAACGTATTGTACATATGGAAGAGCATGTAAAACATATGAACAGTTTAAAGAATAATTGTACCGTGAGCTCCCATGCAACCATGGCTCAAGTTAAAAATGGCGTGTAGGGCTTCCCTGGTGGCGCAGTGGTTGAGAGTCCGTCTGCCGATGCAGGGGAAACAGGTTTGTGCCCCGGTCCGGAAAGATCCCACATGCCGCGGAGCGGCTGGGCCCGTGAGCCATGGCCGCTGAGCCTGCGCGTCCGGAGCCTGTGCTCCGCAATGGGAGAGGCCACAACAGTGAGAGGCCCGCGTACCGCAAAAAAAAAAAAAAAATGGCGTGTAAAACATTGCCCCCAAGACCCATATGTCACCCTTGACCATCACATTCTTCTCCACTGTGTCCTACGCACCCCCACCCTTGGTAAACACGATCCTGACTTTTGATTAACCATCCTCTTGCTTTTCTTAATATTTTTATTACCTATGTGGACATTCATGAACAATTGATTGCAGTTGTGCCTGCTTTTGAACTTTACGTAAATGGAATCCTGCTCTAAACTCTTGTGACTGGCTTGCTTTTTTCAGCATTTTGTTTGTAGAATTCATTCATGTTGCTGTGTGGGGCTGTTGTGGATCACAGCATTACTTCCATTCATTTCAGTAATTTCAAATACAATAGAAAGTTTTGTTTCTATCACATTTGAGGCAAATATGTTTATTCAGTTTTTAAAAAGTCTTTGTAATTTTGGCTGTATTTCAACATCAGACACTTTAGACAGGTTTACCTAGTAAAATCCATTGATCTTTTCCTTTATGATGCCTTTCATCCCTTTGAGACTTCTTAGATAGTCCTTCCCCTCCATGGTATTGATAAATATTTGGTCTTATTTTAGCTCTTTCACACTTTGAGTTCTTTTTTTTTTTTAAACAAAACAAAACAAAACTTTAATGCTTTAATCCACATGTATTTATTTTGGTTTATGGTCTGATTAGACATCTAGATTGATTTTTCCTCCAAATAGGTAACTGATTACTGAATAATCCTTTCCAACACCAATTTGTGCTGCTTTCTTTGTGTAGCAGGGATGAGGCAGAGTTGGATTTATGGGTAAAAAAGCAAGTGTCTCCAGATACAGTGTTGGTCAGAGGGGGAGTGATTTAGCATCCAAGGGAATTAAGGAGGGCTTCTCAGAAGAGGTGGTAATTAGGGCTTCTCTTATAGGGCCAGTAGGAGCCTATAAAAAGAATGCAGGAGGGGAAGGAAGGTGGGTGAACAGAGGAAACTGACAGTGCAAGGGAGTTTGTGGTTATAAGCTTGAGCAACTCTAGAATCAGACAAATCTAACTGTTCAACTGATGAGCTCTGTGATCTGCTGCAACTTACTTAAACTTTCTGTGCCTTAGTTTATTCACCTATAAAATGGGGATACGTAGGTTCTACATCAGATTATTATAAGCAATTATAATGCAATATGTGTAAAGTACTTAACATAGTACTCAGTATATCCTGAACACACAATAAACATTTGCTGCTAATATTATTTAAATATTAGCCACCACTCTATCCCTGCTGCTTGCTACTATGTTTGAGGACACATGTCAGACAATCAGTATGTATTTGCTGATTGAATGGATGAAGAGTAGAAGCTTGAAACATCATGTTATCTTCAGGAATATGGAAGTAGTTTGGTGTCTCTTGAATAAAATTTGTGAGGAAGTAAGTGACGTGGGGACCACATAATATAGGAAGGGCTTAGAATAATCGTTCTGGGGGTCTTGCTTTTTATCTTGTGGACAATATGGAGACACTAGATGGTTTTAAGTAAAAGAGTGATGGGGGCATAACTAAGAGAAAACAATGACCTTAGGGTAACAGAGACTCAGTGGAGACTTTCAAGACACTAAACCCACATCCTCTGCCTCTATAAAACTCTAGGAAGAAGAGGTTTTAACTTTATCTTTTCTTAGAAATAGTCAAAGATGGAGACATTATGTCCTTAAATAAACGACTCCAGCCTTCAGTAGACCTTATCAGCTAAGGTCTTATGTAGGCTGTGCTTTATTTCTAAGGAAATTCCCTGTGTGTCTGAGGCCAAGTTTGCTAGCTGCCCCCTAATATCTGTTTCTCCTCTTCTTCTGTAACAGAGACCACAGTTTTTCAGCGAGGCATTTGGCTATCTGGAATTAGGACTGGCTTCCCTTTTGGCCTGCTGTGATCATGTGACTGGCCAATGGAATGTTAGCTGAAGTGTTCCCTGCGATTCCTAGGATCTATTCTTAAAGGGAAGGGACGTGCCTTCTTCTTTGCTCCAGCTTTTTTTGCTGCTATATAAACTGTAGACACGATGACTGGAGCTTAAGCAGCTATGTTGGAAACTGAAGTGTAGGCCAGACACTGCTTGCTAGCTATGGCTTGCTTCCTCCAGACTGTTTACGTGAGAAGTACGCTTCTGTCTTTGTGATTTTGTCATTGCTGTCATTTGCAGCTGCAACTAATTTACACAAATACTGATTCACACCTATGTGCTCTGAATCATTAGACAAGAAATGCAGCGTTTCCCTCTCTCTATTTATATTGAAAAAAATCCTTCTCAAGTAGTAGGCCAGAATTATTAAATTTCTCCTCTACCTGTAGTGTTAAATTCTACAAATCACTTTTTTTTTTGCGATACGCGGGCCTCTCACTGCTTCGGCCTCTCCTGCTGCAGAGCACAGGCTCCGGACACGCAGGCTCAGCGGCCATGGCTCACGGGCCCAGCCGCTCCGCGGCATGTGGGATCTTCCCGGACCGGGACACGAACCCGTGTCCCCTGCATCGGCAGGCGGACTCTCAACCACTGTGCCACCAGGGAAGCCCTACAAATCACTTTTTTAAGGCTTTTCACACAGGTCGCTTATTTTCTGATTTGCAGTGTTTTCCTCTGACTTCCTAAAATGTTTCAATATTCCTCCCTTGGGTTAATGGGAGGATGGGATTAATGCTGTGGAGAGTGGAGAATTGGTTGGTACTGTTCTTAATGTAGATTAATTTTATTTCTTAATTCCAGAATGGTGTTGGCATCTTTCAGTTATTTCTCAAGTGAGCATTATAATTGTTAAGAAAATACGATTAGGTTTTCCCATGGCTAATTTTTTCATTTCTGACTTGTGTGCATTCCAAGTCAGTAAATCACGTCCTGGTCTGGAGAATCACCCCAAACTTCGTTCCTTGTGTACACAAGAAACAGAGCATAATCATAATAATAGTGTGGGGAGGGCTGGGGAAGACCGCAAAGGCTGGACAGGAAACAGTGATAGTTCTGATCATTAGCTCTGGGTATCTAACTCAATAAAGTGATTTTTTAAAAAGTATGTGTAAGTTGATGCTTTATTGTTCTGAGCAACAGATAATTATGCTTTCATTTCAGTAGGAATTGTGGTCCAGAGATGGGTTTGGGAAATAAATATCAAATGGCAAATGAATAGTAGCTCAGAGAAGTAACCATTCATTGCTTCTCAGGGAATGTGAGAGGAATCACAGGATCTATTTAAATGGACTGTCTTGGTGGATGAAAAGGAATGTTGTGCTTTGCTTGCTGATTTTCTACTCTTTTTTGGGGGGGGGATTAAGTTGTTTATTTGGTTTATATGCCCACTGGACAGGATTTTTTTTTAAGCATCAGAGTAAATACTAGGTTATTTTTTAAGCATCAGAGTAAATACTGGTTCACATCAATAGATAAGTGAAAAGGGATGGAAAAGTCAGAGTGGTGTAACAGTAAGAACATAGACTTTGGAATGAGGAACACCTGATCCAAAGCCCACTTCTGTGACTTATGAGCCACTTGATCTCGAGTAATCTATTTGATGTCTCTGAGTCTTAGTTTCCTCATCTATAAAATGGAAAAAGTGGTATCTTCTCCCCAGTGTTGTTCTGGATAATTTGTCTTTACTTCAGGGTTACTAAGATTACTAAAGACTACGAGTGGCCCACAAAACAACGGCCATATAGTACCTACTGATCCTGTGGTGCCTGGAGCACAGTAAACACTCTCCAACTGTTGAATAAAGGAGTGGAAAATATGTGTACACATCTGTGTACATTCTGTTTACTTTCCTGAAGGCTTCGGTTCCCACAAAACAGATGTAGTGGACTGAATGGCTGTGCTGGAAAGGGAGGAGACCAAGGGACTGGGTATGAGACAGGATGTGTGTGTGTGTATGGAAAAATCCCAAGCTCATCAAAGACTTCTTGTTTGCTTTGGTATCTCACTCATATAAGGAAATGTAAACAGAGGGCTCTGTTTGGGTTATGACTTTTAAAAGCTATCCGCCTATTTCAGGTATCAGGTGGTTTATAGTTTTGACATTGGCTCTCTCCCAGGGAGATATAGAGCCTCTCAGGTGCAACACCATAGTGTTTAGATTTTTACTCATGATTCTGAGCCAGGACAAACAAACCAGGGGAGTTAAATGGTGCGGGAGATTGTATACGGGATGGCTTCATTCATGGAAAGAGAAGGCAGGGCGCTCCCTCTCTCCCGTCGATGGATTGATGTTCCCCCCATATTTCACCCTTACATGAGAATTTGTATGAATTGCTTCAGAAGGTTACTTTACATAAACCCTGCGTTAAGGTGATTGCACATCTGCTAAATCCAGCATCTGCAAAACACAAGCTCTAGGTCATTGGGATATTCAAAGCATACAGATTTCACTTAGGTACAGATTGATTGGAATTTATAGCGTTGCTTCAGCTGCATACCAACAAGTGTTATTAGGCAGCTTGATTATATGTGTAACCATTTTCCAGTCCTCTGTCTTCCATCCTGTGCTCTGTTTAACAAAGTGAGATAAGGTAAGGTATAGGAAAGAAAATTTTATTTAAAGGTAAAGTGCTAGGCACATGTCAGAATAATAATGTACTGATTTACTTAGCTGCCTATAGTAACCTACAACTTGGTGCCAGAGGCAAAAGCCACCTGGCAGAAAGGTCTTTAGAGTCAAAACTTTTTTCCCCCCTTTTTAAACTTTATCTTGACAGTCCAGCTCACTAAGAGCACGTGCCTCGTCTGTTTTGATACTTGATTCCTTCAGGTTTGGTGCAGGTTTCTGTAGCAAATTGCACTCTCTCACCTCTGATTTTATAGAATTTCTATTTTCACTGCATCTATAGCCTGGCTCAGAGTCAGAGTTCTGAAGTGTGAGACTACCATCCTATCTGCGCTGTGGATGAGTGTGTCTAAGAAAGGAAATAACATTCACTCTATTTTCATGGCTTTCCATGAATCATTGGTTACAGTTCATTTGTTGTTTTAGTCACTGAAGAAAACGTTGAATAAATCTATGTGTTCTGCTGTGGGCTTTCATGGCTCAGGGAAAGGAGGTTATTTTCTTAATTTATTATTTCTCATAATTAAAATGCAAAAATTTTAAAGATAAAACAGATGAAAAGGTGAAGTTTTAATGAATCTCTTGGAGCAGAGACCCTAGATGTTTGATTTAAATATTGATTGAATTATTGAGTTATGATTTGATATCCATGAATGATATTCAACCATCATTCAAAAGGATTGAATTTTGACTCAAACCTAAGTGTATTGCAAATTAGTCGGGATCCACCCGACACAGCTCCAGCTTGGGTAGGCTTCTGAGAACGCTAATCTAGGTTCAGAATTTGTGGTCCATTTTTAATCGATCCATGTGTGGATCCCATACAAGAGTTGTAATATAAACTGAATTAGCAGTTTCTCTAAAACACTGGGGTACAGGTAGCCCTGCCTTGGGGATCCTTTCGAATGGAGTGATGCAAAGAGGAAAGACGTGCTCTTCTCAGATCTCTGGAGACCACGACTGTCGCACATGAGGGTGTCAGTGGGCTGGTGGCAGCTCCAGAAGGTGACGGCAGGTCCTACAGAGCAGCAGCCACACCCCATGGGGAAGGAGACTTGTGGACCACCCTTCTTCTTCTTCTTCTTTTTTAATATTCATTCATTCATTCATTTATTCATTCATTTATGCTGCACCGGGTCTTAGTTGTGGCATGCGGGATCTTTTAGTTGCAGCACGCAGACTTCTTAGTTGCGGCATGCAGACTCTTAGTTGTGGCATGCGGTCCCTTAGTTGCGGCATGCCAACTCTTCAGTTGCAGCATGCATGCAGGATCTAGTTCCCCGACCAGGGATTGAACCCGGGCCCCCTGCATTGGAGTGCAGAGGCTTACTCACTGGACCACCAGGGAAGTCCCTCCACCCTTCTTGATGGGGGTGGTGATGGGGGGGTCAAGGAGACTTTCTGAGGTCATTGTGCGGGCAAGAACCAGTGAAAATTGTGTCTTTATCATTACTGTGACCATAGATTGGTGGAATGCTGGGAAATTTAGGTTATATATAAAACTAGAAATTAGAAGGGGAAGAAAAAAGAAGATAAGTAATGAAAGAATAAAGAATGGAACTATCTTCTGTCCAAATCTTTCTTTCTTGCTCTAATCAAATGTTTTCAACTGCCCTTGAAACACGGCCATCTGAATAGTTCATAGGCGTCTAAGTTTACCACGTCACAAACCAGATTCATTGTTGCTCCTCTTTTCCCCCAGACATCCCCAAGTTGGTTTTGTTCTTTAGTTCTGTAAATGGTATCTTTATTCTTCAAGCCATCCAGATTTGAAAGCGAGTACATTTTGACTTTTCCCTTTCTTTTATTCCTAACATCCAGTCAGTTGATGAATCTCATAGATATTACCTCTGAACTCTTATTTACATGAATCTGTTCTCCCCTATTACAATGGCACTGCTTGAGATGAAGCCTTCATTTTCACTTGCATGTCCATTGTAAACAGTTTCCTATTTTGTCTCTGACTTCTGTTCTTCAACCCTTGTCCTGTCACTCTCCTGCTTGACAACCTTCAGGAAGGTGTCATTCAATGAATTAAACACAGACTCCTTTCACCCAAAGCCCACAAAAATAGGTTTCAATCTGCCTTTCTGAGTCTATCTCCAGTCACTGCTACTGACAACCTCTGCTCCAGTCATGCCACGAATATGCCCTAAGCTCTTCTCTCTTAGAGTTACTTTTCAAAATTTTATTTATCCTTTTCAGATCCACTTCCAATACCATCTCATTCATGAAATCTCTTCCAATCCCCTTATCCCAACCAGATATGAGCCTTCTGACTCCTAGTTTATCTTGAGATTATAGAGCCTGTATCTGTACTAGTATTATTGCTATTTGTATACTTGTCTTTGCTAATATGTTGTACACCTGTGATGTTCCTGGTATTATGCTAGGCATCCTGTTTACATTATCTCATTTAAATGTTCAGGCTTCACATCAGTTCTATGAACTACATAGAACCTCCCTCTTATAATTAAGGAAATTGAGGTTGAATAACTTGCTCAAGGACAAGCGCTAGATTCAATCCAGACTCAATTTCACACCAAAGCACATGTTTTCTCTATTAGACCATGCTGCCTTTGTATGAACAAGGGCTCTCTTTTACTTATGTGTGCCTCCTGTAGTCCCTAAAACAATGGTAATGATGCGTATGTTGTGGACATAGAAGGATGTAGGTTGGGAGCTGCTGGCAATTATTTTGTACCATGTGAAGACTGAGGTTGAAGCCGAGAACTTCACTGAACTGAGATCACGTTTTGGTGACATTACTGGAATATCTGCATCAACTCAGTTCTATCTTTGAACTATTTAGGACTATGAGCTGGTACAGTTGAGTATGACTTAGATTTTCTGTTTAGTAACTGAAAATTACTAAGATGACATAGCAGGAGAATATTGTTGGCCTTGATTTCAGCAAGGTATTTGACAACATTTATTAAAATAGGCTCATGGGCAAGAGGGTGAATTAGAGTGAGTATATAGTGCTCAAATTATCTTTATGAAGATACATGAGACTGGAAATAATTCTGTAAGTTTTATAGTTAGGAGAAAATATAAATGAGCAAATATGAACTCTTACAGATCTTCAAGATAATGCTCACATGTTGGAGATGCAGATTCTAGATAAGTGGAAAGCACTGCCTCTAGCATGACTGTGGATGGTGCAAAGGAAAAAAGTGGGAGCATCTAGGTCAGTGTTGTACATCAGAGAATAGGTGACAGCGTCTATCTGAGACCAGAGAGGCAAAGGTAAGGGCAGGCAGCCAAGGTCAATAAATACCCAGAGACAGCACTAGCATTAAAACCACACAGATGGGGGGCTTCCCTGGTGGCGCAGTGGTTGGGGGTCCGCCTGCCTATGCAGGGGACGTGGGTTCGTGCCCCGGCCCGGGAGGATCCCACATGCCGCGGAGCGGCTGGGCCCGTGAGCCATGGCCGCTGAGCCTGCGCGTCCGGAGCCTGTGCTCCGCAACGGGAGAGGCCACGAGAGTGAGAGGCCCGCATACCGAAAAAAAATAAAAATAAAAAAAAATAAAAAAAAAAACCCACACAGATGTAGGTTCAAATCCTACCCTTGTCAGTGAGTAACTGTGTGACCTGAGGAAAATTTCCTTCATCTCAGATCTTCTGTTTCTCCACATTGAGAATGGAGATGATGGTACCTACCAACTGGGCTGTTTTGAGGAATAAGTGGGAGAACTTCTGTGAAAGCATTAGGCACAGAGTAGACGTTCAATGCCTATGATTTGTTTTAAAGTATATTATTTATTTACTAGGAATTGGGTAATAATTTACTGGGAACAGGATGGGAAGGCCAAGGACCTGCAAGGCAGGGGAGTGGAAACAGTCATGAGGAGAAATGAGTGATTCTGGACAACATGGTCTTTCTCATTCAGGGATGATTTATCCCCTACAACATCTTAAATACTCTGCTTCACACCTGATAGGAGGAAGAAACCAAGACCATACAATCAACTTACCAAAGATAAATGTAAAGTTCCACATTAAAAATTTATTCACATAACTATAGGACACAGTAAACATGCTGGTTTAGTTCAGGATCAACTTCATTACAGTCCACAGAGTGATACAGCTTCTAAACCTTGGCATCCTTAGGAGACTTTAATAGAAACAGAGGGTGCACTGCATAGGAATGACAAAGTAGCATAAAATTTGACCAAGAGCAGTTGGGCTCTAAACAATTTGATCGGAAGTACCTTGGTTGACATAATGATGTGGTTGAAATTGGTATTTCCTAATCATGGATTTTTGGAACATTGGTCATTTTGGTGCTTAATTTTCAGCCAATTAATCTTACTCTGCCTTGATTTTTTTTTTTTTTTGATGTAGACCATTTTTAAAGTCTTTATTGAATTTGTTACAGTATTGCTTCTGGGTTTTTTTTGTTTGTTTGTTTTGTTTTTTATGTTTTTTTTGGCCATGAAGCATGTGGGATCTTTGCTCCCCGACCAGGGATTGAATACTCACCCCCTGCATTGGAAGGCAAAGTCTTAACCACTGGACCACCAGGGAATTCCCTCTGCCTTGATTTTTAAAAGTTTGGAACAATCTCAATGTTAGTATTTGAATTCTTTACAGTTTTTAAGTACTTATTTTTTTTCTTATTGTAAAAAATGGAAACATTATAGAAAAGTTAGAAAATATAGAGAAGCAAAAGCAGAACAACAACAAACTCCATAATATTGCCATCTGTAGGTAACCACTGTTATTACCGTGACTTACCTCATTCCAGGTCCTTTCCTCTGAGATATATCATCTTACCAAGGAAGGGGAGCTACAAAGTAGTGAGCTCTCCATTATCAGAAGTTTTGAAGCAGAGGTATGAAAATCTGTCAGAGCTATGTGTTGTAGAAAGAGTTATTGTATGGAGGAAGACTGAATTTTACAATGTCTAATTTTTTTTCTACTTTAGGATTCTAAGAAAGAAATATAGTAAATGTCATTAGAATGCACACTTGTGTATTGCTCATTTTATATTGCATTTGTAGGATTCAGCTGAAAAAGAACTTCTGGAAATTCCAGCTCTGATTTATAAGCCGTTCTGTTGTTTTCTAAAGTATTGGCTGCAATGCCGATATTTGATTTCTGTGCTTGAGTAAACCCACCCACATGCCATACTGAACCCCAGTGTGTTTGACATTTTCCCTTTTGAACAGCATCCGGCATAATGTAGCTTTACTGGAAAAAATCTACACAGTATGACTCAACCAGTCATGCAAGCCTTTTTCTTTTTCTGTGGAATTCATTATTTTTTTTCTCAAAATGAAAATTGACCACATTATTTAAGGATAAACAAATCTGAAAGTATTTCCAGTAACATCTTGTTATGCACTGGCTGCCGAAGATTAACTAAAAATTCTTGGTTAAGATCTTGCTTCCTACCTAAATGTTTGAATAAACACACTTTTATTGAAACAGAATTCAACTTTTCAAATACCCTAACTGGAAACAGAAACTGAAGCCCCATTTCCCAAGAGGAGAAATGCTTTCCCATGCTTTCCTTTTCCTTAAGATGTCCCTAATTATCCAACATAGTGCCAGCCACACAGTTTACATTTAACACTCTCTAAATCAAACTATTAAGGTAGAATCACTGCTTACAAATAGTCATGTAAGCTACGTGGCCTAACAAGATCTGGATTCTTCTTCCTTCATTTTCTGATAAATTCCAGGGAAACTTCCCAAATGAGTCCATGTATTCTTTTTTTTTTTTTTTTTTTGCGGTACGCGGGCCTCTCACTGCCGTGGCCTCCCCCGTCGCGGAGCACAGGCTTCAGACGCTCAGGCCCAGCGGCCATGGCTCACCGGCGCAGCCGCTTCGCGCCATGCGGGCTCCTCCCGGACCAGGGCACGAACCCGTGTCCCCTGCATCGGCAGGTGGATTCCCAACCACTGCACCACCAGGGAAGCCCAAGTTCATGTATTCTTAATCCTCATCATTGGACATCTGCTATTTTTCAGGAGTTGTATTTTCGATGTGTTTTTAGAATTTTCAGTGGAGTTCCACTAGATGAACTTTCACGTTTTAGAAGTTTTTTAGGTGGGTAGCTTTGGCAACTAGGCAAGCACTTCTGCAATCTATTGACTGTTATCGTAATGTTAACTATATAAAAGGAAGGGCTGACAGGACTATAAAGCTTGAAATAGAAACTGAGAAAATGGAAGTGGAGAAAGAAGAAAGCTAGAGTAAATAATAGCGGAAAAAGAAGAAAGAGTAAATAGTAGCAGCAGTAGCTGAAGGTATTGAGTGTTCACTTGTATGTGTTGGATTCTAGGTAAGGCGGTTTATATTCACTGCCTTTTATAGCAACCCTACCAATAAGCCTTATCATCTCCATTTTACAGATGAATAAACTGAGGCTCAGAAGAGTGAAGGGTCTTATAACCGTTGGCAGAGCTGAGATTTATGGTTTGTTCCACAATAAAGCTTACTTGCTTCCTGCTACACCGTATTGTCTCAGATGTGGTATAAATATAACCGGGAAAAGACAAAGAATCAAAGAGGTGAAAAATATTAACTAGAAATAAAATGTACTTCTTATTTATTTGAATGGATTTATTTGAACTTGTGTATGAAATTTGTGATAGCAAAAAAAGGAATTGGGTTGAACAGGCAAAATGGAGCTGGGGTAGGACTGAAGAAACACTTCGTGCCTTAGTGAATGACAAAGTGCTAGGGCCAAACATGGCAGTGACCGCCGATTCTCTCCCTCTAATTCCTATAGCTGATCAGCTCTGGAATATGCTTGTCTTGGATGGGGTCTTCAACACTGCCCGTACATATGGTGACATTGTGAGAATAACAGAATGGTACCTTTGATAACAAAATGTCTGGCTGATGCATAAGAAAGGGCTCCGTTCCTCCCCCGGGCTGGCCCACAATACTTGGCCAGCAGACTACAGTCTGATTTTCAGCAACTTCTCACCTTTTGGAAAAGTGTATTGTGCAGGGTATAACCTGCACAGCCATATGTGGTGGCCTTGGCCTTGTTCTTTTCCACCTTCATTATCTTCCCCGTGGTTCAAGTCACCATCATTTCTTCCCTGCAGCGCTCTCTTAACTGTGATCATGCTGACCCCACCAACAACACTACCATACATCCCCTTTGTCTTCCTTATGGAGTCCGGACTTTCTGGAATAGCAAACACATTGCTCTTTACCTGACTCCGTGGCCTTTCTCCTTTCTTCTTTTACCCCTTCCCTTGTGCCTTTTACTCTCCTGCAGTTGAAATGGATCACACTGCCTCATCTTTGATATCTTTGTGCCTTGAATACCGTTTTTACTCCTAACCTTGGGCCCTTTATCTGGCAGGTTTCTTCTAGTTCAGAGCTCAGCTCAGACATTGTCTCTGGGAAGCCTTTCTGACCCCATGATTCTGAGCTAAGTGTCCCTCTGGGCTCACATGGTTCCTTTACTCACTCTGGACTATAGCACTTAAGAGGCTGTGTTGCGATTGTCTACCTCTGCATCTGTCTTTTCCACAAGGCAGTCAACTTCTCCAGGACAGGAGCAATATTTTGTTCACTCTCGTAGCCCAGGGATCTACTCTAGTACTTGACTCAGCTGTCAGCTGGTAGCATAATTTGCTATTGGGGGCGTGCAAAATCATTTGTTTAGCTGTTCCAGAAAACGAGAATATAAGGATGGGGTCAGAAGAATGAAAAGGCAACCACTCTGGCTTTAAGCTGTTCAGTGCTTCTGTGACAACTTCTCTGGAAGGTTCCTGATCCATGAACTTCCCCTTTTTTCTCATTCTGGAACGGAATTGGAATTCGAACTATTTTCTTACACCTGCTTCTTCAATGGTGTAAAGTGTCTCTGAAAGAATGTACCAATTAAACAAAGAGCAAGCCACTAGAAATAGCTCTGACAGTGTTATTCCAAAAGGGTCTGCATTTGGAAGATGAATGAAATCTGAACTGATGTTTTCAATCTCTCATAGGGCCATAAAATCAGAGAATGTGGCTAGGGGAAGGCCTGCAGGTGGGGTGTTGTTGATATTTAAAAACACCGAATTTTGGAATTTTCAAACATTCCTTTTAGTGGAAGAATTACTGCCCATGGCAGAGTACTGGGTCCCATCAGTGATTTGTTTAGCTCTCCAGAGCCAGAAGATGCCTTTTGTTTTGGCCTTAGGAATAAGGACCTAAGTGGAAACAGTCCACTCAAATCCCTCAGGATTCCCTCTTCATATCAGAACCCCCAGGATAATCCTTCATATCAGAACCCCCAGGATAAAGCTCTCATCTTGTTTAAAACCTACCCTCTATCCTTCTAAGGGAAGAAATCAGCAAGCCATGAAACTGAACGAAAGTAACAGAATCTTCCTCCATTCTTCAAAGACTATACCAACAACATGACACGTGGGATGATAAAAGGGCATTTGCACCTGTTATGGGTACACAGGAGAGAAAGCGTTTATTCAGGCCTTTCTTTTTTCCTTCATATCTCATAACTTGCAGTTCTTTTTCTTTTTTACCATGTGTGTTTTCTTCCTAGAACAAGGCTCAACAAACTTTTTCTGTAAAGGGCCAAATAGTGAATATTTTAGGATGTGTTGGCTATAACAGTCTCTGTTGTAGCTACTCAACTCTGCCATCCTAGTGCAAAAGCAGGCATAGACAATATGTAAATGAATGGGCATAGTGTGTTCCAATAAAATTGTATTTATGGACCTTGAAATTTGAATTTCATATCATTTTTCTGTGTTGTGAAATATTCTTCTTTTAATTTTTTCATTTAGAAAAGTAAAAACCATCCTTACTTCACAAACCATACAAAAACAGGTGGTAAGCCAGATGAGGCCTGTGGGCTGTAATCTGTTGGTCCCTATAATAGAGTGTCAACTGGGATGACAGGATCAGATTTGCATTTTCAGCCAGTGAGCCTGGAATTCAAATGTGCATATGAATCATCTGGGGATTCTGTTAAAATGCAGATTCTGTTGTGAGATTCTGTGTATCTAACCAGCTCCCAGGTGATAGATACTTCGGCAGCAAGGTTGGATCTGTGAATCACACCTTGAGTATCAAGGCTTTCAAGGATCCCAGGTTGGATCCATCCATGGAAGAGAGCCCGGATTGGAGAGCGAGGGTGAGGATGGAGGGGAGAGTTGTACCATCAGTTAGGAGTCTTTTGGGAGGTTGGCTCAGCAGGCCTTGGTTGCTGGGAGGAAGTGAGAGCTGGGGGAGAGGGAGAAGTTGAAGATGACAACAAGGTTTTGTTGGTTAGTGGTGCCTTAAGCAGAGATCCCAGTGATCCGTACAAAACTGGGCACAGAGTAGTGCTAAAGAAGTTTTTGTCGAATAAATAGAAAGACAGGGAGAAGAGCAGATGGGGTTGGAAAGGGATGGGAGAAGGGAAGATAATGACCTCAATCTGGATATTTGAGTTTGGTTTTGCAGAAACCCAGAGAAGGTAGCAAAAGCAGGTAATGTTTTGAAGGCAGAATGTTGTGTGACACCTGCTGGCCTGGGAATGGGTTGCTCTCCATCAGCTGAGAGCTAGACCTGGACCAGTAGCACGCCTGGCCAGGAACAGCATCAACGGCACTGAACATGTATTTTCCTTAATCGCCAAAAAGGGGCTGGAAGCATTTGTCACCTTGCAAGTGTTCTCACGTAAATGGTTAACTTTATTCTTATTTTACGATAGGACTTTTATTACAAAAGCCATTGAGGAATCAGAATTTGCTTGCAGACATTTTAAAGCTCTGGCCTAAAATTCCACTTAGTGTGAAAATTATACCATAAGGCCTGTTGTCTCAGGTTTTACCCTCCCTCATGGCTAATTTAGTTTGTTCTTCTGCTGAAGACACCAAGTGTCTTTCATACATCAAAGGAATTGGTTCCTTACATGAGAGCATGTAGTGCTTTCTCTGCTGAACAGGTTTTCTTTCCTGGCTTCTTTTTAAAAACCCACTTTTACCTTTGTAAACTCTGATGAAAATGGATCTATCTGAATTTTCTGGTGATCTGTTTTGTCATTGGCCAAAAAAAAAAAAAAGACCCTAACATACCCAGTAATATTTAATCAACAACCTCCTAAGACTGTCTCTAGTCTCTCCCTCTCTTAATCCATTTTACACACTGTTGCCCAATTAATATTTGTGAATATTAATATTTGTGAAGCATATCCTCTATCTTATTACCTCCTTCAATCAACTTAAATTACTCTCTATGGTCTACAAGTGATGTCCAGACTTTTCAGTCTGCTTTTCAATATCATCTGGTTTCCACCATCTGATTTCCATATACGTTTCTGAAAGATTGCCTATTACTCACTTTCACCCACCCTACCCGATGACCAAATCAAACTCACTGCTTCCTCCCAGGTCCTGCCTTTTCTTGCCTTTGGGCTATTGAATACGAAGTTCCACCCACCCCTGCTCTCACCACACATCTCTGAACCCTGTGGTCCTTTGAGGTCTAGGTTAGACTTTCCCTTCTCCATGAAGCTTTTCTGATTTCTAAGTTGGAAGTAATACTCTTTTTATTTTTTTAATTTCCAAAGCTCTTTATTTGTGCATCAAGGTGTAGCACAAAGGATATGGATCTCTAGAATATAAGACCAACCCGGACTGAGTCCATTTTTATTCATTCATTCATTCATTCAGGGCCTTGGCAAGTGCCTAGAACACAGCAGGTGCTGAATAAATATTTATTGAATGAATAAATGAATGAATGAGTGAATAAATATAGGTATGTGTTTACTTAAATTCAGCGGTATCATCACATACGAATGCCTAGGACAACTTAGGTATTCAATATGTTAGCTTCCTTTCCCTTTATTCTCTTTTTTTAATGGAAGTTATACATTTCAAATATATCTGTTTCTATAGTGCCTGGAACCTAGTGGGAGAGGGAAGAGAAGTAAACTTACTGAGCATCTACTGTCTGTCAGGGACTGTACTGGGTGCCTTATATTCACTTTCATTTTAATTCTCCACAAGAATTCTATAAGGTATGTATTATTCTTTCCATTTTTTAGGTGGAGAAACTAAAGCTCAGCGAATCTTTTCTGAGGTCACAGATATAATAAGTGGGCAGAGCTGAATTTTAAAGCCAAGTCTGTCTGACTCCAGAACTAATGCCCTTAGCATCCACTTATACCAGTGTGTGTTATTAGCTAGTAAATTATAAAGCAGGATGCAAAGCTATGTTTACCTGACTTGAAAAATCCATTCTTGCCACTGTATCGTGATGCCTTTCACTATACCATTAGATAGCAAGTGCTTGATGAATGAATTTTAAATTAATTAATTAATTTAAAAATAAATCAATGAATTACTAATGGAAAAAAACTGATGAATTATAGAACTAATGTACTAAGAATAAGTCACTTTCCTACTAGAGAGGTTGGAATCATGCCACTTGGCACAGAAAAACCAACTGCTTTTGCTCAAAGAACAAGATTAGCTGCACAATGGAAATAAGCCCCAATTGACAAACAGCCTCGTGCTGCCATGGTGGGATCGAGAAGTTCTGCCACCATCACTGAAACCTACACTCTTAATTACAATGCCTGCCATGCCGTTTTAGAGTCTCTATTCTATGACTGCAGGCCTGAAAAAGCAGCAGCTAAAAACCTTGTTGTTTTCAGCTGTCATCCATGGCAGATCCCAGACCATGTGTAATGCCAGTTCCAGTGGAAAGTTTGAAGTCAGAAGCCTCTCTGAGCCCCTGCTTCAGGCTATTCAAATCGTGAAATTAACCAAGTTAGCGATAGAGGAACTTTCAGATAAGAAATTTTTAAGTTATTCACAAGCCGTCAATGTGAGTTGTCACACTATGAAAGATAAATAACGAAGTGAGTCTGCTGTCAAAAGGATCTTCTGAAATCTCTCTTTTTTTAATATTTATTTATTTATTTATTTTTGGCTGCGTTGGGTCTTCGTTGCTGCACGTGGGCTTTCTCTAGTTGCGGCAAGCAGGGGCTACTCTTCGTTGCGGTGCACGGGCTTCTCATTGCGGTGGCTTCTTTTGTTGTGGAGCACGGGCTCTAGGCACGTGGGCTTCAGTAGTTGTGGCACGTGGGCTCAGTAGTTGTGGCTTGCGGGCTGTAGAGCACAGGCTCAGTAGTTGTGGCGCACGGGCTTAGTTGCTCCACCGCATGTGGCATCTTCCCGGACCAGGGTTTGAACCCGTGTCCCCTGCATTGGCAGGCGGATCTTCTGAAATCTTGGAGGCTGTATCCTACTCAATCTGTGATCTTGGAAAGTTGCTTAACCTAAGGCTCAACTGTCAAATAGGGGCAACAGTGAGTGCCTTATCAGTTGGTTTTAAAGATTAAGTAAAAAGGAAAAAAATAAAGGCATATGTAGCATTTAGCACCATGCTCAGTAAGGGTTTTAGTTAGTAATATTAATTTGTAATTAATTAGCAACATTATTTTACATTGACCACCCTACTTTCAGTACATGTGGGAATTTCTCCCATAGTGACACTGACTGAAAACTTAACCAAATAACTTGAAATTAATTGGGCTTTTGAAAAGACTCCAATGTATATTTTATTTGCAGGAACTAGTATCCTGAGAGCCTCCCTCAGGTGTGTGCAGCCATTCTCAGATACTTGAGCGAGACCTCAGAATCTCTTTCAGGTACTTGTAGCATATTGTCTATGAGTTACGATTGACTTTGATCTGATTTATATAGGAATAAGTTCTGATTTTCATCATTAATATGATAATACTAAAAGCTACCTTTAATCAGACCCTGGAAAGTGTTTGATATGTACTATCTAAGTTAATTCTTACAACATATCTGCAGGGTAAGGATTATCCTCCTCACTTGCAGATGTACCACCTGGATTTAAATGAGTTTATGTAATTTGTTGCCCCACATCGTGGACAGCAAGTGGCTGAGCTGTGATTTAAGCCTAGATGTGCCTGAGTCCAAAGCGTGTGTCCTTTGCATTGAACTACAGAGCCGTGGCGCTCTCAAACACATGGTCACTGTGCCACATACTTGTCTCTGATAGATATTGAGTGGCATACCAGTGTAAACCCCTCTGCTAGGGGCTGGCGGTACAAGAATGAACAAAACATGGTTCCTTAAGGATTTAAGAGTTCAGAAGAAAAGACAAATGAATACGTGGGACTTACAATGTGAAGAGGGTCTGACTGATGTGTAATTGGGAGGGTCTGGATTAGGTAAGACATTGGAGGAGGTGTTGCCTTAGGTGAATTCTGAAGAATGAGTAGGCATGAGTCAAGTAATGGGTGGGGCAGAGGTGGGAGAGAAAGATGTCCTAGGGAAAAGGCACAGCATTTGGGAAGATCTGCAAGGAGAGAGATAGAGGCATATTTGGGGACCTGTAAGCAATTCAGTATGTTTGGGGCGTGTAGAGAGGAGAGAGTGGAGAACATGCAGCTTTGGGGTGAAGGTAAGGAAGTTGGGCTTTATCATAGTGGATATTTATATTGATTAAGGATGGGACTGAGTTTAGAGAGGGACAAGGGAGCTAGAGAGAAGTAGAAGTCATGGACCAGGGAGGCCAGGCTGAATGGAAAAGCAGAGGAGTCTGGAGGAAGTCGATAATTTGAAACTGGTTCAGAAGAGACTGGCACATACCTTGCCAGACTTCTCATTGTCCCATGTGTCACATCCTGACCTGCAGTGGATATGAAACTGTAGAATCAAAAATTGGACATTGGGGACTTCCTGGTGGTGCAGTGGTTAAGAATCTGCCTGCCAGTTCAGGGGACACGGGTTCTATCCCTGGTCCAGGAAGATCACACATGCTGCAGAGCAGCTAAGCCCGTGTGCGACAATTACTGAGCCTGCTCTCTAGAGCCCGCGAGTTACAACTACTGAGCCTACGTGCCGCAACTACTGAAGCCCGTGCACCTAGAGCCTGTGTTCCGCAACAAGAGAAGCCACCGCAGTGAGAAGCCTGCGCACCTCAACGAAGAGTAGCCCCCGATTGCCGCAACTAGAGAAAGCCTGTGCGCAGCAACGAAGACCCAACGCAACCAAAAATAAATAAATAAATTTATTAAAAAAATTGGACATCTTTCACTGGCTTATTATATTTCTCTCTCCATCCAGTATGAACCAAGGACTTACAAGAACAGTTTCTGAACCCTGTTTATTCAGAATCTTCTCCACCCATTTTTCTCAAGAGTTAGTCATTGCCAGAAACTGTGGAGTTGTGCTTACTTCAGCAGCACGTACACTAAAATTTAAACCGTGGAGCTGAGCCAGCATGAATCCTGACAGTATGAGTGAGGTTGGAACACCTGAGCCACGTAAGGTCCAGAGGGCAGGTAGGCAACCAGGATATCTCTGTGTTAGCCAGGGCATCTTGACAAGACAAGAGCTGAATGAAGAATCATTTTTCCTTCAGAGGCATATGGTGTTTATATGGGGAGGACAATGCCCAGGGATTCACTAGAACTTTAGGGAGAGCACTGAAGTTTTGGTTACAGATAAAGGGGACTTACTTGGTGCTGCCATATCTTCTAGGGCAGCAAGGGACAGCTTCACAAAAGGTTGTCTTTTGCCAATAAAAGCAAAATACAACACAACGAAGGACCCGCAAACGATAAGCTAAAGGGAATGATGTGAGTCCAACTTGTGTTTTTACTCCTCATAACTCATTGTTAATATTGTGTTCCTGTTGAGTTCCTGTACTTACCGGATGTAGTAGTATGGAGCCTGGTTGACTTAGTTATGCCTGTTGCATTTGTATAGGTAGCACTTATATCGTGCGCAACGCAGTTCTGAGGACTTTCTATGTAACTCATTTAGTTCTTTTATAATCCTATGAGCTAGGTACTGTTATTATCATCACCTCCAGTTGGCTGATGAAGAAGCTGATGCAGAATAATATGCCTATTTAGAATTTTGAACCCAGGAAGTCTGGCTCCAGAGTCTATGCTTGAAACCTGGAGTTCCTAAGTTTTAATGTGAAGAAGGAATACTAGGGAAGTGTGTTAAAATGCAGAATCCCGGGCTGCACTCTTGTAGGTTCTAATTTAATATGTACAGAGGGGCCTGGGTATTTGCATATTTAACAAGCCCTCAATATGCTTAAGATGGGGGTGCTCCTCAGACCATACTTAGAGAAACACCACTCTAAATCAAACATTAGCCTGTCTCTTGCTGCTGTTGTTGAGACTCTGCGTGTCCCCTGATGTTTCCTACTATCCCAATATACTATTAAATGCAAAGAAGAAAATAATGTGAAAATAATGGCATTTTGAGGATTATCTATGTATCTATCCATCTATAATTTATCTATATATCTTACAGCATTGGTTCTGTCTACATATATAAATCAGTTTGAATGAAACTAGTTTCAAATCAAGTTTTAAAAATTCTGTATGATACCAAGTACCTTTTTGGACTAAATTTTTAGCCGTTTGTTTCTATGCCCCATAGTCCCATTCAGAAATAAATTTGTGATGACTCCAGGAGGAGAAAATCCTCTGTGCTTTTTTACCGGATGCTTTTGTGATCAAAAGGTGTCATTCTTTTATAGTTCCAGTGTTGCAATCAGAACTAATGTTTGCTGTGTGTTAGTCATTTTATTATGACCTTTTAATGCATGGAGCTGGGTTTTGAGAATGTGATCTGACCTATGGCATCTTTCCATTAATTCAAGAATGTCTCTTGTTTCGTCTGAGTTTTACTCTACTTCTGTTAACTCTCTGTTATAAGTTTTACACAATTGTGTCAGAGTAGAGTGAATATTGAAGTCAGTGCAAAACTGATCAGTTGAGAGACACTATTTGGAATCTCATTTTTCTACCTGACATAAGTAAGGTATTATCTGTTTTTCAGTCTTACCTTTATCTAAATGTGGATACTTAGAAAGCACATGTTTTTATTTTTTTATTTTCTTTTTAAAAACTTTATATTGGAATATAGTTGACTTACAATGTTGTGTTAGTTTCAGGTGTACAGCAAAGTGATTTAGTTATACATGTACATGTATCTATTCTTTTTCAGATTCTTTTCCCATATAGGTTATTACAGAATATTGAATAGAGTTCCCTGTGCTATATAGTAGGTCCTTATTGATTATCTATTTTTTTTTACATCTTTATTGGAGTATAATTGCTTTACAATGATGTGTTAGTTTCTGCTTTATAACAAAGTAAATCAGTTATACATATACATATGTTGATTATCTATTTTATATATAGTAGTGTGTCTATGTTAATCCCAACCTCCTAATTTATCCATCCCAGAAGGCACATGTTTCTAGGTTAACACTAAAATTCACATCCACTTGGCAAAAAAAAAAAAAAAAAAAATTAGAAAATCATCACCAGTTGTTACAACTAAGCCCTCTAAATTGATAAAGGTCCTGGACAGTCTTGTCCTCTCCCTCAAGGTTGATGCCCTTTGACCTATAATGGAGGGCAGCTTTCCTGGAACAACTCCTGCCCACCTCTTTAATTGAGTAAGAGAAATGATGTGAGAGACAAGAGGTTTGGCTTGGAAAAAAATGGGAGAAGGGCATGAGATTAGCTAGAGACTAGAGCAAAGGCACATTAACAAGGGCAGGAGAGGCTCAGACTGCCCAGTGCACCAAAGGAAGCTGCAGTTAGAGAGTGAGAAGAAAAGGGAGGAGCTTTAAATGAATGAAATGTGAATTCCTTTCCATATTCTCCTTTTATTCTCCAGTGGACTCACAATCCCATGGACTAACAATCTCTCCTCAGAAGCAGCTTTTTTCTCTGACTGTCTTTCTCTATGTGACCCTGTTCCAGAAAGTTGTGCACCTCTGGGTCTAAACATTGTAGAAGGACCAGTCAGTTTCTCCCATTTTCCTACTGAAGCTTTGTTCTGTCTAGGTAGCCAGGGTAGACCTAACCTAACTCATAAACTTTCCTGTAAGGACACAATTATTTTTTGTTTGTTTCTCCTCCTCATATTGAGGGTGTGTGGTAGAAGTAAATAATTTTCAAAAAGAAATAATGGACTTGTGCTTCTGTTCAAGATAGAGAAACTGGGACCAAGTTTACCCTTCACCCTGAAACAATGAGAAAAAAAAAACAGGAAAAATATATGAAACAAAGGTTATTAAGACATTGGAGATGAGGCAAATTAAGGAAAGTGATACCTGCAAGGTGGGGATCAAACAAGGTAAGCTCTAAAATTGCCCCAGCTTACTGCTCTGAATGAGTTGTCAGGTTGCTGTGTAGGGAGGGGTAACCCATGTTGGTCCAGTGGACCCCGTGAGTTGGGGAGATGGAACTGACAGGCTGGAGAGACAAAGGCAGAGTTTGCAGGGCAGAGTTCTGGAGAGGAGAAACTGCAAAGGAAAGAAGCTCAGAGGCCTACAGAGCTTTAAGTTTTAAGCAGAATGTTGATGAGCATATGTGTGTGAGAAAACTACTCTTGGCTGTGGAAAGAACTTCCAAAAAGATTAGGAAGAAATTTCCAGGAGCTCACATAGGACTGGGAATAGTACTGTTCCCATCAGCCAGATTGGAAAACATAATTCACGGCACACTGGATAGAGTACTCAGAAAGATTTTGCCTCAGTAGTGGGGAATAATTAACCCAAGACTAAATGTGCTGCTCTAGTCTTGCCCAATAAATCTCAAAAATATGACTTGAAAGTATCAAATTGTTTTCAAGTAATGTAACTGTGTCTCAGAACAAAACTCAAAGATATTTATAAGAATGCAAAAATATCCAGCACACACCACAGGAAAATTCAAAATGTGTGGCATCTATTAAGAAGTTACCAGGCATGCAAAGAAGTGGGAGGATATGACCCATATTGAGGACAGCAAAATAGAATTGGCCTAGATATTAGAATTAGCAGACAAGGACATTAAAACAGTTATTATAATTATATTTCATAGTCTAAGAGCTAGAGGAAAGACTATTTCATAGTCCAAGAGCTAGAGGAAAGCTGGAAGATAAAAGAAGGCCCAAACTGAACTTGCATAGATGAAAACTGTGTCTCAGATGAAAAACACACGGTAGTGGGATTAGCAGTAGATTAGATACTGCAAAAGAAAAGACTAGTGAACTGGAAGACATTGCAATAGAAAGTGTCCAAAATGAAAGATAAAGACAAAAAGGAATAAAAAGTAAATAAACAAAGCATCAGTGAACCATCAATTACCTATTAGAACAGCTAAAATTTTAAAAAATTGAGTATGCTGAATGTTGGCAATTTCTTAAAGAACTGTATGATCCAGTGATTCCACTCCCAGGTATTTGCCCAAGGGAAATGAAGCCTTGTGTTCATACAAAGACTTGTTCATAAATGTTCATAGAAGGTTTATCTGTAATAGCCCAAACTGGAAACAACCCAAATGTCCATCAACAAATGAATGGATAATAAATTGATCCATTTTATGGTATATCCTAAAATAAACACTACTTATTAATAAAAAGGAAAGAAGCTAGAGAAAAATATAGTGCATACTGTATGAGCCCATTTATTTAAAATTCTAGAAAATGCAAAGTAATCTCTAGTGACAGTAAGCAGATCAGTGATTGCCTGAGTCCAGGACAAAGGGCGGCAGGTAAGTGTGATAGTGAAGGATTAAAGAGGGGCATAGGAAACTTTTGAGGGTAATGGATATACTCATTTTCTTGGTTGTATTGATGGCTTTTGGGTGTATACGTATGTCAAAATTTAACAAATTGTACACTTCAAATATGTGTCATTTATTGCAGGTCAGTTATACATATAATAAAGCTATTTTAAAAAATCACTTTTTCCAAACTATGAACCATATACCTTATAGGAGACTCTAGAATCACTTAAAAATAAGATAAAATGGGAAATTATTTGTTCTTAAATAATTGGTAAGAGAGGCCTTTCCTTCCAATCAAAACCCATTCTCTGGATTCTGGACCTTGGAGAGCTGAGAAGAGGCCAGAGGCGTGGTCTCTAGGCTGTGCTAGCTTAAGCTGCCCACTGGGTCAATACCCAGGAGAAAATCTCAGGGCCATCTTAAAGGGGATAGTCAGAGTGTACAGAACTGAGCAGATGTGCCAAGAGTGGGGAGATGACAGAATAGAGAAGAAATGGAGAGGGTTGTGGTCCCAAGAAGAGCATCAGTCTGGAAGCCACATGGGCAGGGCTAGAATATAGTCTGAAGGTCAGTGAGAGGAAACCAAGGGGATGAACAGGATTAAACAGAGGTGAAAAGAGGCAAATGCAGGCACAGGCCAAAGTGGGAGCTTCTGGTGAGTCACCCCTTTGGACTTCCTCTGGTCAATGTTTAATGAGTTTTGCAGGTGTGAGGCAAAGCTTAGAAGCAAAAGAAATGCACTCATTCAACCGTTGTAAGGCATTACATAATTAATAGAAATCTTTTTTTTGCATAGGTTATGGCAACATACAGGAAAGAAAAGGAATCTAAAATGTGTTTATTTAAATGTCAGTGGAAGAAGGTGCTCAGAAAGTGTGTTTTCAGGACTACCACAGGGTTCCATTAAGGAATTTCCATTGGTCTGGGCTATGAAATAGAAGAATTTTTAGTCTGTATATACCAGCTGGCACTCGGCAAAGGTGCATAGTTAGGTGTGATAGTTTATTAGTAATGCTTTATATTTGTGTAGTATTTTAGAATTCATAAAATTCTTTCACATATGTTTTATCTTGCTCATGTAGGGATTCCATTTTTTATTAGAATGATTAATTACTCCACTGATAAAGATTAGTTATTAATATATACCAAATAATTTATGAAGTAAATTTCAGGGTGGGCAAAATAACAAGAAAGATTCATTGTGGGCCATTAGCTAGGTTTAGAAATCATCAAATTAGAAATTATTGAACCTGCATTGTCCAATATAGCAACCACTGACCATGTGTTTTTTTTTTAATTTAAAATGATTAAAATTCAATAAAATTAAAAATTCATTCCTCAGTCATAGTACCCACATTTCATGTGCTGCTCAATATGGCTAGTGGCTACCAGCTTGGATAGCACATTTCCTTCTTTGCAGGAAGTTCTACTGGACAGTACTGATCTAGACAAATTCCCTCCTGTTTTCAGTGGCTGAAAACACATTTATTATCTTGAGTTTAATTTCAGGGTTGAGGAATTTGAGGCCCAGAGAGGTTAAATGATTTACACAAAGTCGCACAAGAAAAGCCTGAAAATGAACCCACATCTCCTAACTTCCGTGCAAGTGATCATTTCAGTACCCAAATTTTAACTTGTATTGTTACCAAATAGGGTCCTGTTGCTCGTTACTTACAAAATCAAAACTCAGAAATGTTGATAGACTGGAAAGTCACCTTTAATCAGAATGCCAGCAATCTGGGGAGATGGTGGACTCAGTGTCCCCCAAAAACCACCTCCCAAGATTCCACTCAGCCATGAAAGTTTTGAAGGGAAGAAGGGAAGTAATCTCAGTTAATCTTTGAGATGGGGGGTCAGAGTCGTTGCCATCCCCCACCGCATGCAGGCTGGTATGATCTTCCGCTAGATGTTATCTTGTTCACACAGTTTGGTCGCACAATTTGTTCAGGAGATTACTGAAGGGGAAGCTAGGGAAGAGACCTAGTCATCTCTTACTTACCTATTCTTCATTTCTACTTCTTTGATTCTTTCATTTCTTCTTCTTGTCAGAAAGAACCGACAAGTTAGGCAAGGTATTGTGTGATTAAAAGATTTGAAAAGTGTGCTTGGACCGGAGATGAGTAGAGCGTGGGGCTGCCTGGTTTAAAAGTTAGTTACGTGAGCTTCCCTGGTGGCGCAGTGGTTGAGAGTACGCCTGCCGATGCAGGGGATGCGGGTTCGTGCCCCGGTCCGGGAAGATCCCACATGCCGCGGAGCGGCTGGGCCCGTGAGCCATGGCCGCTGAGCCTGTGCGTCCGGAGCCTGTGCTCCGCAACGGGAGAGGCCACAACAGTGAGAGGCCCGCGTAAGGCAAAAAAAAAAAAAAGTTTGTTACGATACAGCTTTGCTACAGTGACAAGCAAAGGGGCTTCATGCTGAGGGCGGTTTCCTGCAAAGAGCTACTTACAGTATGTCTGCTCATAAATAAGAGAGGGTTGGATATATTCAAACTGGCAAGTAATCAAGCAATCATTTAAATATTTTTTGTATTCTACACTTATATTTGAAGTTAGGCAGAGCTAAAGTCCAGAAATTTTACTTCAAACAGAACAATGATGTCACACTATGAAGACATGATCTGGAGGAGCTTGGGAGCGTTCCAGTTTCTCTGTTCTGTCCCTTTATACAAGCTCTGGTCAATCTTCTGTACTCCATGCTGGGACCAGACAGTTTGTTCTTAGGTTAACAGCAAAATAGGCAGAGCTGCCCCCTCTCAAGACACCCTGGGAGCGCCAGGTGGTAAAGGGCCTGGATTTTCAAAGGTTGCTCAGCAGGGCTTTGAAAATTAAAGAGAGCCCAGATGCGATGTGGGGAAAGCATGCTATTACATTTGAGAAGGTACAGCCTTTCACCTGGGTGAATTCTTGATGAAACAGCAAAGCGAGTCATTAACCAGTAGGCTGTCGATGAAGTTGAGACCCAGATTTTCCTTGGATCAGCTGCAATGCCAATAATTTAACCACCCGAAGAAACTATGGGTGGACCCTTGGTAAACCCTTGGACCCATTTTTATTATAGTCTTAGAAACCCTTTTTTTTTGGAGGGGGGGTACTTTCCTGGTGGTCCAGTGGTTAAGAATCCGTCTTGCAATGCAAGGGGTGCCAGTTCGATCCCTGGTCAGGGAACTAAGATCCCACATGCCGCGGGGCAACTAAGTCAACATGCCGCAACTACTGAGCATGTAAGCCACAACTAGAGAGCCCGCATGCTGCAACTACAGAGCCCACATGCTCTGGAGCCCACGCACCACAACTAGAGAGAAGACCGCGCACTGCAACGAAGAGCCCACACGCCGCAATGAAAGATCCTGCGTGCCGCAACTGAGACCTGTTGCAGCCAAAAAATAAATAAATATATTTTTTTAAAAAAAACAACAAATGTTTTCTTATTTTCTTCCTGAAAATAGGTAGAGAAAGGAGTAGATGTATATTGAAGAGTTCCTGATGAAATTCAATGGCACTTTAAAAAAAAACAACCCATTATGCAGGGTCATTTGGGAAGGTCAATGCTCTATAGCCCCTTTATTGGTCTCAGGGAAAAGTGATCACTTCCACATTTGAATTTTGGTAAAAGTTGTTTTTCCTGGACCACTGTTAAATTTCATCCAGCTTTTGGCAGGAATTGCCTTCCTGGACCCTGCTGGAGTGCTGGCTGACATGTTACATCTTCCACGGAGCAACAACTGTTCTATCAAATTCTGGGAGAGCAGCCTATTTTTGTTACCAGACGCTAGAGGATGCGTGACATGTCATTAACCTTCAAAACTGGCTCTACACATGAGTATTGTCAACAGATGGTGACTCTGATTCTCCCTCTCTCCTCTCCCTGTCTTCTTCCCTCATCTCCATGATATCTTCTGGTACAGAATGCTCATTGGTTTCAAAGGGAAATTTGTGTGTGTGTGAAACAGACATTGTGGAATGTGGAACAAGGACTGGAGCAAGGTTTCTTATATTTATGATTGAGGATTATAGAAATCAAATGGCAGAATAAACCACCAATACTGTTCATATGCAAAGACAGGCCAATAGCAATGAAATGAACACCTCTACTGAGCGTCAGGCTGTTGAGTACCAGGGAAGATGGCTGGGGCGCTGGATGGAAGAACTGAAAGCCAGCATTGGACTTAGATTTACGTCTAACCAGTTAACTTTCAAAGCTCTCATTTTGCCTTTTTCATTTTTATCAGTGGAAATCAATAGTAATTAGGACATTAATTATCAACAACCCAAAACATATCCTTGAAAAGAGGAAGTTAATTGATTCATTCAGCAAATGTGTATAGCATGTTTGCAATATACCAAGCACTATGCTAGGCTCTAGCGATAATACAAGAAAGAAACCAAAGTGCCTGTCTGGAGGAGGAAGACCAGTAAACAGAGGGCTATAATATAGCTCTAATAACTTCCCATGGAAATACAGATGAGGAAAGGCAGAAGGCCACAACTAATGACACAAGGGTGCCATGGGGTGCAGTTCCAGAGGGCATAAAAAAAAATGTGGTAAATGTGTCACATCTTCCCAAAGCATCCATTTTTGTTTGTTTGTTTTTGGTTTTTTTGCGGTATGCGGGCCTCTCACTGTTGTGGCCTCTCCTGTTGCGGAGCACAGGCTCCAGACGCTCAGGCTCAGCGGCCATGGCTCATGGGCCCAGCCGCTCCATAGCATGTGGGATCCTCCCGGACCGGGACACGAACCCGTGTCCCCTGCATCGGCAGGCGGACTCTCAACCACTGCACCACCAGGGAAGCCCCCAAAGCATCCATTTTATCTCACTGGAAATTTAAACTCTCTTAAAATAAAACATGGTTAAAAAGTAGAAATAAATTTTCAAATAAACTTCTTTCATTTAGCCCAGTTACTGGTTCATTCTCTATTCTCCTAATGAAGACTTTTAGGAAAAAAAAAAATTGAGATCATGGGCCTAGGACATGATTATCAGCTTTCTGTCCAGGAGTCACTGAAGCCCTATAAGCCCTTTAGTGCCACTTTGCCCTCAGGGTTAGAGGTATCCAGCATCACACTCTTTTACATTCATATAACACTAAAAGTGCATTTAAAAAGTGCATTCAGTGGATTTTGCAAATCACAGTGAACCAGTGTGCCGTCCCCACACTGGTAAGAGATGAGGGAAGTGAAGCTCTGTAAGATTAATTCAAGAGCAATTCACTTCAGTGACTTTTTTCAAAGTCACAGAGCTGTAAAGTGACAGAACCAGACTTCATCTTGGGTTTACTGACACCAAATCTATTATTCTTTCTACTAAATCATACTGCCTCTCTTTGCAATAATTAAAAACAGGAAGACGTAGGTCAAGGAGCTCTAGCCTTTTTGTGGCTCATATCCATTTCCTTGCTATATCACTTTGTGAATGGAGAGTGAAAAGAGGAGGAGTAGACCTTGGGTGATGCTAAAATGAGGGTCTTGAGAGTCTGGGTGAGACAGAACACTCCACTTAATATCTGGGAACCCTTAGGAAAAACAGCGTGGAAGGTAATGAAGGGGGAGCTTGGTTAAGTAGGGAGTGTAGTGGTGACAGTTTAGGGATCTATCATGAAAGATTTCAAGATCTGTTGCTAGATTTTGAATCACTGGTTAGGTGACCTTGATGCACATTTTAGTCCTTGTTCTCCTGTTAATGCCTCATGACCTTGGGCTTGCTGTTTTGACTTTTCCATTCATCAAAACTGAAGTACAGTGCTATATAAACTAGCTAACACTGGTGAAACTTTGGAAGGATATTTCATCAGGAAAATGTTTAAGATTCACATCTTAAATTAGGTTATCTGAAAGTATCATGAGCCACATTGATGCTTATTAAAAAGCAAATGAGGCTAAGATACATATTATCAATACCTGGCAATTTCTGAATTGCTTAAATATTTCACATGTATCTCTGTCAACAGATGAAACAAGGCACTTATAATAATTGCAGATTGATTAATATCATAAACTCTTATGATTTAAGATTTAAATTTTTAAGGCTGACACTAAGAAGTGATGAGCTAAAGGAAGCCACAGTATGCCTGCCAATTATTGTTGGCAGGAAATGGAATGACTCATCCTGAACATGTGCTTTCATTGCCTGGGACAATGGGGCATGATGAAAATGTTCAACTTCTTGAATATTGTGGACATTTTTGTCATTCAGTTTGTAGGAGACGGTTGAAATGCAACCACAGACTAATAAGAATGCCAAAGTGCCCCAATGCTTTTGTGTGAGAAAACTGATGATAAACATTGGGAAAAAGACATGGATTGTTTCAAAATAGTCAACAGATGTGCTATGGACTAAAAGAGACTATGTGTGATGGGTCCCAGAAAAGTAGAGGTGGAGAAATTCCAGAATTTAGGAAGGAAGTGTAATATTGCTGATGGAAGGCGTGACCCATAACCAAGAGGGAGGGAGTAGGATTAGTTGCTGGGGAGAAGTAAACAAATGTATTTTGGTTGCAGGAGAATGGGAACATTTGTGAAGTTCTTCCTAATGCAACTCTGATAGGATATCATCTCCTGTCTGGTATCTCATTCTGTAAAAATATCTGACAAATATAGAGGAAAAAAGGTATTAACTTGGTTTAACCTCCATGGAATGGTCCAGAGTTACTGGGAAACTTACAAGGACTTGGAGGCGTGTGTGGGACCGGGCAGTATATGGGAAATCTCTGTACCTTCCACTCAGTGTTGCTGCAGATATAAAACTGCACTAAAAAATTATCTATTAAAGAAAACAAAAAAAAGAAAAGGACTGAGAGTTGTTGACCAAGTCTGATCGAGGCCATACTGGTTTGGCGAAAGGATAGTAACTGAAGCTCAGGTTTTATTCTTAACTGGTTCTATAACCTGAAGTAGGTTTGCTTTCTGGCCTTGTGTTTCTGTATCTATTAACGAGAAGGTTCCCTAGATTATCTTCAAGGTCTTTTCCAGCTGGAAAATGCTGTGATTCATGTGAGGAGAAATATCTGTGTACACACAACAGTCTCAGAAGGAAGCACAGTTTTGCCAACAGATAAATACCTTGAGTCATTTTACCATTTCCCCAGGAAAATCTACCCTCTGTTATTATAGGTTTGCACTAACAGGTGTGCTGTTGATGGGTGGGGTATGAACTGAAGGACATGATTATTGTGAGTGGGGAAAGAGGATATAGATGAAGAGGATTAGTCATGAAAGTTGTGCCGGGGATCACTTTTCACTGTAACCTTAGCCATACTGTCCACAGGGGGATCCTAGATTTGCATTTTCTCATTCGATTTGCAGCCCAGAAAACGTTTGTTCAGTTGGGGCCCGTTTTATAAAAAGTGTGCTACACACGTCCAGAACTGTAAAAGGAAAACGCAAGAGGTGGGTAACCGGAGTCTTGTGGTTTGTTCCACAATGGAGTGGATGTTATGTATTCTCCCATAGTCTGCAGAGATGCAGGCAGACGATGCCCTTGAAGGCAAGCTCGCCTTTTCCTGCATACATCCCTAATAACACCGCAGTGAATGTTGCAAGAAAATGATGCAGTGTAAAGTCATGCTAAAGCCAAAGGAGCCTTGTGTAAACAAATCCTTGCAGAGATCTTGGATGATCTCTAAATACTCTCCCGATTCATTCACTCAAACATTAGAGCATCTGTTTGTGAGCCAGAGAGTTTTTCATTTGGAATCATGACACTCTGCAGGCAGTAACACGGAAGAAAGTCTTTTTATCTCAGCTTTCAAAAAGCTCCATTAGGCAGATCCTTTTTCTTCTTTTCCAAACAGACCCCTGATTATTTGGGAGGAGGTAGGTTCTTGACAAGTGCTCTTCCCAATGGCACTGCATTGTAATTCAACCCCCAGTAACTTGACCAGCTTTTGACATTATCAGATTGGAAGAGAGGAGCAGTGCAGCCTGAGGCTCTGGCCACAAGGTGACTGTTAAGAGCAGAGCCCTGCTGCAGCCTCTCTGTGGGTCCTCACCTCCCAACGGCTCATTTCAATTTTTATGTTAGAGCTGCATGTAGAGACCTATCAGATAGCACAAGAAACAGATGTTGGTTGCTTGACTCAAAGCTCTAAGGTTTCAGAATATATGAAAACTGGTATTTATGTGGCATTTATCTCACAGCTTCTGGGATGGTTTTGATTTCAGATTATTTTTCTTGGTCTTCAATATTGAAAATGTGCTTTTTTTATATCAGTGGTTCTCAAACTTCAATGTACATTATAATCATCCGAGGGTGCTTATTAAAAATGAAGATTCACATGCCCTTTGCCCAGAGATTCTGATTCAAAACATCAGAGATAGGGCCAGACATTTTTATTTGATGCTTAAATCTTTTTATTGAGTTGTCAAATACCCATGGTAAAGTGCTCTCAAGTTCACAGTTCAATGAAGTTTTAAAAGACTTCATAGTTTTTGAACCGTTTTAGGTTTACAACAAAATTGAGAGGGACGTATAGAGATTCCCCTTAACCCTCCTACCCCAACACATGCCTCCCGTATCACCAACATCGTTCACCAGAATGGTACATGTTTTACCAAGGTTGAACTCACCTTGACTCATCGTAATCACCCAAAGTTTATAGGTTACTTCAGAGTTCACTCTTGGTGGTGTACGTTCTGTGGGTTTGAACAAATGTATAATGACATATATCCGTCATTCTAATATTATACAGAGTATTTCCACTGCTGTAAAAATCCTCTGTGCTCTGCCTATTCATCTCTCCAACCCCCCAACCCTGATCTTTTGTCTCCATAGTTTTACATTTTCCAGAATGTCATATAGTTGGAATCATATGTATGTAGCCTTTTCAGATTGGCTTTTTTCAATTAGTAATATACACTTAAGACTCCTCCATTACTGCGTAGCTTGATGGCTCATTTCTTTCTAGCCCTGAATAATATTCCGTTGTCTGGGTGTAGGAAAGTTTATTCATCCATTCACCTGCTGAAGGGCATCTTGTTTGCTTCCAAGGTTTGGCAGCTATGAATAAAGCTGCCATAAATATCCATGTGCAGGTTTCTGTGTAAACATAAGTTTTCAATTCTTTTGAATAAATGCCTAGGTTCTTTTTTTTTTTTTTTTTTTTTGGTACGCGGGCCTCTCACTGTTGTGGAGCACAGGCTCCGGACACGCAGGCTCAGCGGCCATGGCTCACGGGCCCAGCCGCTCCGCGGCATGTGGGATCTTCCCGGACCGGGGCATAAACCCGTGTCCCCTGCATGGGCAGGCGGACTCTCAACCACTGCGCCACCAGGGAAGCCCAATGCCTAGGTTCTTGATTGCTGAAACATATGGTAAGATTATGTTTAGTTTTATGAGAACCACCAAACTGTCTTCCAGAGTGGCTGTACTATTTTGTATTTCTACCAGCAATGAATGAGAGTTCTGTTGCTCCCCATCCTTGCCAGCATTTAGTGTTGTCAGTGTTCTGGATTTTGACCATTCTGACTGGTGTGTAGTGATATCTCATTGTTGCTTTAATTTGCATTTCTCTGATGACAAATGAGGTGGAGCATCTTTTCATATACTCATTTACCGTCTGTATATCTTCTTTGATAAGGTGTCTGTTAAGGTGTTTGGCCCGTGTTTTAATTAGATTTTTGTTTTGTTATGATTGAGTTTCACGAGTTCTTTGTGTATTTTGGATAACAGTCCTTTATCAGATATGTCTTTTGCAAATATTTTCTCCCAGTAAGTGGCTTGTCTTCTAATTCTTTTGATACTGTCTTTAGCAGAGCAAAAGCTTTTAATTTTAATGAAATCCAGCTTATCAATTATTTCTTTCATGGATCTTGTCTTTGATGTTGTATTTAAAAAGGCATCCCCATACCTGGGGCGGGTTCCTTTCAGGAGTCTCTGCTCCAGTAAGCTGTGACTCCCTTTATTCTCCTACCTGTCTCTCCAGTCTTGAGGGCAGCAGTTTGCCCTGTGTCCTCCCCTCTCTTATGGATCCAAGAAGAGTTATTGCTTTTTCAGTCTGTTCAGCTTTTTACCTGTTTTTAGTAAAAACAGAAGGATGGAGTGGCAAATTCCAAGCTCCTGACATGAAGAACCAGGAACCAGAAGCCTTCCAGTTCACTGAATTTTCACATACGTCTATATCTGTGTATACACAGCCACCACCAAGATAAAGCTGTGGAATGTTCCAACACCCCAGAATGTTTGCTCATGCCCCTTCCCAGGCCAACCTTACCCCACCCTGTCCTGAGATAACCACCATTTTAACGATTCCAAGAGTTTGCAATTTTAACCAGTAGCTCAAGTGAGCTGGACTTATATGTCTTTCTTCATCTTTTGAAAATAAGTGGATTTAGTGCCATGGTCAGGAAAAACTCACCTGTAGTTCTGAGGCTGAAACTATTCGATAGTAGAAATAGTCACATAATTAATAAACTTAACACCCCTATCAAAAGAACCTTCCCTGGAGATCTAGGAAACCCTAAACCCAGAGGAGGCGGCCAGGCACAGAAAGTCATGCCTAGAATGTGACTGGTGAAAAGAAGACTGATGAAAAAGTAATGCTAGGGTGTTTGGTGGTGTCCTATGAAAACAACCTTGAAAGTAGGAAGTTTTAATATCTGTCAAGCGCTGCTATCCAGGTGGAGGGTATTTTGATCCCGTAAAACCTATTTCTCTAGCTAGAAACAGTAATAGTTAATATTGTTAGAGCATCTTAATTCTCACAACAACCCTATTAAAATAAACTTTTCCCAGAAAACCACTATCAGTTCTTTAGTTAGAAATATAACGCTGAACATTTTTGGACTGTTTCCTGTAGGTCTGTTGTGCTTAGTGCTTTAGATGGATTGTCTTTTTTTCATTATTTCCGTATTCAGAAGAGAGAAATAAGCACTAGTGAGCTTTCCCAAAGTCACTAATAGGTGGTAGATGAGCTTTGAATCCAACCCTAGTCTCAGCCATATCCTAATCACTTAGCTTCTGTGCTGGACTCTTTCCCTAGAGAAAAACAACCCATTAATTTCTTCGCTTGGTGGAACTCTGATGTCTTCAGACTATGCAGTTTACTTCATTTTAATATAAGTCTTTTGATGGCACATTTGGAGGTCTGAGTATTCGTGACCATCAGAAGGCATAAACTCCTACTAGGAGATAACTTCCAACTTAGGTTCATAAACTGGCATTCTGGTTTTACACATCAGAATCTTGTGAGTTTGAGCAATGTGTAAGTGGGCCCCTAAAGGGCTGAACAGCTCTGTGTACCATGATTAAAATTAAGTTTCAGAACTTGAAAACCTGAGGATAATAGCTGACCTCAGATAATCCATGGTATTATCAGCAAACTAAGTTTCATCTCCTAATTAATTCCCTGCTCCAGGCCCACAAGAGTTTCTTTCTGTACTAAAGGATTTATACACTTACTTTTTCTTACTTCACTTGAAAATTCCAAAGAAGGAATATAGATTCAAGAGAAAAATGTATTCTTTCTTTGCTTTCGTCATTAAAATATACATACAAGGATGGTGAATATTAGTATTTAAAGATCTGGTCCCACTGTTTTATTGGTTGTACCATAAAATTTAGTGAAAAAAATAAATCACCTCAAGGATTCCTAGGCAGGCCTATTTTCTTTTGGAAACAAGAGTTACAGATGCCATAGTCTCCCCTCATGAATAACTCCAATTCTTTTTGCTTAAGCAAAATCCAAGTGTATTCTCATAAACAGCTGACCAATAGGTCTTTTTTTTTTTTTTTTTTGCTTTCAATCACATTTTAGCTCAGAGCATACATGCTCCTTTTTAGATAGGTCTTTTATCACTCACAGAGAAGGAACAAATGCCCTTTTCACTGTAACATCTTCCCTTAGCTTTAACCTTGAACTCCATCTATGGGATCTGGCATTCATCAGTATAAAGGGCAGTTTCATCGCATTGTCAGCAGTAACTCTATAGCATCAGGCTACTAATCCTTTTGGGTCTATACACGTTAAGGTAAATGCACTCTTATGGCCTGTGAAGCAATATGATAGGGACTTAGGAGCTCCCATATCCATTTAGAATTTATTCAGACATCTAGTTGTTATTCCACTAGAATGTATGCTCCATGAGTACAGGGATTTTTATCTGTTTCTGATCACTGTGTTTACTAGTATCTGGTACATAATAAGTACTCAATAAATATTTATTGAATGAATTGATTTATCCGTCCATCCTTCCAATGATTACCACCCCTCAGGTAAGGTACATGCATCTTTAGGTGCATAGAAGGAAAAATATTGGTTTCCTCTAAGATGACTAAAAAGCAGCTCCCCTGCTCTGCCATTTCACACAGCTCGAACAAGTACTAAAGTATATCCGACTACTGCATTTTTCTCTTTATTTAGCCATCCTGCTGCCAAAAAAAAAAAAAGTTATTCTTCTGATGCAGATCATTTAAGCGACTGTATATTTGCCAAACAGCAGTTTTGGTAAATTTTCACTCAGCAGCACCGGTTTGTTCCTTTTTTATAAGTTTATTTATTTATTTATTTTTGGCTGTGTTGGGTCTTTGTTGCTGCAGGTGGGCTTTCTCTAGTTACGGCGAGCGGGGGCTACTCTTCGTTGCAGTGCACGGGCCTCTCATTGCGGTGGCTTCTCCTGTTGCGGAGCACGGGCTCTAGGCGCGCGGGCTTCAGTAGTTGTGGCACGCTGTCTTCAGTAGTTGTGGCTCGAGGGCTCCAGAGCACAGGCTCAGTAGTTGTGGCGCACGGGCTTATTTGCTCCTTGGCACATGGGATCTTTCCGGACTGGGGCTTGAACCCGTGTCCCCTGCATTGGCAGGCGGATTTTTAACCACTGTGCCACCAGGGAAGTCCTGGTTTATTCTTTTTTAATTCCAGCTTTCATTCATGGAAATACCAATTCATCTATTATTATTCAATAACCAAGGGAGTTATTTACCCCTGAAATGAGTTTGATTTACTAGTACGATAGGTAAGTCATGAACAGAGGAATTACTCTTTGAAAGGGCACTTTTCCATTGAATGGATATTTAAAATCTGTTGGATTAAAGGAAGGATGGGAAGATAATGGCAGAGAGGACTTTTATGCAGCTCAGGTCCCACCCAGCTTCCCCTGTTCCACCAAGTAGCGATGTTGGTGATCACATCCCGTCTCTATCGAGCACTGCTATTAGGTCATAAGCAAATAGAGATAGATGGCTAGCTGTGTCTGGGTCTCCATGGGTCATTTTTGATTGTTAACTGTTGCAACTCTCACCACCTAACTTCAACCCCATCACTTCCTCTCTGGTGTATCCTTTATCAAGTTTCATTGCCTGGGAGCTCTAGGATACCACTCTAATACATGCCACCTTGTGTTGTTGAATCCTGCACAGACCTGGAAGATGAGCATATTCTTAGATGTACTAAACAATTCTGCTTGGAGCAAAGGAGGTGCCCAAGGCTAGACAAGGGGAACAGGAGTTCAGTAACTCCATGCCCTGACTGGTTGTCATTGAGGCCACTGTTGCCACAGAAATGGGGAAATGCTTAAATTCCAAGTCTTATTTGCAAATCCCAAGGCTTTTCCTTCACTGACAGTGGAAGTAATTATGCCAATAGCTCAAAGACATATTCTTATGGAATCTTATATGTCAAACTCCTTGCAAAGCCAAATCTTCATGGATCATTGAAGTTAATTAATATTGAGTGGTAATTGCTGCTGAAAATTCAGGGCTTCGTGTATGGCAGGATTTCATTTGATCATTACTGTGGGGTTAGGTTAGTAGATTAGCGCAGGCTGGGACGTGTTGTTCACAATGATGAAGTGAATGCAATGAAATGGAAGATAGGAACATTATTACCGTAGAATGCTATGTTAGCCTGCCAGTAAACAAAGTCGGCCTCAGCTTCACTTTACTGACTCTGTGGGGATTCTGCTCTTGGTGTGTGCAGATAAAGCATCTCCTATGGGACCAGGTCTTTTTGGATTTTGAACTCGGATTCCATCATTCATAGGAAAGAACCCTGTGCCAGGCCCACAGTCATATTCACAGACTGCAGTGTCACGGTTAAGAACTCAGATGCCACAGTAAGGCTGCCCAGGGCTCTAAACTAGTTCCTCATTTAAACTAGCTGTATGACCTCAGATAAGTGCCTCAAGCTCTCTGAATCTCTGTAATGTCAGGGGAATGACAGGACTTATTCCATAGGATTGTTAAATAACAAAAATTCAACTGAGTAAATTTAAGGATCAAGTTGTTTATTAAACAATCATGAATTGGGCAGCATCCATCTGGCGACTAGAAAAGAGCTTCACTGGGCTGTAGAAAAGGAAAGGTTTTGTGGAAAGCGGGAGGAAAAGGAAACTATTAGCAAAGAATGGATTGTTTCAGGCAAGGTTGCCCTCCTAAGGGGAACAGAAGGGCCCATGGGCCGGATTACCGCTTTTAGTGCTGACCAGGTAATTCCAGCTTGACTGGTTAAAGGTTACATTCCTGGGGGGTTGAGACTGCAATTAGGTTAGGTATTAAGCACAAGGGACTCCATTTTGGATCTGCTGTCTGCTTTTTAACAGGATTAAATGAGATAATGCATTTGTCATGCTGGCCATTGTACCTGGAATTTGGGAAGTACTCAATAAATCTTAGCCATTATATTATTATTGTTCATTGAGGAAAAGAGTTTGAAAGGGAAATGAGGCTAGAGAAAAGTGGGAGATGGGAGGAATTTTGAGAAAGACAAATTATCTTTATATTTATTCATTTTTAACCAATATTTATTGAGTAATCACTCTGCCATGCTCTATTCTATGCATTTGGAATATGGTAGTGGAAAAAATAAATATTTCTGCCCTTGTGGAGCTTACCATCTACTGAGGAGACAGTTAATAAGCAGTAAACACAATAAATAAAGTATATCGTATGTTAGAATTTGATGTGTCATACAAAAAGAAAAAAGTGAAGTACAGTAAGAGGAATCAGGAGTGCTGAGGGGAGGGGAGTGGGGCTAGGTTAAATCTCGGATTCTGCTCATAACCAAAGTGGGGTAACCCTGCTGTTCAGACTGTGAGCCCTTAATGTGACTGGATTTGTTTCTATCAAGAGCACCAAACAAACGTTGACTGAAAATTCACTCTGTGCCCCACACTGTTCTAAGAGCATCACAGAGGATACTTTTTAAAATTCCAACAACAGACAGACATTGTCATTACCTACATTTTACAGAAGAGAGATCTGAGGAACAGAGAAGTTAAGTAAATTGACAAAGATGACAGAGTTCATTAGTATCAGAACTATGATTCTAGCGCCAGCATTCTGTGCAACTAAGCTCTACCATACCCACAAAACAGTGAGTTGATGTCAAAATGTAGAGATCCTGACATAATTTCAGGCCGCTGGGACAACTTGGCCTTTCAAAATAACAAAGTAAGCCTCAAATCCAATCATATCTGAATTTCCCTTCCCCCCTTTTTAAAGTGTAAATACTTTTAAGGTAAAATATGTTATCAGATATTCATATGATGACTTTACTTTAGTCATCCATTGATAGAGAAAATACAAAATGGTTAAAAGGGACTAAGTGACTATGAATTTAGTACGTGTTTTAAATCCATTTGTATTATTATTCATCTCAACAGTCCCTACTTAGGTTTTTTATTCAGAGAACAGATATGTAGTATACTTGGTGTACGTATGGATTTGGGAATTCAAAGGTTTATGACCCATAAGTCAGGTCTTGAAATAAACTTTTGGTTAGATTTTTGTGGTTGTATTTAATTGGGGATGGATGACACAGATCAATAGGAGGGGAAAGGCAGACTTTGTTTTCGTCTATATCCATTTTCTTAGATGGAATATTGTTTCTCTAAAGAAAGGATCCCAGTTGAGAATTCTCTGATTTGAAACTGCATAAGCCTAGAAGCCCTCCTACTGGCAAACTTGTATGAAATATATAGTATATAGAGTTAGGACTGAGTGTCAGTCAAGACTGATCTGTGATTGTATCCTTAGCCACATAACAGCTGGATAACCTCTCTGAGCTTCAGATTCTTTTTCTATGAAATAGGAATCATCATCATCATCATCTCTTGGGACTGTGATAAGTAAATGAGATACTACAAGTAAAGTACTCATCATAATACCGGGCACACAGGCAACATTCAATGAGTGTTATCAATCATTATTATTTAACAAAAAAGCCATTGATGTTCTTAGCAGTTGTATGAGAGATGAACTTGTAGACTAAGGGCAAATGATCGAAGTGAGTAGCTAGCTGGCTTATAACTTTTTGCATTCAACACAGCAAAACCTCAGGCAACTAGTGATCAGATGTGTTTTCACCCTCAAGCATTCTGAACAGAAAAAGAAATAGAGTCATTTGTAGTAGGAAGAAAGCGCTTTTAAACAGCTAGCATGAAAATAGTGCAGAAGAACCAAAGGCCAATGTGCCATGATTGGTCTATTTTCTGACTAGAAGGAAGAGAAGGTAAAGCATATGCTAATTAGTGATGTCTATCTGCAGAGAAGTCAAGGAAAACAGGAGACAGAAGCAAAAGAAAGAAGGAAAGGGGAAAAAGAAATACAGGTTCCTTCTGTTACCTGCAAGTAGAAAATTCCTGTGAAACCTTTCGTGAACCAAAATGGTGTGAATCGAAACAGCAATTACCTTAGGACACATCTTGCTAACGGATGCACAAAATAAATCGAGATATAGCACAGATGCTCACAGACACAGTTCAAAGCTATGGCAGCCTGATGCTGAGATGCTGAGTGTAGTTCCTGGGGAGGGAGTTTTGTGGTGCTATTCTCACTGCATTGCCTCTCTAACGGCTCCCTGCAAAACAAACACTGAATGCTCCTCTCGATTTTCACCTTGTTGTGTTAAAGGGAAAATCCTCTTCAGATTTCTTTCGGTTAGGAAAACGGGTACTAAAGTAGGTCTTTCGTAAAAGTGAAGTGGTATAAAACAAACTTTTTTTCTTTTTTTTGCGGTACGCGGGCCTCTCACTGTTGTGGCTTCTCCCTTTGCGGAGCACAGGCTCTGGACGCGCAGGCTCAGCGGCCACGGCTCACGGGCTCACGGGCTCACGGGCCTCACGGGGCTCACGGGCTCAGCCGCTCCGCGGCATGTGGGATCTTCCCAGACCGGGGCACGAACCCGCGTCCCCTGCATCGGTAGGCGGACTCTCAACCACTGCGCCACCAGGGAAGCCCCTAAAGCAACCTTTTGAAAAGCGGGAATACCTGTAGGAGGGAATAGAAGCTGTGGCCCTGATGGTAGCTCAGAGGCAGCTGGGTGACAGGTGGGAGATATCTGATGGGGTGTAGGTTAGGGGGAGAATGGAGCCAGCAGAGAAGACAAAGATGGCAGAACAGTGCTCCTGTTTGGCTGGTGTTTCATCAACCCTTAAAGGAACAGGCAGTGTGCATTTTCTACTCCCTGGGTCCGGTAGTATCTGGAAATGATGGCCTAAAACACCTTTGTAATAATTACGGTTGTCTAATGAGTGTTTTTTATGTGCCAGGCATGTTTTTCATATCTCATAAAGTAGATTATCCCTATTTTATAGATGCAGAAATGAAAGCTTAAAGAGGTTAAGGCCACTCAACAAATAAGCAGAAAATACGCTAGAGTCTCCTGCATATTTCATCCCTTCATGGCTCTTAGATTAAAACCAAAAAAAATGCTGCTCTTTTGTTTTTTCTGTTTGCCAGAGTAAACAACCAACGTTTTGAAACGAAGTCAAAAAGATAGCTATCAGCTGCTACAGATCTGGTATTTGATAATTTTCAGTTAATTATGAATGGCATTTGTTTAACATTTAGGCAATTTGAAAAGGGGTTATTGTATATTAGCAGCATTAGCAGCAAGGCTTATTTTTAAGGCTTATTTTTTCTAAACCCCTGGAACTATGAGTCAAGGTAAATAAAGGTCCCTTGGTTAGAAAAGGGCACCAAAAGAGCCTTTGAAAAGTAGTTCAACTTGACTTTGACTTATTGTGTCCTTGGGAACTTGCCCAGTTTCAAGGTGAGACTATTGAGACAGGAAGTACAGATGACAGTATAGATTACGGGGTTGCAGTTAAATCCTCATATAGAAAGGCTGAAACTATAAGGGAAGTTAGCCATGAGCTCCAAAGATAAATTAAGCAAAAGTTAGAATTGAATTGTGACTTGAAATTCTCCAGTCTTTCCTTTACCAGAAAATGAGTGACCAAATAATAAATGTATTTCCTCTGAACACTCCCTAGCAAGTTGTCTTGTAGACACCTAAAAAGACCCTGAAGTATCGATACCATATTAATTAATTCTGTCCAAATTCCACTGATGTTAAAAAGAAAATAAAAACCATCCACTGATGTTAAAAAATAAAACCAGTTGCCTGTTACCTGGTTAATTGATGACATTTGTCTGCCTATAACAATCAGCATTTTGAGAAGCTGGTACATTGTCATATAATACAAAGAACTATGGCATGAGGGGGAAAATGCTGCATGTGAAGAAGGACAAATAGACAAGTTCTAAGGTTCAACTTTCAACTCCCCTTTGTTTTCAGTTTTCGTTTTCAGGTCCTAATCTTAGCATTGGCTGCTATTTTTGTTGACCAGACAAAAGAAACTGGGGAGCTTGGTGGAAAATCAGAGTCAAGATGGGTGGTCATTTGAAAATATAGGTAGAAAGTGCTTGCCTCTAGACAATCCAGCTCATGTTTTCCTTCTGAGCAGAGCATGCGTCAGCCCATCCTCCTTAAGTAATTTCAAAGTGACATTCTGGGGGCTTCCCTGGTGGCGCAATGGTTGAGAGTCCGCCTGCCGATGCAGGGGACACGGGTTCGTGCCCCGGTCCGGGAAGATCCCACGTGCCGCGGAGCGGCTGGGCCTGCGAGCCATGGCCAATGAGCCTGTGGGTCCGGAGCCTGTGCTCCACAACGGGAGAGGCCACAACAGTGAGAGGCCCACATACCGCCTAAAAAAAAAAAAAAAAAAAAAAAAAAAAAAAAGTGACGTTCTGGACATTCAGTTTTGCAGAGAATACCTTTCCTTTTCTCTGCTGGAATAAGATGTGTCTGAGTTGCCTGGAGCAGAGGGTCCTTTTCTCCCTCCACGTGGCTAGAAGAGCAAGAGTTTTTTGTAAGCAGATAATTCAGCTCTAGTGGTCGGTTTGATTCAATTAGTGATGGAGCTAACTTCAATTTCCACATTCCAGAAGGAGGGGTTGCCCTTTTCACACTGAGGCAACAGACCGTGATCCTGACTAGTTTGATCATTTCCTTGTAATTAAAGTGAAGGCTCAGACAGTGATCCTTGAGGAAGGAGCCAGTGCCCATATACACAAATACATTTGTCCAGCTGACCTCTAGCCAGCAGAGAGCATCTGAGCCAGGAAATATTTAGCACGTATAGATGTGCCAAGCACTAAAGTAGGGTGTGTTTCTTGAATAAGTAGGTGACTGATTCACTGGACTCAATGTCTAATGTCCACAGACATATTTCCCATGTACTTTGAGACATTTTAAGGCATTGCTAGACCAAACCATTGGCAGTTTGGAGATTTGTGGTGCCTTCTCTCCTTTGTTTACACATGAGCTCATTCTTGCGGATATATATAGAATTGATGATTCTTTCCGCCATTATTAGATATTGTGGTTTGGATAGCAGCTCAGGGTAGGGAAAGACAGCCAGAGCATTGAATACACCCATGCCACAGTAGTAGGCAGGCCAGAGACAGAAAGTTAGGATGTGCAGTTCCCATCAGCATTTGGAATGTTTATCCAGATAACCAAGCCCTTTGGAGAAAGTAGAGATCAACTCCTGGCTGCCAGTGGGCATGTGCAAATATATGTATTAAGATGGAAAGGCAGGAAGCAAGGGCCGTGTCTATTAGGTTATAGGACCTAAGGGCTAAAACAACCCTGATTCCCAGAGCAGGTAACTAATACTTATTTTTAGAAAACTGGCCTCACATGCACTGGGTGTGAAAAAGTACCCAAGACTCTCCTAGGCCCCCGCTGCCAGGACATCTAACCGAGGGAGCCAGTCATTCTTTCTCAGAGACCAGCCTTTTTTAGGGCAGAAGAATGAGTCAGTATAATCGCAGTCACCTGGAAATAAAGTGCACACAGAGCTGCTTTTGTTCTCCCAGTGAAATCTTCCAAAGGGGATGCATTACTTTCCTAGCTCTCCTCCCTAAAAGGAAAACAGTTTTATGTAATATTTCCTGCACTATTTTGTTGTAACTTTCTAAAAAAAGTCACTTGTGATTTTTATGAACATGTAAAAATAAAGGCTAGTACCTCGCTGTACCCTCTGTTCCACAAAGACACTCATCTGTGTCTTGACCTCTTTTCATTAAATAGTATAAGAGCTGCACAGAGAACGGACGCTTTCAATCTAATAGAGGTTCTACTAGACTTAAAACCTTAGCTCTTTTTTCTTTTTTAAAAAAGTACTTTTCTGAAGTAACTCATTAAAAAATTTGGTCTGAATTAGGAGTATGGGATTAACAGATACAAACTACTATACATAAAATAGGTAAGCAACAAGGATTTACTGTACAGCACACGGAATTAGAGTCAATATCTTGTAATAACCTATAATGGAATATAATCGGAAAAAAATAACTAAATCACTATGCAGTACACCTGAAACTAACACAGTATTGTAAATCAACTACACTTCATTAAGAAAATTTTGATCTGAACTCCTAGTTTTTGAAGAAAAGGACTGATCACTTTTAGTGCTGCTGTAATCTTATGGTTCAGTGGCCCAGTGTTCTATTGTGTATCTCCAGCTGGATCAAGTTCACATCCCAGAGAGCTCTGTGCCCCCATGGTGAGAGGAGGGGAAGGTGGGGGGAAACAGGAATCCCTGGAGGGGCAGCACCAAGGAGTGTGTTCTTTATAGGCTCTGGTGGTCCTATTACATATCCTAGAGCTTTGCATGTGATAGAATCCACAGATGAAGCTCATGTTGTTTGTTCCTCTGCTCAACATAGAAGGCTCTCCTTGGATTATAATACGAAACTAGTGGCTCTGACCTACTGGCTATAGGGCATATGCTCAGACTTTGTTTTTCTGGCAGTGTTACTAGTGTACTGACTTGTACTCTCTCCCTGGTCCTACTTGTGACCAACAGGGTAAGTCTCTGAGTTGACTGTGGAGGGGGAACTTTGCAGTTTGGCTTTAGAACAGAGAAAAGTCCCAACTCAACTACTCAAGGCTGTACAGATACAGAATAACAAATGTTCTGAAATCTGCTATTTTCTTTCACATGTTGAACTCATTCTTGTCCAGCATGAAGATTCAGATGCCACATTCCTTCCTGACTTTCTTTTAGTTTCTCTCTTTATCCCTGGTTTAAAAAAGACAGGTAACTGTTCTGCTATACAGTGGAAAGAACATGGGACTCTAAAGTTGGAAGAACCCCAGCTTGAATTTCAGCTTTGCCATATGTTAGCTATGTGATATTAGGCAAACTTTCTAACCTCTTAGAGTCCCTGTTGACTCACGTGTAAAACTGGAACAAATGGTGTGGCACGGAGGAGAGACAATTCTGTTTAGAAGCAGAGGAAAGGAGTTTAAATCCTAGTTCCTCAGCCCCTTGGAGCCTGTTATATTCACTTCATATGGCCATAATGAGTGAGGATTAAGCACTGTCTCTGGCTTGAGAGTGTGTAAGCGTTAGATGGGGTAGATGTGTGAAAGTTGCTGGAGCTATGCCTATAGGACAGCAAGGACTACACGAGTTTAATTTCCTTGTTCATTATTTGGGCAGCTTTGTAGAGGTCAAACCTCCTTTCTCTTTCAGGAGCTAAGGACCCTGCCCATATTGTCAGTAAGCGTTTTGAACTGGAGGCCCAGAACAGGTCCGGAAACGTTTATCGCCATGCCTGGATTCTCCAGTGTCTTAATCTATGTGGGCTACTATAACAAAATGCCGTAGACTGGGTGGCTTATAAGTGACAGCAATTTATTTCTCACAGTTCTGGAGGCTGGCAGGTCCAAGATCAAGATGCTGGCGGATTCAGTGTCTGGCGAGAGCCTACTTTCGGTTCACAGTTGATCCTCACAGGGAGGAAAAGGCAAGGGACCTCTTCTCTAAGGTCACAAATCCCATTCATGAAGGTTACACTCTTATAAACTAGTTACCCTGAAGGCCTCCACCTGTTTATACCCTCACATTGGGGATTAGGATTTCAGCACATGGATTTTGGGGAGACACAAACATTCAGTCTATAGCATACAAGGTGAGGGTAAGATCTTAGAAACATAGGAAAATACACATGATAAGTAGTTTATGGATATTACCATAAAATATGTGGTACGTCACTATGTCATCCCTCACTCACAATGTATAGTTGACCGTGCTGTGCAAAGCTGCAGTGGCCATGGTGCATCACACAGCTTTTGCATCAGTCTCTAACCAGACTTCCAACCCTACCACTTTGTCACAGTGGGGTGGTGCGCCATCCTGATAGAATCACTCTGGACGCCCATCAGCTACAGGCATTATTTAGTCACTTAAATGGGGCAAACGCGTACCTGTGTTTCCAGACTCCATGGCCATCCTATGGTGAAGTTTCAGCATTTGAATAAGATGAAGGGCATTTGCTCTGCTTTCTATGCTGCAGAAGTAACAAAAGCATGGTAGCAGCTTGTTTTTCTGGAGACTTGAGGGTACAGAGTCCACCCATGACTGGTATTTCAGAGGCAGTTGCTGAGAGGACCCCCTGCTAAGAGATGTTTTCCCTGTACACCCCATTTACATATATTTAGTGATTTTCTTTTTGTTTGTTTTGCCTTAAGCTGATGAATTACTGAGATCCCGTACAATGAATTATAGAGAACTCTTACCAAATTCACTTCAGTGTTTAGAGGCTGATCAGATGGAGAAAGATAGAGGGACCATAAGAAGGACTAGCCACTGAGGCAGGAGAAGAAGCAAGAGGGTGTGATGTTCCACATCTGAGTAAAGAAAGTGTTTCAAGGAGGGAGTGACCAACTATGCCAAATACTGCTCATAGGTCAAGTAAGATGAAGATTAAGAGCTGGGCGTGGATTTGGCCGCATGACTACCAGAGCCCGTGATAAGGGCAGTTGTTAGTGTTGGGGCCAAAGACTTACCGGAGTGGATTAGAGAGGATGGGAGAAGAGGATATTGATTACGGACAACTCTTTTAGAGCGTTGCCATTCTTTTTTATTTGTGTTGCTGCACTCAGTGTAAGATAGTTTATCAAATCATCATGTCTATAGACATTCTATTAGTGATGTAGAATCGGTGCTATCTCTGATCTCTATTTGCTCTGATCATTGCTTTACAAAGAACACAGTGCTCAAGCCAACCTATGGAAGCTAAGGGCCTAGATGGCTTCTAAGGTTTCTCCCCATTGAACCGCTGTGGAGTGTTACATTTCCCAGCACTTCCTGCCAGATGGTCCTTGGGACTGCACTTATTTCTTGTGTGCTTGTGAATGTGAGGCATAGTTTTTACAAAATTATGTAGGTATATGCTATTAGGATCCAGCAGAGTAAAGGGAGGGCTAAGTGAATTGACACAGTCACAGCCGGAAGAGGAACCTTATCCAGGACAGGTATGTCTAGGTGCCACTCTATTCCCTACCCTAACCCCCATCATATTAGGCCGGATGGAAGTGGGTAATCTTAGGGGCTATACCTCATAACAGCCTTGCTTTCCACATGGGAAACCTACTTTAGAGGAACCTTTTAAGGTGAATCCTTGCATACTTACCCAGGAGGTAGTGCCACTTACATGATTTCCCTGCTATGAAAATTCTTTCTTCAATTTTCTGGAAAACACGATTGACGAGACTGTCATTATTGAAAAAGAGCATATTTCCCCATCCATACTGTACCTGCTTGCGTGTATTTTTCCAAGCATTTCAATCTTTCTCCCCGCTGCATTTTTCTTTTTTTTAAGATCAGCTTTTCTCATTATAGTTCATGGCATTCTGTTTTATGTCATTGTAACCCTGACTGCTATGTAAAAGTGGGTCCTGTAGTGTAGGAAGCCTGATTATAATCAACAGATAAATCTGTTTTCTGGGAACTGTGCATTCCACAGCAGCCCCAGCATATATGATTCTGAAAGAATCTCTTTGCTTTTTTCCCCAAACAGAAAGCAGTCAAGTCAACCAGCTTATTCTTCCAGTATTGCAAGAGAACTCCCATGCATTTCCCAATCTTTTTTTTAAGCTGCTGTTGTAAAGTTTAGTGTGCTTTGGGATGTGTCATCTCTTATTTCTTAAGGGTCAACTGTGCTGAGAGAGAGAAGGTCAACCTAAATAGTTCTCAGATTTCATTCCGGGAAATTCCAGGCCCTAGCTCAGCTTGTTCTGTGCATGTCCACCTACCAAGGCTAGGCCCTCTGTTGTTGCAGCTGTTGCTGAGTACAGGGCCCATTTATTCCCTTCCTGTAAGTGTTACCCAGATGCTTTTTCCTATTCCTACTCAATTTTTACAAATTTACCAAACAGTTTGAACCTCACAGGGCTTTGGAATACATACCTCTAATGTCTAATGGCTTTTCAAAACTCAGATGCAATCCTAGCAGCAAACTATCAGGGATCAATTATCTTACGTAGTTCAACCCCTGCCATTTTGTAGGTGCCTCCATGCAGAATGGGGGAAATGGAGTGAGGAGGTAGAATGAGCACCTGGAAGGTTTCTTTCATTGAACCGCTCTCTCCCCAACCATGCTGTGGCAGAGACCTAGACAGTCTTAGGACTGAAGGAGGACTCAGCGTCAGAGCCTTGACTCAGTTCCTTTGTCCTAAGATAAGAAGAATTGTAGTGACTTGCCCAAGGTCATCTGGCTAATTTTGTCATTATCCTCTTGTAATATTTGATACAGTTGATCTTGGAAAAAGAATCTCAAGGTGATAAACAAGGAGTTCCTTTGTACAAAGAAGTTTTTGTCCTTGTTATTATTTACCATGGAACATTGTGTTTGTTGGTGATAGTTTGAAGATAGCCTGTTCTTTCTTACTTGTCAGAAGTCTGTATTTTGATAAGATAGAAATATATATTTATACTATATCTATATAAACACTCATACACATGCAGGTGTGTTTTGCTCCTATTAATAGTTCCTTTCTCTGCAGTGACAGGAGGCAAATGCATCTGAATTTGTACAAAATGAAAACATCAAAGTTGTAAAATAAATTGATCCAATATATACTATATGAGGCATTTAAGTTCTGACAAGTCATGTGTGATGTAAGAATATGAAATGGTACCCGAGTCTCCTTTTTTTCATAAAGCTAGAGCAAAACTAAAGTGTTCTAAAATAAAGGAGAAAGTTATTTAAAAATTCAGGCCTCACCTTTTATTCTTTCTTTTCCCTTTGCCTGAAAAACTGCAGCACTCTCCTTAATCTTCTTGAGTTTTAATCCTGTGATTTAAAAATGCCTCTGCTTATTTCTTGGGACAGTAATCACACCATTTTGTTTTCATCATCTTTTAGAGACATTGGGTTTCTGGGCAGATTTGGGCCAGAATTCATCAGCTGAATCTTTTACTTGCTGGCTAATACCGACTCTAAGGAAGGAGATCGAACTTTGCTGACATTTCCCCTGGCTCTCTACAGTGCATTAATCAATTTACTTGTCAGTAGTTAATAACGGGCACCCTGGAGTCAGATTGCATGGGTTGGAATCCAGGCTCTACCTCTTTGTTAGCAAGGCAATCTTGGGTTAGTCATTCAAACTATCTGAGCCTCACTTTTCCATTTTTAAAAACTGTGGATAATAATATCAACTCTCATACAGGATTTTTGGAAAGGTCAAATGATATAATCTATATGAAGCAATTATTCTCTGGTGCAAATTGAAAGCTCTATAAAGGATTGCTATTATTATGATTATATACAAAATTAAGTGTTGTTAATTTAGAGAGATGGAGAAGGTCAGATTACCTAGATTTTCCAAAAGGTGCACCTGAATGGAACTGTGGCCCTTAATGGCCAGCCCACACAGGTGTTCACAGCTTTCCTACGGACCTGTCAGTCATGGAGCTGTTATTCTCTCTGCTCTCTTGACTTTGAAAGGACGAAGAGGAAGGCTCATTGTTAGCCACTGAAGGATATCCATTGGCCAGAGTACATCTGACCATGGCCTCTTATGGAACAAAAAAAATCATTCTTTATTCATGTTCTAACTTCCTCTCCAGGAAGTAAAACAATGCAGCAGACAACAACCTTCTGTCTAAGGTGAGTTCAGGCTAGATAAACAGATAAATAGACAGAGCTGTGCCCAGTTTTCTTCCTTTCTCGCATTCTTATGAATGTATGGTAAGATTGTTGGTCTAAAGTTCCTGTCTCTCAGGGTGAATGCCCTGTGTATACATTTAAAATTCACTCATGTTCCTTCTCAGTGAACCACTCACCATCCCCCAAGGGGCTACTCTGATTTGTTCCATTTTGTATTAGTTTTCTAGAACTTCATATTCACTAAATCATAAAGTATGTTCTATTCTTTAGTGTCTACCCTTCTTCAGACTGTTGGGGGAGTTTGGTGGCATGTCTTATGCAGAGATACCAAGTTTATAAGTCACTAGTGTATCTTTCTTTTTTTTCCTGTCCTCAAATGTCACTGCTGGGTAGAACTACCATTATTGAAAGGCTGGAATATGTGTAAGTGGGTACTCAAAATATATTCTCTGGTAGACAGAATGATACATTTGAGTCAGCTGTGGTTGAAATGCATCATTTTGTATCATTCAGGTAACTTTGGGGTTTTAAATTTCAATGAAACAGTCTAGAAATCGAATAGCCATATAAGTATCCGTCTTTGTATTTAAAAGAGGTTGTAGGGGGCTTCCCTGGTGGCTCAGTGGTTGAGAGTCCGCCTGCCGATGCAGGGGACACGCGTTCGTGCCCCGGTCCGGGAAGATCCCACGTGCCGCGGAGCGGCTGGGCCCGTGAGTCATGGCTGCTGAGCCTGCGCGTCCGGAGCCTGTGCTCCGCAACGGGAGAGGCCACAGCGGTGAGAGGCCCGCGTACCGCAAAGAAAAAAAAAAAAGGGTGTAGGGAGTGCCAGTTAATCTAGTAAACCTGGGAAGTGGTGAGGAATGTTCTAGTGCACCCTGGTATCAGTTGAGTTGTTGAGTTGTTTGCTTACCAAGGGTTAGTTACTTGAGTTTGTCTTGGTTCCCAAACTTGTATATGCCAGGTATGCTATTATTTTACTTACATACTTTAAAAATTATATAAATTGGTGAAATGTGAAGGCAAAGAAGAAAGAGGCATATTGATTTTATGGCAACTAAATTTTTACGTTATGGAAAGGCACAATGCATTTAGGTGACTAAAAAGTCTGTCCAGTTAAGTATGGATGAGACAATTGTTAAAGGGAAAAACTATATGCAGGAAAAATCAGAACGATCTAGAATTACGCACAATGATGGCTTTACATGTGTCTGTCTTAAGGCAAAACAACTAGAAATGTATGGGGCAGTTTATGCAACAAAGACAAAGAAAACCGGGGGAGGATCCGTGATCAAAGACAAGGCCAGTTCAGAAAAATTGGTGCGTTTATGTTCATCTCTGTGTTATTTTTCAGCTTTTCATTGCAGAAATATTAACGACATACAAAGTAAACACAACAACAAAATGAACCTCCATATACTGTCATGCAGCTTCAATAATTACCGACTTTCTGCCTTGCCTGTATTGTTACGCATGCTTCCACCTACTCTCAACTCAATCGCGTTATTTTTCCTTGGTTCCTTCTATTTATTTACTTTTCTGGAGGTAAAATTTACATGCTTTGAAATGCACAGATCTTAGCCGTGCAATTTTGACAAACAGATAGACTTTTGTAATACACACCCTTACCACAATCTAGAACATTTCCATCTCCTTCAAAACTTCCCTCATGCCCCTTCCCAGGGAATCCCCAGATGTGACCACTTTTCTAATTTTTTTTTTCATTTAGTTTCGTTTTCTAGAACTTCATAGAAATGAAATCGTGTAGTATATACTCTTTTGTGTCTGGCCTTCTTTGGCTCAGCATAACGTTGGTTGAGACTCACCCGGCTGTGAGCGAGCTGAAACCAGATTGTGAGAGTCAGTGGTATGCATCTCTTCCCAACTCTGCAATCACTGTCAACTCGAAATGGGAATATTCAAGTGGGAATGTTTACATCATGGAAATTGGCAAACAATACAAATCAGGGTTTTCTCTACCCTGAAGAGTCACTTGTCAGCACATCACTGGATTCACTCATGTGGTCAGGTGAATCAGTAAAATAATCCTTTATATTGCAGACTAGTATTTTTTTTTTTTTTTTTTTTTTTGCGGTACGCGGGCCTCTCACTGTTGTGGCCTCTCCCGCTGCGGAGCACAGGCTCCGGACGCGCAGGCTCAGCGGCCATGGCTCACGGGCCCAGCCGCTCCGCGGCATGTGGGATCTTCCCGGACCGGGGCACGAACCCGTGTCCCCTGCATCGGCAGGCGGACTCTCAAGCACTGCGCCACCAGGGAAGCCCTAGTATTTCTTTATAGAGACACACCAGAAATAATTTATCAGTATATTGTATAGATGTATTGCAGATTGTGTTGATGCATATTTGTATTGTTTCCAGTTTGGAGCTATTGTGAATAAAGTGGCTATGAATGTTCTTGTATAAGTCTTTCTATGGACATATGTTTTTCTTTATTTTAGATAAATACCTAGGAGTCGAATTGCATATAATTTTAACTGAAAATTAAATGTTCAGGGTATGGAGGCATCTTTATTTAAATGATTTTTATATTCATGAACTTTAAATTGACTGATCCACTGACCTAGTCCAGATCATATCAGGTAAGGCTACAGATTCTCATGAAGGTGTTTATTTTAAAAAATAATAAAATAAGGCACACATACAGAAACAGAATAAAATGCAAAACAGACAAAAATGTACAACCCAGTGAATTATTACAAAGTGATCGTCTGTATCAAGGAATAGAACATTTTCAGCATCTCAAAAGTTCCCTTTTCCTCCCATCCAGTTATTACCTCCTTTATCCCTCCTTCACAAAGATTATCATTATCCTGACTTTATAGTGTCACTTCCTTGCTTTTCTTTAGAGTTTTATCACCTGCATATGTGTTTCTAAATGCAATAATTTAGTAATGATGGCTTTCAAATGAAATCACTCATTCTTTTGTGTCTGGTACCTTTTGCTAAAAATTATATTTGTAAAAATGTGTGCTTTTTTTATGTTGTTGCATGTAGCAACTTGTTAATTTTAATTGCTTTGTAATATTCTGTTGTACGAGTATTCTTTTTTTTCTAATGCCATAAAAATTTGGGAGTCCTCAGTTTGGGGAAATGATAAATAATGCTACTGTGAACATTCTTGTATGTGAATCCTGATGCATATGTATATAATTTTCTGCATCCATATGTGGATTTGTTGGGTCATAGAGTATTATCTTAGTCAGTTTGAGCCACTATAACAAATTACCATAAACTGGGTGGCTTGAATGACAAACATTTATTTCTCATAGTTCTGGAGGCTGGGAAGTCCAAGATCAAGGCGCCGGCATATCCAGTGTCTGGTCAGAGCTCACTTCCTGGTTTGCCAGTGGCCGTCTTCTTGCTGTGTCCTCACAGGGCAGAGAGCAGAGAGAGGAAGCAAGCTCTCATGTGTCTCTTCTTACAAGGGGCATTAATCCCATTACGAGGACTTCACTCTCCTGACCTTGTTATCTCCCAAAGGCCCCACCTCCTAATACCATCCCATTTGGGTTAGGACTTCAACATATGAATTTTAGGGGAAAATAAATATACAGTCCATAGCAGGTATGTACCTCTTCATCTTTAGTAAGTGATACCAGAATGTCTTCCAAGTGTACTTATTTATGCTCACTCAGAATGCATGAGAATTTTCATTTTGCAATATTCTCTTTTACTTTCCTCCTTAATTTTAGTCATTTTATGGATATATGGTTGCTGGTTAACAGAAAAAAAATGTTCCTCTTTATCTCTTACAATGCTTTTTGCCTTAAAATCTGCTCAGTTTGACATTAAGATGGCTATTTTTTTCTTGTTTAATGTTTGCAAATTCTATCTTTTTCATCCTTTAATTCTTTGTCTACATCTCTCTTATATATAGCATATAGCATTAAAAAATTCAATCCAATAAGCCACCTTTTAATTGGAGCATTTAACATTTATCTTTAATATAATTTCTGGTCTACTTGGATTTAAATCTACCATTTTATTATGTTCATTTCTATTTGTCCTTATAGCCCTGCATTTCTTTTCTCTTTCTTTTGGGTTAATACTTTTTAAAGTTTTCCCATTTTACATACTCTTTAGTGTTATCCTAGGGGTTGCAACATGTATCCTTAACTTATCAAAGTATAATATTAATTGTTACTTTTAACCTATTTCCAGAAAGTAAAATAATCTTAGAGCATTTTAATGCCATTTACCCTTCCAACTAAATGCTACTTGTGTTAGTTTTAATTATTATTTTATATAGTCAATATTCAAATATATTTACTCACACATTTACCATTTTATTTGCTATTTCTTCTTCTAATTTTCTTTTTGTTTGTTTTTTACATTTCATCTGGTTTCATTTTTTTCCACCTAAAGAATGCTCTTGGATATTTCTTTTAATATTGGTCTGTTGGTAATGAACTCTCTCAATTCTTATCTAAAAATGTTTCTATTTCACCTTCATTAGACTTATAAATTAGCACTTGTTTTCTTTCAGTACTGTAAATATATCATTATCTCTCGCTTTTATTGTGGGTTTTATTTTTTTTTATTGTTTGTTTGTTTTGAGAAGTCAACACTCAGTGTAATTGTTGCTCCTTTTAAGGTAATTTGTGTTTTTTCTCTCCTGTTTTGTTCTTGACCTTAATCAGTTTTACTAAGAAGTGCTTAAACATGTATTTCTTTTTATTTAAACTTCTTGAGTTTTTTGGGTTTCTTGAATCTGTGTCTTAGAATATTCAGTTTTGGACTATTTTCTACCATTGCTCAAATGTTACTTCTGACCCATATTCTCCTCCCCCCCCCACCCCCCTTTATCTGGGACTATGATTTACACCCAGTTTAGACCTTCTCGTTCTATTCTCCAGTCCTCTTAACCTTTCTTCTGTATTTTTTTCTCTTTTTTTTCTCTTTGTCCTTCTTTCTAAATTGTTTCTTCTGATTTATATATCACTTAACTAATTCTCTCTTCATTACTTCTAAGCTTGTGTTAAACCCATCCTTGGGTTCTTAATGTTGTTGACTGTATTTTTGATTTCTAGAATTTCTGTGTGTGTTTAAGAATGTACCATGTCCTTTTTTATGGTTTCCAGCTATACTGAAATTCTCAATTGTATCTTTATAGCCTTAATTATAGTAATCATAGTTATTTTAAAGTCTGTGTTTGATGACACCAACATCTGCAGCCCCTGTAGGCCTTTTAAATTGCCTGTTGTTTCTGCTGGTTCTCATTTATTTTATCTTGCACTGTCACATGTGTGAATGTATTTGATTTCAACACAGACATTGTACTTAAAAATTGTAGAAATTGAGACCTAGTATAGCGTCTTTCTCTAGAGATTATTTCTTTTGCTTCAACAGTGGCCTCTGGACACTAGCCATCTGGGATCACCTCCATTTAATTTCTGGGACTGAGAGGATTGAAAGCTTGGCTATAGTTTCAATGAAGGACCACCTTTGGTTCACTCTTACTCCTAAGGGACAACTCTTCAGAGTCCTAACCCAAAGTACGTGGAATAGATCAGCACCTCCCTGTACTCCCATGTAGGTCCTGGAGTCCAGCTGTTGTCCACCTATTCCTGGGATGTTGTCCAGAACACTGTTCAGCCTCTTGGTCCCTTAGCAGCCCCAGGGGAAAAGTGAGCCAAATCCTGACCTTGTATCTCTTGATTTCTCTCTTCTTCTGGATGATGGATTGGTAATTACTTACTATCTTGTTGAGTCTCCAGTGCCTTAAAGCGAATGCTTGTTTACATCTTGTACAAGGTTGTCTGAATTATGGACTCTCGTTACTACAAATGTAAGTCTGGAGCTCTTTTAGCATCTAACTCTGCATTACATACAATTGAAGAAGTATCTATCCTTGAAAAGCTCCCAGTATGTTTAGGAATACAAAGTGTGTGATGTAGATTTAAAGGAAGAATACATATGGAAAATCTCTAAAGCTAAAGTGAAGGGAATTAAGGGTGGGCTGGAGTCACTAAGGACCTGATCCTGCTTTTTCTGTGTGACTGTGGTCTTCACCTTTCATTCCACATTCTATATTTGCCTGGTCTCATTCACTAGTCATGGCTTTAGCCTTATTGCTAAACATGCAGTCTGACCGCTTTACCTCTTTTGAGCTTAACAGGTACAACCCTCACTGTCTATGTATATATTACCACAAGATTTTCACAGGTACCTCACGTGCAATGTGTTTAAACCTATAGTCTTTCTAGATTTTTGCCACCCCATTTAATAGTGAGGTATTGTTTTTCTTATCTATATGAGAAACTTAATTTTCTTTATTAAGAAACTTTTAGTGTAAAAAACTTTATTAAAAAACTTTATAAATTTTTTTAACCTCACTAGATTCTGATTACTTTGCAAATTTTCTAAACCACTTTATATGATCATAGCTTTAAAGTACTGAACATTTCTGTCAACTGTTTTACCTGAAAACTAGATAAGAAATGTTTAATGATACTAACCTTACTTCATATTAAACGATTATTTGGGTTATAAGCATATACAAGTGCTTTGGATTAATTTTTGTATTATACAGTATTGTGGTAGACATTTAATAATTTTTTCTTTCATTTGGTGGCTTATAATTTATTAAAATATTTTATTAAATATTCTGGAAATAACCTTAATAATAAATGATTACTTTTCTATTTTATGAAATACCTATTTGATGAACTGTAAGCAATTATGAAAACTTATCCTTTTGAGGAATTTTAACAAAATAGGTAAATATCCTTTATTGTAATACTAAGTGAAAAAGGACAAAACTCTATATCACTATAATTGTATCCCTCTGTATGTATATGTGTGTGTGTATGCATGTGCACATTTATTTCTTAGAGAAACCTTTCACTCTTAAATTTACTTGAAAGTGAGGATATATTCTTCCCTTTTTTTTTTTTTCATCGCGGTACGCCGGCCTCTCACTGTTGCGGCCCCTCCCGTTGCGGAACACAGGCTCCGGACGCGCAGGCTCAGCGGCCATGACTCACGGGCCCAGCCGCTCAGCGGCATGTGGGATCTTCCCGGACCGGGTCATGAACCCGCGTCCCCTACATTGGCAGGCGGACTCTCAACCACTGCACCACCAGGGAAGCTCTGTTTTTCCCTTTTGCATTCAGAGATTAATTGAGAAAACTGTAAAATACTTGGCACAATTATTTCACTTGGGACATTTTTGTAAAGAAAGAAAAAAGCTGAGTGGTAGGCCAGAAAAGCAGATAATTCTGTAATGAATTTCATTGACTGTACACTAATGGATTCCAGGGTACAATGTGAAAATTGGATGTAGAGGAAAATGGATTTAAACTGCAGGATGAGACCCATTATTAGATCAACTAATCAGTTTATGAAAATTAGCATTAAAAATAAAATAGCAAATATCAAAATACATCATATGTGTTAGGGTACGTATTATGTGTCAAACATTTGTTCAGTTATACTCACGCATGTGTAGTTTTATTACGTCATGGTAAAATGTACATCATGTGCTGACTATAAAAATTAAACCTTGTTCATCGTGTACGTGTGTGTGTGTTTGTAACCCACTGGAGTTCAACAGTAATCCAATGGACGATGTAGCAGAACAGTAAAGACCTGGAGTGTGAATTAAGTGTACGGAAGGCTGGACTTGAAGATGTGAGAGAATGAACTGAAATACATAGAGTGTATGTGAATTATACTTTATTGCATTTAGCTTAAAGTGTATAGCTCTCAATGAAGGCTACAAGATAACATCAGTGAGGGGCTGCTCCATGAGTACAACTTCTCAGTTTTCTCTGGTTCTTTCAAGAAAGACATGCTTGACCCTTGGCTACTGTCTTTAGTTTCATGAGGGAGGTCATCCTGCAAGGTTGAAGGAAGTTCCAAATAGGATTTTGCTGAGCTCTTTAGGCCCCAGTCATGTCACTCTAAAATTAAAGAATAATTATTTAAGTGATTGAAAAAATTGCTTTTGACAAATCTTGTCACTTAGATTTAATATTCAAATTTTACTTTCATTTTTTTCTATATCACCAGTGCATATTGTGTCTTTGGTCTCAAGTTATATGGTAGTGACTAAGTAACACATAGGCAATATTCATTATACTACCTTTTTTTTCTTTTCCATTATGGTTTATTACAGGATATTGAATATAGTTCCCTGTGCTATACAGTAGGACCTTGTTGTTTATCCATTCTATAGATAATAGTTTGCATCTGCTAATCCCAAACTCCCAATCCATTTCTCCCCCATTTTCCCTCCGCCTTGGCAACCACAAGTCTGTTTTCTATGTCTGTGAGTCTGTTTCTGTTTCATAAACAAGTTCATTTGTGTCATATTTTAGATTCCACATATAAGTGATATCATATGGTATTTGTCTTTCTGACTTACTTCACTTAGTATGATAATCTCTAGGTCCATCCATGTTGCTGCAAATGGCATTATTTTGTTCTTTTTTATGGCTGAGTAGTATTTCATTGTATATATGTACCACATCTTTATCCATTCACCTATTGATGGACATTTAGGTTACTTCCATGTCTTGGCTATTGTGAATAGTGCTGCTATGAATGTAGGGGTGCGTGTATCTTTTGAATTATAGTTGTTTGGGTTTTTTTTGTAATTTTATTTATTTATTTATTTTTGGGTCTTCGTTTCTGCATGTGGACTTTCTCTATTTGCGGCGAGTGGGGGCCACTCTTCATCGCGGTGCGCGGGCCTCTCACTGTCGCAGCCTCTCTTGTTGTGGAGCACAAGCTCCAGACACGCAGGCTCAGTTGTTGTGGTTCATGGGCCTAGTTGTGCCGCAGCATGTGGGATCTTCCCAGACCAGGGCTCGAACCCTGCATTGGCAGGCAGATTCTCAACCACTGCACCACAAGGGAAGCCCCTGAATTATAGTTTTGTCTGGATACATGCCGAGCAGTGGGATTGCTGGATCATATCGCAACTCTATTTTTAGTTTTTTGAGGAACCTCCACATTGTTTTCCATAGTGGCTGCACCAACTTACTTTCCCACCAGTAGTCATTACACTATCTTTGATATGCCATGTCAAAAGTCCTAGAAGCCTGGTAAGCTTGACCATGGCCCACCTCAGAGGATAAACCTTACATTGAACTGAAGCCTTCTACCTGTTGTCCTTGTATTATTCTATTCAGCATAGCTCAGACTTTGGAAATGTCTAGGATATTGTATTCTATGGATTGCCTAGGAAAGGAGAGAGATGGAGTCTAACACACATCTCCAGATAAGGAAGGATAGCATTTTAAATTGTACTTCAAATCCCTGAAGTACAAGAGTTGGGGCAAGTCCTTGCTTGCCTGGATTGAGGACAGTATTGCTCTAGCCCTGCCTTCATTAATCCCATTCTCAGTTGTAGGAAAGAGGTCTTTGCAACAGATATGTTGCATAACAATCTTAAAATAGCTTTGCCTAGAGCATGGAGCCATGGATATACAATGATCCAAAGCAAGGTGGGAAAATGTGATACAAAATTATCAAAAGAGATACTTAAAAACTGGGTTTGTGATATTGAATTCCTTACCATATTAGAGGGTTACTGATGTGTCAGATTTGACCTGTTTGGACTGAATGCTTCTATTCTCACCAAATTCATATATTGAAGCCCTAACCCCCCAATGTGATGACATTTGAAGGTGGGGTCTTTGGGAGGTAATTAGGTTTAGATGAGATCATACGGGTGGAACCCCCATAACGGAATTAGTAGCTTTTTCAGAAGAGAAAGAGATCAGAGTGCAGTTTCTCTCTCTCTCTCTCTCTCTCTCCCTCTCCATCTCCCATGTGAGGATATAGCAAGAAATCAGCTATTTGCAAGTCAGAAAGAAGGCCCTCACCAACAACCAAATCTGCTGGCACCATCTTAGACTTCCTAGCTTCCAGAAAAGTGAGAACTAAATGTCTGTTGAAGTCACCCAGCCCATGGTATTTTGTTGTAGCAGTTCAAGCTGAGCTGCTTAGTATTCCACTGTATATATGTACCACATCTTTATCCATTCATCTGTTGATGGACATTTAGGTTACTTTCATGTCTTGGCTATTGTGGATAATGCTGCTATGAACATAGGGATGCATGTATCTTTTGAATTATAGTTTTGTCTTATAAGCAGTAAGGAATGTTTTCTCTTCTCTGTCTGTTGGAGAGCTGGAGTATGAGCTGAACTAGCCTGAGTCTGACCTGAAATGGGGAGGACACGGTACACTGTAATTGTTCCTGGCATTTGTTTAGCTAGTGCTCATTAAATTCTGCAGTTTCTCCAGCAGCCGTTACCATAGCTATTGGAACAGGATTAGAGCAGAGTGACAGACACTGAGTAGTATCTATGAAGCTAATATTAAGCATATTTAAAATAATCTCTGGGGACTTCTGGAATTTGTTAGGGGGAATTTTAAGAAATGCTCTACATTTTATAACAGTTGATAAAATAAATGCTATGATGCTGATGATAACAATGATGACCCTGATATAACCTGGGAAATTTGGCTTTTCTTGTTTATTCTTTTATATCTAGTCCTGAATTCCTATTTAGATGTCCTTTTTAAACTTTTATTATTAATTTTAGCACAGAGACAATTATTTACACATTTTTATTCTTGGGGCCTGGAACATTCATTATATGTCTGATGGTGGTATTGGTGATGATCAAACCAAATAGCAGAGAGGTAGGCATCTTTTCAGGTAGGAAAAACAGATGGCCTGCCTTCTTTTAGAATTTTTCATGATGCTCAAAGCTGAAGTTTTCCCCTTGTATAGCTAATTATAAACTTCCTGTTACATGAGTTTCTAAGGGGTGGACCATCTTGACCTTTTAATTATTAATGTCTTTTCTCAAATTACAATTATATTCTTTTTTCTTTTTTTTTTTTTTTGCGGTACGCGGGCCTCTCACTGTTGTGGCCTCTCCCGTTGCGGAGCACAGGCTCCGGACGCGCAGGCTCAGCGGCCATGGCTCACGGGCCCAGCCACTCCGTGGCATGTGGGATCTTCCCGGACCGGGGCACGAACCTGCGTCCCCTGCATCGGCAGGTGGACTCTCAACCACTGCACCACCAGGGAAGCCCTAGAATTATATTCTTAATCCTCGTCCTGCTAACTGGCAATTTTCTGATAGACTGAGTTTTCATTATTCCTTATTTCATTAATTGCAACTTGTATAATAATAGAATCTTCAGAACAGCACTTTACCAACTGCAAAAGTTATCAGGTGCTAATGAGCCCTTTTAAATGGCTTGTTAATTCACTGCAAGGCTTTCTAAGGTTCCATATTTACTTTATTATTTCCCTATTTTTCTACACATTCTTTTTTAACAAGTATTCTTTGAGATAATTTTAAATGTTCTTGGAAAAATTAATATATTTGATGGCCTTCAAGAGCGAGGGGGTATGGGGGCAATGGATGCATATGGGTGATTCACTTTGTTGTACAACAGAAACTAACACAGTACTGTGAAGCAATTATACTCCAATAAAGATCTATTAAAAAAAAATATATATATATATATATATTTGGTGACTGTCCAGGTCACCAAATATATATTTGATGGTCTTCTATATGTCAAGTATGCTCACATGGTCATCTTAGTTATTCTTTCAACAAGACCTGTGAGTAAGTGCTTCCTACTCCTCTCTAGCAAAGGGAAATGAGGACAAAAAATGCTAAGTGATGTGCTCAGCGTGGGGTAAGGATTTGAGTTCAAGTTTTCTGTCTTCAAATCTTGTGTTCTTCATTCTGGGGAACTCAAGGTGCTATGTTAAATGTTTACTGTAAAGACAAAATAAATGTGGGAAAAAAAAGTGGCCACTAAATAAATAACAATGGAAGGACTTTCCCCCATCAGATGCCCTCATTGGCTTTCCTCATCTGACTTCACTTTTCTTCATTATTCTGCTCATTTCTTGCCTTTAATCTGACATAACTTTTCTTTTTTTCATCTTTTTCTTTTCCAGTTTTCCAGCTAATATCCTGGAGTTATGTAGGAATAATTCAATTACCCAGATAATTGATCTATGTCCATATTTACCTATTAGCATTCTATTTCCACTAGATTACATAAAATTTGAATTTAAGATAATGAAAAACACCACTTTAGAATGGTTTTTGTGTAACTGGTATAAACCTGATCACCTACCTGGGGTACAAATATAATCATGCCTTATTTTTTTAATTAATTGCTCAAGACGCTGCTTCTGCCCTTCAGAAGAATATCCTATGCCTTCTTATTGAGACCTCCGTTGCACTCCTCCTTGAAATTGCCAAAGGATTCTGGGGTTTCCTGAATTCTTAGGGATTGAGTCTGTAAATGGAAGGCAGAATGAGAACTAAAGTCTAATCTGGCCACTAAAGGCCACAGCATTTGCCTCTGTCTCAGTTGTTGTAAACTGTTTCCACAAATCAGGTGGACTTTCGTCCACTGCTGTGGACTGGTACTGCTCACCCAGATCTTGGATCTTCTACATTTAAATTACAGTCCTTCCAGTGTACTTTCTCATGCTCGACTATTGCTACTTAAGTGGACCATTCATGTAAGAGGGGTTGGGTGGGGGTGAGCTTGCAGCCTCAGTTGTCTATTCTGTTAGAATTTGCTTTCTGTATAAGTCTCCAGATGAGAAACTGTCCAGGTCACCAACTAGACCTTTCCTTCTCACCTCTGATGCCTTTGGTGATCTTTTCTGCCATTGAGATTAATAGGAGAGTTTCTATGAATAAATGTGGTTTAAAACCTCAGAATATTATTTTTCATGATTTTTTATTAGAAAGGCTAGTTGTTTCACGTTGTTAAGAATTTTATAGAGTACTTTTTGAAATAGGTTTTTAATTCCTTGGTTCACTCTTTGGAGCAAGATTGTGGATTTGCCCATAATTAGAATCCATCATCCAGAAAACAGGTATAATTTAGGGTCATAAACGTTTCCTCTGGTTTAGCTGTGATACCTTGGTCATGTCTTATAGCCTGTTTATGTGTAGGACCCTCATTTGTGAAATGAAGGGATTGGATTAAAATAGAATCTACCTTAGATATCCATTTTTTGGCTCATAAACTCCTTCTTTTTTTTTTTTTTTTTTTTTTATTCATTTATTTTTAATGACTTATTAGAACAAATACCTATAGATATCATTATATATATGATATATAAATTAATTATACAATATATCATGTATTAATTATTAAAACATACTCTGGTAAATATTATGTATTCAATATGAAACAGGAGGAAAGGGGGCAGGGCACAACCTTTAAAAGAATTACATAGCCCGAGGACACAACATAAACTGATTAGAACAAAATAGGTCCAAGATGGCGGACGAGTCTACTTCCACTAGACCTTGAGCCTCAGTATACACTCATTGTAACACATCAGCAAGCTAAGCGACACACCCACAGGTGCCACGACAGTTCCAAGGATGACCATAAAGGTCAAAAAGTGGGCGGTGGCTCAATTCCTAGAAATCCCCACCCCTTCCCCAAAATAGCTGGAATACTCCTCCCACTCATCAGCGTATGAAATTACTCACCCCTATAAAACTAACAACCCCATACCCTGGTGCTGCCCTCGCCTTCTTTTTTTTTATTTTTTATTTTTATTTTTTTTTTTATAGGTATACCTGGATTTAATTCTCACTTCTACCGCTTGGTAGCTGGATAGCCTTAGGCAAGTTTCATACCTCCCTGAAATTCACTTAATTCAGTCTGTAAAATGGCATAATAACTTATTATAGCATCCTTTTAGGAATTTTAAATCAGTTCTTGAAATAAAAGTACACAATATATAGACAAGTATGGATTCCTCAATAGATGTTTGACCTTTCATTTCTCCAGTATCCCACCCGCATCAAATAAAGAAAAATACTTTTTAAAATTTACGAATATTTCATTGTTGTAAAGTTAAAGCCATAAAAATAATCAAATGGCCTACTATCATACCGTTAGAAGAAAAAAAGAAAGGTGTTCATGAGAGTTCCATATTAGAATACAAGTTTTCCTTAGGCACCTGTTTATGTATGCTATTCTGCTCTTTACAATAAATAATTAAATTTAAAAGACTTAATTCCTCACTTTTAAGACCTTATTAGTTTACAAATTACATATTGACCTATGCTAAATTTTATACCGACCCATGCTAATGAATTCAGTACAGAAAACAAAAAACACTGCACTCAAGCAAACTACATATATATATATATATATATATATAACTTATATGAGAATTGCTACTCCAGCTTTCTTTTGGTTTCCATTTGCATGAAATACCTTTTTCCATCCCCTTACTTTCAGTCTGTATGTGTCTCTAGGTCTGAAGTGGGTCTCTTGTAGACAGCAAATATATGGGTCTTGTTTTTGTATCCATTCAGCCAATCTGTGTCTTTTGGTGGGAGCATTTAGTCCATTTACATTTAAGGTAATTATCGATATGTGTGTTCCCATTCCCATTTTCTTAATTGTTTGGGGTTTGTTATTGTAGGTCTTTTCCTTCTTTTGTGTTTCTTGCCTAGAGAAGTTCCTTTAGCAGTTGTTGTAGAGCTGGTTTGGTGGTGCTGAACTCTCTCAGCTTTTGCTTGTCTGTAAAGGTTTTAATTTCTCCATCAAATCTGAATGAGATCCTTGCTGGGTAGAGTAATCTTGGTTGCAGGTTTTTCTCCTTCAACACTTTCAATATGTCCTGCCACTCCCTTCTGGCTTGCAGAGTTTCTGCTGAAAGATCAGCTGTTAACCTTATGGGGATTCCCTTGTGTGTTATTTGTTGTTTTTCCCTTGCTGCTTTTAATATGTTTTCTTTGTATTTAATTTTTGATAGTTTGATTAATATGTGTCTATAGTAATGTATGATCTCACTAACTTCCTTAGGTTTTTAAAAATCATTTCATCATCTTTTGTGTTATATGATAAATAAATAAATATAAATTTAAAAAATTAATATATTATTACAGATTATAAGCTTAGCATTATTACTTGAAGTCCTGGTTTCTTCAGGATAGCCCTAGATTTTATATATTATCCTGGTGATTATTAGTAGCACTTACCATTCTCAAACTTTTCCAATTTGGATGACAAACTCTTTAATTATTTGCTTTAAATACAATCTTAATAATAGTTATAAAAAATACATTTAAGCTTTTTCTAATTTAACAAGTAATACCAGCTATTCAATTTTTAAAAATTAATTATGTGGGCTTCCCTGGTGGCGCAGTGGTTGAGAGTCCGCCTGCTGATGCAGGGGACACGGGTTCTTGCCCCAGTCCAGGAAGATCCCACATGCCGCGGAGCGGCTGGGCCCGTGAGCCATGGCCGCTGAGCCTGCGTGTCCGGAGCCTGTGCTCCGCAATGGGAGAGGCCACAACAGTGGGAGGCCCGCGTACCGCAAAAAAAAAAAAAAAAAAAAAAAATTAATTATGTAACTGAACACATTATTAAGGGGCCAGAAATGTAAAGTGATATCTATCATGTTTAGTTGGGAACCAATTGTACATTAAAATGAAGATATAAATTTAACTCTACATGGCAACATCAACAAAACTGCTTATTTTATAAGATTGAACTTCTTGTATTTTGCTCTTAAAATTGTGAAGTGTTTTATTTACAAAATTATATTTTGTTCCTAAAAGATGAATTGAGAGAAAGGATTTGTGTTGCTATTTGCCAGCCTTTGCTCTCAAATGAGACATTTTGTTATGGATAATCTTTAATTGCAATAAAAAAAAAAAAAACTCCGTATTATTGGTAAACTGTTTTCTTTTTTAACAGTTTTTTTTTGTGTGTGTGTGTGTGTGTGTAACTAGAGATACCTTGATGTGCTGTATAAATATTTTGGTCAGTTAACAACCTGTGGATTTGGTAAAGAAAATCTTAAGGAAACGTATAGAATATCATTATTTTATTTTTTTAACATCTTTCTTGGAGTATAATGGCTTTACAATGTATTAGTTTCTGCTGTATAACAAAGTGAATCAGCTATACGTATACATATATCCCCATATCTCCTCCCTCTGTGTCTCCCTCCCACTCTCCCTATCTCACCCTTCTAGGTGGTCACAAAGCACCGAGCTGATCTCCCTGTGCTATGCGGCTGCTTCCCACCAGCTATCTATTTTATGTTTGGTAGTGTATATATGTCCATGCCACTCTCTCACTTCGTCCCAGCTTACCCTTCCCCCTCCCCGTGTCCTCAAGTCCATTCTCTAGTAGGTCTGTGTCTTTATTCCCATCTTGCCCCTAGGTTCTTCAGAATCACTTTTTTTTTTCCTTGTGGAACTAGAGACACCTTGATGTGCTGTATAAATATTTTAATCAGTTAACAACCTGTGGATTTGGTAAAGAAAATCTGAAGGAAACGTATGGAATATCTTTTTTTTTTTTTTTTTTTTTGCGGTACGTGGGCCTCTCACTATTGTGGCCTCTCCCGTTGCGGAGCGCAGGCTCCAGACGCGCAGGCTCAGCGGCCATGGCTCACGGGCCTAGCCGCTCCATGGCATGTGGGATCTTCCTGGACCTGGGCACGAACCCATATCCCCTGCATCGGCAGGCGGACTCTCAACAACTGCACCACCAGGGAAGCCCTGGAATGTCTTTTTAATGTTCCTTGTGACTTTGTATTTCAACATCAGTCTTCTTTAGCTGTCTGTCTTTAACTGATGATACAACACAGATACAAATTAAACAATGAACATGAACAAAAACTATTGAGAACTGCATAATGGTCAAAACTGCCTGTGGATGGTATTCTGATGATGACACACTGGGTGAGGCCTGGCTTGTGAACCATTACGCATGCTCACTTAACATTCTCAACAAGGCATCCAGCTTGTTCGTGCTGCTGGTGGAGCAGGGGCCCTCTGCAGGCCCTCGTGGCAGGGCAGCCACAATCACGGCTCACATGCCGGTTGCTCTGGAATCTACAGCTGGTCTTTGCTGCTGCACTACCTCTGTGAGAGCATCACTCTGTGGGCATAGCTTTCTTCCACCGTGATTACTGCTGCCATTGCCATTGGTCTTGGGAAAAGCTTGACTACTCTATTGGACCAGCGCACTCCAACTGTGAGTGCTATTCTTTGTCTTAATTTCCCTTAGTAAAACATAGGCCAGGAAGTACATTTCATCATTTTAAGATTTTGAGCATTTTATTAAAAAATTAACTTATTTTATTTATTTATCTTTGGCTGCATTGGGTCTTTGTTGCTGTGCGCGGGCTTTCTCTAGTTGCAGCGAGCAGGGGCTACTCTTTGTTGCAGTGCGCGGGCTTCTCATTGCGGTGGCCTCTCTTGTTGTGGAGCACGGGCTCTAGGCGTGTGGGCTCAGTAGTTGTGGCACACAGGCTCAGTAGTTGTGGCTCATGGCCTTAGTTGCTCCATGGCATGTGGGATCTTCCCGGACTGGGACTCGAATCCGTGTCCCCTGCATTGGCAGGTGGATTCTTAGCCACTGAGCCACCAGGGAAGGCTGGATTTTGAGCATTTTAAGGATTTAGTTTGAGGATAAAGAAAGGGAAGTACAGCCTATATAGAACATTTTGAAGTTACTGCCTCTGTTGTTCTTGGAGTTTCTTATGTGAGCAGGTTCTTGCTTCATTCCTGGTAGCCAGGAACAACTCAGCCCCTACCCAGTCACTAGAATTGTTGTTAAGGTATTTAGGCTTCAGTGTTTGCTAAGGTAAATCTAAAAAATGGAAAGGTTTCCTGTGTTCTTGGGGACTGTGATATTATCTCCCAAGCCCTCCTTTCTTGTTTTAGGATTGACTTCTTTGTGGGATGATTGACAGTGGGCACATCAATATTCTTTTTCCCCCAGGGAAACATCACTGTCACCCATTGCAGTGTATTAAGACCCTGAGACTATGTTCAGCACATGCATTTTCCAATGTCAGAGTAATGTCATAAATAACACCATTTGGGGATGCTAAAAGTTCAGTCCAGGTGGGACTTGTTCAGACTTAGTTTTTTTTCAGTTTCTCTTCATCAAAGAGTCAAGGTGTATTGGGATCTAGTTTTAACCACAAAACCTTTAACAATACCCAGAACATGAGTTAATCAGCCCCAAACACTGCAGTTTTTTTCCATTGTTATATTGCTAAAAATCATTCTGATTATCAAAAGTAAAAAGCTGTTTTCATGTCCTTTATGGTAGAATGTGAATTTGGTTAAAATCAGGCAAATTTACATTCATAATCTTCAAAGTAGGATAACTTTTACTGTGGAATGTGTGGTCTGATGGATTTTTAGGAAACAACGCCCCAGCGGAGAGCACAGGATCTTAGAGCTCATCCACTTCATTTTCCTTCTGACACTTAACTTCCTTCTAGAATATTCCTGCCAACATGAGCTCTGAGACCAGCTGTGCTGCTCAAGGCTGTTGCTATGTGGATACAGAGCAAGAGACTCTCCAGGGGGCACAGAGGGTACCTGTGAGCCCAAGAGAAGAGAATAAACTTGCAGACCTAAGTTCAAGGAGCAATTTTAAATATATTGCACCAACAAGCTCGTGATCAGTAACTCCTTTGTTAATGAAGAGAATGCACATCTCTGTCAAGCTTCCTTTTCAGAAAGCAGAGGTCAAAATAATGAGTCCAGTGGAAAAGGGCCCTATGTCAAGAAATGGGCAGAAAACAGGGCTGAAAGTGAAGAAAACTCCCCCAGCACATCATCTTCAGACTAATGGCATTCAAGGGAGTGGGCTTCTGCCCCTTAAACACCTCTGCATTTGCTTGATTATGTCTTAAATTTTTCAACAGGGAATAAATCCTCCACAGCAGGAAATAAATAATGTAAAATCAAAGTGTGGAATTGAAGCTACTGAGTTCTATCCTACTAGTCAAACTGTTTGTACAGCTATTTTTAGGGCACGGTTATCTCTCACCTAGGTTACAGTAACAACCTCCTAACTGTCCCCTAACTGGCCTGAGTGATTTTTTTCTGAAACTCATATCTATTCACATCTTCCCTAATTAAACCCTTTCATTGTCCTCCAGTTGCCCTTAAGCCTTTGACACTCAGAGAGCCTCCCAATCTAATCCCATCTGTTGTTACTATTTCCCCTGCTCCTCTTTCACCATCTTCTTTCAGTTCTTTTAACAGGAAACCCTTTGTTCCCACCCCTTTATACCTCTTGCCCCTTCAAACAAGCTTTCCCCTCATTCCCCACCCTGCTTGATTTTAGGTTTCAGCTTAGAGTAATTTTCTCCAGGGGCTTTTTTGCTGACCTCCCCAATAGGGGTTAGAGACAGCCTAGGCCTGCTGGGTTCTCATCACAGCCCTTAGTGCCCTGTATTGTACAAGCTGTTTTGTTGTCTATGTCTTCCACTGGGTTGGAGTTTCTGGGCATGTCTTGTTGTCCATGGTATCCCCCACCCCTCCCATAGTACTAGCTTGGAATAGATGCTCAATAAACAGCTGTGAATGGACGATCAGATGGACAGATGAATGAATGAATGAATGAATGAATGAATGAAGCCTTTCCTTTTCTAATAAGAGAAAGTGATGAAGAGAATAGTTGGAAAAAAGTGTGCTGGCTGAAGATGAAGGGAGCAATCTTTTCCTTACTTGAATCACTGTACTTTCCTTAAAACAGTCAGGACAAAAAAAAATTAAGTTGTTGGTTGGTTGGTTTTAAATCTTGCTACCTGTGAAATCTTGCTGCTGTGCGCCTCTGTTGTATTTTCTATCATGGCCTTCTTTACAAGGAATTTGTTATAAAAGAACATTATTCCAAGGTATCACTGTACAGAATTCAGTGTCACAAATATTTGTACTTGGTAATGTTCAGTGGGCACAGTCATTTAATCTCCAGTGTAGCTCACATGACTGTTATAAGTATTTCTGTTTACCTGGGACATCTGAGCCGGTAGGAAGAATATAGGACCGGAAAGCTGGAGGCTTGGGGTTCGTTCTTATTTGAATCATTACCTATGTATCTAATATTAGGACACTAAACTTTCTATAACTAATTGCATTTAAGTAAATGCATCATCTTTGAAATGCACTGGTGTTTTTTCTGACATCTTACATTGTATGAAGATATAATGAAATAGCATATATGACAATACTGTAAGCTACTCTACAAAATATGCATGCTGGGCTTCCCTGGTGGCGCAGTGGTTGAGAATCTGCCTGCCAATGCAGGGGACACAGGTTCGATCCCTGGTCTGGGAAGATCCCACATGCCGCGGAGCAACTGGGCCCGTGAGCCACAACTACTGCGCCAGCGCGTCTGGAGCCTGTGCTTCGCAACAAGAGAGGTCGCAACAGTGAGAGGCTCGCGCACTGCGATGAAGAGTGGCCCCCGCTTGCCACAACTAGAGAAAGCCCTTGCACAGAAACGAAGACCCAACACAACCAAAAATAAATATACATAAATAAATAAATTTATATTAAAAAATACATGCATGCTAAGAAATATGATAGGAAGGGTAATAGCCAAGGAGTTTGGAGACCTGTAGCTAGCCTTATTTGTACTATTCATTATCCACTGTTTCTCTGCTGCTCTCTTATCAAACAAAATAAAGCATAAAATAAGAAAGTTAGGCAGAGTGTTATTCTGAGATTCCTTTTAGCGCTTATGTTCAATTTAAGAAACTTGAGTATCTTATACTCATTAAATTTCTTAAAGATTCCCATTGCTCTTTAATCCTTTCTTCAATTTCATGGGTTGCTGTAGTTCAGTGGCTGTCACAGGCAGTGTTGTCTTTCCTTCTTGTTCCATTGCAATTATTTTCTGAATGTTCCAGATGTGCACCTTCTACTTTGATATATCTACACAATTCCCTAGAATGAAATGTTTAAAATCTACCCAGGAACCAGTACTTGCTAAAAGCTCTTTGTGTTTCCCTCCACAGCTATCCAAGATGACTTCAGTAATTGTATTCTGTAGAGCCCAGCAGGGATTATGTTACCCAAAATATTCTTCTTGCTTCTTGGCTTTTAAATTGATGTTCAGAACACCTATTCCCCAGTGTTCAGCCTGAAGGAAAGACAGTTCTCTGTTTCCCTGCTAATGCTAAACCAAAAAGGCCAATTCCAATTAAACAGTCTAGGAGATTCTAGTTGAATGGTGAATATTAGCATCTTTCAAAGCTAGACCACCTGCCTTTAGGTGGTTTGTGGCTTTCTATTCTTGTGCAATACAAGGGACAGATGCCTCACAGGTCAAAAAAGAATGTGGAAAATAGAGATGAAACATGATTTCTTTTCAGGGGAAAAATCACTTCATTCTAGTACCTGCTTAGTTTTGCTGTTGCAAGTGAGTAGCAGCTTATTCTCAATTGTACTCTCCATTATTAGTTTAAGTGGGCTCTTCGTGCATGTGTGCAATTTTCATTCAGACCCCTTAATCACTGTGTGGAATATTTGTTCTTGGTTTCTTACAAATTGATAAGCATAGCTACAGGGAAATCTGTGTGGAAATTCTATTTTCCAACCGTTTGGTGGTTTCTCCTTAATTAGGTCTTGGGGTATCTCGGGCTTCACTAATTTGTGTTTAATTGGATGGGAAAAATTCTGGCAGCAGCAGGAACCTTCCTCTGCCCCATAAATTAGAGAATGCCATCATTCAGGCACTCAGGTAAATCCTTTTGAAAAACCTGCAATAACCTTTAAATCTTTTCGAAAAACCTGAAAAATTCTGGTGGCAGCAGGAACCTTCCTCTGCCCCATAAATTAGAGAACGCCATCATTCAGGCACTCAGGTAAATCTTTTTGAAAAACCTGCAATAAGACTTTTACAGAGACGGTTATGAGAACCATACAGTATCATCCAAACATAGGAACAAAAGTTGTTCTTAATGGGATGTTAGTTGCTATCTGTGGATTTGTTCTTTCTTGCTGCTTTGCAGCTGCTATCGTAGGCAAGAACAAGGGAAGAAATGATGCTCTGAGCTGATGAAGACCACAAGTTGTGGTTAGAGAAACAATCTGAGAAATAATTTTACAAAGTTTCCAGAAGGGTTTGTGCAGGCTACACACAACCAGGAACAATGTAACACACTACAGGAGGATTCAGTGATAAAAGTGACACTCTTCAGACAGACTTCAGTATTTACAAAGAGCTGCAGGGTTGAAAGGCTCTGAACTTTTGAGATGAACAATTTCCTATAAAGAGGTAGTACACCCTCAGGGTTAAGAAGCTGAACTCCAGAATCAGACAGACCTGGCTGATATCAGACCTTAGGCAAGTTACTTGACTCTTTTGGGCCGCAATTTTCTTGTTGGTAAAAAGGGGGTAATGATAAGCTCTTTCTGTTGTTTTGAGAATGGAATTAGATAGTGCTTTCCAGGCACATAAGTATTTAATAGTATGTGTCAATAAATGGTGTCTATTATTGCTATTGTTACTAACAGGTTGTACCTTGGTGTGGACTTCATTGATACAGAGTATTTGGTCACAGACTGAGCATATCCAAATACTGTGTAGTACATTTTAGCCTAGGACTGACTCAGAAATTGCATTTTGCAAAGAATTTTAAAGACTGTAGGTTTCACCTTCCAAATGGCTGCAACAATATTTCCCCAGCCCATTTGTTTGATAATATGACCTTGCCACTCCTCCCAAGAGATGGGGTCTATGTTTTCTTCCTTTGCTTCTGAATGGATTTGTGAGTGTTTTAACTTGGACTTGTGAGTGTTTTAACCAATAGAGTATTTTGTTTTAACCAATAGAGTATGGAGGGAGGGACACCACGTGACTTCAGAAACTAGATCAGAAGCAGCAATACAGCTTTCATGTGTTGGGTGGTCACGCTGGGAGCCTGACTCCCCTGAGGCTGCCATGCTGTGAAGAAGCCAAATCACGTGGAGAAGACATAGATAGGTACTCTGGTTGGCAGGCTTAATCTCTGAGTCATTCCCCAGTCACCAGACGTGTAATTGAGTCTTCAAATGATTCCAGCCCCCAGTCATTGAATTATCCCCAGCCTTAGGGTCTTCCCAGCTGAGACCTCAGACGTCATGGAACACAGAGAAGCCAGCCCCACTGTGCTCTTTCCAAATTCCTGACCAATAGAAATTTTGAGTGTAATAAAATGGTTGTTTAAGCCACTGAGTTTTGGGGTAATTTGTTACATAGCAAAGATAACTGAGATAGAAATTTATCCTAGTTTGGCCAGTTCTGCCGTCTGTGGATTTTCCAACTTTTCTCAATCAATTAGTCATCATTTACCATGTCCCTTTTTATACAAGACACTGTGCTGGAACAGGAATAAGCCAACACAGTCAAATAGAAAATAAGCACAGAATAAAGAGTGTTATAGGAATCATATAATTAGAGCTGCATAGCATAGAGTAATTCAGACATGGCCATAGTATAAATTCAAAAGAATAAGACTTTACCTTGGACTGAGGCAATCTTGGAAGGCTTCATGTAAAGAAAAGGCTTATATAGGGCCTTGAATTATAGGTGGGAATTGAATAAATAGAAAAGGGAGAAGAGAGAATTCCTGACAAAAATGTGAAAAACAGTTAAGATTTTGGAAGACATGAGATGTGTGCACTGTATCTTAAAATTAATCTGCTAGAGCAGTATTTATTGTATTTACAAAATAATATTTATAAGGAAGAGTGCTTTAATTATGTTCCTAATTCTAAGAGAATTACTTAGCACTTTATATAGACTGAATTAACTAGAAATATATTGATATTAGTGATATCTTAGTTGGGCTAATTTCCACAAGATTGATAAGCAAACTCTACCTCCTATAAAAATATAATTTACAAGTTACTAGAACACACTGAATTTTCTACAAACTGCAACAAATGTGTTATAACTGATGTAAAATCTCAAAGTTACATATCAATAGTCCTTAGAACTGTTACATCAAATCATGTCATCTAATAGAACAGTGCTTTGCTCTTTTGGGCACACATATTTAAATAGAACCTAAAATCTTGATGACAAGACATAGAATAGATATGGATATAACTTAAATTTTATGGTAACTGACATATAAGTATTCACTAAACATCCTCATTTTTTTAAACAAAAAGGAATGGCTAACCCAGGCCTTTGCATTCTCAAGGCCCCTGTGACAACTTCTCATTAAGTTCTTTTGAGAGGTATGGACTCTATGTTAACTATAATTTTAAATTTTGGAATTAAAAAGTTTCCAGAATCTGCTTCAACATAATTAGTGGCTGGAGTGCGTCACTTCGTAAATAGCAGATTCTCCTGCTGAACAGCTCAGCTTCCGGCTTTTGCTGATATTGGGGCCACCTGATCTCTCCTTCAATTCTTCTGTGTGACCTTAGTTCTACCCTGTGGAATAGAGCAGAATAACATGGGGCCTCCTCCTACATGACGAGCATTCAATTGCTTGAGGGCGGCACCCATACAAGCTCGGCATCTTCTCTTTTCTTGGCTAATAACCCCATGTTCTCTCATATGACCATCTTTCCAGACCCTTCTTCATCCTGTTGTCCTCAGGATCGTTTTCACAATGTCTTTCTTAAAATGTTGCCCAGAATGATTATAATGTTCTAGCTGTCGGGAGAAATGCCTTGATTTTCGGACAGTAAATGTTTACATTGATCTGAGCCTAACCACTGGGAAGTGAGGGTTTATTTTTTCAATGCTGAGGAAAGTATTTTATGACAATGAATTTGGTGGTGTAAAAACATTCGGCTTGAACATCCCCAAATTTATAGAAACTTTTTAATCCAAAGGAATCTTTGAAGCTTCAGCATTATCTCAGACTTTAGGTGGATTTCATTGGGAGATTTTCTGGCTCAAATGAGTCACCAAGCTCTTCCTTGATCTAGAGCTTTCTCCTTCAGGTAACCTAGAGTCTCCGTTATGGCCCATGATACACAGTATGCCTGGCTCTGCCAATGACAGGCAGGTCAAGATACGCCTGCAGTATTAATTTTGACTATTCCAATGTTGTGCCACTAGCCACATATGTCCATTTAAAATTGAAGTTATGTAATTAAAAACAGGGGCTTCCCTGTGGCAACAGGAGAGGCCACAACAGTGAGGGGCCCGCGTACCGCAAAAAAATAAAAAACAGAAAAAAACCAAATTAAATTAAAAATTCTGTTCCTCAATTGCACTTAAGTCACACTTAAGTGCTTGACAGTCACATGTGGCTGGTGACTACTGTATGGGACAGCACAGCTACAGAGCATTTCTTTCATTGCAGAAAATTCTTTTGGACAGTGCTGCCTTTTAATTTCACTCATGCCACTTAGATAAAAACATGGAATATGTGAGAATTTTTTAATATATAAATGGAACATAATATGATAAAATGGATCTGGGCATAGACATTTCTGACATTAACTATTTTGTTATATAATATCTAGTCCAGTGTTTTACCAGAGATGCCTAGTAATTAAGAATTTGGGCTTTGGAGACAAGCCGTCTGAGTTCAGGTCCCGCCTTCACCATTTTCTAGCTGTGTGATCTTGGGCAAGTTATTTAACTAAGGCCCTAGTTTCCTTAACTGTAAAACAGACTGAATGAGTTTCTTTCTTTTTTTTTTAAATTAATTTATTTATTTTATATTTATTTTTGGCTGTGTTGGGTCTGCGTTTCTGTGCGAGGGCTTTCTCCAGCTGCAGCGAGCAGGGGCCACTCTTCATCGCGGTGCGCGGGCCTCTCACTGTCGCGGCCTCTCCCATTGCGGAACACAGGCTCCAGACGCGCAGGCTCAATAGTTGTGGCTCACGGGCCTAGCCGCTCCGCGGCATGTGGGATCTTCCCGGACCGGGGCACGAACCCGTGTCCCCTGCATTGGCAGGCGGATTCTTAACCACTGCGCCACCAGGGAAGCCCTGAATGAGTTTCTTAATGTGATTGCTAAGATCAAAGGAGATAAGGCTTGTAAAAATACTTGTATATTTTTATAGCACAATGTCTAACACTTATAAGCTATCAACATAAACGTAAGGCATCATTGTTATTATTATTTATAGAAATGTAATTTTTAGCCCAAAGTACTCATCACAGAATGTGTGCATACACAAGATGTAGCACTTTATTAAATGAATTGGATTTGATAGGAAGCAAGCGGAAAGCAAATGCATTCTTTCCCATTCCTGTCCCTTTAATCCCATTCTGCTGAATTGTTCTTCCCTTCCCTTGAGTGAAATTGAGGCTGATTCCATAGCTTTTCATGTGATGTAAGTATCATTCCCAGGGAATTAAACAGTCTAGTTCAGTTCAATACATAAGCTTTAATTTCTCATCTCATTCAGCTCATCTCAGTTGCGGCTAAAACTCTGAAATGGAAAGGTGGGTTTGGGTGGTCTCTTTCCCCCTTCTTCCCCATCCTTCCTCATTTACTAGGCTGCCTCAGGATTCTCTGGAGTTGGGAAGGGGGAGGATGGGTGGGAAAAATATACACACTGGAAAGGTCTTCCCGAGCTCTCTCGGCTCTCCACTATCTCTGCTGTGGCAGACATGCCAATACCGGCTCATGGTGAGGTTTATGAGTAACTAGGAGTGCCCCACAGCTGTGGCTTGTCCATCTGCAGGTCCCTGACACAGTGATGTCTCCAGCAGTCAGTCATTTACAGTTTCCTCCCCAGCCTCTGACTTCCAGAGGCTCCTCGGATTCTCCCTGGGGGTGTCACGGCACCCTTGCAGGCGAGCTTTATATTCAGGGTTCATATAAAGAGGATTAAAGCTCAGCTCTCTTCGACAGAATCCATATTTGGTCTTCAGAATACATACACTTTTGTCCCACCATTGAGGAGAGAACAGTTAACTCCATTATAGTCTTCTTTCCTCACGCTGCTCTCAGGGGAATCAAGAGTTCATGTTTAAATTTTTTCCGGTGCGAGTCAGATACAACAGCCTATGTCACCTAACTTTCAGGAGACACCGGGATAGCTCTCCTGGTGTGACTCTGAAGCCTCCTCATTTAGTCTGGTTGGTGGGGGGTAGAAGCACTTCCTTCCTCTACACCTTTGTGTGTTGGGCCAGAGGGATGCATAACTTGCTGACAAGCCCTTTGGAGGAAATCTTCACCACTCACATTCTTTAAGTAGAGGTGGTGAGCCAGACTCCACCGTCGTGTGTGTCGGGAGCTCACACGCCAAGTTTTACAGTGTCTTAGCCTTGAGTTAATAATCTCCACTCAACTGGTTTTGGCCTAATTATACTCAGCATTTGGGCTGCCACTAAAATTAGGAAAATTGATTTAACAATTTTCAATAGGAAAATTGATTTAACATTCTGTTCTAATTGTGCTCATGGAGGTTGTAAGATCGATACTTAGGCAAAGTAGAAAGCAGTCGGTTTTCAGGGATTCAGAAGTCATCACTTAGTGCTCAGGATATAGCTGCTGACTAGTACTTCAGTGTATTTAGACAAGGAACCAGGGCAAAAACGATTTCAAGAGGGTCATACACATTGCATGGTGATCAATGGAAGGCTACAGTTTTCTTGGTAAAGACCTTTTCTTCTTTATAACTTTTTTTCTTTACTGTGGCAATCTGTCTTTTAAAGAAGCTGCCCCTGAACTGTGGCTTTTCATTGATAGATTGGTCTGGGCATTCATCTCTGTTTCACTGACCACACTGGGTGGTAAAAGAAATGTTGATCTAGTGACAAAGAAAAATGACCTGTACTATTCCTTGGCCATACATAGCTTCTGAATGTAATAGTTCTGTTAGACTTGACTCCTTCCCTGTCTATGACAGGGATACCATGCTCCACTGTCCTTTATTAACCATTTTCTTATTTCCCAGAGATACAGCCTGGGAGTTAGGTGACCCTCCCAATTAATGATCATTCTGGTCACATAAAAAGAACATAAAAATGGTGACATAGTATATCATATAATGTATAAGATAATATTTATAATATATAAATAATATTTAAAGTGCAAAGTGGCAGTGTTAGTAATGATAGTCATATTAAGCCAGAGATATTTTAATATATACAGAATGAGTAAACAATAATAGTAAATCTCCACTGATTTGGATAAAATGAATATAGTAACCAAATTAATAAAACCAGTGATACCTTCTACTTACAGTATAGTTATATTACTTTTATGTAAATTATTCTATGGTATTTAGAAACAGTTTGCTCTTTTAAATAGGTAACCATTTGCTTTGCGACATTCCACTTTTTTTGTTTAAAATGCCAGCATTTTTTCATAAGAAAAAAGATACACTTCAACTAATTTTCAAATTGTTTTGTTAAATCTGTGAAGATTTTCTGTACTTGATACTCATCATGGGGTTAAAAAATGCATTTAGGGACTTCCCTGGTGGCGCATTGGTTCAGAATCCGCCTGCCAATGCAGGGGACATGAGTTTGAGCCCTGGTCCGGGAAGATCCCACATGCCGTGGAGCAACTAAGCCCGTGCGCCACAGCTACTGAGTCTGTGCTCTAGAGCCCGCAAGCCACAACAACTGAGCCCTGTGCCACAACTACTGAAGCCCGCGCGCCTAGAGCCCATGCTCCGCAACGAGAGAAGCCCCTGCAATGAGAAGCCCGCGCACCACAATGAAGAGCAGCCCCCACTCGCTGCAACTAGAGAAAGCCCACGGGCAGCAAAGAAGACCCAACACAGCCAAAAATAAATAAATAAATAAACGCATTTAAAATCATCTCATTAACTCTTAAGAAAATGAAATTGGATTTTTATTTATCCATTCTTTTTGGGTGTGTGGGGCGGTTCAGCTAAGCTCCATGGTTGTGCACGGTTGTGCACAATTACGGAGACTCTCGTCAGGGCTCAGTGATGTACTCCACAAGCTTCCACTCCCTATGGCTGAACTTCAGCAGGGGGCACTTATGCCCCATGAGATCCTGTGCCAGAGCCCTAGAATTTCATCATTGAAAAGACTTTCAAATCTGGAACTAAATCCACATGAAACCAGGCTACTGGAACAATCACTGGTTTTGTGTGTCTTCTCTGTAGGGATTCCTGCTGACTTCGTAGGTCGTCACCTTCGGGGGCTTTCCTTCCTGACCAAACATATCATTTGTACAGAGTAATGTCAAGGCTTAGAAGCCATGGATATTTGGAAGCAACTACCTGATACTAGACTCTTGACTAACAGTACATAATGGATCATTATGCAATCTTCAACCCAACCTAGGGTATGAAAGATAATTTGAGCTTTTAAATAAAAATTAGCTATACAGGTTTTCTAGAGAGAAAATTTAAGACTTAATGGCAGAGATGAATATCAGAGATGAATCCAACTGTCTGATGAGTGTGCCGATCTCCGTTGTATTTCTTTGGCATTTTTCTCACGTGTTTCTTCTGATGTGCAAACCAAGCAGTAAAAGCATAATATTGATCTCAATCTTTTATACCCTTAGGAGAGGACCCTTCCATTCTTTTATTGTTTTTGCAAGCCTGTGATTACAAGGCTTTGACATTTGGGTAAAAGTAAATGCTACAGCAGAAATTGTATGTTAATGATTTTCCAAGATCTAAATATTTAATATTCTGGCTATGTTTTCCATGCTTGAATGAGATTGTGTGAGAATATTATATTACTTTTTAAAAAATCTTCATATAATGGTGTAAAATTCTTTTCTTCTTTTTCTAGGCTGTTAGTTAATTTCTCATATATTTAACAGAGCCACATTTTAAGAATGGGACTTTTTTTTTCTAAATTTATTTACTTATTTATTTTTGGCTGCATTGGGTCTTCATTGCTGCGAGTGGGCTTTCTCTAGTTGCAGTGAGCGGGGGGCTAATCTTTGTTGTGGTGCCCGAGCTTCTCATTGAGGTGGCTTCTCTTGTTGCAGAGGACGGGCTCTAGGCACGGGGGCTTCAGTAGTTGTGGCTCGCGGGCTCTAGAGCCCAAGCTCAGTAGTTATGGCACACAGGCTTAGTTGCTCCGTGGCATGTGGGATCCTCCCAGACGAGGGATTGAAAGAATGGGACTTTTCAATGCCTATCTTTTATTGCTAAGAGAGGCAGAATTGCGTAGTAATTAAGAATATAAACTCCAGAGTTCTCCACTTGCCTTTGGATTTTGGCTTTCCCACTTAGTAATGATGTGATCTCATCAGTAAAATGAGGAAAATGATAGTATTCACTTTCCAGAATTCATTCATTCTACAAATACTTGTTGAACGTCATCTACGTGCCAGAAAGTTTGCTAACCACCCAGAATACAAAAGTTAGCAACACCACAGGGTTATTGCCTTTCTGGAATTTACAATTTCGTATAGAAATGTTGTCTTCTGATGATCAGTCCACTTGGTTTTATTCTAAATTTAGTAATGAGTTTAGATTTGCTTAATTGTTTAGACTCTGGTTATCGATAACAGATTAAACTGTTTAAAGTGAATGAATATGAATACACTAACTCATTTAGCAATAGGTTGGGTGGAATAATATATAAAAACTTAAACTTTCAGCTGTAAAATAAGTCACAGGGATGTAATGTACACATAAGGAATACAGTCAATAATATTGTAGCGTTGTATGGTGACGGATGGTAACTGGACTTATTGTGGTGATTATTTCATAATGTATAAAAATATTGAATCACTGTGTCGTACACCTGAAGCTAGTATAACATTGTATGTTAAGTATAACTTAAAAAAAAAAGATTACTGGGGCTTCCCTGGTGGCACAGTGGTTAAGAATCCACCTGCCAATGCAGGGGACACAGGTTCGAACCCTGGTCCGGGAAGATCCCACATGCCACGGAGCAGCTGAGACCCATGCGCCACAACTGCTGAGCCCATGCACCACAACTACTGAAGCCCGCGCACCTAGAGTCCGTGCTTCACAACAAGAGAAGCCACCACACTGAGAAGTCCGCACACCGCAATGAAGAGTAGCCCCCGCTCGCTGCAACTAGAGAAAGCCCGCTCTCAGCAACAAAGACCCAACGCAGCCAAAAATAGATAAATAAAATAAATAAATTAAAAAAAAGATTACTTACACCTACATCTGACACCTACTAGTTGACATCTAGTAGGATGTCAACTAAAGAGTAAATATGGGTGTATAATCTAAAACAAAACAAAAAAACCCCAGTAGGCTCCTGAGCCTTATTACATGTTTTGGTTTGAGCATTACCAGGTTGCAAACTGGTTTTTGGTGTGTGCACAATAAGCTTTTACTAATCACTAAAACAAAACTGAAACCAAACCAATACCACCCCCCACCAGAAAAAAAAACAAGGAAAAAAAAGGATAGAAAGTGAGTGTTATGGGTAGAAGAGTAAGTAAGATATTAGGAGGAACTCATATGGATATTATGAGTGAATTTTCAATTTATTATACAGAGAAGTTATGAGGGAAGCATTTGAGAGATATGAGGTCTATATTGTCATGGCAAAAATGAAAACAAATATTCTTTTGATCTTCGCAGGCTGAAATTAAATGAGAATTACAGTAGTCAAGATCACAGAGTGTCTAGGAGAATATTTTTTATTTTAAGCAGTACATTTGGAAACAAAAAATAGAAATCTATGTGTAAAGAAGGAGAAGATTATAAAAAAATAAGCTTTTCATGAAATCAACTGCTTGATAAGTTGGAAAAAATTAAAGAATATTAGTGATTTCTTAAAAATTCATATAATTCTGAGTTATATTACATTTCACATTCAAAAACTTCTTTCTGCTTCTTTCCCAAGCTAGGTCTCCACCAAATAACTTAAATGATATAAAGCTATTCCCTGAACCATTCAGACATTGTATCATAATTATTAAGTATGTGCAAAATTTAAAATATAGGAGTATAAATCATAATTTTAAAAATCAAATTACACTCCTTAAAGTAACTTATTATTAAAAATAATTCCAATATAATTTAAAGTAATTTTAAGAGAATCAAGGAACTTACTATTTAAACATAAAACGAATCCTATTAGAGATTCAAAATAATTTTAAGTGAATAAATTTGTTTTATATACTCAATATTTAGAGGAGTAAACCACTAGTATTCTTTTGAACAGTAATTGGAGAATTGTAAACGTACTTGACTGCAAATACTGTGTTTGAAGAGCTTTTCTTTTCTAGAAGCACTCTGCTTCTGTTGCTTCTATGGAACTATTTTGCTGGGGAAAGAGCCCTGCAATTCCAAGCTCCCTCCCCTCCTTTTCCCTTCCCCTCCCCCTCCTCCCTTACACAAACAGGCAGCCCTGGCTAATTACACTGCCTCTCAAGAAGGAAAAGGCTACAGCCTCCCAGATATCAATTACAAACCCTGGTTAGGACTGTGGCCTCTGCTGAACCCCATTAATTCTCCAGACTGCTTTAACATCATCAATCCAAACAAAAAATCAAATTGTGACACTGAACAGTAAACTGTTCTTAGCTGGGAAAGTATAGGGATGGTAATATGGTCGTTGGACAGTTGCTGCTGTAGGATTATGTGTGCTACGATGCATAATTGAGAGACAGGGTCCGAATCACTATTTGTTGGTACTTTGAAAGCCTGGGGAATACTTGGTTATGTGTTGTTTGGGACATTTAAATATATATTGGCGTATGAATACAGAGGATTGCAAGAAACTTTTACTGTTGGGGGGCAAGGTGGTAAGTGTGTGCTATTTTCTAAAACAATATATGAAAGATTAGAAAATGAGCCACATCCTGCTGTGTAAGAGGAAAGCTTTTGAAACACCTTGGGGACCTCTACAAAGAATTCTGTAGCTAGCAGAGATGATGTAGAGAGAGCCTCCAGTGAGGATTTGGGATGGATTTTCTGGGATGGATTTTCGAAGTGATTACATGCTGGTGAATGTACAAGTAAAATTTGGCTGTTCAAGCACCATTTCAGCTACCTTCAATTAAATTACAAGCAAAAACTGTGTATATGGTAGACATAAATACATATTTTGCAACCATGTGGCCTGTCTCCAAACCCTGATGAATAAATGAGAATACTTAAAATAAGTGACATTGGAGGGAAAAAATAGTTGGAAGAGTTTTTTCTATACTATAAACAAATAAAGACATTGACCAAAAAATTCACATATAGTAAAAATGCATACAACACTTTATAGATGATGATAATTTCTCAATTTCAATGATACTCAGGTCTTCAAATTGTATCATAAAATGCAGTGAGCCATTCATTTCAGAGAGACTCAATGGATAAAGAATCTTCAGTGAGATGGGACATGATAAAATACAAGGAAGTTTTTACTTTTGGCCCAATATTTAAAAGTATTAGCTATGGAACGAGGAAGGTTTCATAAAGGATATTGGAACTGTATTGTTCTTGGCAATGGAGTTTGAACAAATGTTCCAAAAAGGTACCAATTTTTAGCCCTTCACTCAAGGAACTTCACAATATGGTCCTAGCCTACTTCTCCAGTGCTGTTTACATGCATGTCCCTGTAGCCTAAGTGTGTCCTAGTCTGTGACCAAGAGGAATTGTTTATTGTCTGTTGTACATACCCCATAATCCTCACCTTGATGTATTTGCTCATATGCAGCCCATTGCCTTTCCCTGCATGCCCAACCTGCTATTTAAGATCCAGCTCAAATGTTCCTCCACCAGGAGTCCTTGGTGGATCTCTCCAGCTATTCCTGGTGACTTAGCACTTTCCACATTGTTCTACAGTTATTTGTGAGCACACCTTACCTACCTGCACTAGACTTCTTGAGGGTAGGAGCTCTCTCTGATTCATCTTTCCAGGCTTTATAGGAACTGTAACAGTAATTGCATAAAAAAGACTCCTCATAAATATGTATTCAGTGAATGCTTAAATTAAAAGATCTGTTACAAATAAGATTTGGGGGAAAATGCAGATGTTTTATTTGTCCTTCATGAAACTAGTTACTTGTTGCTGTATAACAAATTACCCCAAAATTTAGCAGCTTAAAGCAACACACATTTATTATTTCTCAGTTTCTGTGGATAAGGAACTCTGGCATGGCATAGTGGGGCTCTCTGAGTGAGGGAATTAAAGTGTCACCGAGGACTGAGACCTCATCTGAAGGCTTGACTGGGGAATGCTGTTGGATGAGACCCTCAGGTCCTTGCTGTCTGTTGGCTGGACGCTCCTGCAGTTTCCTGCCACATTGGCTCCTCCAGCATGAAAGCATTTTTTATGGAAACATATAAGCTGAGAAGTCAAGAGAGAGAATCTACTAGTAAGGCAGAAGTCACAATCTCATGTAACCTAATTACAAAACTGACACCCACTCGCTTTTGCCATATTCTGTTGGCTAGAAGTGAGTCATTGGTCCCATTCACATTCAAGTGGAGAGAATTACACAATGGCATAAATACCAGGAGGTAGGGGTCCCAGGGGTCATCTTAGAAGTCTGCCTACCACATTTACTGAAATGTGTACTATGCACTTTAAGAGTTCTTTGCCCTTCCTAGTAAGTAAACTCAGACTTCGGAGTTTACAAAACTTGTCAATTCTTTGAGGTCCAGATCAAATACTACCTTCTTACTAATGTCTTCTTGGATTCCTCCTTTTGTTATAAACCCATAATAGTTTGTGTCCTTTCTCATGGCTCACATTTAATTCTGAATTCACCAGGTTAAGTATGGTCAGTCCACCTTTGCCTGCCATGATTATTTTCCTATCGACAAGGGGAAAAGCATAAAACATCAAGATCAGAAGACTTATTTTCTAAAGGCTATGTCTCTTGCAGGAAAATAGTACTATACCTGAGTGAAAAGATAATAGATAATGGGAGATAAGTTTTGGAGGACCTATTAGAGCTAAGTGAATATTGTCATGTGTCTTACAAAATTTAGGATTAAAAGTAATAACCCAGAAGAGACATCTAACACAGTGCTTGGCATAGAAAGGGAGTTCAATCAATGGTTGGTGTCTTCCTTTTTTCTTTTCCCCCTTCCCAATATTCCCCCTCCCAACACATACACTATTTGAAAATGCTGCTTGAATTATAATATCAGGATGTGTTGAGTCATTTATTGAATCATTCAAGAAGTTTTCAAACAATTATTGAGCATCTCCTAGTACCAGGCAGTACTCTAGACATTAGGGATACATAAGTGAGCAAATGGAAAAAAAAATCTTTTCTTGCAGTGGAGCTCGCGTTTTAGTAAAGGGAGCCAGACATTAACCAATTGTGGCAGATGGTGACAAGTCCTATAAAGAAAAATAAAGTGAGGAAGGAGATACAATGATGAGGTGGATACTATTTTATACAGGATGATGCAGTGATTTTTAAGTATAAACCCGAAGGAAGTGAGGGAATTAAACCATGTGAATATTTGGTGGAAGACAGTTCCAGGAGGAGGGAAGAGCAATTACAAAAACCTTACAGTAGGAGCATGATTGCTGCTGGAGGAACAGGAAGGAAGCCAGCAGAGCTAGAATAGAATAAACCAGGGGAAACGATAAGAGATAAGGTTAGATAGGTAGCTTGGGGGTAAAGAGTTAGGTAATGTAGCAGGTCACATATGATTCTGTACCTCATAGCAAGACTAGGGCTTTTAGCCTCAGTAAGATAGGGAATCATTGGAGGGTTCTCAGTGGAATATTATGGTCTGATGAATATTTCTAAAGGATCTCTCTAGCTGTCATATAATGAGTAAACTTTAGGAGGCGGGGATGGAAAGAGAGAGACCAGTAAGCAAGTAGGCTATTGCAACATCCCAGCGAAAGGTGATGCAAGTTTGAAGTAGAACCAACAGGATTTTCTGATTGATTCGATATAGGCTGTAAGAGAACAGGAGTAGTAAAAGATGACCCTGAGATTTTTGGCCTAGATGACTAGAAGAATGGTGTCACCATTGTCTGAGACAGAGAAGACTTTGGGAGGAACTGGTTCAGCAGCAGGAAGAATCAATAGTTTCATGTTGGACCTGCTAAGGTTGAGGTGTCTACTGAACCTTTAAAATGAGATTTCAAATGGGAGTTCAGCTTTATGGAGTTCAGGAGAGAAGTTGTGTTCTAAAGATGTAGATTTGGGAGTTATCAGCCTGTAGATGGTATTTAAGAGGTCAAGCAGGGACTAGATGTGGACAGAGAGGAGAAGAGGTTGTAGGGCTCAGTCCTGGAGCTCTCCAGTGCCAAGAAGACCTCGTGTATCCGGAATGCTGTGTCCTGTTTCATCGATTCCTTGGCAGAACGTCAAGCTTTTGGTTCTCCAGAGGAAAAGGGATCACTGCCCGCTCAGTCTGCTGACAGGAGGTCCTTTCTCGTGGGAGAGTGGAATCAGAGTATGGTGAGAAAGAGCCGGAGGTAAAACCCTTAGCCGAGGGAACCAGTAAAGGGGGATTATGCTGGGTCGCTGTAAGATTTGTGTAAAGATCAGCTTCAGGGGCTGAAGGGGAAACAAATACCCATCAGCCTCTTAGGGAGAAAGGGCCATCTTCCCAGCTGAACCCCTACACCTACGTTTTATTCTGGCAGTATTCCAGAGAACTAAAAGTTGTAGACAATAAAAAGGTTAAAAAGTAGTAATAAAACAGAAAAAAAAATAAGATTGGGCAGTTCAGTAAAGACTAAATGATATTGGAAACTAGGTTAAATAATTGACCCCTTTTCTGCAGACCACCTTCCCCCACCCCCGCCCACCAAAGAACATAAGATAAAAGAAAGGGGAAGGCAGGGAGCAAACCATGAGGTAAGAACAATTAAGATAAAATAAAATTTAAAACTAAGAGTCAGAGAGAATAAAAGAATAGCCCAAACAAGCTAAAGTGATAAAAAAAGAAAGTAAACAATGATTTCAAAGCCCAAGAGGTTGGCCAAATTCAGCTAACCAGCTGAATTCACTAAGCAGTAGCACAAGTTCCAAAGATCAACCCGATTTCCTTAAGCGACAGCCGAAAAGCCTGTAACACATTTATTCTTTAATGGCCTGGCCTCCACAGGCAGCTGCCCGCTGGGCAGAAGAGGGGCCCTGACTCTTTTCCTCATACCTCTTCTCTCTAATTCCTGGCAATTTTTTTCTTTGATTCTGTAGCTCCTTGTCTCCCCGCTCTTCCACAGGAATGTGTATCGGGTAGCCATCTCTCTCTATTGTGACTCTGCCCTCTGGCTCTAACTGGTGGAGTAGAGGTAAGCACCTGACCCAAGTTGGATCATTCAGAGTCTCTTTCCTAGAAATCTGGATTTGTGACTGAGACCCACTCAGTTAGGGCTGGCTTCTTTAATAATAATAATAATGACAGTAGTAATAAATAATATTTATTGAAGATATATATGCTAGACATTGATCTTTAAATATGGTTTCTTGGTTAAATTTCTTAATAACCTTAGGAGGTAAGCGCTATTTTTGAAGACACTGAGATCAGAGAGGTTGACTTTTCCGATGTCACACAGCCTAAATGGCAGAATTAGGATTTAGACTCACATCTGTCTGACCCTGGAGCTCATGATCTTAACTTTCACGCAGTACGGTCTCTTTTAAACAGAGAAGATAGAAACTTGGGAACCATGGGATGGCTGTGTTTTGCCCGCGTGAGCAGAGAGCAAAGAATGAACTGATGCTTAAGTGCATATAGGCGCCAACATGAGAGAGGGAGATCCCTGAGCTTCTCTTTTGAGTCTAGGCTCTATTCTATGACCACGTGTCACAAACCACCCCTGCTTCCCCATAATAAATGTTTCTATGCTATCAGTTGAATTTCTGGAACTTGCAACCAAGAATTCTAACTAATTCTAGTGCCATTCCTTGATGTGGGCAAGGGAGGACCTCAAAGGTCCAAGCTTCCCCTGTTTGCCGGGCTTCTCCGGCTTGCTAAGGAGAAGTGGCCGCTCCTCTTTGGCTCTCAGTCCCCTTTCTCTGTCACTCTTTTCCCAAACTGTGGGCCTCTGAGTAAGACGATTAATAGTCGTGTGTGTGTGTGTGTGTGTGTGTGTGTGTGTGTGTGAGTGCGCGCGCGCGCGCACGCACGTACACTCACACTTGCTCCTAAAGCACTTTACATATTTTGCAAATGATGGATCTTAATAAACTGCTTGTTTAGGTAAATTGATATGATAATGTTTATATATTTCCTTATATAAATGTGCTTTCTTCCTAAAGTATGTACTTGGGAATGATTAAAAGTGTATCTTCCCAGAATCAAAAGGTCATATATTACATGATTTTATTTATATGAAATATCCAGAACAGGTAAAGCTATAGAGACAGAAAACAGACTGGTAGTTCCCAGGGTCTGGGGGAAGTGGCAGAATGGTGAATGTACTGAATTCCTTCAATTGTTCACTTCGTCATGGTTAATTTTATGTTATGTGAATTTCAACGCTATAGTTTAAAAAAATAACAATAAAAAATCCTAAGTTCTGGAAGGAAAAAAAAAAAGGCTATCTTCCATTTAGACGGTACCTATTTGAGCCTGAAGTCATCATGTTGAGAACTCTTTCTGGGCGTGGAGGCAGGGGCTTCCTGACCACTGTCTTGTTACAATGCTTTCTTCATCTGAAATAAAGGAGTCAGAACTCTCATCAGGAGAGCATGGCACAGCAAGACTTACTTTGTCCCATTCCCACGAGATAATCTGTGTGAATTATAACCAAAGACTTGAAGAGAATGGGGCTGGTCTCTAGTCTTTATAAATGCATCTCACATGTTGTCTTGAGAAGTTCTGTGGGGTCTCCACTTTGTCATCTCTATTGCCTAATAGAGGAGCACATCTCTTAGTTCACTAAGTGGAAAAGGAAAAGTGCATGTTTTTGCCCCCGCTGTAAATAATCTGAGATATAAAACGGGAGGTAGGTAGACCTCAAGGGAGGGTCAGATAGTGTCATCACTGCTTGAAAATGGTAATCTTTCTATTGGTCCTTCTAGGGTAAAGGCAGTCTGAAATCTCTGCCTAGAACTTGAACAACAGTGAAGAAGAGCACCTTTATCATCAAAGGTAAGAAGCCAATGCTGGCGACTACTTAATGTCATCTTATGTATAAAACAAAGAAATGTTACTAGAAAACTCTACTTCTGGGTGCCTGTCTCTTAGAGTTCAATTTTGTACCCATTAAATTATAAAAGGAATGATTTACTACTTTTTGACCCTGGCTGGGAAAAAGAATCTTCCTTTATTTTTGTATAAACATACTCCTGAAGTTATTCCTTTGTCAGTGTTCTTGGAAGTTCCTTATTTACACAGTTCAGGTGGCTTCTAATTCTTGGCCAAGTTCATGTTTATCAAAATAATCAAGATGAATCACAGACTTTCAGAACTAGAAAGATTGCAACTTCCTCCTTTTTAGGGAAGGATCCAGAAAATGAGATTCAGAGAGATTGACAGGCTTTTGCTGGGACAGAAGAAGTAGTGGCAAGAAACATCCACTACCTGATGCTACGATGTCCCCATTAGATGATGGAGCCCAGCACTTTGGGGGTCTTGAGATTAGATTTTTTTTTCCTACTTTAATTGGGAGGAAATGAAGATATTTGTGTGACCTAATGTCCTCTTTACTTCTTAAAAAGAAGCACTGTCTTGTATTACCACAATTCAACAATATCTTTAGAGGGTCATAGACCCATGGAACTTTCAAATATTTTCAGAGTTCTCCCTGCCCACCCCTTTCCCTGACACATCACTTCTTGAATGCCATTCCTTCTAAGAGGTTGTCTAGTCTCTGCTTCAACATTTGAAGTGACAGGAAACACTACTTCATGAAGCAACAGATTTCATTTTTGTGTGCCTGTACTTATATGCTCTTCTCTCATAAATACAGAGTTGGGATCACAGCATATATGCAGATATTTTGTAGTCTCCTTTTTTGCAATTGACATGCCATAGATATTTTTCATATTGATACAAAGCTCCCATTATAGCAATTATAAATAGTTTCATATACTGTATAATTTCCTTAACCAAAATGTATATAACCATGCCTTAAATTTTTACTTTTATAAATAGAATTCAGTCCTATTTTGGCTTGGACAGTTTGGTTATTAGACCATAAAGAGGTCAAGATTAACTTTTCGCTCCTTGGTTCTAATTGTATCTTCTAGAACAGCACTGGAGAAATCTAATCCCTCTTCCGTGAGACAGGTTCTTTTCAGTGTCTTTTAAAAAACTATCACGTTCCTCTTAAAATTTGTCTTTTCCAAAGTAAACATCCTCAGCAATTTCAATCGTTCCTCACAAGTTGTTGTTTCCAGACCCTTCACAAGATTGTTTGTTCTCCTCTGGATAAGCTCCAATTTGTTCATGTCCTTAGTAAAGCACGGTGCCAGAATTAGCTGCCGTAATAGCAATACCGTAATAATAATAACCACCATTTAGTAAGCGTGCACAGTGTTCTAGAAACTGGGCTGAAGGCTTAGCTCATTCAATCTTTACAAAACCCTCTAAGGTGTGTGTTATTATCCTTATTTTTTAAATGAGGAAACCAGTTTTAGTATGTTAACTGGCGTGTCCAAGGTCACACAGATATGAAGTGCACAGCTAAGATTAAAATATGCTCTGCATTCTGAGCCACTTTATAATGCTCCAGAATTTTCTGGCCTTGTAAAATTGAGGAGCTAGATATTAAACTTTTGTGAGAACATCTTAAGACTTCATTATCTTGTTTGATGATTTCATGTTTATGGAAAGTATGGCAGAGCTCGCTTCTTCCAGGATAGGCTTAAAAAGACGAATTCGTTCATTTGTCAGACACTTATTGAGTGCCTACTTCCTGCCAGACCCTATTTTAGAAGGCGTCAGTACAGAGATAAGCAAGGTAGACAAGTGTCCTTCTTTCATGGGGCTGACATTCTGTTGGGGACACATTCTATAAGTAAACAAATAAATAAGCGTGGTAACTTCAGATGGTGATAAGCGATATAAAGAAAATAAGACAAAGTAATGTGCTAGAGAGTAACTGTGTTGGGACCTGGGGGGAAGACAGGATGAGGTTTGGCGATCAGAGGAGGCCTCTTGGTGACGTCTGGCCTTAGACCTGAATGATGAGAAGGAACCAGCCATGTGAAGAGCTGAGGATCTGAGGGAAGAACATTCAAGCCTCAAGAAATGGCAAGGGCAAAGGTCCTGGGATCAAAATAAGCTTAGTGAATTCCAGAAACATAAAAAGGCCCATGTGGCTAAAAGCAGAGTGAACAATGGAAGAGCAGAGGGGGATAACTTCAGAGTCAGGCAGGGGTAGATCACATGAGGTCCTACAGGCCATGTGAAGGATGTTGGATTTTTTCTAAGTGTAATGGGAAACCCATGTTGAGCTTTATGTCAAGAGGACTGATCTAATTCATCTTTTAAAAAGATGACATCTCTACTGTGTAGAGAACGGATTTTAAGGGGCAAAAATGAAAGCAGGGAGATGAGTCAGGAGGCAGGCTATAACCCTGTCTTGGTAAGAAAACATTGTGGTTCAGATCAGGTGGTAGCTGATCCAACTGTGACTCAAATCACTGGAGAGAAATGGATGAGTTCAGAAAAAACGGAGGAAGAGTAGGCAGAAATTTCTGGTAAATTGAATGTGGTAAGAGAGAGAAATTGATTTAACTCTTAGATCTGGGGGCTGGTGGGAGTATTACACATACTTGTACCAGATGTAGTATATACAGGTATCTAGAGGTGTGTATGTAGACCTCTATATACTTTGTACAGGCCATTGACACATTAATTATTTCTCACCAGAGTCCTATGATGTAGCTAATATTTCCCAAAGCTATTTCTGACAAAGAAACTGAGATTTAGAGAGGCTAAATAACTTGCCTCAGGTCATGTAGGTAGTAAATTGGGAAGCCAAGATTTGCACCCAGGTGTGCCAGACATCAAAAGCAGTGCACTTTCTCCTATGCGACAGCGCCACCCCTGGAGCTCTGATCAAGATTGCAGCTTGCCCGTAAGGGGAGAGGTAAAGAATACATACACACAGAGTCACACGTGAGGGGCTCTATATTGCCACAAGGCAATACCAAGGGGCTCCATATTGCCACAATTCCCTCTGGTTCCTTGAAGGGCTATTTTCCTTGTTTGGAATCTTATTGTCTAAGAGATGTGAGCACATTGGATGGAGTCAGAAGTAAATGAAATGATTAAGCAGATGGAGAAAATGACTTCTGAGAAATGAAAAGATTGCAGCTCTGCTTGGTGATGACTAAAGAGGACATCAGACTATAACTGTCTCATTGGTGGAAGCAGCAGGAAGAGGGGAATAGTTTTTTTTTTTTCTTCAGAAAGTAGAGAGGAATTGCATGAAGGGACAGGCACAGAATCGAGTTCCTGAATCTACTCTTAACTTTATGACGTTGGTGGCGTACCATGACTTTGCGTCTGAATATTCTCATCTCAAAGGAATGAGCTATGATTGAGGTAGTCTCTCTAGAAAGGCATCAGAATCCACAGAAAACATTTCTTCTTCCTTGTATTTATTCACTGATCACTATTTATTAGTTCTCTACTTTGCAAGAAAAGGATTTGGGGCCAAAATATGGGCGTCCGTTTTGAATATTCTTATTTTACAGTGAAACCTTCTTTTAAACGAGGCAGATATTATCATGACAATTCGTCCAAGCAATCGTCTCTCTGCGATCAGAATTAATCACACACTGAAACATATTAACTATCATCATGTGACAGAGTCTTAAAGGAGTCTGGAGAGAAAGGATGATGCTGGTACCGTGGATCCCTATTGTCTAAATCATGCTACACTCTAAGGAATGGAGAGGCTAAAGTTTCAAACACAGGCTAGTGATTTCCTTGCATTTGCCATAATGTACGTTTATCTGCACATTTGTTAGTGAAATGAGAGAACACGGCTGCTTGATAACAGGGACAACTATCTGATACATTGCATGAATTATCTCCTGATATACAGTATGAAAATTATATCTATCAGGCTGCAAAGTTGGAGAACTTCAATATATCAGTCACTTCTGGGCTGCTTGCAAAAGCTAAAGCCACTGAGGGAAAGGCTTCTTGAAAAACACACCTGTCCTTTTCAGACATTTTTGAAATATATTCTTTTTCTGATGTTTTTGGCCCTCCGCCCTTGCTTCTAAATCATGGTTGGGAGGCCATCCTGCGACCCGAAGGTTAAAGAGAAATCCAAGCGGATGTGCTGTCTTAATGGGTTTTGAATAAGCTCCGAAATGACACTTTTTTTCAGGGTTGCTTATACAAGTTACACCTGCAAAAATGGGACTGAGTCCAGTAAGAAAGGACATGACATTTTCCTGAATATGCAAAAAATGAGTGGGGTGTAGTCTGTATTCCTGTAGGCACTTGGCAGCCTCATGGGTAAATGAGCATTTGTTTCCTGTGTACCATCTTTGAGCTGAAAATGAGTCACACACTCATGAAAAGAGCGGTGCTATCTTCTTTTGTCTAGCTCTGTATGCTTTTGCAGTTACTGAATTTGTCTCAGTGGGAATCTTGATTGTTTCTCTTTTGAGACAAGTTATTAGAATTTATTTTTAATCTGGAACAGGATTCATTTAAATATATTGTCCTTGATTCATAACTTGATTCATGGCCAGTATATAAAATTACAGGAATTTTCTATGGGGGAACAATCTTTCAGGTTCATATAATCATCTAGAAGCATAGGTTGGTTTCCAAGTGTTTCAACTAGTTTGCTTTGAAAATAGTAAGTATAATGTGTTGACTGTCTACTGTGTACCAGCCACTGTGCTATGTTTTTTATAGATTATTTCTAATCCATGCAACATGCCCATATGCAAGTAGCAAGAGCCCCTTCTTATAGCAAAGGAAAACAAGGGTTGGAGAGATGAAGTCACTTGCCGAAAGTCACAGAGCTGGTCATTGAATGAACTTGCATTTGTACCCATTTCTGTCCAACTTCAGGGTCTATACTGCCTCCATATGACACTTTGCCTCTTTGATAAGGTCATGTGATGACAAGTTTGCCCCAAATTCTTATTAGAAAAAGGCAGGTCAAAAAGTAAAAGAACGAACAATAATATCCCCCCATTTTTATATTTTGTTGATTAGAAATCACTTCTGGTCTTTCCCAGATGTGCAAAGAGGCTCCTTTGAGTACTGGAATAGCCTCCATGATTGAGGGGACTCTGGCTCTAGTCTTGGTTCAGCCAGCTCTGCCTGGCTTTGGCCTTGAAACTCCCAGGCCTCAGATAACTGAGAGTATTCTGGGGTACACACAGGGATGAATTCTTGCCCCCTTCCAGGTTCTTGGTGAGGGGGGAGAATAGCATATGGATCAGATGCTGATGTAGGCTTGCAGGAGAATTTTCAGACTCCTGGAAGAAGGGGAAGAGACACCAGAGCAGTAAACTTAATAGGAAAAAAAGGAACTTATACAAGGAAAACATCTGAAAAGTATCAGCAGAGGCTGTGGTACCTAAAATTACTGCTAGGCTGTCTGCAATTGTAAATCATTATTTCAGGAAAACTAGCTGAACAGCTAGCACTTTAGGGCCAGGAACAAATAGTTGCACAGTTTGTAGTATTAAGGGCAGTTCCGACACTTTTCCCTTATTTCCTCTTGAAAATTGGACGGGGCATGCTTCTGAGGAGTTTACCATTTAAGTTCCCGATTTTTGCTGTGTATTCATTTTGCTTTTCCCTTTGCTCCATTAGCTCTATTTCTATGTACTCGCAACAGTGGAGCCACCGAGGGTGCGGGGCAAATGCCCGGTTGTGGAATTGCGGAAGAGTAACATCTCCAGTCTGAGGGTATCACACAGCTCTGATTTTGATTGGTTTCTCATGTACATTGACTTGGATTCTAGACATTTTTTAAACTGATTACAGAATGTCAACCCCCCCCCCCAAAAAAAATCACATTTGTTAGTCAAGGCAAATTTTCCAAAGAAGTTTGTTCATGGCTATGTAATAACCTATGCCTGATGTGTGGATTACTTAGCAATTTGGCTTATACACATCTATCTCCCCCGTATTTCTTCAGGTGCACATTGGAGAGAACTTCCCATTACCCGTTTTCTATTTTTACAACTTGGCATTCACTTCCTCTAGCTACCATATCTGATTACGAGTGCTGGGGACAGAGGGGGCAAAGGATGATCTATAGGACTAGACGCCGGGCTCTGTACAAATCGTATTGTTGCCTTTTTACAAAACGTTGCTGTACTGTGTGTTCTCTTTGAGGGCTTTTATATGCAACTGAATGAGGGCTGAAGTTTTCATTAGAATGCACTCACACTGCAATTGTACTTCTCGATGAAAACCCGCTTTTGGATCATTAGACCCATCAAGACTTCCTTTTCTGTTCACAGAATTATGCCAACTTTGTCAAGTTACCTTGGCAGGGATTCCCTGCAGTCAAAAAGACTGGTACCGGGGGCTTCCCTCGTGGCACAGTGGTTGAGAGTCCGCCTGCCGATGCAGGGGACACGGGTTCGTGCCCCGGTCCGGGAGGATCCCACATGCTGCGGAGTGGCTGGGCCCGTGAGCCATAGCCGCTGGGCCTGCGCGTCCGGAGCCTGTGCTCCGCAGCAGGAGAGGCCACAACAGTGAGAGGCCCGCGTACCGCAAAAAAAAAAAAAAAAAAAAAGACTGGTAGCGATTTTTGGTTCAAAGGGTTTTTTTTAGGGGGGTGGGTGGGGGGGTACGTTTGTAAATGACTATTTCCTGACGTAAATTCTTTTTTATTAAAATGCAAAATGATCTTCAGGATAAAAAAAAAAAAATTACGAGCAGACTCCAGGCTGGCACAGCAAGCTGATGCAACGGGCAGAGCCTCTGCCTCTGCTCACCAGGAAATGAATGAATTCCTTTCCATGACTGTCAGATGGGGGAAAGGGCAGGGTCATGCTCAGCAGGTCCTAGCTCATTCCTCCCCAGCCAGCCACGCCTTCCTTGCAGATGACAAGGCCTATTCTTTTCCTCATTTATCGCATCTACTTTTCCTTCAACGGCACTTCTGCTGAAAGACACTTGTGTCATTTTTATCAGCTACTCCAGCCCTCTCTGAGTTTTCACTTCTTTGGTTTCTGTGGCATGTTTACCCAGGTTCCCCTCTCAATGAACACCTATTTTGATCACACTGAAGGTTGTCTCAGTTATAATGTATTCAGTCACTGATATCAGAGAACACAGTTCAAACTGGCTTAAGCCATAAAGTAGAGTTACTGGCTCACAGAACTGGAAGTCCAGAAGTATGTAGGTATCAGGATTGGTTTGATCCAGGCTCACAACTGCATCACCAAGGACCTGTTTTGTTTCCTTGTCTCTAACATTCAATATTATCATCTTCAGGTTGAGGCTGCTGAGCTGTTATGGTCCCGATACAGATGCTGATAACTCCTAGTTCTACATACTTCCACTTCCCAAAGAGTAAATTACTATTTACTCCAAAGCTCCAGCAAACCCTCCCTGCTGTCTTGCTGGCCCAAACATGTATCTGGGGCCAGGTGGTAGGAGTAATCTGATTTTCTCAGCCCCTAAGAATATGCTGTATCCTTAGAGTCAGAATTGGTGTCAGCATCCCCAAAGCCTGTGGGCTGCTCCCAATGACAAAAATATGGGTAACAGGGGCTAGACGTTGGAGAGGCAAGCATTTCATCAGTCAAGCGCAACCATTTGCCTCCCCTGTCCTGTAAGTTCAAAACTCTTCATCTCCAGGCTTAATTTCAGCCCTCTCTAGATATATAAGATTTGTCTTTATATTGTCTTGGTCTACTTAAAGTGGTTGCTCTCTGTGGCCACATACTGATTCTCACACTAATATCTGCTTGCTGATGACCCTCGTGTCTCATCTGCTTATCTTAGTGTCCTAGACTTTTCCACGATGGGACTCTGATTACCTACTATCTGGATCTCCTGTAGGTCCTGGGGACAGAGTTTTAAAATACAGGATTCAGTCCTTGATTTAAAGAGACAAGATTTTTTACAATCCACCCTTTTCTAGGAATGGTTAGAAATTGTGAGTGCATTCCAAGTGACCGAGGGCTGACAGAGGTATGCTGGAGCCAGCTAGCTCATTGTCTCATCAAAGCTAATTATTAAATTTTCAGGAACTTTGCGAGCTGGTTGTTAAACATAGCCATTAAAAATTAAATTTACAATTTAAGTAAATAAATTTACAATTGAATAACGTTTAAAATAAAGTTAATAAACACTCCAAGCTCGTCATTTCCTAATCATTTTACTATTTTGCTGTTACATATGCTCTTGAAGCTATTTCCATCTATTGTGCATGTAAATATTGTATATACTATACTAACTACGTATGTATACTGTATATATACTGAATCATTCTACACAATAGTGTGCTATTTGCAACTCTCCCCAACTCTGCATTCAGTGATGTAATGACGGTAGCTTAAAATTGGCCAATGTGGGAGTATTTATACCATAGAAGTTGGCAAACACTATAAATTAGGGATTTTTTAGTTATTAAACATTTACCAGCACAATGGATGGTTTTCCAAATGTAAAACAAGAATGATAACAGTATCTACATTACTAGCTCGATAAGAGGTTGCAATGACGTAAGTTGTATAAATAATCCAGCTCACGGTAAACCAGCTGATGGATCTTGGCGATGACTATCTCTTTCCCTGCCTTGTTAATAACAGTATATTTAACATCATATGATATTTAAGGGCTGACTCAGGGCGATCCTTAGGAGTATGAAATAATATTACACTGTGAGATTGGTAGAGTTACAGGAAGAGATAAAGCCCTATGCGGTATGGGATAGAATGATGTTGCCATCTGACTCCTGTGTGATAAGTGGGTCCCACCCTTCAGCCCACACTCTGGTCCTGGTACCACATTAACTCCCTCAGGGGTTTCTTCATCTGCTTCCACCTCTCTGCTCTTTTCCTCTTCTACTTGCTATACTTCCTAGAAATGGCCTGTGCCTTGGTCTTTGAAGGCCACTGAAGTACCACACTGGCTGTTAACATTCGTCTCTTATCTTACCTTACTGAGAGTCAACTGCCACCTCTCTGTTACTACTGAGGTTGCTGCCATTCATCTCTGAAATATCCCTTTCTCTGATTCATTTTTTTCCTGTCTTTTCTGTCCTCTATTGACACCTCTTGGTTTTGGCACAAAATGAAAACAGTTTTGAGACACTAATTACCATTCTCCTTTTGCTTGGTAATTCATTCATTTGAAAACTGTTAACCCCCTACTCTATGCAGAGCACGTGTACTTGATACATAACCAGATTGAAAAAGTACTTTGTGCAAAGTTCTTGGCAAAAGTTACAAATATAGAGATGTAGGAGCTATAGAAGAAAGAGAAAAGAGGTCACACTTCACAAGGAGGTGGGAAGGGGGAGGCACAGAAAGTCGAGAATACCTTCCCCCTTACTTGTGGTTTTGGAAATTTTCTGGGTACTTGGCAACGTTGATGGACAGATAGCTGAGATTTTAGTTCATATAATGCCTCATGTGTTCCTAATTATTTCTTGAATGTCTTATCTCTCTAACTGCATTGTATTGTAATTTCATTAAGGACAGAGGTTTTTGTTTTGTTTTTTTGCGGTACACAGGCCTCTCACTGTTGTGGCCTCTCTCATTGTGGAGCACAGGCCCATGGGTTACTGCTGCTGAGCCTGTGCATCTGGAGCCTGTGTGAGATGCTATGGAGGTATAGAGGGCAATAAGAATAACTAGGAAGACTTGACCTATTTCGAGACTTAAGAGCTGGCTTCCCTGAAGAAGTGATAATTAAGCTGAAAATTATTTAAGATTATAGCATGTGTCAAGGCTCTGTGGCAGGGATGATGGGTACTAAAGAGAGACTTGTATGTTGTACCTCAGAGAGAAAGTAGAAATGTGGCACATGATGAGGCTGTTGAGAAGAATGAGCCTGCAAATGCGACAGAGGATCTAGGAAACCTGAGACAGGGCTGCTGCATAGGAGCCAAGGGGAAGCAGAATTCGCAAAAGAGGAGCTGATCAAATATATCACATGCCTGTGGGTCAAATAAAATGAGGTCTTACAAATGCCTGCTGGATTTAGGGTTGTGAGGTCATTGACAACCTACACATCTAGAGCTGTTTTGATGGTGTAGAGAAGATAAAAGTCAGACTGAAGTAGGCTACAGGATGAATGGGTAGGAGAACATAAAAAGAGAAAGAAAACACTCTTTATATGCTTAACTATATAAAGGAGAGGAGAAAAAGAAAGGGATAGTTGAGGGATTTTTTTTTATTGTGGTAAAACATAAATAACATAAAATTTACCATTTTAACCATTTTTAAGTTCTGTAGCATTAAGTATGTTCATATTGTTGTACAGCTGTCAGCCTCATCTATCTCTAAGAACTTTTTAATCTTCTCAAACTGGAACCCTGTACCCATTAAACAATAACTCCGCATCCCCCTCTTCTCCTAGTCTCTGGTGGCCACCATCCCCTTTCCTGTCTCTATGAATTTGACTGCTTGAGGTACCTCAATATTTGTCCTCTTGTGTCTGGCTCATTTCACTTGGCATGATGTCTTCAACACATCCATGTTGTAGCATGTGTCAGAATTTCCTTCCCTCTTAAGACAATAATATTCCATTGTATATATATATATACACCACATTTTGTTTATCCATTCATCCATCAGTGGACACATGGGTTGCTTCTACCTTTTAGCCATTGTGAATAATGCTGCTATGAACATGGATGTGTGTACAAATATCTGTTTGAGTCCTGGATTTCAGTTCTTTTCGATATATATTCAGAAGTGGAATTGCAATAGAATGGTAATTCTATGTTTAATTTTTTGAGGAACCACCATGCTGTTTTCCACAGCAGTTGCACCATTTTACATTCCCATCAGCAACGTGCAAGTGTTCCAATTTTTCCAGATCCGCAGCTCTCACTATTTGTTATTTTTGGTGTGAGGTGATATCTCACTGTGGTTTTGATTTTCATTTTCCTGATGATTAGTGATGTTGAGCCTCTTTTGTGTGCTTATTAAACATTTGTATGTCTTGTTTGGTGAAATGCCTATTCAAGTTCTTTGCCCATTTTTTTTAACCAGGCTGTTTTTCCACTGTTGAGTTTTAGGAGTTCTTTATATATTCTGGTTATGGAGCTCTTATCAGATATATGATTTGCAAATATTTTCTCCCATCCCATAAGTTGCCTTTTCATCTGTTGCTTGCTTCCTTTGATATGCAGAAGTTTTTAAGTTTGATGTAGTCCCACTTGTCTATTTTTGCTTTTGTTGCCTTTGCTTTTGGTGTCATATCCAAGAAATCATTACCAAATCTAATGTCATTAAGCTTTTCCCCTATGTTTTATTCTAAGAGTTTCATAGTTTTAGCTCTTACTTTTAGGTCTTTGATCCATTTTGAGTTAATTTTTGTCTGCCTATTCCCAAAAGGAAGAAACCTCTTCAATTCTGTTTATTTTAATACAATTTGTCTTTCCTAGTTTACCCACCTTATAGAGTTGCTGTAGTGATAAGACAAATATCTAAAATGATATCCATGGCATATCACTTCCAGGTTTAATGACATAATAAAATTATTTTGCCACATTATCCTCTCATAAATTACCCTGAGACAACAAGAAAAATGATAAAGAGAATCAAAAACTCCATTTTTAATAAAATTAAGAGATAGCTATTACCGTGAACCATAATATATAGAAGTAAAAAGCAGATAGAAAAGTGATGCTATAGTGTCTGATTCACTTTCATCATCTGCGTTCTGGTAAATAATGACCTCACAGTTCTTTTCTAGGCTGTGGATGTGTGTTTTATTTATATCAGCAAAACTGAAAGGCCCATTCAAATGGTTTTTCCAAAAGAAGAGTTGGTCTGTCCAGATGTAAAGCTAAACTTTCGTCTCTTAAGAGCTAGAAAATCTCTTGCTTATCTAGGGTTAGTCTCAAAAAGGATCTCATTTTCTCTAAATACACTGGATAATACCCACTGTAGAAAGTGTAATCCATAGATTAAAACCCATTCTTTGGTTTATCTCTTCCTGTGGAAATGGAGGAATTCCTGTTACCAAATATGGCATCCATAGACCTTCAAATACTACATGTTTACATTTTGGTTTAAGTGAAACAGAATTCAAAGAAAGCATGGCTTTGAAAACCCCCAAATTCTGCCTTACTTTTTCTTCATTGGTGCCATTAGGCATTTCATCGAGCCCAGGTATGTATTTTCGTGGGGCTTCTCACTGCCCACACCGCAGTTGCGGAAGTGCCAAGCTGGCTTAGTCTATAGGACATTTGGGAATTGTCTTTATGGAAGGAATTTAATTGGTCTTCCCCTGGGTGGTACAAGTCAGGGCAAGATGTACTTACTCCCATATAATGAATACTGATACAGCAAAATAAATGACAAGTGGTTCCAGCCCTCACCCTCCAGCCTAGTTCTTTCCATAAAAAGATAAACAGTTGGCCAGATACTCAGAATAGGGAAAGCCACAGAGTCGGCTCTTCTTTTGCTTTGTTTCTATATTAACAGTAATAAAAGAAGTTGAAGTTGAGGAATAGTTTCCCCGCACAGAGCTCCCTCCGGTGCAATAAACATGTAGGTGAATCCTTTCTGATCTGTACCAAGCCTCTCTGACTACCCTCAGAGGGAGTAACACATGGGAACATTGCAGACTATTTGATAACTCGCTGTGCTGTAGTTTGCAGATATGCGGTGCATATCCAAGAAAGAAAATTTAGCCTTTGCACTCTGGGAACTCACTGGCCTAATTATTCTATTCAGACCTTCTGTCATGAGAAAACAATTTAGTCCTCTCTCAGCCCCGCTCATGGTTAATGGAACAAATGACAAAAGAGGAAATTGCAGCAAAGAGGCCAAACGAATTGCACTGGGGTGTAAACTTCAGTCACCACTTTGGACTAATTAAGGGATAAGGCTGATTATAAAGCGTGAACATTCTGATTAAGGAACATTTTAAAAGAAATGTAACCTCACTTCTAAACATGAATGATTACCACCAGTAGTGGTTAGAAATAGGCAGAGGTAGATCCAGGCCTACTGGGAGGAACAGGAAAGACTGTTTGTCAATCTGCACCTTGCTTGCAGAAGCCGTTGCTGAAGTGCTTGTACAGCTTTGCGTCTTTATAAGGATAAAGCTCCTCTCTCCAAAAGCAATAATAGCAACATGGGCTCTCTCCCTGGCGCCCGGAAGCCAGCTTCTTTATTCCACTCATTCATTCATTCATCTGACAAATATTTTTTGGGAACCTTCTATGTGTCAGGCACTGTTCTTGGTGATGAGGACTCAGCACTAAATAAAAAAGAAAAAAATCCTGTCCCTCGTGGAGCTTTGGAGAAACAGGCAATAGACGAGTAAATAACTAAAGTGTATAGTCTGTCAGATGTGTTGAGTGATTGAGAGGGAGAAGAGAAAGGAATTGAGCGAGAAGGGTAAAGAGAGGGCAGGGTTGCAGTTTTCAGTGAGGTGGCCAGAATAGGCCCTTTGAGAAGGTGATAGGTGAACAAAGACCTGAAGATAGATGGTCAGGCAGCAAGCCATGTGTACATCTGGGAGATGACTATTTCAAGCAGAGGGAAGAGCCAGTGCAATGGTCCTGAGGCATGAGCATGTTGGACCAGTTCCAAAAGCAGCTAGAAAACTGATGTGGTTGGAGAAAGGGAGAGAGTAGTAGGAGATTCGATGAGAGAGGAAATGGGTGGGTATGAGAATGGGAATAGGGCCCAGATTGCATAGGACCCCCTAGGTGATTGTAAAGACTCCACTGGTATCTTGGACCATGAGGTGTATGCAGTAAGAAGTGGAGCTTTTGGAATTCTGTAAATTGAAAATTATATTTGGTCAAAATCTCTGGCCATAGGGTACTTAAGCATATGTATGCTTGACAGTATACATATGACAGTATGACAGTATGGCCAGAGATAGGTAGGTAACTCCTCAAATAATAAGCATCTAAATGGCAGATGGTGAGAATTGCCCTGGATGTTTAAAGTTGTAGATCTCACTGCCAGTTAAAATTACTAGTCAAGGGACTTCCCTGGTGGCGCAGTGGTTAAGAATATGCCTGTCAGTGCCGGGAACACAGGTTTGAGCCCTGGTCGGGGAAGATCCCACACGCCGCAGGCCAACTAAGCCCGTGCGCCAGAACTACTGAGCCTGTGCTCTAGAGCCCTCGAGGCACAACTTCTGAGCCCGCGTGACATGACTATGGAAGCCCGCACGCCCTAGAGCCCGTGCTCGGAAACAAGAGAAGCCACCACAAAGAGAAGCCCGCGCACTGCAACAAAGGGTAGCCCCCGCTCGCTGTAACTAGAGAAAGCCCGTGTGTAACAACGAAGACCCAACGTAGCCAAAAAAGAAAAAAAGAAAAGAAAAAATTACTAGTCAAAAGTTACCTAAGTTAACTGAGAATGCAGTGGTTTCCTGAGACAGAAGCATCTTTTAACTATGGGAATATTTAGGATTAGTATAAAAATGTTTAAGAGTCAGAACCATAGTATTAATATTGTTATGTAGGAATGTGTGCATAATTTGAATTTTATATGTTTGAGGAAATCTGGAATCTTTGAGTGACAATCTTATAATTTCAGTTTCAAATGTGTATTGAATAATTGATTTTGGTGAGTACTACTAAGGTTACATACAGTATTTGAATATTAATCATAGTCATAAAGTTAATTTGATATATCTGGATTACTTAAGTATTTGGAAGGGTTTGCCAATCAGACATTTTTAACTTAAAAGAAAATAGAATATATTAAATTTATAAATAATGTTTACAATATTTGAAGGTGTTTAGGTCACCAAGGGTATAAGTGGCAATTAACCAGCATTATTCCAATCTCCTTAACAGGTGGTTGTAAATATTTGCTAGGTTTTTAAATAGAATAATAAGTGGAAGGTAAAAGCTTAAGGAAGAATTAGGCTTCAGCATCTATAACTTTAATAAAAGGATATTAATGAATAATTTTTCTGTACCGACAAGTACCCTTAACTTTGCCAGAACGTTCATATTTATCAGCAGTTGTTTACCATATGGTTTCTAGAACTCCATTTTTGGCCACTTTTTACTACTCATTTTCCCACTCACATCTTCGTTTGCAGCATGTATTTTAATGAAATTACTACTTAGAAGGGGAAAAAAGAGACTTCTTGTGGGGTCTTGACAAAATTCTGGGCTATGGGAGGGGGAGTGTAGCAGGATGTGAACTCTTTTTTTCCTGCCATTTGGTAGCTTTCCTTTGCTAATAATTGTTCTAGAATACTGGAATGTAGCCCAGGCAGAATTAATTTACAAGATTATACGTTATGCACATCTCTTCTGGAACAATGAACTTTCCATTATGCACCGTATTTCCTAAAATTTATCATCTTATAGCAAGAAATGTACCTGTGTGACAAAGAACAGTGTGCTCCAGCTTGTGTCAAGCTAATGAGATATCCATTAAAGGATAATATTTATTCACCTGACATTTATTGAATAACTGTGTAGTTCCATGGTAGGGAGGGAAGGGGTTCTTAAATAGTCTTGAAAATTATACTACAATCTACACCTTGAATTTCTGTTTTTGGTGCATTTTAAAGTAAAGCTACTATATGTGATAAATCACTTAGTCTGTATCCTTCTGGCTTCACAGCCACGATGAGGTCAAATTTAAGAGCTTCTCAGACCTGACTTTAAGAATGGGAACAGGCTCCGAGAGGTTTTTGTTTGTTTGTATATACATATTTATTTATTTCTGAATATATTAAGCAAGAGGAAAAATTGTGAAAATCTAAAAAGGTGAGTTTAATACTGCTTGAAGATTTATAAATTTAAGTCATATTCATCTTATGTTTTGCTGTAGCTCCTTCTGAATTTTGATGTGTTACAGATTTTATAGCTTTTGTTTTAGGGTGTGTGTGTGTGTGTGTGTGTGTGTGTATTTCCTAATAGAAGCATATGTTTTTGTTGATATTTGTGAAGGAAGTGACAGCAAATGGAAAAGGCCACCTTAATGCATGCCAGTGAAATAGAACTTGAGGGAACTATGTGTACAGTAATTATCAAGTACTGTCAAGAACTTGGGAGAGTTTTTTTTTTTTTAAAGAAAAAAGTGTTCGATAAAACTGAATGCATTTTGTAATTGGAGACAAAAACATTGGCCTTTCATAAGTTTTGACCTAGGTTTTTTTCAGGAGAGATTCACCTGGGATAAGGGCATTTCTTTATCACAAAGCCCTCCTAACTCTGTCCCTGACCCCAGCCTCCTCTCCCAGCCAGGTATGAGTTGTTCTCTGTTTTATATTTCCATGGAAACTTGTGCCTATCTGTGTCACCCAGTATTGAAATATTTATGTAGATTTCTTACTTCATTGTATCAGAGGATCCCTGATGTCAAGATCTATTTAAACATACAGCAGGAAGAAAATTATCAACAAGGAGAGAAAATAATCAAGAGACCAAATGGCAGGGATTAGAGAGTAAGAATGAGAGAGGGATCTACTTGGGCAAAGTGTAAGATGTTCCCAGAAGCTTCAGGGTGCCTGAATATTGCAAAGGACCAAGAGTAATTAAAATTCTCCTCAGCAGGTTGCTCAACGTCATTAATCATTAGAGAAATGCAAATCAAAACTACAAGGAGATATCATCTCACACCAGTCAGAATGGCCATCATCAAAAAATCTACAAACAATAAATGTTGGAGAGGGTGTGGAGAAAAGGGAACCCTCTTGCATTGTTGGTGGGAATGTAAATTGATACAGCCACTATGGAGAACAGTATGGTGGTTCCTTAAAAAACTACAAATAGAACTACCATACGACCCAGCAATCCCACTACTGGGCATATACCCTGAGAAAACCATACTTCAAAAAGAGTCATGTACCACAATGTTCATTGCAGCTCTATTTACAATAGCCAGGACATGGAAACAACCTAAGTGTCCATCAAGAGATGAATGGATAAACAAGACGTGGCACATATATACAATGGAATATTACTCAGCCATAAAAAGAAACGAAATTGAGTTATTTATAGTGAGGTGGATGGACCTACAGTCTGTAATACAGAGTGAAGTAAGTCAGAAAGAGAAAAACAAATACCGTATGCTAACACATATATATGGAATCTAAGGGAAAAAAAAGGTCATGAAGAACCTAGGGCCAAGACGGGAAAAAAGACACAGACCTACTAGGGAATGGACTTGAGGATATGGGGAGGGGGAAGGGTAAGCTGTGACAAAGTGAGAGAGTGGCATGGACATATATACACTACCGAACATAAAATAGCTAGCTAGTGGGAAGCAGCTGCATAGCACAGGGAGATCAGCTCGGTGCTTTGTGACCACCTAGAGGGGTGGGATAGGGAGGGTGGGAGGGAGGGAGATGCAAGAGGGAAGAGATATGGGAACATATGTATATGTATAACTGATTCACTTTGTTATACAGCAGAAACTAACACACCATTGTAAAGCAATTATACTCCAATAAAGAGGTTAAAAAAATAATAAAATAAAATAAAATTCTCCTGAATCACATATTACAACAGTCAAGAACTTCTGTGAGTAACAGAAGAAAAGATCAAAGTTTAAATGCAACACAATCCCAAGACTAGACCACTAGGGAATTATATCTTTGTATGCCCCTTGGAGAGATTTTTGTTCCTACTCTGGGAATTCTTAGTGCCTCATGCAATGTGGTTTACAGTAGGTGCTCAATTCATACTACTGATTGAACGCTGAGCTGAACAGCTTTACACGTGCCATTCTCTGCTTTGCATGGGCTTGTTTTCATCCCTTGGAATGGACGTTTTCAGATGATTCCCTCTGTTATATTTTGTATATTCTGGCTCCATAATAGATATTAGGTGCTGATTAACTCTTATTAACTATCTGTTTGAGAAATTTGTACAAATAATACTGGAGTTGCTTAACAAGCAAATTTTTACTTGACATTTTTAAGAGGCATTGAATGTTTACATCTGTGTTAGTAGTCCTAAGGGTTAGAAGTAATACAAAAACTTTTATTATTAGATTAAATGATTGATAATCAGGAGCCCATGTGGTGAATTTCTGGATGTTAATTTTGTATTATTTTTCGTTTTCGTGTCTACACATAATCTTACATTTAGCTACATGATTCTCCTTCCTATATGATAGCAAATATTTCAGTGCTAGGAGGCAGGAGGAAAATAAGTGATGCAGGCAGGTTGACTGAAGGTCTGTATAGTCCAGAGAGAGTCTTTAGGGTTCCAGATAATTCGGAGGAGTGTGGACTCTCTGAAATCGTTTCTGGAGGTTTCCTTTAATTTGAGGCAAATGGGGTCATTCATCCTTCTTTACCAGCTCTGACTGTGTCAGCTACTCTGATATCTCAGCCAGAATAGTTCAGTGGGATAAGGAGGTAGTGATGAGGGCAGTGAAAGTGATACAGAAGGAAGAGATTGTGGCAGGGGGTGAGGATTGGGGACTGGGTTAGATGGAGGAGAGACAGGGAGAATAAACATGACCCTCTAACCACGTGAGCCCTCAGCCCTATAATTATAAGAATTAGCATCAACACGAATGCTCAACTCTATATTTACCCACTATTGGTCTTCTGTAATGACCTCCAACCCTCCACTTCGGGAGTTGAGATTAGGCAGTTGACATTAGGGTAGAGCCAGATTGATTGCAGAGAATTTGTGTCAAAGGCAAGTGATTTGGGAATTTTCTTTTGCTTTATTAAGTTTGCCTTTTTTCCTTCTTTAGGTATAGTTAACTAAACATTGGCTCCATGTTCCTGTAATAATAGTGAATTGTTTACCTACTATCGTTGCTTAGACTTTTCTAATTCACAATCTCTCTAATACTTAAAGCTGAGTCTTGCAAAAAGACTTCTGGCTTATTTTTTTCCTAGCAACTGCTGGCATATGGCATTTGGTAGTCCATCTGGAACTTGCAAATAATACTATAATAAAAATCTATTATAGGAGATGTTTGACTTTACTAACATTCATTTTGTGTTCGTACATAACTTTTTATATACAGTTATTTTGAAAAAAGTATTTCATGGCTTAAACACTTGAAGAGCCCCTAATGTAAATGACTGGAATTGCTTGAATAATAATGTGCCGAATCTATTTACTTGAGTTGTTCAATGATCTGTTAACATTCTCTGGTATTCTAATAGCTACAGGATCAAAACTGGACACATTTTGCTTTATGGGTTCGATTTTATTCTAAGTACTTGGAGACTCTGCTTTCTTTTCAAAATGTTCAAAATAATTTGTGTCTATAGGCTAATAATAGCAACACCTAGAAGAGCTTTTCTTCCTAGATCCTTGTGGGAATGATTTGAATATGCTGTAAATATCTTAATAATTATATCAGATAGATATCTTAGATAATTATAGATATCTTAATAATTATATCAATCGGGATGTTTTCAATTGCAAATGGTTAAAACAATTGAACCTTAACTGGCCTAGGGGATTTATTATTGATTCACATTCCTAAACAGGCCAGAAGTAAAGCTAGTTTTCACATAAATTCAGAGCTTCAAATGACTTTGGTGATTCATCTAGTCAGTTGGCCCCATTCTCCAGTGGGTTCATCTCTAATAATTAGACTATGGTTTTTGAAGGTTTCAGGTGTATATTCTAGCTTTTTCAACAACTCTGGTAGAAAAGAGAATTTCCCAACAGTTAGGAACAAATGCCAGTTCTAATTCTCATTGACCCTGAACATACATCTTTCTGAGGCAGCAAGAATGACGATATTCTAAAAAGAAACAGGTGAAATTAATTGTATTAATACAGTTGATCCTTGAACAACAGGGTTTGAACTGTGCAGGTCCACTTATACAGGGAGTTTTTTCAATAAGAGCAGTACTACACAGTGTGTGGTTGGTTAAATCCGTGGGTGAGGAACCACGGATTCAGAGGGCTGACCTGGGACTTGATCTCATCGCTGGATTTTGGTATCCACGGCGGGTCCTGGAATCAATGCTCCAGGATACTGAGGGAGGACTATATGTAGATTTTCTATTGTGCAGCAGGGGTAGGTGCCCCTAACCCCCGAGTTGTTCAAGGGCCAACTGTGTGTTTTATTTAACTAATATGTTAAAAATATACAATTTCAGCACATAATTGATATAAAACTTATTAACGAGGGTTTTTTGGTTTTGTTTTTTCCTGTACCAAGTTTTCAAAGTCTGACGTGTCTTTTCACCCTTAGAGCCAAGCTCATTTTGGTCCCCCCAGCCTTCAGGTACTCCATAGCCACATGTTGCCAATGGCAATGTTTAGTTTCTACTCTCAGACATTTATCCTAAAGAGAAAATACACAGATATTCTTACATCTCAGATGCAGAAATCTTTAGCATGTCTTGCTTAGGAACAATGGTCATAAATTCTTCTGTTCTCAAAGAAGTCATTAAATGTCAGGTTGATGTTCAGGCCTCAAAGGTGGTATGTGTGGGGAGAACAGATATTCCCATAGCTCTCCCATAATATCTCTCTGGACTTCGTTCATACATGTTTTTTCTGGTTTTTCTTTTTTTCTTTTGAGCTTTAAACCATTTCATATCAAAACCACTACCTGTTTTCTTTTTTAATGAGACAGACTGACCTGATTTCAACCAGTTTTAAAGATGGACTCTATCTTTTTAAGACTTCTGCTCTCATTTTCTGCATGTCATTAAAGAAACTACTAAGGGAGAAGAAAAAGAACATGTCTCTTCCTAGTCTAGGATAACTTCTTCTTAACCTCAGGTAGACTGTATAAAACCATGTGATTTGATACATTTATATCATTGTTCCTCAATCAGAAAGTTGATTGGCCTCCTTATTAATTTGTTCATCTTCCCTCTTTTTCTTACACTCCTCCTTCAAAGTAAATATTTTCATTGTGGGTTTTATAAAAACAAACTTGTGTAATTTTTACCATAATAATAAAATCTTAGGATATTGAAGATAATACATTCTAATACAAAAACTTATTGTTAAGTAACTGTTTTCTTTTATTTCTAAATCTGTTTATACCAGAGAGTAAACTTTTAACAACAGCTAAACAGCATTTAACAGTGGTTTTAAATCAAAATATAAATTAGGTTTACTACAATTATTTTGCCTTTTAGAAATGTATAACAAGATTATTAAGAATCTACCACCCCGATGTTGATACATGATACCTGTGGGAGATACCTGTCATTTGTAGCTGCCTGTATTAATTTCATATGTGCATAACAAAATGCCAGAAAGCTGGTAGCTTAAAACAGCACCCATTTATTATCTCATCATTTTATCTGTCAGGAGTCTGGGCAGGTGTAACTGTGTTCTCTGCTCAGGGTCTCCCAACGCTGAAATTGAAGTGTCGGCTGAGGTCTGCATCTCATCTGAGGCTTAGGATCCTCTTCCAAGCTACTGTGGTCATTGGCAGAATTCATTTCCTTGCAGATGTCAAACTCATGGACCCTGTGTCTTCAAGAACAGCAGAAAAACCCCTCTCATGCTTCAAACCACCTCTCAGAAAGGACACATTTCCTTTTAAGGGTTCACCTGGTTAGGTCAGGCCCACCATTTTGGTTAACTCACAGTCAACTGTTTAGGACTCTTAATTACATCTGTAGATCCCTTTTGCTGTGTAAGCAATCATGGGTGTAATGCCAGGGTGTGGCAATCATAAGGGCCATCTTAGAACTCTGCCTACCAGACTTCCCAGAGGGTCTTGAACACCCTCTGTCTGTTGATAGTTCTCCACACTGTGAACTCCATCTTCTCAGGGCAATTTACAAAAAACTTGCATTCTCAGACTCCCCTGTGGTTAAGCTGAAGGCATGTGACCTTGGTCTGAGGAGTCAGATGCCCGTAAGTAGGACTTAACTGGGAGATGAACTGCAGGAGGAAGCAGGTTGGGGATGCTGATGTGGAGGTGGTAGTGACCATGGTGACACGCTGCTCAGGCCGGTTCTGTGGCGTGGTTCTAGGATTTCTTCCTAGAGGCTAGTCCTGAGCCTGTTTCTCCAGCCCGACCAACAATTCCCTGAGCGATCTAAGAAATTTAAGATTTATTAGAATATATTAGCTCTCCATAAATTCATTTTCTACCTACACTAACTTCAGTAGATTGTGTTGCTTACAACTTATAGCCCCAATTGATACAATTCCTAATATTCTCTATGTACACCCTGTGACTCTAGAGGAAATAATGTCTTTCTGATACAGTGAGATTCCATTAAGGTATTTTTCCCTGCTGGAAAAAAAGTCTCTGATTTACTAGAGAAGTATTTTATGTCTATTATTTCTTTACTATTACCTTATTTACATTTTCTGGGACATGATTACTTTATTAGAAGGGACCTATGAGCTTTTATAAAACCAACATGAAAATAATTATGCCGCATTATATGCATGACTTAAATCTCATCTCGATATCCCTTCATTTCATGTCACCCCCCTTCCCTCAATCACACCAATACCTTTAAAAGATACAAATAAATCATTATCACTCAATTCTGTGCTATCTTCTCCAGGCATTAAAAAATAATCAAACCGACTAGAATTTGCCTGGAAATGTTCCTCCTGTTAAAGTATTTGCATTTGTTTAATGTTGACTGGCAACGACCTAATTGTCCCTGCCGAATTCTTGCGTAAAACTTTTCTTTACAGTTTTCAAAATTCTAGATAAGTTGAACTTTTACTACACTCACAGTTTTTCTCTTCAGGTTTATGGTGTATGATTAATTACATTCTAAATTACAGGAGAAGAGGTATGAATAGCTGCAGGTGTTTTGTAAACAAACTTGAATTAGGCAAAAATGCTGCATTTTCTTTCATATACTTTAAACCTGATTGGAATTTACTGGTCTATTTTATGTCTACCATAATAATATTTTTAATCAGTGTCATATGCTGAAACTTCAGTTTTATGAAAAGTGTCCTGTCCTTAATGATAAATAATCTCATCACTACACACACACACATACACACAGAGATACACACAAAAGACACATTCATTATTAAATATTTTGCACCTGAAATAATTTCAATTTGTTATTCAATTCTTATTCAAATCATTTAATAAATGATAAATATTTTTGCAGATTGGCCTCAATGTAAGGTGAAAAATAATTTTCAATTTTTTTTTCTTTTGCTCAGATGTAGACCTCTTTCCTTCATAGCCCCAAACTCACACTTCTCTTCATACCTAGACGCTTACCTTGTTGATGTTCAGTTTTCTCATCTCTAAAATGAGGCAGTAGACTCTGGGATTCTAAAATTCACCTCTAGATGGCTATTATGTATCTAAAGTAGTATTCATAATATTATTAAAGACATCATTCTCATCATGCTATCATTTATCATCATCATTTTTGCAAATGTAATGTTTACTGAGAGTCTATGCTATTCTACTTTTTCTTCTGTCCCATTTTATATTCTGAAAACATTTTAGCTGGTAGATTTTTTTTTCTTTTTCTTTTTCAAGTGCTTTTCTCATGGAGTTGTGTGGAAGAAATCATCAAGAGGATCTTGGAGTTAATGACGATTGCTTAATGAAATTACTGTATTTAAATAGTGATGAGTTTCATTAACAAAATGCTAGTAATCCATTTGCACCATTTTTTAACCTGCTCCAGTCACTAGCCAATCTGCACAAGTAAGAGTGGATCTCAGAAATGGAAAGAGAAAAACTCATTTTACCTAAATGTTCCGTTGGGTGAATATTTCCATTTCGAATAAATGTATTTTGGATACTTCAACAAAACTGCCAAATATTCTCTTAAAATTTCTGATCCAAATTGTTGCTGGGATACTTCATGCACAGGGCTGAGTGCCCAATGGATTCTGAACTGTAAAAAGAGTAATATTCCTAAGCTTGATTCTTCCTGGGCCTTTAAACACCAGAATCCTTTATTAGGTGATATCAGTTAGGGTTTGTTGGTGGCAAACAACATAAATTAACTCTTAAAGAGTAAGATAGTAAAGGGAATTTATTGGAAAAATAACAGCTCAGAGAAGTAAAAGAGAAGCTTTAAGAGCCAAGTTGAAGAAATAACAACAGAACAGCTCGGGATCCCTGGGTGTTATAGGTGCAGGAACAAACACCTTTAAGAGTTAAAGATTTATAGGGGATGAATCAGCTCCAAAGATTCCAGTTGTACAAACAGACAGGTGTTCACTCAGCACCCATTCCAATCCCTTCTCCTTTCTTCCACCATTGGAAGTTAGGAAATGAAAGTACGTAATTTCCTCGTCTCCCAGTTAGGCGGGTCTATGTGACACAATTCAAGCCCTGGGCAGAATTTTTCAACCCTCTACTTCTTTCTATCTGGAAGGTAAGAGTGATGCCTGAAAGTGCAGTAGCCAATCTATGACCATGAGAATCTCCACTGCATACTAAGGATGGTGGTGCAAGAAAATAAAAGAGGCTTGGCTTCCTGATCCTTTCAGTGAGCTGGCATACCTGCCATGGCCTGCCATCCCCAAACTTCTTATTTTGAATCTAAGATCCCTTACTCAATTATGCCGCTGAATTGTGGGTTTTGGCTCCTGTAACTGAATACATTTTAGCTGAGAGTCATTCAGGATTTATTTTCTGATTGACTTAACTTAGGTCGCAAGCATAGTCTTTGGCCGTGAGAGTCCTGGGCACTGTTATTTAATATTCTCCCTGTGGCTGAAATGGCTAGATGATTTTCTTACCCATTTCCTTGTCTTCCTGGGCATGGCTGGACCACAATTCCAGTCTCCTTTCTCATTAGGGTTAGTCACAAGACTGACATCTAGTCCTTAGAATGTGAGCAAATGTGATGTATGCCACTTCCTGATGTGGCCTGTAGAAACCTCTCCTGAGTGCTCAAGCTCATTTCCATTTCCAGCTGAATGGATTGAAGAGGATTCCTGCATGATATTGGCACTTATGAGTTGCAGACGGTGAAGTCACAAGATGGAAGGAATCTGGGTCTCTGAGTCCTCTGAACCACTTGAAAAACAGAAGTCAAACCAGAAATATTCACTGGACATTTATGTGAGCAAGAAATAATTATTTTTTGAGGCAACTAAAACTTGGGGCATTCTGTATTACAGCAACTAGCATTACTTTAACTCATATACCCACTAAGACAGTATGAAATGGGAGGAAGAGGAAGGAGCTGCCCTGGAAATATGAAGGTGCCATTGCCAGAAGAAAGAGAACAAACGCTGGGCAGGCAAGAACAATAGTCATCCACTACAGCAACCACTGTAAGGATCCACTGGACACCTTATCTGTGTATCTATTTATGAACCATTTACTGCAGGCTGTGGTAGGCTGAATAATAGCCCCCTCACCCTGCCCTCAAGGTGTCCATATCCTAATCCCTGAAACCTATGACTATGTTACCTTACATGACAAAGAGGAATTATGTTTGCAGATGGAATTAAGGTTGCTAACCTTAAAATCAGGAAGTTGTCCCAGATTATCCAGGCGTTTTGTAATTATAAATGTCCTTAGAAGTGGAAGAGGGAGGCAGAAGAGGAGGTGAGAAGGACCTCCCTTGCCTTTTCTGGCTTTGAGGATAGAAGGAAAGGACCACAAGGCAGGGAATGTGGATGGTCTTTAGAAGTTGGAAAAGATAAGGAAACAGGTCCTATTAAGGGCTTACAGAAAGGAATGCAGCCCTGCTGGCATCGTAATTTTAGCCTAATGAAACCTGTCAGACTCCTGACCTACAGAACTGTAAGATAATAAATTTGGATTGTTTTAAGCCACTGTGTTTGTGATAATTTGTTACAACAGCTATAGGAAACAAATATGGAGGCCTCCTATGTGCTAGGCATTTCGTTTTAGTTACTGGGAATATAACAATGAATAAAGATATGTCCCCTTCCTTCAAGGGGAGAGAATACAAAAATTAATTTCAAAGTGTACTCAATTGACAGGTGGAAGTTTGGGGGAAAAGTGTGAGAAGTGAGAAATGCAAGGGCAGCAAAAATCTTTCCAGGAGGAGAGTGGCCCCTGTAAAAGCCCAGAAGTGACAGCGAGTGCTAAAAGTATTGAAAACTGCAAGTTGTTCTGATTGAAAGGAAGAGAGTATTTGAGAGATGAGGATAAGATCACAAAGGTCCTGGTAAATCTCACTGGGAGCTTAGACTTTCTATAGATGGCAATGGGGAGTCATGAAAGGGTAAGAAAGTAAAGGGATGTGATCAGAATCCATTCTAGAAGTAGTCTGTGGTTTCAGAGTAAAGTATGTATTAAAAGGGGATGGATTTATACATAGGAAGGCCAATCAGTAGATTACCACAGATTATTCATGTGTTCACTGCTTCTCAAGGGGAAGGACATTGCTCTGGACTGAATGTCTGTGTCCCCCCAAATTCATATGTTGAAACCTAGTCCCCCGAGTGATGGTGTTTGGAGGTGGTGACTTTGGGAGGTGATTAGGTCATGAGGGTGGAGCCTTCATGAATGGGATTAGTGCCCTTATAAAAAAGGCCCCAGAGAGATCCTTTGTCCCTTCTGCCATGTGAGGACCCAGTGAGAAGACAACCATCTCTGAATCAGGAAGCAGACTCTCACCAGAAACTGAATATGCTGGTACCTTGATCTTGGACTTCCTAGCCTCCAGAACTGTGAGAAATAATGTCTGTTGTACATTAGCCACCCAGTCTATGGTACTTTGTTATAACAGCCCTAATGGACTAAGACAGACATCATCTTATTCACCAGAACTTGTGGAACATACACCCAAGTTCCTCAACGCAGCAAAATTACAGATTCTTTTCTATGCCCCAGTACAACTAAGACCTCTCTGAGAACTGCCTCCTGGTCAGCAGGGGCAGGGAGAGTCTCATGACACTCTGGAGGGAGGAGAAGTTCATCCTTGTGGTCATAAGTTAGTAATCCTCAAAGAGGTGATTTGAAAAGGGTACTGATAAATTACATTATGAAAGGATTACAGTATGTATCCAGTAAACACTAAGGAGATGCTTTGTTGATTTAATTTCCTTTCTTGAACTACTGAAAAGCAGCACTATCTTATTACGGAAGGGCTAACTCATCAATCTCTAGTGCCCAGAACAATGCCTATGATTGGTATTCAAGCAGTATTTATTTATTTTTGTACATGCCAGGCACTGTTGTAAGGATAAATTCTTATAACAGCCCTATTCAGACAGTTCAGTTATCCTGATTTTAAGGATGAGAAAACAGGGTAACAAATCTTAAGATTCAAACTGAGATCGGTCTGACTACAAAGCCCATTATTTCAATCATTCTATTAGATTCCATTTGTGGGACCTGTGAATTACCCATTGATAATATCCAGCAGATAATTGAAAGTAAGTGACTGAAGTTTAAGAGAAAAATCTGGCATACAGATAAACATTTCACAATAATTGGCATTTAAGTTACAATTGAAGATAAAGGATTGGAACAGCATAACTAAGCAGTGACTTTCAAACCTTTTGACGACAGTTAGAAATTGATTTTTTAATAGTGACCCACTACACACACACACACACACACACACACACACACACACACACTCTCTCTCTCTCTCTCTCTCTCTCTCTCTCTCTCTCTCTCTCTCTCTCTCACAGATGCATGTGCGTCTCCTGTAATAACACCTATCTTTATTAAATGTGATATATTCTCTTATTTTTGATTTTCCTCAGTGCAATTCAATTTCATTTAAAAATGCTACTTGCGATCCATTAGGCTGATTACATGATCTAATAGTGGGCTGTGCTCTACAGTTTGAAAACGACTTCCTGTAGTAATCTGTAGTGAAGAAGCCGACGACTGCCGACGACTGGCGACCCACTGATCATACCTGCCACGGAGATGTGTTCTCTTTGGCCCACTATTTCTGGCAGACAGATGTGTTAGGCTCGAGCAAAATTTTATTTTATTTTGTTTATTTATTATTTTTAATTTAATTTAATTATTTTTAAATTTATTTTTATTATTTTTAAATTTTATTTATTTATTATTTATTTTATTATTATTTAATTTTATTTATTATTTTTTTAATTTTTAAATTTTATATTGGAGTATAGTTGATTAACAATGTTGTATTAGTTTCAGGTGTACAGCAAAGTGATTCAGTTATACATATACATGTATCTATTCTTTTTTAAATATTGGAGATTTCATATAAAAGTCTGAATTTCCAGATTCTTTTGAAAAATGAGAAATGAAAAATTTTGCTAATGGTTATTTTACCTAGTGGAAGACATTGACTGAAGCTGAGAAATAGCTGCTTCCTGGTTCCCTGCAGACTCAGCCATTCCACTGACTCATTACCTCACTGACACTGAATATCAGCGGCCATTTAAGATTGTGCTTGTGATGGATTTTTGTTTTCTTATATGAGAAAAGATAGTTCTTTGCTGTATCAAAAAATAAGAGAGCATTATTTGCCTCCCATACGACCTGCTTCATTTAGTTATGTTCAGAGCCCTGTATGCACTTGGGTTTGTGATCCGTAGTCCTGTAGAGTGTTCAGGGCAGAGCACCAAGATGGAAGTCTGGGCAATACCCACAATAAAAGAAAGAGGACAAAGAGCCCTAGAGAGATACTGAAATGGAATAACCAGAGGGTTTGGAGCAAACCCACAAGAATAGGATATTAAGGACATTGGGGGTCAAGAGCATCCAATTCAACCTGTAAGGTCTTTTAAAATTTTTTTTAAATTTATTATTATTTTTTTTTTGGCCATGCTGCATACCTTGTGGGATCTCAGTTCCCCAACCAGGGATTGAACCTGTGCCCTTGACAGTGAAAGTGAGGAGTCCTAACCACTGGACCACCAGGGAATTCCCTATAAGGTCTTTTTTAAGTCAAAGACATTTGTGAATTTAATTGGCAAAAACTGCCAAAGAAGATTCTGCTCTCTTTAGGTGATTCATCTCAGTATCTGAGCGTCACTGTCAGGAAGAAACATAAATAAAGGATTTCATAGAGAGGACCTGTCTTAACATGCCAGGATTTAGGGGGACGAGGATACTGAATGCAGTAGTCAGGGATTATTTTGGTGGTGGTGCTTTTAGGATTCAACAAGAATGTGGCTCCCACACGTGTCCTGCTATTTAGAATAAGGTTCCGTGAGAAAGAGATGGTAATGGAAGCCCCATGTCTCAATGTGGATTGGAATTGAGCACACTAGCATAACTTTACCCAACCATTGGAGGGTCTCACATCACCTCCCACTGATGGGTCTAACAGCCTGGGACAATTATAATGTCAGAAGCATGGCATGATAATATTCTTATTAAGCTTTGAGTCCATCCCAGTGGCAGCTTACCATCATGGCACAACATTGGGATGAACATATAAGATGAGTTGAAGTCCTAGGAATAAGGCTTTGAGAGGGTTTTAGGTCACATGAGGAAGTCATTTACAATCAGCATTAACTGAGGGTACTCCCTATAGTGCCTGGAATAATAGATCATTTGAAAAAGATCAGAGGTCTTAAATTTCAATTATATCACGAAACAATCAGAAGTCCCTTGGAAATTAACAACTGGATATTGCATTAGACAATTGGAAGGAGGGAAACAAAATAAGTTCTACTGTAATTTTCAAAAGAAGTACTAAACTCTTACCCCCAAACAAAAATAATTTTTAAAAGGATTTCTACCTTACCACTTATCTTTTTGTTTAATAGTAAAGGAAGAAGGAGAAACAAAAAGAAAAGATAGACTATTCTTGCCTGAATGTCATTCTTGGAAACAGAGGAGTGTTTACTTTTCTTTTGTTCTTTCAAATCCCAGGGGAGCAATGCAGGCTGGAGCTTCTCTCTGCCTTTTCATCCGCAGGGAAACAGCACACAAAGGCAAGGCTTCTCTGTGCAGGACAGAGACATTTGTGTTTTCTTTTTTTCTATTCCCTGTTGAGCTGAGCCTTTAAAAAATCTGCCCACTGTGCTTTTCTTGTGTTGTAAGCACTGTGACTTGTGTTTATTCTTTATGTATCACATTGTGTTTACAAGTGGCAAGTCTATATGTCTTTGATTATGAATAAAGGCAGAGCTGCCAAAATACTGTAAGGGTAAATTTGCCTAGAATTAATATACATAAAATACTCCAGGTGTTATATAGCCGGCCATAGGATAAACTAATCAAATTTCCAAGACCTAAGATTTTACAATGAGTGAAATAGTGCATATAGATAGTAAACATTATAAAGAGAATTTCATTCCCTGCATAGGTATTGTCAAGTATAAGACAAAATGGCCAATATGATTATAAGGCAAAAATGACTTATTAGTACTTATTAGTCTAAGGAAGGTCACTTTCTTACCTTAAACTCTTTAATCAAATAAACACCTTCTCCCTGGGGAGGGAGACCATGAGTATAGATGGTTTAGCTGAAATCTCTCCATATGAAGCATGAGTCCAAGAGGGAAGGAAAGGGCCCTTGAGAGGATCTGTTAGATCTGGTAGATATCTAATAGAGATGCTTGTACTCAGGCAGGTGGCAGGAGAAAAGAGAATGAGAGAATAAGGGGTTAGGCATGCTTGGAGGACATAGCAAGAGCTAAATAAATGGTAGTTCTTGTGATTAGGATAGACGTGGTCTCCAATTGCAATAGAGTCTTGCTACTTATATAATAATAATATTGATACTTTACATGTATTGTGCGTATCTTTCATTCTTTGAGGCATACTCATGTATTGTCCTATGTGATACTCAGAAAAACTTGGTGAGGCAGTAATAGAAGACTATTATATTTTATTAATATTTTCATTTTGTAAGTAAAGAAACCAAGGCTCAGAGACCTGCCCATAGTCACTCAGGGAGGGTGTGCAGCATCTGGATCTAGAGTCCAAATCTTCTACCTCTATTGTGACAGCACATGGTTATGTAATCTTGGCCTTGCAGTGGAGGTATGTCTTTTCATCAGCCTTTCAAAGCTCCCTAGAGATACATGAGATCATTAAGATTGTGTAGGGCTCTTTATATTTTATAGGGTTAATTATAAACAATCTTGAAATTGTAGCCATTCATTGAGTCAGTCACTATTTATTACAAAAGGAAATAGAAGATACTTGATATATGACTACTGAATAAATTGACAGATCTACCATGGGCATAGTGAGATCAATGAATTTCCATGTCATGGTCTAATCGTAAACTATAAAAAGCAATGATTTGCTTTTCACATTTTATGATTTTATGGTGACAAAATCTACCCTCTACTACAAAAGCTATAAAGGCCAGAAATTGTTCTTCTCATAACTTAACCTTACCTAGGGTTATAGACATGTGGCTAAGATTACTGCTGCAAGGAAATGTAAGCGTGGAGGTAGAAGGAAGTAAAGAACCTTGGGCAGTGAGAGTTTAGTCTGATGATGCTGAGAGAGCAGCCACCAGCCTCCAGTAGCAGTGATGGCAGGGGCACCAGTCGTAGAGTGTCCATGGCCACACCTAGCAGGACTGAGGGCAGTATCCTTCTGGTTTCATTGCAGTTATGATTCTGACCCTGTAGCCTTGGCTCCTGCCTATTTTCTAAGCCTATTCCTCCAGCTATCCTGGCTCTTCTGTGAGCTACTTGATATCTTTCCAACAACCTTTCTGCTTACATTGGCTACGGTTAGTTTCTGTTGCTTGCAAATAAAAAATCCCAATTGATGAGTTGCACAGCTGAATTTATTTGTTCATGTTACAAATCCCCCTGAACTGAGTAATGTGTGCTAGTCACTGTCCTGGATGTTAAGGATACAGCAGTGAACACGATCAACAAGATACTTGCTTTTATAGAGGTCAAATTTTAGTTAGGAGTAAAAAGACAATAAACAAGAAAATAAATACATGAATAAAATAATGTCAGCCAGTGATAAGTGCTAAGGAAGAAAACAAAGCAGGCTTATGGGAAAGCAGCCACGAAGCAGGGCTGTTCCACTTTGGATTGAGAGGTTAGAAGGTCTCTCTGAAGAGGTAATATTTGAGCTGAGACCTGAGGGCAAAAAAAGAAGGCAGTCATAGTAAATTCTCAGGGCGAGACATTCCGGGAGGAGGGAACGGAAGGAGCAAGGATTCTAAGGTGGGAATGCACTTGGTGTGAACAACAGTAAAAATAACAATATGGGTAGAGCCCAGGGAGGAAGGGGAGGGGGTAGTGCAAGATGAAATCAGACAGAGGCCAGAGCTTGTAGAGTCTTGTATAAACTGTGGTATGGGGTACAGATTATATTCTAAGCACAATAAGCAGTCATTTGAGAGGTTTAGGTAAGGAAGTGAGAGAAATTGATTCACATTTTTAAAAGATGGTTTTGGTGCTCAGTGGAGAATGGATCATTAAAAAGACAAGGGTAGAAGCCAGAAAACACCTGTTGAGCCCCTATTGCAGGAGTCCAGGTGAGTTAGGATGGGTCCAAAGGATTTTTCCTTGAGGACCTCTAAGTGGTAGATGGAGGAGATGGAGAATTTTGGCAGAGACAAAGTAGAGAAACCATATGCCTCTAGCTGCTTATCTTACACCTCTGGAAAATAGTTTATATTAATCAAGGGCACCGGGAGCCAGGGCCAACATGTCAATGCTTGAATAAACACTTCCATTTCCAAGCAATTGAGAAGGACAAGGCAGTTTCTTTTTTCACTTTTTGTGTAATTTTCCATGTCATTCATCTGAAAAGAGCAGGCAGGCAAACATCACTGCTCAATTCTTTGGCTTTGTGACAGAAAGAAACAGAATATAATGCCCCCCAAACCAAAATTCATTTTCCTCACACTGAGATGTTTCCTTGGTTAATTCAAGGTTTCATGACCTTGCTTGAATGTTTGCTTGAGATTGTAAAAATATAGGCCAAAGTCCTTGTACAAACAGTTGTCTTAATCTGGAATATTTATATACAAATGTATAATACTGTTTTGTGTATGTTTAAATAAGCCAGGTATTTTAGAAACATGATACCTGGTGTACCCTCAAGTTCTTTATCAACTGAGTAAAACCAATTTAAAAAATTATCAACAGCAAATATTGATTATATATCACTATTTATTGATTCTATTAATGTTTCTCTGAAACTATTCATAATCTTAAATAAAATAAGGACATACAAGGCCAGTTTATGAAATAATTCAACAAAATATGTTCTTATTTTTCTCTTCACAAAAGTATGGAGTTTTTTGGTCCTTTTAGAAATTCCTGATAGAAAAGAAGATGGGTAATTAGGGTATTATCTAATTAATAAATTGACTCACTTTATTTGTCTCCATGTGCAACTGGTTTGACTTCTGAATAAAATTAGTAAGATCAGTGAAATAATTGTCAATTCGAGTAACATGTATTTTAGTCCCCTTTGAATGAACTATGTCCTCCCTTAATTAGCTATGCCTGAAGGAGATGTATTTTTGTATTCAGCTGTGCCATATGTCATTTTAAATTTACCTAACACGGATAGGGCCTTACTGAACCAAGTTTTAGTTGGTCATGGCGGAAATAGTGACAACATCAAATTGATCTTAGGCAAAAGATCAAAACTAAGAGATCAAAAGATAAGATTCAGGTATTAGTAAGGGAACAGAATCTAACTTTTATGGAAAACCTACTCGGTATTAAACTTCACGCTAGGCACATCGAATATGTAAGCTCATCTATTTCAGACCAGGAAGAGTTTGTAGCCTATAGATAAGGAAGCTCCAAATAGGACACATCTAAAGAGTGGCTGAACCAAGATTAAAATCTATGTCTATCCAGCTCCATTTTGTGCTGTCTACGTATTCTTGTTAATTCTCCTGCAACCTTTCCTAAAGTGGTAAGTCCGTGTTTTTCCATTAGTTTTACTCATCCTTATTCTAATTAGAACCTTTCACACCCTAAATAAGTTCATCTGATCCCTTAAAATTCTTTTGTTTTTCTTCTGGTTGTGAAAGTTGATGTATAGTTGCAGAAGACTTGGGAACCACAGAGGAATTAAAAAAATAAATATCATATATTCTTAGCAACATAAAACTAACCTCTGTAAATATTTTGATGTCTTTAATGTCTTTCTCTTCAGTATTTTTCACATGAAGTTGAGATTGTTTTATCTCCAGTTTTGTACTCTGCTGTGGTAATATATTATTGAATTATCTTTTTCTATTTCACTAAATATTCTTTGAAAAGGTATTATTTGTATGGTGCAAACCACATTTTTGAATGGATGTACTAGAATAATCATTCTCTTATATCTGAATATCATAATGTTAATCAACTTTCCCTCTTTTTAGTCATATAATAAGCATACCTCTTTGCCCACATTTCTGATTATTTGCTAGAAATACATTCCTATAAGTAGAATCACTGTATTAAAAACACACAGCACACAGTTTTAAAAGGCTTTTGATACGTCTTGCCAAATTTTGCTGGTTGCTCTCCATAAAAGTTGTAACAATTTGTTCTCTTACCAGTCTTCAACGCCCTACATCCACAAAATAACTGCAAATTTGAGAAGCAAAAATGGCATCTAATTACGGTTTTAATTTGAATTTTAGCTTACTAGTGCAATTGGATCTTTTTTAATATGTTGGTTTGTTCTTTGCATGTATTCTGTAACTTGGCCCCCCATATTCTTTGGCTTTTTCCTACTGATTTGTGTTGGGCAATGTTTGTTCCCTCTTTATTTTCTTGAAGGCTTTTTGTAAGATTGAAATGATCTGGGTTTTGAATGTTTGCTAGAACTCACTTGTAAATCCACTTCAGCTGATTTATGTTTTGTGAGTAGATTTTAAAATGTTTATTCAATTTGTTTAATGGCTAGAACACAGAAAATATTTTTTGAGTTAGTTTTGGTAAGTTATGTTTTTCTAGGACTATATTAATTTCATCAAAAGTTTACATTTTTTGGTCACAAACTTGATTTTTAAGATTTATTTAGAGGGGACTTCCCTGGCGGTCCAGTGGTTGAGACTCAACACTCCGACTTCATTGGGCATGGGTTCGATCCCTGGTCAGGGAACTAAGATCCCACATGCTGCGCGGCAGGGCACAGCCAAAAGTAAATAAATAAATAAATACATACATAAATAAGATTTACTTGGAGATTAAATAATTTTCCTATTTTATTTGGCTTTTAGTTTTGCTTAGAATTTTTTATAATAGACATTAGATTTTTGGTGGTTGTTTTGTTTTAGGTAGTTAAGCTTACCAATCTTTTTTTTTTCTTTTGACAACATAAAAATAAAAGATATTCTAATCAAGTTTCTCTTAAGTTTTTCTCTTCTTTTTCCTTTTTTTCTTTTTTTTATGTAATACATATTCTACAAGCCTGCTGTGGAATTTGAGGAAAGAGCCTGTTCCATGCATTGATAGAGTATACTGAGGCAAGCAGCTCCCCATCTGTGATGGTTTCCTGGAGCTGCCATAACAAAATGCCTTAGACTGGGGGGCTTACACAGCAGACTTTTTTTATCGCAGTTCTGGATGCTGGAAGTCCAAAATCAAGGTGTCACCAGGTTTGGTTTCTTCTGAGGCATCTCTCCTCTCCTTGCGGATGGCTGCACAAGGTCATCCTTCTTTGCACATGCACCTGTGATGTCTCTGTGTGTGTCTTAATTTCTTCTTATGAGGACACCAGTCAGATTGGATAAGGGCCCGCCCAAATAGCCTCGCTTTAACTTAATCACCCCCTTTAAAGTCCCTGTCTCCAAATACAGTCACTTCTGTGGTTAGAGCTTCAACATATGAATGGAAGGGGCACAATACAGCCCATAATACCATTTTTGAGGGACCTGGTCCTGAGGACTTGTGGACTATTACCCTGGAACCCTCTCAGAAAAAGCTCCAAGAGAGGTTAAAAACTTGGACCTTAAATGGAAATGCAAAAAAAAAAAAGTATTTTCATCATTATATTATTCAAAACCTCTATGTTAAAACAAACAACCCAATCAAAAAATGGGCAGAAGACCTAAGTAGACATTACTCCAGAGAAGACATACAGATGGCCAAGAGGCTCAACCTCACTTATTATTAGAGAAATGCAAATCAAAACTACAATGAGGTATCATCTCACACCAGTTAGAATGGGCATCATCAGAAAATCTACAAACAACAAATGCTGGAGAGGGTGTGGAGAAAAGGGAACCCTCTTGCACTGTTGGTAGGAATGTAAATTGATACAGCCACTATGGAGAACAGTATGGAGGTTCCTTAAAAAACTAAAAATAGAACTACCATATGACCCCACAATCCCACTACTGGGCATATACCCAGAGAAAACCATAATTCAAAAAGACACATGCACCACAGTGTTCATTGCAGCACTATTTACAATAGCCAGGTCATGGAAGCAACCTAAATGTCCTTCGACAGACGAATGGATAAAGAAGATGTGGTACATATATACAATGGAATATTACCCAGCCATAAAAAGGAACGAAATTGGGTCACTTGTAGAGACGTGGATGGACCTAGAGGCTGTCATACAGAGTGAAGTAAGTCAGAAAAACAAATATCGTATATTAATGCATATATGTGGAATCTAGAAAAATGGTACAGATGAATTGGTTTGCAAGGCAGAAATAGAGACACAGATGTGGAGAACAAACGTATGGACACCAATGGGGGAAGTGGGGGAGGTTGGTGTGATGAATTGGGAGATTGGGATTGACATATATACACTAATATGTATAAAATAGATAACTAATGAGGACCTGCTGTATAAAAAATAAATTAAATTAAAAAAAACCCTCTATGTTGTCTGTTTTTACTGCTCCCTCTAAAATGGACCAGTAATAGAATGAAGTCTCTCACTACAGTTATTTTTTGGTTTCTGTATGAATTCCTAATTATTTCATTTATCTCTAATAGGAGGATGCTATATGAATAAGCTCTTAAAAGTGCGTGATGACTAATTTCAGTTTAGGGGTAAGAATATGTTGTGAAATGCAAGGACTTACCTTTTGATCCAACAGTGATACAATTAAAAGAAATTCTCTTGAACTTTGATTCATCGTCTTCTCATATCTTTGCTCTTCACTGCTCTTGCCAATTTTAAACTCTTATTGCATTTTTTTCATAGGAATTTTAGTGGGTAGCTTGTAGGCATAGTCAGGCATGCCTGGTCTGCTTCTTTGTTTAGCCACAAATCCTTTTTCTGTTACCTATTAAAGTGATCAATGCCATCTGGATATACACTGAGTACTTTTGCTATCTCATTACCCATCACCATATTATCCCCTGATTTTTATTGTAACTATTCTCTCCTTTTTTCCCTGACTCAGAGGATTACTAAAACTAAACTCTCTACCTATGTTCTTTTTGCTGTTTCCTCCCTTCTCCCAGAGCACTATTCTCCTCTGTAGGGTTTAGGTTTTCTAGGAGGTGCCAGTGAACATTCTTTTGGGGAGCAGAGAAAAATTAGAACTACTAATTATATTTATTTTTATGTCACCTATGTTTTTGTTTATGTTCTATAATTATATTCTATGATAATCTTATAATGTATAGTTACATAGTACAGGTATTATTTACCAATAAATATACACATGTGTAAATGGTTTATTGAATGAATGGAAGCCATCAGGGTGTGCCACAGATTTGATGATTTGAGTGCGGGAAGTTTTATCAGGGAATGCTTTCAGGCTCAACCCCTGTGGGGGTTGAAGGGGACAGGATTGTACCATGGTTCTCCCCTGGGAAAGATTTTGCACCCCAGGATGTATTTCGCAGCATCTGGAGATGTGTGGGCATCTAGTGGGTAGAGACCAAGGATGCTGCTAAATATTCTGTAATAGAGAGGGTAGCCCTCAAAACAAAGAATTGTCCAGCTCAAAATGTCAGTAGTGCCGAGTTTGAGAAGCCCTGAGGTAGAAGAAGCTGGGTGGCTGACACAGTCAAGTCTTCGTTTCATTCAGTGGAGAGCTCTGCAGTGGGCAGGGTCCTTCCCAGTGTCCTGCGTGGAACAGTCATTGGTTACAGGCTACCTCCCGGAGCGGGGAAGGGCCTTAGCAAAGGTTTGTCTTTGAAAGCTGTACAAATGCCTACAGGAGGTACTCTTTTGTGTATGGCTTCTTTTGCTCAACTTTATATTTGTGAGGTTCATGTTGTTGTGTGTACCTGTGGTTAATTCCTTTTTTTGCTGCATACTGTCCTGCTACATGGTTATATCACATATGATTTATCCATTCTACCATAGGTGAACATTTGAGATGTTTCTAATTTTTGCCTATTACAAAGAGTGCTGCTGTGAATTTTCTTATGTACATTTCTGGCTTCAGATGTGCGTCTATTTATATCGGGTATGTATCTAGAAGTAGAAGTGCTTAGTAATTGGTTTTGCATATTTTCAACTTTAGTAGATAATGGCAAATGGTCTTTCAAAGTGCTGGTACCAGTTTACACTCTCACCAGGAGTGTATGAATGTTTCCATTGTTCCATGTCCTTGTGAACACCTAGTCTTAGCAATCTTTTTAGTGCTACCATTTTGATGGGTTTATAGTGGTATCACAATGTGATACTGATTGCATTTTTCTGGTTACTGATGAGGTCATCGTGTGTTTATGGGTCATTTGGATATCTTATTTTGTGAAAACCTGTTTAAGTCTCTAGGTATTTTTCTGTGTTGCCTATTCTTTTTCCTATTGATTTAGAGTTCTTAATTATTCTGGGTACAACCCCTTAGTAGTAATATGTTTCACAGGTATCCTCTCTAATTTTCATGTCCTCAAGGTCTTTTGTAGAAAAGAAGTTATTAATTTTAACATAATCCAAAATTTTCATTTATTTCTACATGGTTAGTATTGTTGCCTGTTTAAGAAATAGCCTAAGAAATTAAGACGTACAGACTTCCCGGTACAAAATAAGTGAGTCACAAAGATGAAATATACAGTGTAAGGGATATAATCAATATTAATGTAATATCTTTGTATGATGACAGGTGGTAACTAGACTTATGGTGATGATCATTTTGTAACATATAGAAACATTGAACCACTGTGTTGTGCACTAGGAACTAATATAGTGTTGAAGGACAATTATACTTCAAAAACAAACGAACAAACTCATGGAAGAAAAGAGACCAGATTTGTGGTTACCAGAGGCAAAGCGTTGGGGGGAGGGGGAATTGGATGAAGGTGGTCAAAAAGTACAGACTCCAGTTATAAGATAAATAAGCATTAGGGATGTAATGTACAACATTATTAGTATAAGTAACACTGCTGTATGTTATATTTGAAAGTTGCTAAGAGAATAAACCCTGAGAGTTCTCATCACAAGGAAAAAAATATTTTTTTTCTTTTTCTTTTCTTTTGTATCGATATTAAATGATGGCTGTTCACTATGTGGTGATCATTTCATGATGTATGTAAGTAAGATCATTATGCTGTATGCCTTAAATTTATACAGTGCTGTATGTCAATTGTATCTTAATGAAACTGGAAGAAAAAGTAATTAATTTTTAAAAGAAATAAACAGCCTAGATCATGAAAATATTCTCCTATATTATCCTCTAGATACTTTATTGTTGTGTCTGTTGTGTTTAGATCTACAGTCTTCTTGGAACTGATGTTTATGCATGGTGGGGGACAGAGAGTTAAGATTCTATTTTGTTTCTAAATAGATGTCCAAGTTAGCCAGAATCATTCATTCAAAATGTCGACTTTTCTTTACTGTTCTTCATGCCTATTTTATTGAGTATCATGTACGTAAATGCAAGGATCTTTTCCTTTTCTATTATGCTTCATTAGTATATTTGTCCTTTTTTTTTTTTCTTTATTACTGTAGCTTTATAGTAAGTCTTGTTACCCAGTAGAGTAAATCATCCATTTTTTGGGCCATGGCCATTCTCATTAAAATTTTAGAATCAGCTTGTCAAGTTTCCCAAAAGTTCCTGTTTGTGTCTTGACTGAAGAAAGCAGGTATCTTTGTAGTGCTGAAACTTGCAGTCATGCACAATCTGTATCTCTCCATTTATATCATTTTAAATTTACCTCAATATTTTGTAATTTTCTTTAAAAAAAATTCTCATGTTATTCCAAGGGAATTGCTATTTTTCATTTTTTAAATGTTATAAATTAAAATTTTAAACGTTTTTAAACTTTTTACTGCTGGTACATAGAAATGCAATTAATTTTTGTATAGTGACTTTATATTCAGCAAAACTGTTAAATTTACTGATTAATTCTAAGTAATTTATAAATATTTTGGATTTTTTTATTTACACAGTCATACCCGCAAATAGTAAACTTTTATTTTTTTAATCCATTGCTAATGCCTTTTATTTCTTTTGATTTAAATTTTTTTGTCTTATTAAACTCACTAGGACTTCCAGAACAGTGTGGAATAAAATTAATGGCAGTGGGAAACCTTGTCTTATGCTCTGTCTCAAAAGGAAAGCTCTAAAATAATCACCATTAAATAGATTTTGCTATAGATTGTGTGAGCATGTCTGTAACTTATTTCAGTTTAAGAGAGTCCCCTTATATTCCTAGTTTTCTAAGAGTTTTGTAATAAATAGGTTTTGCGTTTTTTAAATGTTTTTCTGCAACTATTAAGTTGAATTGCTTTATTTTTCTTATTCTGTTAATTGGGCATTATATTGATTGACTTTTAAATGTTTTCCAACATTTTTTTTCCAACAGCTTAAACATGCAGAGAAGTTAGAAAATGTTGTCATGAACTGCCACTAACATTTCACTAACTTGCTTTATTAGATCCATCGTTATCCATCCATCAATCCATCTTGTCAATCTATCAGTTTCAAAGTAACTTTCAGATACTTTCAGATTCACAGACTTCCTCCTAAAGACTTTAGTTTGCGTATCAATAACTAGAATTTAATGCTTTTTTACAGTTTTCTTTGGTTCAACATATAATTAAATGCACAAATCTTAAATATATCATTTAATGAGCTTTGAAAAATGTATTCACCTGAGTAACCCAAAGTCTTATCAAGATATAAAACATTAACATAACCTCAAAAAGTTGCCTTATGTCCCTGAATCATTAATCTCTGCCTTTACACTTCCAGAAGGAACACTGTTCTGATTTTTTTCCACAATATATTAGTTCTAAATCGTCTAGAACTTCATATAAATGAAGTCACATAGTATGTACTCTCTTGCCTGAGGTTTCTTTCTTTTAGCATAACTTTGAAATTTATACATGCTATTGCTTGTATTAGTAGTTTGTTTTTTTTTTTTTCTGCGGTACGCGGGCCTCTCACTGTTGTGGCCTCTTCCATTGCGGAGCACAGGCTCCAGACGCTCAGGCTCACCAGCCATGGCTCACGGGCCTAGCTGCTCCGCGGCACGTGGGATCTTCCCAGACCGGGGCACGAACCCGTGTCCCCTGCATCAGCAGGTGGACTCTCAACCACTGTGCCACCAGGGAAGCCCTTTCAGTAGTTTTTATTCTTTTTTTATTGCTGAGTAATATCCCACGAATATATTACGTTTCGTTTATCCTTTCTCCTTTTGATGGACACCTGGGCTGTTCCCAGTTTTGCAGTGTTACGAATGCTCTTATGAACATTCTTACATGTCTTTATGTAGACAATACTTTTCATTTCTTTTGGGTAATACCTAGGAGTGGTATTGCTAGGTTATAGCGTAGGTATGTGTATTTTATAAGAACTGCCAGACAGTTTTCAATGGGTATACCATTTACATCCCCACCAACCTATGAGTTGTTTCCCATCCTCGTTGACATTTGCTGTTCTCAGTTTTTAAAATGTTTGCCATTCTGGTGGTCATATAATGAAATGTCATTGTGGCTTTAATTTGCATTTCTCTAATGAATAATTAAGAGCATGTTCATGTTTATTGACTGTTTGTATATCTTGTTTTATGAATTGTCTGTCCAAATCTTTTGTCTATTTTTCTACGGGAGTTTATGTCTTCTTATTACTGAGACCACCTTTTATATAGCTTAGATACTAGTTTTGCAAGTATTTTTTCCCCAATCCAGAGGTTGCCTATTTATTTCTTAAGTGTCTTTTGATAAGCAGAAATTTTGGATACAGTATAATTTATCAATATTATTTGTTTGATATTGCATTCTGTGGCTTCCTTAGAATTCTCCTATCTTTTCTTTTAAAAGCTCTATGAGTTTAGGTTTTACATTTAGGTTTATGATATACCTCAAATTAATATCTGGGTATGGCATGAAATAGGGAATGATGGCCAGTATTTTCTATATAGACATTCAGTTCTAACACCACTTGGTGAAAAATGTTTCATCACCCAATGCATTTCTTTAATGTTTAATGTAATTATTGACATGGTTGGATTTAGGTCTGCCATTTTATCTTCTGTTTTCTATGTGTTGCCTCTGTTCTCCTTTCCTGCTTTCCCTGAGCTTATTTGAATAATTTTTAGACTTCCATTTTAATTTACTTATTGATTTTTTTGGGTATACCTCTTTTCATTAATTTTTTATTGGTTGCTGTAGGAATTAAAATATACATCCTTAACTTTTCATAGCATACTTATAAAGTAAATATTATACCATTTCACATTACATAGCAATTTTGTAACAATATCGTATATTTCCATTTATCTCCACTTCACTCAATCCTTTATGCTGTAGTTTTCATTTGTACTACATATATTTTTTTGCTAAACCTCATAAGACAATGCTTTAACTTTTGGTTAAACAATTATACGTATTTTCAAGAAATTAAAAGAAAAAGTGTTTTATATTTACCTACGTATTTACGTAATGGCCGATTAGTAAGTTTTTTCAAGTCTTTCTTTGTAAATGTATTTTATAACATTATTTTTCTCTTTATTCTATTGTTCTATTTGTCCCTGCAATACCTTATGAATAGATGATGCCTCCTAACTAATTACCTTTCCTCCAGACTCTGTGTTCTCAAATCTTCTCTCCCAAACACTGTAATGAGAAATGGGGTGGCAATGAGGAGTCCTTTGCTTTTCTTTGAGGTAGAGAATGAGAGTTAACATGTAAAACGTAACTCAGTGAATTGCCTCCAAGTAGAGCCTGTCTTAGACAATTTTATATTCTATGCATTGCCTTGTATTCAGCCTTGCACAAAGAAAGCACTCAATGAATATTTATTAGATTGTTGGATGAACAAAGAAGCTCCTTTTTTTCTTACCCACAGTGAAGGAGAACCTGTGTTACTTATCACTCTGAAAACTTATAAGGACAACTAACAAGAGATGCAGTTATATTATTGCTTCTCAGTGAAAATAATCAAGTAACAGACAAACAAATCTATTTCACTTTGTACATAAAATGAAAAATGACTATAGCCAGTTAAGAAAATCCTATTGGAAAGGGGATGAAAAGTTATAAACCTTCCAGAAATCTGTCTGTCCTATATCATAGCATATATCATGTCATGTCCTGTCATATCATATCATCACAAGGCAGTTTAATTTCAGGATGAAGAAAGCCAAAAGTTGATTTTTTAAGGACATTAAATTATCACCTAGCATTATTGTCATAAACATGGGGTCAGCTTATGAATAAAACAGTACCTGTTTTATTTTCTAAAAAATGAGAATTGAGATGCTTATCTTTTCTTTCTTTCCTTTTTTTTTTTGTTTTCTTTTTTGTGGACGCAGGTATATTTTATGCTCATTCAGCTCAGTAAAATGCTGAACTTATAAACTGAGAGACGATTCTTTGAAATGACAGGAGGGGACTGGGTCTCAGTTGAACCCAACAGCTGGATTTCTACCACTGTGACCTGTTAAGATGGGGAGCTAAGGAGAAAAGGAGGACAGTTTAATTAAAACTGGCTCAGGATGGAAACCTTAATGAATTGCAGTCCAGGGGCAGAGGAGATCTCAAGACCCCCAAATCCTAAGGGAACCGGCAATAATAAAGATGCAATTATCTGAAGGGATTGCTCACCGAGGTTCAACTTGTTTCTGCTAGTGCCACATGTTGTTTCCCGGGGCGTAATGATTTGGCAGAGAAATAACCCCGGCAGAGCATGCTGAAAATAGCTGCTTTATAATTACGTTGCTACTTCCTGTAAATCTGTTAATGAGGTAATACCTGATCTGCAAAACTTAATCATGCATTCAGAGAATTCTATATTAAATGTCACATGAATGAAATTTCCACTCAGTAGTCACAAAAACCTCTGGGAAACTGACAAAAAACCAATTATGGATCAAAGAAACTGGATTTGCCTTCAAGTCTACAATGTCATTCTCATTATATCAGAGGGGAAAATTTCAATCTACTGAAAGGACACAACCTCATGCTGCCCCTGCAGTGTCCTGAATGGATTTGAGGGGTGGCTGGAGGGTGAGTGATCCTTTGGGAAGCCTTGTAGGAGTTCAGTATGCTAATATTGTCGTTAATTAAAAGCCCCTGGGTTAGTTTGCTACTGCTTCTGTAACAAATTTTCACGAAGTATTATCATGATAAAAGTTTATTATTTTACAATTCTGGAGGTCAGGTGTCTAAAAATGGGTCCACAGGGGGGCATTACTTCCGGGGGGGGGGGGGTGTTGGTTAGGGGAGAATCCATTTTCTTGCCTTTTCCAGTCTTTAAGGGTTGTCTGCATTCCTTGACTCATGGCCCCTTCCTCCATCTTCAAAGCCAGTGGCATAACGTCTTCTTTCCTCTCTGACCTCTGCTTCCATCCTCACATCTCTCTGACCCTGACCCTCCTACCTCCCTCTTATAAAAACTCTTGTAACTACATTGGGCCCACCTGGATAATCCAGGATCACCTTAGCATCTCCAGGTCCTTAACCTAATCACACCTGCAAGATCTCTTTTACCAGGTAGGGTATCATATTCACAGATATCCTATTCACAAGTTCTGGAGATAGAATGTGAACATCTTTGAGGGACCAGTATTCAGCCTTCTGTGCCCCCCAAAAGGGTAACATGATTTGCAGTAAAAGTTGGCAACCTTTAGGTACCAAGGTACGGACTTGTAGTATTTTCTACTTCCTTGATGTTCTGATGGCTACATCTATTGGGTTGTATCAGCTGTGAGGCGAAGAAAAATCCTGCAGAGTGGCTTCAATAAGGTGTAGAGTTTATCTGTCTCAGACAACAGGAAGTTCAGTCATGGGCAGTCCATGGTTTCTCATCTTCTTCCTCATTTCTTGTTCTGTCATCCTTAGACATGACAGAGACCTCAGGTATCCTCCCAGCTTTCCAGGCAGGAAAAAGAAAAGCAGAAGTGGCAGCACTAATGGACTTCTACTTATGTCCTGTTCGCTAGAACCAAATAGCAAGGCCCCCCTTTAAGGGAGGCTGGGAAGATGAGTTTTCACCTTTTGATCTCTGTGTTGGAGGAAAGCAAACATGAAGGGGATTGAGTCAGCAACTTTAGTATTGTCTACAATAACCAAGGGGAATTCCAAGCCTCTAAGTTCCCCACCGCCACCTTACCAGTGACTGGATAAAACCAGCTGTCTTGTGTTATTTTAAATATGTCCCCCTGCTCACTCAATTTTCCACCAGAGTTCCCCAGTAGGCAACTAAATATAACCAGTGTGTTTTCACATGCCCAGAAAACAAAAATTTTTTTGAAGACAAATATTTTAAAATAAAATTATTTAAACAGACCCAAATGATAGTTATGGTGGTAGTTGTCTTCTAAGCAAATTAGCTGATTTAAAAAAAAAAAAAGATTTAAGTGACGGAATCAACGGTTATCTCAACACTTTGTAAGAAGAGTCTCTCGTAGCACACACTTTTCATTTCCTCTTCCCCGTCACAATGGCTGGAGATTCTGGGCAGTTATTTTGTCCAGTATGCCCATGGCTCCTGTCCGCAATTGATAGGCTGGGCCAAAAAATCCCATTCTCCTCTCTGGACCCCACTCTAACCAGAGTTGATTCATTTAAGAATGGATAGCTGATGAAAACTAGCCAATCTTTTGCTTCAGAATTTTAAAATTGGAACTGGGAGAGAGAGCATCAGTCTCTCCCTGGATGGCTGAATTATAACACATAAATCAGAGAGCTTATTGGTCCCCATGTGTCATATGTTGACTGAGGAGCAGAAGAAGCTAGTCCTCAGAGGAAAACTATGAAGTAGAAGAGCAGGCAGAGCACAGACAAAGCCCTGGTTCTAGACCATTCTCAGAGGCCAGCTGTATTCCTGTGTTTCATTTGGTACCTGGCCTTTAGTTATTACGAGAATACTGGGGTTAGCTCAATGTTGTGTTCTATTATTTACATCCAGAAATAGCTCTGTAAAATGCAGAGTTATTACTGGTCCATGAAAAATTATGTCTGTAAAAGACCTACTTGTGTTACAACAAAAGAAATTACTTTGATTAATCGAAAGGCAGAATTATAACTGCTGGACTATAATTAATCACACTGTACTCTTATTTCTTCACTAACTCCTAATACGTCATAGAGTATAGCAAAATATGATAAAGTATTTGAAATGACAATAATAAAATTCAAAACATATGCATAAAATCTGGATGAGTGCTATGTATTAAAAAAGAAATGAAGTATTTTACAGAAGTGAAACAAGTGTTAATTTCAGACTTTACTTCCAACTTCTGGGTTAGACTAGAGGGGACTTCAGTGAAATATAAAAAGATTTATTATCATGAAAAGGTTTGGTTTGGGATTTGCTAAATCTGGACATTAAGAAAGTGCCCTATTTCCATTTCTCACAGGAATCCATCTCTTAATATTTGAGATGAAAATAACTTTATCAATCTTACTTTTAATGCTAACTTTAAGATGCTGAAATATGACAGTTCAGAAACCAATTACATTTCATGTAAAATATAGCTATAATATAAGGCACTGAAACCTGGGTCTGCAGTGGTGAGAGAGTGTGCTATATTACGTATTACATTGCTAATTCGTCAAGTTTCTTCATAAAGCTGCAGGCAGAGCCATCTCGCACACCTTGTTAATGAGCCTTATTCTGCCCCTTCTGGGAATGCACATGGGGTTTAGCTTCTGGCCCTTCTGGAGGCAAATAAGGAAATGGGACTGACTAGGTTATAAATCCAGAGGAAACCCTCATATGAAGAGTCTCATTTGTGCCATCTGTTCAGGCTGAGCTGGAGATGAAATATAAGGTGTCATTGGCACAATCCCTGGAGGATTGTCACCAAATGATCTTCCTTCAAATTTGCCTTCAACTTATCACAATCGGCTTTAATTCCTCTCTACTGTGTTCATCATCCTCTCATCTGCCTTAGATTTCTCCATCACTGACATAGCTGATCAGCCCTTTCCTTGAAATGCGCTTCTCTGACACAGAACTTTCTGGGCACACTTTCAGAATTTTGTCTGTCTTCTCAGACGCCTGTTTTCCCTCCCCTATCTGTTAACTGTGGGTATTTTGAAAACATTTATCCTTAGCCACTTCTTCCTTAATCCCTGTATTTTCTTCCTGGAAGAACACATCTACTCCTTCTTGTCCACTGACATCTTTGTGCAAATTCCCAAACCCCCGTCTTGAGTTTTATTTCTATTCCTCTACGTGCAAACGGGGCACTTGCAACTGGATTGGCCCTTCAAATTTAATAAATCACAGACCTCACACATCTTTGAACCGCCAAATATTTATCCTCCTGACTTTGCTAGTGCTATTAATGGCACTGCTGTATTCAGTCTCCCAAGTTTTAAAAATGGAAGTAGCTTTTTATTTTGCTTTCTCTTTCCCTTTCCATTTTAAAAATGGACAAGGTTTCACTAGTCTTTCTTAGCAATTCTGTCCCCATATGTTCCATCCTTCTTATGTCAGTTTTTACCACCATAGTTTTGGCCCTTGTTAGCTAACATTTAGACTATGGTGATTGCTAGGGGGATGTTTGCTGCTGCTGTGGAGGCTAAGACTGACATTTCACCTTGATTGCCATGGCTCTCAGCTCCAAGATTCAGCCACTGAAGATGCACTAAGGCTTTCCAGGTCCAAGAAATAAACGTCAGGAGACTTTGAACTTGACAAAATTCCATGCCTACTTTGTCATAACATCTCAGAGGCCAGACTCAATGGGAAAACAGCAGAAGGGATTTCTTGGTGCGGCTGGTAATCTTCAAGGCAGAGGTTCTGCTGGCTTCTTGTAATTTGGCCATATCAGAATAAATGTTTTGCAATGTAGAGCTGGGAGTTTTTAATGGAACTAAGACACCAGTTACTTGAGAGCCTTCAGAGATGTCCCATTAGCATCCTTTTAGTGCGGAGTGTTGCTTTGAGCTCTCCTGTCTACCTGTGTTATCTAATAATACTTCTCAGAGGGCTTTGGTGAGTAAATAATAATTGTTTATATGATGAGTAGCCCGCAGTAAGGAAACTTCGGCACTTCCTTCCACCTCTCTGCTTTGTCCTCTCTGTGTAGGGTAGGAAGAACCTGTCAGATGGTTTCTAACCCACCAAATAAAATAGGTACCAGAACATATTATGGTTAGAAACAGTCCATTTTGGAGTGTATTCTAGGGTTATCCATGTGGAACATGGCCTCCTGAAATCAAACAGAGCCAAACAATTTCTGGTATTAACTCTGTTTACAGACCTGTAGCCTTCTGTGTGATAAACCTGTTTCTGCGCCTTCTGACTAATTCTGTGGTTAGTCTGGGAAAAGGAGCTTAGGCCTCGATTGCTAATTAGCTTATGCTTTTTTAATTGGGAAAAAGCACATTTACTAAGGACATGCTAATTATTGATATATACTGGTATGTGTGATATAAAAAAGGAGCTCCATTAATTCAAACATTGTACTATTTCTTTTATGCAATAGTAGAATTTCTTGTTTTAAAAAATCCTATGTAGGACCCAATTTCCCTGTTTGGATAAATCTGGCTAATCATTTTAATATTCTTGAATAATATATTGATTAGCAATGCAAAACTTAGACTTAAAATATTAATTTTTTATTGTAAAATAACTTTTATCATGTTTGATTTCTTCTAAAATCTGAACGTATCTTATAATTCATGACAAATGAAAATTTCCAGCCAGCCACCAGGGAGAAGGTGAGTTGATAAGTAGTTGTCAACAACTAGACACAGACAAATTTAACATGTAGACAAGCAGTTGTCACCTCAATTAACAGCTTTGCATTAGTAACATCACACTCTGATGAATTTTAAATTAAACTCAAATCCCTGTCACTTAAAATTTCCTGTAAAATTGATATTATTATGCAGTCTTGAAATAAAAATTATTTCCTATCCAGAAGATCATCTGTTCTGCCCCAAGGGATATATTAAAAGGCAGTAGAAAGTGCCAAAATCTGGAGAAGAGTTAGAGAATTTTCTAAGATAGGAAAGGTTGGTGTAGCCAATGTAAGCATAATGAAAGTCTAGTACCACAGCAGTAAACATTCATCTGTTGAAAGGTCCCAGCTGGCTTATGAAACAAGCTGTTCAACTCCCAGTGGTACATCGTTGAAATTACGAAAAGCAAAACTACAAATTTAGCTAAATAGAAAGTTCATATCCATCCCTGGTACTATTTAGGATGTCTCCTCAGATCATGATCAAGCCTATGAAAAACAGTGTGTCATTATGATGGTCCACATGGCTGCTGAGGTCCAAGAGTGATTTAGAAAAATCTTTATATTCTAAAAGAGAAGAAAGCTTAGACCAGTCTTTTTCAATGTGTGTTCGTGGACCACTGGCATCTGAATTCACTGAGATGCCTGTCTAGAATTGATTGCATTCCTGCACTCTACTGCTCATCCTCAAAAAGTTATAATAGAAAGGAGAGGGATGGAAATAAAATGCATTTTAACAGGCTCCCATGATGCTTCTGATGTACCTTACCATTTGAAGACTATCCTTAGACTCACAGTTTGAGTGCAATCCTGAGAAATAAAGTGGAATGCAAATATATGTAGCATTGCGGTTAATTAAAGAAGACTTGTGAACATCTAATGTAATGTTTTTTAAGTAAGAAGAAAGCTATAATGGTGAATCCTACAACCAATGGTATTTTACAGTGAAAGAACTATATGATATTTTAACAACAGTGAGCTCACAAGTCATACAGCAAAAAGATACATTTGAGTTGCTTTATGAGTGTTCTTGATGGAACTCTGCAGTCATGATCCATATGTACCCTCTGAGCTAAGTCACTCTTGTCACCAAGGGGGGAGGTTCAAGACACAGCTTATGGTTAGGACTGGAAAAAGTCAGTTTGTTCAAAAAGTGGGGCTTCCCTGGTGGTGCAGTGGTTGAGAGTCCGCCTGCCGATGCAGGGGACGCGGGTTCGTGCCCCGGTCCGGGAGGATCCCACATGCCGCGGAGCGGCTGGGCCCGTGAGCCATGGCCGCTGAGCCTGCGCGTCCGGAGCCTGTGTTCCACAACGGGAGAGGCCACAACAGTGAGAGGCCCGCGTATCTCAAAAAAAAAAAAAAAAAAAAAGTGGTCCAAGTCACCTAAGTTGGAGCAAAATATTTAAATGCTGTTTAGAAAAAAAGCCTCATGGTGGAGTCAAGAGTAACATAGATGTCAATCAATTAGTCGAGTGCCTGGCAGATACTCTCATCCAGGATGGTTTCAACCCCCAGGAGACATTTTTGGTAATGACACTGGGGCGGGGGAGAGGAGAGATACTGTCAGCAGAAATGCGGCTAAACATCTTTCAATGCACAAGGCAGACCCCACAACAAAGAACTACCCAACCCACAACTTCAGGAGTGCTAAGCTTGAAAACTCTGCTCTCGAGAATAACCCTCTGCAACCTCCAGTTTTTAGGCTGATTCTGGACTTAGGAAAGGAAAGCAAGAATAAAACACCTATTCGTCTTCGACAATAAAACAAAACCATCATTTTAAAATATGACAGAGAAGAAGCAAAGTCCTGACACTCCTGCCTGAAACATTCTTTTCCTTCACAAAATGAAAGACATTCTCAGATTGGCCAGTGATATCTATAAAAGACCAACATGTAATTCTGAAAATTGAGATTCATTAAGGAAAACGAGTTGGGAGACAGAAGAGAAAATAAAGGGGACAAAAAGTGATGAAATGACAAGATGAGAGGGAATAGAAACCCATGCTGGAAATAGCAACAATTAGAATCAGAATAAAGGCATACATAGCTACTTTGCTTGTCCTAAAGAACTTGTGTCCTGAGGACTCAAAGTAGGAATGAAAACAACATAAAGCACAGCTACTGTCATATTCTCTATTGCCTAACTTAATCCTGACAGTAGCACTATTGTGGATGGATACCAAAATACCCACTTTCAAGATGAGAAAACCAAGGTGTAGGCATATTGGATTTGGCCGACTGGATTCCTTGGTTTCTGCCAAGGAATCTGAAGCTGTAGGGAGGGATACAAAGATAAAAGGATATTGAGAGATTATTCTTGGAAGCAGTGGTGGTAGAGTGAGTTGGGAATCCAGTGGCCAACACCCACTGACAGTAGAGCCAGCAGTGTGGATCAAGGAGCAGCAGTGCCTGGCTTTGTGTCCTAAGCAGATGCTCCTGTCAGAGCCTTGGCTCTGTTCTCTGCTGGCTAGGACCCTTGTTGCCTGTCAGCTTTCTAAGCTGATTCTCCTGCATTTTCACCGGGTGAATAAAATCCTGATATCCTTCTCATCACGTATTTTCATCTTAAGTCAGCCAGGTCAGTGTCAGTGGTTTGCAAGCAAGAAGCTGCACAGATTCAGGGCCGGAAGGGGAAGATAGAGAGCTCTTTAGAATTATTTAAATAGGAAGGGGGGAGTGGCATTTGAAATAAAAATAAAGAACTCTATCTCACCTCCCCCATTTCAAAGACTTGCTCCTCTGACCTTGAAGTGTTGTTTTTAAAGAGAGACAAGCAGTGATTCTGTGGGTGGTGGGGTGGAGGGGTAGGTGGGGGGAGCAGAATTTCTACAGAAGCCTAGATGGTGCTCATCACTGTCACTCAAGGGATTGACATTTCCTTAAAGTGGGATATTTGAACCCTATCCTTTAAAACTTTATCTTACTGACCTCAGCACATTCTTACGCAATTCTTCTCATGCCTGCTTCCTTCTTGTCTCAGTCTAAATGCACCTTCTTCAGAGATACCTTCTCTGACCATATATAATGTAGGTTCTCTCATGTTCCCATCTCTTGGAACAAGCTCCTTTCCATTTTCTTGGTAGCACTTACCACCTCCAAATCTTTTTGATTATTTGTTGGCTTACATGTTTATCTCCCCGAACCCTGCACTCCTGTGTGGTCTTTTCTGTCTTGTTTCTGTCTCCTCAATGCCTAAAACAGCTGTGGCCTGGACTGAATATTTTTTGGATGAGTGAATCAGTGGATTAAGTCTATCCTTAGCCTGGCATATATGTTCTAGACTTTTAAAATAACTAAAACTCGGGCTTCCCTGGTGGCGCAGTGGTTGAGAGTCTGCCTGCCGAGGCAGGGGACACGGTTCGTGCCCCGGTCCGGGAGGATCCCACATGCCGCGGAGCGGCTGGGCCCGTGAGCCATGGCCGCTGAGCCGGTGCGTCCGGAGCCTGTGCTCCGCAACGGGAGAGGCCACAACAGTGAGAGGCCCGTGTACCGCAAAAACAAACAAACAAACAAACAAAAAAACCCTGAAACTCATGAGTTTTGGTATTCTTGCTATATGGAAATTCATGCCATGTTAGTTGGATAACAATCTCAAAGGTTCTAAAAGCAGTTTTAAAAATTAAAGAGATATAAATCTTACTATCTATAATTTCTTTTATAAATATCAAGGCATTTTTTAAAGATGTTGAATTGTACAGAAAACCTAGTATTTGACAGAGGTCCCCCTTGCTCACAAAACCTATTTTAATTTGATGTAGCAAAATATCACTATATAAGCAATACAAAAATTGTTTACTGAGCCCATATAGGTGTCAGCGACTGTGTTAGTCGCTGGAGAATTACTTGTCAACAAGGTAAACACAGTCTTTTCCCTTAGGGAACCTACAGTTTTGCAGAGGAACTGTTCAAAACATGTAAGTGCCATGACAGGTCTGTCCAGAGTTCCATGGGTTGTGCCTACCTTAGGCTGGGGTGAAGGGTGGGTGATGGGCAATAAAGCCTAAGCTAAGATCTGCAGGTGAGCAAGCAAGCGAAGGCGGGGTGGGGCATGAGGCAAAGGCATCAGCAGGTATGAAAAGCCTTCCATGAAGGAGTCCCATGAAGAGGTCAGGCCAGAGTGATGCACACTGACCACACCACACAGGACCGAGATCAGTGAGTGAGCGGGTTCTGGGCCACTGGGGTCAGAAGCAGCCTGTTTCCTCTAGCTAAATTCCTCTCAGCATCATTCCAACATTTGTGGAAAGGATTTACCTTTCCATCAATGCACGGCTTAAACATCACCTCTTCCAGGAAGTCTTTCCTGATGTTCCAGGTGGAAGAAACTTCTCTCTCTCCTTGGAACTCCCATTGTCCATCACTTTATTTACAGGTTGCCTAGACGACCATGCAGCTCGTGCACTGCACAACTTAGCCAACCACATGTGGCAGCTCTGCCAATACATATGTAGGTATGAATGTACCACGTATTTCCCACTAGTCCTTAAGCAACTCGAGGACACAATTCTCATTGGTTCCATCTATGTATTTCCTTTTGTGACAAAAACATGTCACTGGATTGATAATCTAATTGTATTAGTATGAATTTGGAATGTCAATGATCTATTCAGGGAAAAAAATTAAGAAAAGCTATATATATATATTTTTAGAAAATAGGTGAGAACTTGTTAGCAGTGTGTTCTGAACACTGTTCAGATATGGCAAGAGTGAGAGACTGACCCAGCTATATGCTGTGAACCTCAGTTCATTAGGCCGTTTTCTTTTTAAAATTTCAGAGTTTGCTTTATGTTGTCTCGGGACTTCATGACTTCAAAGGAGTCACAAAAACCCAATCTGTTGCAGTTACTATTGAGTTTATTATTTGTGGTAATTCCTCAAGTGTGTTGTGTCTTCCCATTAAGAAGTTGTTCCAGTAATGTGTGTTTAAAACATTGAATTACCAGTACCATTTACATGGAGATGTTCTAGATCACAGGAGATACCCCATCGTTTTTCCCTTCCCTTCCCTTCCCTTCTCTCTCTTTTTTTTTTTTTTAACAACATTTAACAGTTGTTTGAACTGTACATCTGTTAACCATAAGGCCAACCTGACCTCAGTTCTTAAATGCTGTCGGGATGGCTGTATCTGGTGTTGTTACCTCTGAAGTCTTTTTAGGCACTTTGTGCTCAAGATTGTGTTGTGTGTGTGTTGAAATATATTCTCAAGGGAATTTTTTCTTGAAATTGTGTTTAGTAACTCAGAAAAGTTTAATATGTACCCCCACCCTTATTCTATTAAATGTTAGTGAGAGCATCAGGGTTACAACTGTTGGGGACGGCATCTATACTCTATGGAATTCAACTTTTCTCTCATGGCTTTTTCACACACATACAGTTTGTTTCCTCAAAATACAAAGGTCTTCTCCATTTATCTCTCTTGGTGGATGTGAGAGGCTCCAGGAAACGCCTTCCTGAGTGATTTCGTGTTTGTGCGGGTAATTCCCTCTCCTGATTAATCGTTGAGTTTGCAGCACTGAGAGCAACTGTTAAAACACAAGTGTAATCTAGGAGTGGCATGACGTTAAGCCCTGAGACCTTAAATTAGTTCAGTAAGGGGGCACATGGCTCAGGACATGAGAAGCAGTACAGTTTAGCACCGAGTGAAAGAAGGGAGAGGAAATGAATGTTGCCAGATGCCTCAATGAAAGCCCCAGACATATAATTAAAATGTGTAGAAACATACATACAGTATTAGAAACTTAACAATCATCTACACTTTATTTTGCAGTTTACAATAGACTACATAACATTTATCAACTAAAATTTTTTTCGAAAGCTGGCAAATTTTTAAAAATCAACAAATTTCCTTTCCTACTGCCTCAAGGCTTAATCTGCTGAATTCACAGAGACATGGGCTACTCAGGTTGCAATAAATCCTCTTCATTCCAGCAGTTGCCCTCAAACTGACACAGGATATTGGAGAGGTAGTAACTTTGCTGGGGGTGGGAGTGGGCAAGGGGGAAACATCTGATGAATTATCAAGATATGCTCCCACTTCAAGGGAAGTGAACATTTCATACAAGGAAACACATATCTAGCAAAGGACAAAATCATCCAGGTTTGGTTGTGGGCTCCTGGAGGGCGTACTTATATACGTAAGTATGGAGACAATGCTTGACTAAATTCGAAGCACTGAGGAGAGGTGATGTATTCTGTGCGTCTGGCCAAGAGTCGTAATTCATCATATTTCTCGGAATGAGCCCAAATCAGAACATTACAAGGGAATTTTCAATAGGAAAACTCTCTGGATATTTGAAGACCTCTATACATTCAGCATTTCAGAGGTAAATATTTTAGGTTTTTGAACTTCTAAGTAGTCTTTCTATGATGCAGGAATACTATTTATAGTGACAAACTTACTATCAATTCCTTTTCTTGAAATATTTTGAAAGAAAATTTACTCAACAGATTTTTTTTAAGTCTCTAATGTGCTAGATACTCTTATAGGTGTGTATATGTATACATATCTCAGGAAAAAAAGAGGCAAAGGGAAAACAGAAATATTAAACTAAATGAGAATTTAAAACTAAAGATGTTATATGTAAGGTTTTTTGATAAAGCTATCCAACTCCTTCTACGTTATGACAATCAAAAAAAAAAAAGGGATAACAGTATCCTGAAATATGTGTTGATGAAAGAGAACTACTTAGCACCACTGTGCAGTTCTACCCCGCCTGGCTGGTGGTAACACTAAACGTCAATTGGGAGCTATGTCTTCCCAGGCTGCTCTGCACAGAGACACCTGTATGGAGATGCCAGACTAACGTAAACAGTGCAGGTTCAGAGAGTAAGTGCCAAAGCCTCTCCTGTGAAAATATCTGTCCCCAAGGTGTGTCAGATAGTAATAACAATACAATTTGCTTAATTGGGAAATTGAATTTTTATTAAAACTTTTTTTTGTTTCATGGGCAGAAACCTCTGCCATCAACTATCCTCAGATCATTCTGAGGCACTTGGTCAGTGAAATGTAGATAAAACTGTGAATCAACCCAGCTCGTTGCCTGTAGCCCTGCACATCTAGGGGGTGAGTAAGTTTACAGAATCTCCCCCCAAACGTGGTGACACTGACGGGTAAGGAAGAAGGAGAGAAATCTAAGCAGGGGTCTGGAAGAAGCAAAAGGTAACTATGAGTGACTTCACACATTTAGCTGGGTTTGGCCTTGAATCCGTTCTTTTTCTTTCTTTTTTTTGAATATTTGTGTATTTATTTATTTATTTTGGCCGCGCTGGGTCCTAGCTGCAGCACGCAGGATCTTTGTTGCAACATGTGGGCTTCTTAGTTATGGCATGTATGCAGGATCTAGTTTCCCAACCAGGGATGGAACCCAGGCCCCCTGCATTGGGAGCACAGAGTCTTACCCACTGGACCACCAGGGAAGTCCCTTGATTTCATTCTTAATACCCTTCAATCATTGAACAGTTCAGGAAAATCCTAAGTGTGTAGAGGGAACAAACTTGCATTTGGCTATAAACACAGGGTTGTGAAAGGAGAGCAATGGCTGGAAAAATAATTTGGTATCTTAACAGAAGGTCTCTGAGTAGCCTATCCAGTTTTGGACCACATTCATTTATTCACTCAATGAATATTTATGGAGCATCCACCGTGTGTCAGGTGTTGTTCCAGGCAATGGGAGTTCAGTGGGAAGCAAGATGGAGGAGGGCCCCATCTTCTGTTTTACTGGAGGTGGATAGGGATTAAAAATCAGTAAGGGGCTTCCCTGGTGGCGCAGTGGTTGAGAGTCCGCCTGCCGATGCAGGGGACACGGGTTCGTGCCCCGGTCCGGGAAGATCCCACATGCCGCGGAGCGGCTGGGCCCGCGAGCCATGGCTGCTGGGCCTGCATGTCCGGAGCCTGTGCTCCGCAACGGGAGAGACCACAACAGTGAGAGGCCCACGTAACGCAAAAAAAAAAAAAAAAAAAAAAAAAAAAAATCAGTAAGAAAACAAACAAGGAAATATCAGGTGATGATAAGTGCTATGAAGAAAATGCAGTGGACAGTGAGAGGTGACAGAATGGATGGGAAAGCCATTAGGTGGTCCAGGAGGACCTCTCTAAGGAGGTGACATGAAGGCTGAGACAAGAAGGAAGCATCCACGAGAAGATCATAGAGAAGAATTGTCCAGCAAAGGGGAACAGGCTCTCAGGTGGGAATCAGTTGTATGGCTGGAAAGTAATGATCAAGGGGCAAGAGCAGGAGGGGATGATGAGGTCAAGTGAGGTGAGCAGGGGGCCAGCTTGTAGAGGGCTCTCTAGGTCATGGTAAGGAGTTTCTGTATTTCCCTAAGTGCAATGGAAGGTAATAAAATGTTTTAATTAGAGATGTGATGAAATATGAATGGACAGTTTTGTTTTTTTTTTAAAGTCCATTTTAGGGGCTTCCCTGGTAGCACAGTGGTTAAGAATCCACCTGCCATTGCAGGGGACACGGCTTCGAGCCCTGGTCTGGGAATGATCCCATATGCCGCGGAGCAACTAGGCACATGCGCCACAACTACTGAGCCTGCGCTCTAGAGCCTGCAAGCCACAACTACTGAGCCCGCGCGCCTAGAGCCTGTGCTCCTTAACAAGAGAAGCCACCGCAATGAGAAGCCCGTGCACCACAATGAAGAGTAGCCCCCGCTTGCTGCAACTAGAGAAAGCCCGCGCACAGCAACGAAGACCCAATGCAGCCAAAAATAAATAAATAAAATAACTTTATTTTTTTTAAAAGTCCATTTTATTGCTCTTTTATGTGAAAGGTGGATTAGAAATGGGCAAGGCTGGGAACAGGGAGACTAGTTTCTGTAATTACCAAGAAGGCTATTTCAAAAGTTGAGTGAAGGGTGCTGGCACCTGAGATGAGGAAAGTAACAGAGGATGTGGACAGATTTTAGGTATATTTTGAAGGCAGATCTGATAGGACTTTATCATGAATGATAGGAGGGAAAGAGAGGAATCAAGAATGACTCCTAAGTTTTGGTTTATGTAATGGGGTGAAGATGGAGAAGACTGGGGATGAGCAGACTTTAAGGGGAGCCCAGAGTTCTCCAGGTGATGGGGAGCAATTTATTTGTTTTATTTTTTTTAATTAAAAAAATGTTTTTGTGTGTGCAGGAAAAATGGCACGATTAGAGTTACACTTCAGGGAGACAATCGTATCTTCGAAGTTGTGTGTGAAAGAATTAGGGATGTGGGTTCTCAGTTCTAACATTACTACTCAGCCATATAACAGTATATGTATAAAGTAAAAGTACTTAAGTTCTTTTTGGATTATTTTTATTCATAATTGTTTATTAAAGCTTCCCAAGCACCAAAAATTAAGCTAGGAGTTGTGAATACCAAGATGGATGAGACATACTCCCTAGTGGAGGAGCTTACACTATACCGGAGGTGTAGCAAGAACCCATCTATCTCTAATATTGAGTTTTAATTTTCACCGTTGTGGTGTTTTTGGTGCAAAACCAAAATGTGTGGGAGTTCCAAAACTGGGGTGATTTTGTCTGCCTGGGGTGGTTGCAGTGGGCTGGGGAAGTTGTTTGGTGAAGTTCTGAGGCTTTAGGTAGAAGAGGGATTTGGTCATTGTTACAGAGTCCTTCTGCCTGATACTCAGATGTGGTCAGTGTGCTCTCTACCATGTTTGCATACATTTAAATTTTCCCCATCATCTTCTCCACAGTGACTGATGGCTTTAAAAAAAATTTTTTTTTAGGTCTTCAGCTATTATTAGGAGGAGGTATTGTAAGAAATAATCAACAGATGACACACTCTCATGTGTAGGGATGTTGAGTCACTTTATGGGCAGAGGAAATACTCTGAATAAGGCCATAGGGCACAGTGAGAGACTGAGAGCATCAGATGTGGAAACTACTTTGGGTAAAGCCAACTTCATTTCTTCCTGTGACTCACCAGTTTGCATTTTAAAAGACCTGAAGCTCTGCCATCAGAGATCCTGAATTATTCATCTCTCCAGGGTCTAACACAGTAATGAACCGGCACTCGAGAAGGTTTGCTCTTTGTTTCTCTGGGTTGGCAAGTCCTGTGTTGTCGCTGCTGTTGTTTTTGTTTAATTGTGCCACTGAGGCTGTGACAACTTGATGGAAAGCAAAAACTGGAGGTGAGGTGGGGATCTTTGGCTTTTCTCGTATTGAAAATAGCTGTTGGGTAGCTTTCTTTACTTTTCAGCCCTTCACATTGTTACGTCTTTTGATGGCAACAGATTCCTCAGGGCATAATCAAAAGCTGGCAGATGTCGACCCCTCTTGGATAGATGAGAAGGAGCAAGGAGGAAAAGAGCAGGGGGCATCTTCCAGGCAGAGGAGCTGCTCTATGCAAAGACGAAGAGGTGCCCATGGGCCATGTCCCATCTTGCCCAGTGGAAGAGGGGGTTTTTAATGGGGTTATTAGATCTACCTAACCTGGATAGAAACTGCATATGATTATTCACTATACAACTCCATTTTCCACGGATTATATTCCTCCTTCTTTCCCCCAGAAAAACCTTTATTTTCTGCTTAAATAGAAATCGTAGATGAGCTGAGAGTGGAAGTGCTCACTTGCAGAAAAGAATAAAGGAAAGAGGAAGTGTACCATCACATTATCTTGCTGGGTCATCGTGTCCCTGCTTTTATAAATGACCCTGTACTCTTTTACCTTTTTCTCTCTGTTCTCAAGTTAGCACACTAAAATGAGCATAATTTGTTTTTCTTTTCTTACCAGTTTTAAAAAAAAAGCACATATTAAAAATATTTATAAGCATAAGGATTCCTTGTTCAAGGGGGAAAATCAGAGATACAGATAAATGCTAATTATGTAACACTATTACTACTCACAGATCAGTGTGTCTCTGTGTGGTGTGCAACTCCCACTGTACCATATTGGCTAGGGATTATGTTTTCCTTGTACACTGCAATAAACATAAAGTGTAATGTAAATATGTTAAAGACTCATTAAGATTGCACAATGATTTATCACGTAACAAAATAAAAGACAATGGTTTTTTCTTTTAAAGGCAAAGATAAATAGAATCACTTACAATGTCACTTTTCAAAATAACTCCTATGAAAATATTGTAAATAAATTTCCTGTCCTTTCTAACACATACATGCACATAGAAGCATGAATTTATACATGCTCACCTACAAACTGCTTTCTTCTCTTAGCAATACATCAGTTAATGTTTTTAAGTGTGATTAGAAAATCTTGAAACAAATTTATGAACGTAAGTTTTGAGCTTTTCTCAAAAATTTCCCAAATAATTCAGAAAGTTTCCTGGAGTATCTTGTGTGGACTCTAAAAATAATTTTCTTGGGTATTTTTCTCTCTCTAAAGCACCGAGTTCTTTTCTCCTTCATTGCTTTTTCTTAGTGCTGTTAAGAGCACAGGTATAACTATGTTCTCCTCCCCTCCCCCTTCCCAGAGACAGCATCTTTGCTGCCAGTGGTGGCATCTAATGTCTGGGAGAAAGACCTCAGATACAGCTATCTGCACTAAGTTTGCCATGTCCTACGCCTGTGAATGTAATTGAAACTAATGGAGATGTTGATTTTTTGTTCTCAACATATCTGGTATTTTATTCTTTATTCTCTGTTTTTATCAAATCCCCCCTTTCCCCTAGTACTAGTAATTCACATTCATCTGTGAATTCATTCAGTAAGTACATGGGCTGAGTAATAGGCGGACAGGAAACAAAACAGACATGATCCTGGGCTTCATGGAGCCTCCAGTCAAGTAGAAAAAAACAGACATTAAGCTCGTAAAGATACCAACAAATATGTAATTTTATTAGGAAGAAGACTACAGATTCTGTGCAGGAGAATGATAGAGGCAGCACAGTTTTTTGTTTGTTTGTTTGTTTGTTTGTTGCGGTACACGGGCCTCTCACTATTGTGGCCTCTCCCGTTGCGGAGCACAGGCTGCGGACGCGCAGGCTCAGCAGCCATGGCTCACAGGCCCAGCCGCTCCGCGGCATGTGGGATCTTCCCGGACCGGGGCACGAACCCGTGTCCCCTGCATCGGCAGGCGGACTCTCAACCACTGCGCCACCAGGGAAGCCCAAGTTGTTTTTTTTTTTAACATCTTTATTAGAGTATAATTGCTTTACAATGGTGTGTTAGTTTCTGCTTTATGACAAAGTGAATCAGCTATACATATACATATATCCCCATATCTCCTCCCTCTTGCGTCTCCCTCCCGCCCTCCCTATCCCACCCCTCTAGGTGGTCACAGAGCACCGAGCTGATCTCCCTGGCAGCACAGTTGTTGCTGTGGACTCAAGAAAGCTGCTTTCAGGAAGAGAGTCAATGGGTGGTGGGGAAATGATAAGCTGAATATCCAGCACCGTCTTTCCCAGGATCATCTTCAGCCTGATGTTCTGGCCCATTTTCCTGGAAGTCACCTACTTGTCCCAGCCTCTCTTCCTAGAATGAGCTCTTCCTCCAAGATTCCCCTATCCTTTGATAGAAGGATTCTGCCAGGCTGTCCCTGAGATCTCTACATTTATAAAGTCCCGGAATAAACAGTTTCAGATCTACCTATTTTCATACATTCCTGTGCGATGAGGGTTAGAAACAGCTTCTCAGTAAAGAAGATCTAATTATCCAATCTAGATAATTTTTATAATTGAAGTGACTACTTGATGAAATATTTGTTAGAGAGCTAAGACTAGTCAGTGGTATTCTGTGGTACAAGGATGACATAACAGCTTTCACAGTTATAGAAGAATAATGGATTGGAAGAAAAGAGAAGTTCTATTATTTTTCCTCAAGCAGGTTTGCTTTTGTCCTCTGAATAATAGGGTTTTCAAATGAGGGATAGAGGAAGACTGAGAGAGATGGAGGGAGGGAGAGGAGAGAGGGAATGGGAGAGAGAGAAGGAGAGAGAGAGAATTAAATGGTTATGGTATTTTAGTACCAAGGTCCTCAGTGCTCCTCTGTGTCCTGTCCCCTGGTTTAATGACCTAATATGAATGAGATACAGTTATACCCCACTACCTTTGATTTATAGAGCTAGGCAAATGTCTTTCGCCTCGTCTTTTTGAACCTATTTCATTTTTCTTTAATGACATTTCTCTGGGCTCGCCTTCTCTATGCACAGACTGGTGACAGAGGCTGATAATAGATAATGGGTTGTTTCATAGCAGAAGTTTATGATAACCTTGGCCTCATAAAGACTTCCCCATGCATAGGAGTCATTTATGAAAATATATGAAGAAATTATAGATCTGCTGTGTCTTAGGAGAACAGCGGCTGGGAGCATGGCCTTTTTAAACAGCGTGTGGGCTTCTGAGCATGACTTCTGTGTGGAAATATAAAGCTATACCTACATAGCTCAGCGAGCTGTCAATGGGGATGTTGGGAATCAGAGCAGAGCTCAAGAGGGTCACAAAAATTAGAAGGCATTTCTCTGCTTGTTACTAAATCTGGGATCTTTTTTTACCTTGACACTTGATCATCTTAAATGATCAACTTATCTAAAAATATCTTATAGGAATATCTTGTGTCAAACTCCTTAGGTTTTGATTTCCTTTTTTTCAAGAGACATTTCTCATGGTTTAAGTTGCCTGAAAAGTCACCTTGTTGTATCACTGAATTCTGCTTTGTTGTTGCATTTTTCATATGCTTTCCTAGACTTGCTCCTGGGGTGGTCACTGAAGTGAGAAGTCAGGACAAGGGGGGCAGGAAAGGCAGATGTAAATGCATGTGCTGACCTTGAAGCAGCCCTTCAGCTCTGGATGCTGTCAGGTGGAGATGCTATGAGGGCTTATATGCCTTCTGTTGGGCAAGATGTTGCAGGTCCTATGGCTTCAAGAACACTCCCCTATCCTTGCTATAAAATCTCTCTCTTCTCCGTTACTCAGAAAATATAACTGCCTATATTTAGAGCAACAATTCTGTGGACTGTCAGGCTTTCAGCAATGAGAGAGATGATAGCAAAACTTCTACCCCAGGATCTGGAAAACCTTGTTAGAAAGACTGTTCACAGCTCAAGAAAAATTTTGCCTTTCATAAAAAAAAAATTCCTCTGATTGTTCAATCAGTTGGTATTGTAGAAACCTGGAACCTCTTTATGAAATGCAGTATGCCTAAATGGATTTAGAGTTTACCATTTTGTTGATATAATTGCAAGTGTATTTCATCAGAAATAATATCAATCCCATGGATTGATCATTTACTCTCTACCACACACTATGCTCAGTGCCTTCTACGTGATCTTACTTAATCCTTACAATAACCTTTTGAGCACAGATGTTGTTATTATTCTTTTGTTTTTTTCTTTTTTTGCGGTATGCGGGCCTCTCGCTGTCGTGGCCTCTCCCGTTGCGGAGCACAGGCTCCGGGCGCTCAGGCTCAGCGGCCATGGCTCACGGGCCCAGCCGCTCCGCGGCACGTGGGATCTTCCCAGACCGGGGCACGAACCCGTGTCCCCTGCATCGGCAGGCGGACTCTCAACCACTGCGCCACCAGGGAAGCCCTTGTTATTATTCTTGTATCACAGGTGGAGAAGCTGAGGTTTAGAGAGATGCAATAACACGTTTGGTTTTCTATGGCTAGGAAGTGGTAGGGCCAGAATGTAACTGTGATCTGGGCCCTAATTATAAATTTCATCCTCACAGAATTAACATTAAATGAAAGATTTGGGGAAATCATTTGGTTGTCTCCGAGAGGAAGATATTTTTGAAGTAAGAATGTTACCGAACACAAGTTCATGTGGCTGATGCACAGTGAGGCCAAACCAACCAACACGCCGGAGTTTGGAACAGAGAAAGGTTTATGTCAGGGCCCTGCCAGGAGATTGGATGGCCCAGGCTGAAAAACCCCGGACTCCCCCATGGTTTTCACGGAAAAGTTTTTATAGGCAGAATTTGCAGTGTGGGCTACAGGGTGTGTGACTTTCTTCTGATGGCTTGGTGGTGAGGTAACGGGGCATGTTCCAAGAGTCTTGTGCTCAGCCTGAATTTACTATCCGCCACCTGGATGGGGGCCTTCGTTCCTGCAGAAAATCTCAAAAATATTGTTATATATACATCCCTTGAGGAGGAACCAGGACCTTGCTTTATCCGGGCACTGTTTTTGTTGACTGGTCCTCCTTTGTTTCTGCATTCCCTCCCCTCCCTGATGAGTAACTGTTTGAATCTGCTCTTTGGAACTCAGGGAAGATTTAGGATGCTGAAGCCTTTTTTCCTGCAAGCAAGAAATGGGGGACACAGAGAAGATTTGTACCTGGGAGGGCCCCACAGGGGTCTGCTCGGTTTCAAGAATAGTCTAGAATTTTCTTTCTGAAGCATTAAGGGAAAATATTGATGCTCGTTAATTTTATGCCTGATGTGTATACATTGAGTACAGTATGCAGTTCATGTCATGCCAGTTTTGTAACAAGCACATATTGCAGGATTCTCAAACTGGAAAAATAAACTGGCTTGGGATGAGTGAGAATCCAGGTCACTTTAAAAATACCTCAGTACTTTTAAGCTATTTTTAAGTTAAGATATTTTTGTTCTGATATAATGATGTAAGTAGAACATATTCAATGGCCTTAAGAGTTAAAAAAAAAAACCCTCACAATGCTTTCAGGAGAAAGCTTTCATTATTACTCCCATTTTATGTACTAAAGGACAGACATATTGAAATATGTCAGTACTTAACTGTAAAATAATGGCTAACATTTATTGAGCACTTAATATGTGCCAGGCACTCATTAAATTCTCACAATAACTCTATGAAGTAAATACTCCCATGTTAAAGATGATAAAGCTGAGACAGAGTTACATAACTTTCCCAAGGTCCTACAAAGTATCAGAGCCAGAACAAAAGCCTGGCACCGGTCTCTAGAATCTGTGCTCCCAGTCACTCTGTATCATGGCCTCTCCTTCTACACATGCTACTGTATTTACATATTAACCATACTATATGTTGCTATTATGTTTATGGTTTTTTTTTTTTTTTTTTTTTTTGTGGTACGTGGGTCTCTCACTGTTGTGGCCTCTCCTGTTGCGGAGCAGAGGCTCCGGACGCGCAGGCTCAGCAGCCATGGCTCATGGGCCCAGCCGCTCCGCAGCATGTGGGATCTTCCCAGACCAGGGCACGAACCCGTGTCCCCTGCATCGGCAGGCGGACTCTCAACCACTGCGCCACCAGAGAAGCCCGCTATTATGTTTAAATGAGGTATTACATTTATTTTCTGGAGATGCTTTCCATGGTGACCAAAAGTCATAACCCTGGCATTAATTTCTTTCATTAGTCAATTAGTTTAGTAGCATTTTTGGTTTTTGTTGCTTTCAGAACAGAATTATCATGGTGTTATGCATTCATTAATTTACTCAGTCATTTTTCAGTTCATTCATTAATTTACTCAGTCAATAAATATCATTCAGCACACACTGCAATGTACTATCTATAATCCACTTTGCTAGGCATTTGCATGAGTTACAAAGACTCTATTAATGCATTCAAAAACCCACAACTTAAGGGAGGGTCAGTGTAATGGAGTAAAGCAAACAAATTACACAGCTAACTTGACCACAGTTCAGGATAAGGTATACTGTAACATAGTTGAGAATTAAGCACTGTACTATGTTAAAAGAAGGGACACATTTTTATCAGGATAGAGGTCAGGAAAGATTCACGAAGGAAATGGAATTGAGATGGAATTAAGTCTCTCCTAAAGGATGAATATTTGCTATGGAAGATGTTGCATTCAGAAGAGACCTTAGAGACATTGTACCTAATTCTCTCATCTTAAAGGAGAGAACACTGAGAATCAGAAAGGTTAATTGATTTCCCAAGGTCACACTCTCCCAGCTGTAAGCCATTCTTCAGTTCCAAATCTGAATGCTTGCTTAGTACTTTTTTTTTTGCTTTGCTTGGTACTATTTTTACAAATAGTTTTGACAGATTGTCTTCAATTCGGTATTGGTTACCTTGTTCACATCTTAAATACTCTCAAGAGGCAAATAAAGTAAAACAGACCTTTAGTAATTAGCAAAACCATTAAGAAAAAGTAATGCTGACTAGGCAAACCTGAAGTAGAGTCTGACAGATTTAGTGCCAAGTCAGGCTTGGAAGAGAAGAGAAAGTAGCAGATGGAGTTTTATGCTAGTAATGACAGCAGGTGGGAAACAGGTAATAGCAAACAGATGGGACCCATAATATAGAAGACCACCAGCATCACATTTTCCACAGCTTTGTTCCCAGATAGTAGTGAGATTCAATAGACAGTTCATTGCAAAAATCTTATTGAGCACAAACTCTTACAGGGATAATGCTGGGTACCATTTAAGAGGAAAGTATAAAAATAAAGCTGTTTACATATTCAGGCTCTGTACTGAGGCTCAAGAAAAGTAGGAAATATAAAACAAGTACAAAAAGAGAGCAATATAATGCAAAAAAACGATAAATAAATGCTAAAAGAGAAATACAAATAAAGCATTCATGGAGAAGGTGGCACTCAAGGTGAGTCTGGTCTATGCAGCCAGAAAAGCAAAAGGAAGTATTCAAGATAAACAAAAGCTCAGAGTTAGATAAATGCTGGAGAGGATTTGCTTAATTGCAAATGGCACATATGGTTACAGATAAGCAAATACACGAATCGTGGGGAGATATACTGTAGGGAGGTAGAGGTCCCTAGTCATCACTGTGTGGCTGGGAGCAAGTCACTTAAACCTCTCTCTCCTTCCATTTATTCATTGCTAAAATGAGCTAGTTTCTACAATCCCTTCCCTTCCGGGGTTAGGAGTAAGTAATCTCTAATCTAGAATCTTCTTAAATGTTTTAGACTAATATTTCCCCAAATATAGGACAGTATGTGCTACCAGTGGAATGCAGATTTCACGTGGTATATATGTAATATTTATGTTAATAATTATATAATTTTTAGGGCTTCCTTCTATTTGAAGCAAGTGATGCTGATTTCCATCTTTTCTGGTAGTGTTAGAGGTTTTTCTTTAAAATTTCTGTTTAAGTGAAAAATGTGTACCAAGTTGTATAAAGGATTGTTGTGCAAATGATTTCTCTCCCAAAGAAAAGATAATCCCAAAGGTTATGCTCTGATTGTCATGCAGTATATTAACCAGTTTTGAATCTAACTCAGCCAATCATATTCCAGAATTCTTTCTTTTACTCACATCAATGTTTTGTATCTTTCTTTGAACTATGTATGCCACCTTGCTGGTTTCTTCATAAATCAATCTTTCCCATGCTCACTATGTATATTTGTATTGAGTTAACATTTGCAGCTTTTCAAAACTTATGCTTTGGCATACAGTGTGTCAGTTAGGGTTTAAGCAAAACCATATATACATTTATTTATACGTGTTTATTATTATATATATAATTACAAATATTTAAACTTACTGTACTGTGGGAGCTGGTTATGAGGTCTGAGTAAGGATGTACAGTTGTTTCTGTGTCTGGCGCTGGCACCTGAGCCCACAGGCAGTTGGGAAAAGAAGATGGATGTGAAGCAGGGCAAACAAAGACAGGCTGGATGAAGGTGAAGCTGGTGCCTTCCATCATGGAGCTAAATATGCACCTAGTCCAGGAGTCAGGGAAGCTGATCCAGCAGAAAGATCTGGCAGGGGCCCAGCTGCTGTCCCAGGCCAGCAAGGTGAGCCTGTGGATAAGTAACAACATGCGTGAGTCCCCACAGTGCTTGGTGCCCTGAACCCGCCTTTCAAGCATAAAAAAACAAGATGGCCACTGCTGCTCTTCCACTTTCTTAATGTCATGCAAAATATCTCTCGAGGCCTCACTCTCTGGGCAAAGGAAATTCTGGAAAACATAGTTCCAATGTAGCCAAGTTGACATGATACAGAACCATCATAGTCTAGTTATCAGAAAATTTGGTGGGATGAGGGTGTTCAAAGACCCCTGAAAGACCATTGATAGATAGCCTAGGGGCTATAAAACCCCTGGGTTGTTACAAATCTTTTCCCTAGTTGTACATTTTAAGAGGAATGGTACCAATGACTCAAGAAAACACTGCCATCCGGATTTAGGCTTATCAGTGTCAGTAAGTTTTAATTACTGAAAGGATCTATCATATCTGTTGCCTTTCTAATTTTCTCTTTACCCCAGAGCAAGAATTTTACTAAGCTCGTTAGTCTTTTCTAGATACTAAGGAGTCAAATTCTTGAAAAAAAATTTTTTTTCAAATGTAAGCTTAGTTTTCCAATTTTTCAAGCACATGAACATATTGTTACAGATTTATTATATATGCCACTGACTTTAGTTATAATTAATTATATAAAATAAGTGAATTTTTTTTCTTTGACATCTAATGTTTCAGATATTTTTAAGTGATAGAATTGTTGAAGATACTGCTATTCATTTTGGATTTTTCAACTTCTTGAATACTGGGTGCCCTTCATGCCTACCCTTGCATCTTAGTTTTGAGTCAATAGGAAACATTTCCATTAGATTGTCTCTTGATCTTTTGACCAGTCTTCAGCTCCACAGAAAGGAAGCAGCCCCTGCTCATCTGCTCGCTGCACAGTGGAAATGCTCTCTGTTACAGAGCTAGATAATAACAGCAAGATATTGGGGCTTTTTATGCAGTGCTGCTTTATTGCTATGGGAACTTGGATGACTCTCCTTTCTGAGAGTTGTTTTCATAAAGAAATTGCTTCACGGGATTTCACTGAACATTTCCATTTTCATTGTCAGATGGTTCCGAAAATCTCACATCTTATAGTGGACTGTGTTGACACAAGTTTACATGTACATAAATAAAAACAAAAAGAAGTCTTTACCCATTTTCAAAGTTTTATATGAGATTTCCATACTTCCTGGTATTATAAAAACATTATGATGAGGGGCAAAAATTAGCAATTGATGGAAATATGACATCGGGGCAAAAAGTTATTTTACTTTTTTTCAAAATTTATTCATTTGAAGATTATGACCATTGAAAAATAATTCTTATAACATAGATAGTTAGAAAGCAAACAACAGGGCCTCAGGTCTGGCCTTATGGTCCAAATAGGAAGTTTCTTTTATGTATCTTAGCTGTAAAATTATATTTATAATGTCTTCGTTGTTATATAAGATGACCTAATTTTAGTTATTTATTAGTCTTGTAAATTTACGCCTAGCATAGCACCCTATAATAGACAATACTCAAAAAAAAAAAAAAGCAAAAACAAAACAGAACCTGCTGAATGAGAAAGGAAGGAACAAACGAATGAATACATATGTTCACAATGTTGTATTTGTCTGTTTAGCAGTCCTACAATTTCAAAATCTGTTAGCATATTGACACTTAGAGCACCTTCCCTAAACTGAGACATAGCCTCGTTCCCACCTCAGTGTAGCACCACTGTTGGTGCTGAGAGATGCAGTGCAAACTATCTGGCCAGACTACAGCATTCCACAAATGATCTGGAGCCCAGAAGTTCTGGTCCATCTTCAGGAGACTTCAGTAACTATAGAAAACCAAAATCATATTATTGCTGTCACTGATGATCCCAACCTGTCTGAGGTCTCCTCTTCACTGCCTCCTCCTGAAGGCCTATAAACCTCTATACTGAGACAATTAGGCCCCTCATTTAAAAAACCCATGAAATGTCTCTTAATCCACTTTTCTGCTTTTCCTTATTTACCACTTCACTTAAGTCCCAGTAATTACTCTCAGCGTCAGTTTCTGCTTTACCTTGCTCTGAAATGTCCTCATGTGTTCTGATCATCTAAAACCTCTATACAGGTCTATCTAGCAGAATAGTGCTACAAAAGTTGGGAAGGAGGCACCATTTGACTTGTGTAGAGTACCCTTCCTCCATCCCATCTTCTACCACATCTTACTTTCAAGCTGTGAAAACTCACTCTTAATTGGATATATGATTATCTTTTAAAATCTATATATATCTGATGATACCCTTCCCCAGCTTTAAGTGGACTACCATTCCTCCTAAGATAAAGGCCAAACTCTAACATGTTCTCCAGGCCTTGCATGCTTTGGTCCCAGCCTAGCTCTCCAGCTCACTGCCCCTTTAGTCTCCCTGTTGCCCCTGTCATCCATCCATATTCCATCCATGCTCTGCCATCCATTCACACTGGCCATCTTTCAGTTCCAGGAAGGAATCATGCTCACTCCTGCCCAGAGGAGAGCCTTTGAACATACTGCCTTTTTTTTTTTTTTAATTGTGGTAAAATACACATAAACTACAATTCATCATTTTAGCCATTTTAAAGTAGACAACTCAGTGACATTTTAGTGGATTCACAATGTTGTATAATCATCACCACTATCAAGTTCCAGAACATTTTCATCATCCCAAAAGGAAAGCCCATACCTGTTAAGCAGTCATTCCTCGTTCTTCCCTACTCCCAGACCCAGGCTACCACTAATCTGATTTCTATCTCTCTGGATTTGCCTATTGGGAATACTTCACATAAATGGAATCATACAATATGTGGCCTTTGTGTCCGACTGCTTTCACTCAGCATAATGTTTTCAAGGTTCATCCACATTGTGGCATGTATCAGCACCTCATTCCTTTTTATAGCTGAATAATATTGCATCTTATGGGTATTGAACATAACCGTTATTTTGCCCAGAATGATTTTCCACTCTTTTTTTCACCTGGGTTGTCTCCTGTCTGGCCTTCAGCAGTCAGCCCAGTGATCACTTCCTCAGGGAACTTCCCCCAAATTCCAGCCTTTATGAGGTCATATGCACTTTTAGGCCCCGCTTTCTTTTCTGCATAGCCCTTATCTCCATCTGCAATTAAACACTCCTTTAGGGGCTGTTTGATTAATGGCCATCCTCCCAGCTAGAATCTAAGATCCATGGGGCAAGGAATCCTATCTGTATTAGTTGTTTTTTTTCCATAGTGTATCCCTAAGGGTCTATTACAGGGCCCGGTATATAAATAAACATTTGCGAAATAAATGTTGTGAAATGATTTCCCACTAAAAAGTAAATAATTGGCAGCAGCGTAATGTTCTGTCATTCCCAGTGGCATTTTGAATCTGAATAGAAGCAGCACTGTGTGCAGAAACTCCATGGGGGAATTTCCCTGGCAGGGAGTAAAGGGGCAGGGTTGTTCTGGGGGAGCTGCTCCTTCCTGCTTCTTGAATTGCAAAACCCAGTGCCTACTCCACCTGTAAGTCCAGCTCTCTGAGTCACCACTCCACTCACTCTAAATCTGTCCTGCTTCCATGTCATCTGAACTGAGAAACAGCCATATTTGGTTCCATGAACATCCTTATTTCATCTCTAGAAAAGTAGTGATCTGCTATAAGTAATCATCTGTCATCCATCTTTCCTCTCCAATATTGATAGCATAAGCCCGATTGAAATCTGATGGGTTTCCGTGATGTCTGCAACACAGGGATGCTTTCCTCTGTAACTGGGATTGTAATCATGTACCGGAATGTCACCTTCATTAACTCCATGGCACTGTCTCTTCCCAGTCTTTTCCTGATATTTGTAATGGGCGTAAAAGTAGTATTTCCTCTTTCGTGCCCTTACTTTACCTCAGACACGAACCATAGCCTTTGCGTCAGCGTTTGCAGTCTACACAATGCTGTCCTGTCTTTGAGTAATTACATCTAGAAAACCGCCAGTCATTATCTTCTGAAAGTGACGGCAAATTCTTCTCTCGTATTTACAGACAGATGACAATTAAATCGAGGCCCTGATATAGTAAGAGTACAATTTAACAAATTTACTCGGTGGCAGCAAGTTTATTTAATTTTTGTATAATTACTCATGAGAAAATTTTCTCCAGAAGGATAGCTTTGTGCTACAAATGAGCTGCTTGGAATCTTTCTCAATGAGGCATCAGATTAAAGGACAGCTGTGCCACCAAATAAACTACACCTTGTGTGTGTAGAATCACTGCTATTTTAGTTTCAGTTTATTCTGTGATATCTTGTGTCAACCCAGTGAAAAGTGGATTTTCTGTTGTCCTAGATACAGCTGAAACTCTCAAATAGTTCTTTTCTCCCAAGGTAGGGATGGGGGCTAGATTTGAAGAAAGTTAATGGCTACTCTTTGTAGGTTGAATGGCTAAATACAAATCTATTTCAGGAAACCTAAAAAAAATCAAAATGGGTCCCTGGCCTCCAGGATTGTCAATGCCCTAATTAATTGTGCTAATGTAATAAATTAAAAAGAAGTTAGTTAGCCATAGAGGCCTTGGGAAAAGGAGAGGACCAGAGGCAGACATTGGCAAGTTAGATCTAAATATTCAAGGCTGACTGAGATCTTGGTCCAGCAACGAAGACCAATGGATTCGTTGGCCTTAGTAATCAATTCCCAATTGTGTGGATGGATATCAGAGTCTGATGTGGTATAGTTTTGAATATTCTACAAAAGCTTGCTTATTCTGACCATAATTTGGCATCTCATAAAGCTTGTCTCTGGGAAGGGAATGTGCTGGGCAGGTAAATGTGACTGTCCATTCCACTTGGGTGTTATATTTCCCATTTTATAAAGGTAAAGATCGCTTTGGTTTTAAACACATCTTTGTGATGTTTGAGAGAGGGAGAAAAATATACTCTAGGTGGATCAATTTTGGAATAAAGACCAGATTAAAGTTTTGAGCTTGCAGAACTGAGACCCAGGCTAGGAGCGCTGAATTCAGGAAGGCAAAAGCCAACCTATGGGTACCTTTCTGGTCCTGACAGTGGCCAGCTCACTCTCCCAACACAGAGCCCGTCTCTCTTGCTGTAGGCCTTCTTTAAATTTATTAATCTTTTTTTCAGGTTTCTCCAAGGAGATGGGAACCTAATAGGAAACAAAAGTCTTTAAAGAATCCCTAGTTGGAATATTCTTCCTGTCAGTGTTAAGTGACATTAAGCAAATGACAATTTTTCTTAATTTCAATATATCTTTAAACTGGAAATGTTATGTTGTGGGTTTTTTTGAATATTAAATTAAAACTTTTTAAAGTTTAAAGTGCCTAAGATGGCATACAGTAGCCCTCAATAATTCATCTGAGTTTCAGCTTATTCTTTAAAAAAAAAGGTTGCCAAATATTGCACATACAGTTCTTTGGTTTGGAGAGATGATTACAGAAGTGCATTCATGGAACCTAGCTGATTTTTTTTTCCTGGAAAAATACTACAAGTGGGCTTATGTTGAATATATTTGGCCATTGGATATCCCCTCATGTCTAGACTTAGAAAATTAGGGACTTTTTGGTGTCTATGGCACTGCAGCCTAGACTAGGATAGAAACAGCCTCAGATCATGGTCATGTGCCAGAAATCTCCTGAGACTCCGAGCTTGTGAAAAAAATGCAGAAAAACAAGGACAGTCACATGCCCACATTCAGTGCTGGAATATGACTTTTGGATAAGCATGTGATATCTCATATCCTGGTCTCTTTTTTAAGATCCTGCCTCTCTAGTTCTCTTCCCTGAGTAACCAACTACTAGATCACCATGATCCACAGCCTCCTAACATCTGTTTCCAGGCTTTGGCCAGCACCCCCTGGTTTTTAAGCACCCCACTCTTAGTCTATAACCTCATGACTGGGAAAGAATCACTCATTTCCCTCGACTGTAATATGATAACCCGTGAAAAGATTTATTTAAAGCTGCAAGTCAGAAACTTTCATTTACTCAAAGTGTCCTTTCATGCGGGCATATTTTTTTTCTTAAAGGTGGGGTGACTTTTAATGTTGACGTTGGAATGAGTGAGATCTGTGGCTTTTATAATTATGGAGGATTTCAGCATAAACCAGTGGGCGCTTTCCTAGTCAACTCTGCCTCGTAGAAAACTGTGTCCAGCCAAATGACCGATTTAAAGGTCAATGTAAATGTTCACATTATGAAGCAATAACTGTTGAAGAAAGACATTCAGCTGCAGTGGAAGGCTGTTGGAGGAGAAAACAACTGTGGTTTATGCACTGTTCCTCCACTTCTTTCCAGAAAAAGTTTCTTTGGTTTCCTCCTTTTTCAGACTGGGGTTTTATTGTCTCACATTGTCTGGGGAGGGAAAAAACGGGGGTTTTTCAATGTCAACACACCCTTGGAATCTGGAGTTTTAACTTCTGTAATTGGGGCTCTAGGGAACTTGCCAGGAAGAGCACCAGACTCCTCATTATTTTCATGGCTTCCTGAGCTGCCAGGCATGGGCCTCATTACAGCTTGCAGTCTCCCTGAGGGCCTCGCAGGTGCCTTTTTTTTTTTTTTTTTTTTTTCCGGTACGCGAGCCTCTCACTGTTGCGGCCTCCCCCGTTGCGGAGCATAGGCTCCGGACGCGCAGGCCCAGCGGCCATGGCTCACGGGCCCAGCCGCTCCGCGGCATGTGGGATCCTCCCAGACCGGGGCACGAACCCGCGTTCCCTGCATCAGCAGGCGGACTCTCAACCACTGCGCCACCAGGGAAGCCCCGCAGGTGCCTTTTTGAAGTTCAGGTGGACAGGGGGAAGTGCTTTCTAGAGCGCACCCCCCAGGAGAGCACAGGAGCTCTGCTGAGCAACCCAGGCACACACTTACAGTTGTCTCCATGAACGACAGCAGCTTAGCGCGTGTACCCAATCAAACCATGAAACAGTTGACTGTCTCTAGTGAACACGAGGGAGCATGCCGTTCATGCCTACATGATGATGTTTCTTAGTTACTGAAGAATAATTGATCTTTCATTCAAACCCTCAAGAGGTCTCTGGGACCTCACTTTCACTTCATACTGCTGCTCTTTTGATCCTTACTTTCAGTACTTCCCCATCTTTATGTGGAGTGATTCCCTGTGGGGTGTGTATACGAGTGTGTGTGTGTGTGTGTGTGTGTGTGTCATATGCATGTATGCTTATGAGCATGTATGTATATATAGTATCGATAGATAGATAGATATTCATATCTTCTTAGTTCTCTTCTGGGCATTTTCTCATGGATCTCCCAAACTGCACTCAATTATTTCCTCTTAAACTTTCCTTTCTTCTTATGTTCCTGGTCTCGATGTAGGACAATGTCATTCAACCATTATGTTTGTCTTCATTCCCTGTTCACTCTCCCAGTCCCTTTCTCCATCACCTTATTCACTCCCCAAGGTAATATCACATTTCCTTCACAGAATTCATCACTAATTTATACAATTAATTTAATTTCTTATTTATTTGTTTTTGTCTCCCTCTTCCACTAGAATATAAGCTCAAGAAAGCAGGGATCTTTGCTGTGGTATTCCCTGCCTGCAAAAATGCCCGGAACATGATAGCCGTTCAGTAAATGTTTATTAAATAAAAGAAAGAATCAGTAATTATCCCACTGTTGCCATCTCTATAATATCTTGCAAATCACTTTTTTTTTTTTTTTAATCCCTGCTGTTATTACCCTAGTTAGAGTCAGTATAATGTTTTAGACTGGGGACTGCAGGAGCCTCCTAGGCTACTTTCCTTGCTTTCACTCTCACTTTTCTCTGAATCATTATCTACCTTGCAGCCTGAGGTCTTTCTAAACTGCAAATTGCCTCCTGTTCTTAAGTAGTTCCCATTACAATGTGCTTTGCAAACTTTTCTACAAGCGTCCTCTAATGGCAGAGGAGAGAGTGGGGCTGGAGAGACAACCTCAAGTTACCCGTCCCAAGCACAAAATATCTTAGGAATCTCATGATTTATCTTACATATGTATGCGGATTTTGCATTCTACTCCTTTAGTAACAAATATTTTAAATTACTCACCACTAAGCAGAACCAATGCTCCAGGAAGATATTTCTTGTTTATTCTGTGGTTTCAGGATATGGGCCATACCAGGATATAAAAATCTTGAGAAGCACAAAGGCAGAGGAAGGTCAGATAAATTAATTTGGTGCACAAGGCCCTTCAAACTCTGGTGCCTGATTTTCTCTCCCTCTTCACCTCTTGCCACTCTCTTACACCCACCTTCTCTAACCCAGCTCATCTCAATGCCACCCTCATAGCCAAAGCTTGGTTTGATCTTGGTCTCCCTTCTCTGTTCTCTCTTAGGACCTTGTGCATCTTCAGTCAGTACGTTATTAGTCCTTATTGTTTGTTTCTGTGTCTGTAGCACTAGCCCTATAAACCCTTAAGGAAAGGAGGTGTTCCTTGTTGTGCCTCAAACCTGGCACAATGCCTGGTATATCTCAGACGCCCAATAAACATCTGTGGAATGAATTGGTGAATGAATGAATGGATTGCCAATTGTTCCAAGCAAATGCTCATTCAAAGCTGTAAGGACCCATATATCTGAGGATAAGTGATATTCAATTTCAGTAGCCTCCACACCCCCTCCCCATCTTTTACCCCTTTGTTTCCAATACAGATATATGAAAAGATTAATTCATTTAGGGTTGATTTGATTCCCAAGGACTGAAAATTACTATATTGCCCGGGACTGATGCACCGATCCAAATTTTTACTGAAAGACATATAAATTTAAAAAAATTTCCTCTTCCTTGAGAATTTGAAGGGATTTTTGAAAGCACAAAGTCTCCCTAGCTTGAAGCAGCAATTAAAGAATAGATTTTTGATTTTCCTGATCTACAAGGCACCTAGGAATTGGATGTAATCTGCAAGGGCTTCAGAGGAGTGTTGAGCCCATGTTTAAAAAGACACTCAGGGGCTTCCCTGGTGGCGCAGTGGTTAAGAATCTGCCTGCCAATGCAGGGGACATGGGTTCGAGCCCTGGTCCGGGAAGATCCCACATGCCGCAGAGCAACTAAACCCATGCGCCACAACTACTGAGCCCACACATGCCACAACTACCGAAGCCCGCGTGCCTGGAGCCCGTGCTCCGCAACAAGGGAAGCCACCGCAATGAGAGGCTGGTGCACCGCAACGAAGAGTAGCCTCCGCTTGCCGCAACTAGAGAAAGCCTGAGAGCAGCAACAAAGACCCAACACAGCCAAAAATAAAATAAATACAATAAATAAATTTATTTAAAAAAAAGTCACTCAACCTGGCTGTTCCACTGTCATAGAGAATCATAACTTGTCTGCCCACTATCTCATCTGTTTCCAACACTTACTACAACATGCTGTCATTGGGACTGAAGTCTGATCAGCTGGGCTTACTTGAATGATCTGATGAGCTAACTCTAGTGTTCAATATTTTTTAAAAAAAAAAAAAAGAAAAAAGAAAAGAAAAGCAACACTTTGTTAGTGAAGTACAGCTAGCAGGGCCCCTACGCCTTCAAAGTCTCTTAGAATTATTTTGGCTAAAACCAAATATCAACTGCATTTTATGGAGTTTTCATTCCTGCACGACAGATGCTCAAGAGAAAAGTTCTGCAGATGCGGTCTTGTTACAGAGGGAAGTGGTTTGCTTTTATTGAAAAGTCTGAATGGGGACCAGAGGGAGAATGAGGAGGAACAGGAAGCAATAGAAAGGGATCTGGCTGCAAGGCCATCCCTTCCCTAGGTGCCTGATACACACAGCAGTTGGCTGAGAATTGACGTCTAGCAGCTGTGAGTCTCATCCTCTGAAAGCTCACAGTCCCTGACCAACACTGGCTCAAATACGTGATTAAACATCGCTTGACCAACTATACAAATATTCGGCCATCAAAATAGGGTTCTTTATACTGAAATAAAAATGCAAGCAAATAAAGAGTATTCCACCCCCTCCCTCTGCAGTATAGAATATAAATCGAGATACTTTCTTTATAAATAGCTAACAGTGGATTTTTCCTGAATTAGTCTACTCATTACAGACTCAGAAGATGTCCTTTTTTATGCATGAGCTATGATTTGGGGGATGTTTAACACACAGGATTCATTATTTAGAGTGTTCACTAATTTTGTTACAGTGCTTCCAGTCAGTACAGATTAAAAAGGAGGAGTGTGTATTTTATTAACTAATGATAATGAATTATTAGTTATCTCTGGTTTGGCAAAGACTGAAGCACCCTATTTGGTGACTGTTACTCAGGCTGGTTTGCAAGCACTTCCTCTTGAGATTGCTGCAGCCACCATGGGGTCACAGACATTCTTTCAGCTGCCATCATCCCTTTTCCAAACAGTGAGATGTGACAGAACCCGCCCCATGTGGGCTTCTCCCCAGTCACAGCCAGAGCATCTTTGTTTTTATATTACATTTTCAGATATGATTTTTTAAAAGATCCTACAGCTGAAAAAGTTTTTGAAAATTTCTCTTAATAAATAGATAGTTACGGTATACATAGAACATTGTAGTTCTACGTTAAAACAAATGCTGCTTCCAGCCATAAGGCTTTGTGAATTTAAACCCTTCTCCTTCACCAACACCCAATTATATTTAAAATATTCCTTCCTACTTAAAAAAATAACAAAAGAATTAATAATAAAAGAATAATGGCCCCCAAATACCCAGTGTCTTACCTGTTCCTCTAAATTGGGGTTGTGATTAATTTATTAAATTTGTGTGTATATTTTAGATGAATTAATCTGAAAACTTTTGTATCCATACAAGTGAGTTTCACTAATTCATTTTATGGAGGAAGCAAAAACCTGTGACTGTGACATGCAAATTCTTAGAAATGGAATGCCACAGCCTTGATGTGGTCTTTTTCAAGACTGAACTTATTGACTAACCCCTAACACTGAAAATCTATTTCTCAAGCATTCTGATTGACAGGCAAGAAAACACAAGAGCAAAGAGCCAGCTGTGCATTTAGCAGCAGTGCTCTAAACGCAGCCGAAGGTAGATATAATCCAACACTCATTTCTCTCTTTCTGGCGAGAAGATAATCCTCTGCTTTCTATTGCAGCTTTTTTATTTTAAATCACTGTGAAATGAAGTTTTCCCAACATAAGATGTCTCCTAACTCCAGTTATTGACAGGGTTTTATGGGAATCAAAGTTAGGCATCTCGAGTAGACTCTGAGGTCACTTCTTCCTCTTACCGCTGTGTCCACCCGAGTCACCCACAATCCTGCCAGGACCATCCTGGAGGAGAGGTGATCCCTTTTATTTGTAACAGGTCTAGCAAAAGTTATACAACATTTTATTCCTTTAATTTTAATTGGCAGTTTACATATCTGCATACTTCTGTATTTTGCACTATCTCCTTTCTTTTAAAATACACAAATACTCTCTGGGAAATACTTCAGTTTACAAATATTTAACCCATTGCGAATATCGATTTCATATTCACTCCCTAAGCTTTCCTTATTCTGAATGTCTTCCTTCCTCCGTTCCTTTTTCTTCTTGGCTGAACCATCAAATGACTCTCCTGCTACTTTACATTTTTGCTGATAAGCAGTTCCTGTAATTAACAACCTTATCTTTCTATGTGTGAGAAAAACAGATTTAATGCATTTTAATAAGGAAGTTGGAAGAAGGACAAGGAGACATTTTATTGCCGTGTTGATTTTGAGAAGACTGGAAATAAGCTGATGGGCTGATGACTGCACATAATAATTAGTATTTGCACACTCTTTTTTTGTTATTCTTGATATTGGTACTTCAATATTTTTATAGACATATTTCTGAATAGCGAGTTCTATAACGTAGAATTCATGAACAAGCAAGTCTCATTGAACGACATGACGGTCTTAAAGTCACTTTATCTTTATACCTGATTTGAATCTTGGTTTGTTATTCTCAGCTGACCAACCCACAGGGCTGAGAATCGGAAGACATGGTTCCAGCCCTTCCAAAAATTTGCTCGTGACTCGGAAAACAGCCTGATTGTGTGTGTGTGTGTGTGTGTGTGTGTGTGTGTGTGTGTGTGTGTGTATTTAAAAGATCTCTAAAATCTCTTCCAGATCCAGCATTCTACAATTGCAGTTAATTCATTTGAAAAGAAGAAAATGCCTATTTCAAAAGAAATCTGCTTTAAGGCTTTTAAAGTTAAAAATCCTTTGAAATGTGGATAACTGGGTCTCCATTTATCTGGAGCTAAATGTTTGTACATCCAAAATGAAGGCTGAATAAAGCCTATCCCTTTGACATTAGTGAAGTCTATGAGATCATGATGGGTCCCGAACAGAAAGAGCTCTGTGAGGGTCATCAGAGTGGCTTCTACCCTCATTTCCTGTCCATCCACACACTGAGTCCTGTGACATGGGTATTTCTTTAATTTCATTCTATAAAGAGGAAAATTGTTGGTGTTGCAGAGAGGAGTTAGTTATCTTAGGCAGGGCCATCAGAGTCACACAGCTAGGGAGAGGTGAATAAAAATCTTCATCTTCCAGACTCTGGTGACTTTTGTTACAAATCTTGCTTGGGGTGTCTTCAGGACTGTTCCCTTTAAGTCAAGGGCAGAAAATGAATGAGAATGAACACCGAGTGTTCACCGAATGAACACTCTTCAGACAAAGTTGCCCACCAACTAGGGAAGCAGATGGTTAATTGGGTGCCAGGGTATCTTCTCCATTAGGCTGTAAGCTCTTAGAGGGAAGAGGTCCTGCTTTATTGAATTAAGTGAATTAAGATAGAAGTAGTACCCTCCATCCTCACATATGACCTCTTTCCATTTTCACCGTATCCCTCGTCTTCCATGTGTAATGTTGAGTATATTCATTTATCCCTTAGGGCAGAGAAAAGACAGTTTTCATAATTCCCTATAGTACCCAGTGCTGCTCCAGGCTCTCCAATATTTTCCTGTTCTGTTACTCTGGGGGCACTCAATAACTACTTGCTGATTGGTGGGTCACCTGGGCTGACCAGAAAAAAATGAGAAGTTTTGGCTTTGGAACCCACTGATAAACTCCTGCGTTAGTCTCTCATTGAATTCCTCCCCTCCCCCCATCCCCACTAGCCTGTTTTGAAAAGTATGAATTCTCAGTTAATCCCTCACAGGGTCCCAGTCATCCTTGCTAAAGCAGAGGTCAAGACCCAAGGACTGTGAGCTTTAATTATGGTTTAAGGAAACAATGCGTCCACTTTGGCAGCCTATCTAATTAGTGACACTCTCACTGGAAGATTCAAGCAGGTAACCCAAAGGGGGTTCTTGGCAAAGTTCTACAGATTTTCAAAGCATCTTCAAATAACTACTCCCCTTTCAGCACTCATCCCTTCTTCAAAGGGCAAATTTTAACCATTATATAACATCATGTATTTTTCTGAGCTTGCATTTTGCACCATACACCGTGTGTGACCATACTGATGAAAGAAAAAAGATGTTTATTGAAATAAGTTGTTCACTCTAGTATATTCTAATGGTACTCCAACCAAGGCAACAGAGATTATTTTTCTGAGCATTTGGTCACAGCTTCAACAAACATCCTCTCTTTAAGAGTTTATTGTGAAAGGATTTCACCTACATTTATAAGGATGTCTTCTTTCATTTATTCTTTGACGATTCTGAATATTAAATTTTATTGGCATTTTTCTTTCTCCATTCTCAGCAAGTTAAGACAGCATCATCATTGATGTCTGCGTCATGTTAGAGCAAACATGTTTATTTCTCCTTTTTCCTCCAAAGTAATAAAAATCTTTATGTGCTTTGCACATGGGTTTAGGGGAAGTAACAATGGGGGGGATTGTTCCAGCTCTTGGTGCTGCCTAACCTCAGAGGTAAGGACTGTAATTCTTTCAAGCACTGCCCCCTAGTGGGGAAAATAAATATCAATGCTTTTAGAACTAGTTTTTGCAAACTGCCTTCCACTAAACCACCCAGGACTTTTCCTGAGAGAAATTGACCCTTTTACCTATGTAAGTTAAAGTAACTCTTAGGAAGAAAAGTTCTGACAGCACGTGTACCTTTACCTGTACCAGCTCATCAGAAACCACTGAATAGATGGGCTTGTAGTGCAGCGTAGGTCCTCTGAGCATCTTGGTAAAATGCAGAACAATGAAAAGAGCACAGTGCCTCTATTTTTAAAAATCAGTACTTAGCAGAAGGACTGTCGTGCTGACAAACTTGCTATTCTGAAATTAATTGCTGTGTGAAACAAACATGTACATTTCTTTGAATCTATGTGCCACTTAAGTCTTGCTGGCTATCGAATGGGCTAGCTCAGAATTTGTGTTTATAAACTTTCCTTTGGAGTACAATGATTATTCACATTTTCCAGATTGTTACTTCTTAATTCTATTTAGTGTAATGACTAAAACCATGAAATAATGAGTGAATATTCAACAGGGTCTATCAGGTTAAGGTTTTTGGGGCTCTAGAATCAGGCAGACCTGGATTAACCACTTATTGGTTAGTTGGCTTTTTACAACCTCAGTTTCCTCAACTGTAGAATGAGGTTCATAACTGTGCCTTCCTCAAAGGATTTAACCATGAACCCATGAGATGATGCTTGAAATGTATTTAACACAGTGCCTGGCTCTTCGCAAATACTACATAAACGTTAGATATTCTTTTATATATCTTTTGTAATTTTTTTTTTGACATGACCTCTAGAGAGCTCTTTATCCCCTCACAAAGCTCCAAACCAGTCCCCCAATAGAACACGTGGGAGAATATTTAAAACTCGTTAACAGAGTTCACTTTGCCAGTTCCAGTCTTTGCAGTGTGTATACTCAGCCAGACTCATGCTTCTTCCTCTCCATTGAATTTTTATGTTTGACACCTCCTTGGGGAACAGTTCCACATCAGGTGTCATTTCACATCAAGAAGCCAAATTTTGTGACTGCTTATATACACTCAAGAGCATGAATGCAGCCAAGCTGACGTTCCCACTGTCAGTTCCCAAAATAGTATTCCAACTTCCACATCCAAAGAAGCATAAACCACAGACTTGTAAAAGGGGTACTCCTAGGGGCTAAGCTTGGGAGCTAATCTGTGAAATAGTCATACTTTTCATTGCCTCATAGATTATGTCTAATCCCCTTCCAGGGTATAAAATAATTGTCAGCACATCTCTACCATGAACAGTTTCATCCTTCCATAAACTAGGCCAGTTGCCCAGCTGGAAAGGTTTTCTGCAAGACAGCGACTCATGGGGGCTTCCGCATAGCCAAGCCCTGGATACAGTCCTCGCCTCTGCTTTTCTCTGAGAGATGCCCTTGAGTCTTCATTCTTGCTCGGTGTCCTGTGAAAGATGCTAAAGGCACCACCACCCGATCCCAGTGTTTCATTACCGCCTGACCCTGACCCGTCAGTTGACTTTTCCTCGTCTTTTCCTCATAAACAAAGCTCAGATATCCCTTGCGCTGGAAAAGGGACGATGGTTGAAGTTAGAACAGGGGTCAAAAATCAACAGAGGAGGGCTTCCCTGGCGGCACAGTGTTTAAGAATCCGCCCGCCAATGCAGGAGACACGGGTTCGAGCCCTGGTCCGGGAAGATCCCACATGCCACGGAGCAACTAAGCCTGTGCGCCAAAACTACTGAAGCTCGCGCGCCCAGAGTCCGTGCTCTGCAACAAGAGAAGCCACCGCAATGAGGCCCGTGCACCACAACGAAGAGTAGCTCCCTCTCGCCACAACTAGAGAAAGCCCGCACGCAGCAATGAAGACCCAACGCAGCCAAAACCAAATAAATTTATATATAAAAAAAATCAGCAGGGGAGTCCAGTTACTTCTTTGCAGAAACAAACCCAGTGTGAATTCTCCAAAGTCAGGTATACTGCCTTGTGCGCAAGGTGGGGAAAATCCCAAATGGAAAACAAAAGAAAGGACTCTGAGGCAAACAACTTCCAAATCTGTTTCTCAAAACGAACATTCTGGCACTATTTAGGGAAATGTCAGAGCATACTATTGTACTCAGAGCTCCTGAGCTCCAAAGAGAGTAGAAAAATGGAGAACTAAAAGGCCTTCCCAATACAAGCATACCTCGGAGATATTGCCAGTTGGGTTCCAGAACATTGCAATAAAGTGAATATTGCAATAAAGCGAGTCACATGAATATTTTGGTGCAATAGCATTATGTCTAAAAAATGTACATTAATTAAAAATACTTTGTTGCTAAAAAAAGCTAACTATTATCTGAACCTTCAGCAAATCCCACTGGTGGAGGATTTGAAATATTTCAAGTATTATCAAAATGTGACACAGAGCAGGGAATATATGAAAAAATTGTACCTTCCCCCTAATTTTTCTGTGAACCCTAAATTGCTCTTAATAATAAATAGTAAATAGTCTTAATAATAAGTTTTTAAAAATGTGACACAGAGACACAAAGTGAGCAAACAACCTTGGAAAAATGGCACTAATAGACTTACTTGATGCAGGGTTGCCACAAATCTTCAATTTATAAAAACTGCGGAATATGTGAAACACAATAAAGCAAAGGGCAATAAAGTGAGGTATGCCTGATTGAACTAATTTTTGTGAAAGACTAAGGACTTCATGTCTTTCAGCTGAGATGTGACACGTTCACGGACACTGAACTCAAACAGCCTCATGTGTTTCTATTTTTAAAAGCAAAGTGAAAATAGTCTATTACTTCAGGCTTTCCTCAAGCAAATTGTTGGACTAGTTTAGACTATTCCTCAGAGAGTAATTTCTCTGCTTGGATATTACAGGAAGGACTAGTATGACACAAAAATCCACTTTAAGTCACATATTTGGTATTGTTATCTGTACAGTAACAGCAGTTATGAAGAGTAACAGTACAGTTTTAAAGGATCAAAATGAATCCTTCATTAGAAATCTCTAAAAAGGAAAAATAATAATAGTAGTGATTCTGATATTTTTTCAGAGGTTGACAACTTAATTATTGACAGGAGAGTGAATTTCATTCCTAATAATTTTTATTTCTTTTATTTTTAAATCTATTTTATTTTTAAAAATACATTTATTTTTTTTTTTTAAAGAAATTGATTTTTTTAAATTTTATTTATTTTTTTAACATCTATATTGGAGTAGAATTGCTTTACAAGGTGTGTTAGTTTCTGCTTTATAACAAAGTGAATCAGTTATACATATACATATGTTCACATATCTCTTCCCTTTTGTGTCTCCCTCCCTCCCACCCTCCCTAACCCACCCCTCTAGGTGGTCACAGAGCAGGGAGGTGATCTCCCTGTGCTATGTGGCTGCTTCCCACTAGCTAGCTATTTTATGTTCGGTAGTGTATATATGTCCATGCCACTCTCTCACTTTGTCACCGCTTACACTTCCCCCTCCCCATAACCTCAATTCCATTCTCTAGTAGGTCTGTGTCTTTATTCCCGTCTTGCCCCTAGGTTCTTCATGACCTTTTTTTTTTTCTCCTTAGATTCCATATGTATGTGTTAGCATACAGTATTTTTTTTTCTCTTTCTGACTTACTTCACTCTGTATGACAGACTCTAGGTCCATCCACCTCACTACAAATAACTCAATTTCGTTTCTTATTATGGCTGAGTAATATTCCATTGTATATATGTGCCACAACTTCCGTATCCATTCATCTGTTGGTGGACACTTAGGTTGCTTCCATGTCCTGGCTATTGTAAATAGAGCTGCAATGAACATTTTGGTACATGACTCTTTTTGAATTCTGGTTTTCTCAGGGTATATGCCCAGCAGTGGGATTGCTGGGTCATAAGCTAGTTCTATTTTTAGTTTTTTAAGGAACCTCCATACTGTCCTCCATAGTGGCTGTGTCAGTTTACATTCCCACCAACAGTGCAAGAGGGTTCCCTTTTCTCCATACCCTCTCCAGCATTTATTGTTTATAGATTTTTTGATGATGGCCATTCTGACTGGTGTGAGGTGATACCTCACTGTAGTTTTGATTTGCATTTCTCTAATGATTAGTGATGTTGAGCATCCTTTCATGTATTTGTTGGCAATCTGTATATCTTCTTTGGAGAAATGTCTATTTAGGTCTTCTGCCCATTTTTGGATTGGGATGTTTGTTTTTTTGATATTGAGCTATATGAGCTGCTTGTAAATTTTGGAGATTAATCCTTTGGCAGTTGCTTCATTTGAAAATATTTTCTCCCATTCTGAGGGTTGTCTTTTGGTCTTGTTTATGGTTTCCTTTGCTGTGCAAGAGCTTTTAAGTTTCATTAGGTCCCATTTGTTTATTTTTGTTTTTATTTCCATTTCTCTAGGAGGTGGGTCAAAAAGGATCTTGCTGTGATTTATGTCATAGTGTTCTGCCTATGTTTTCCTCTAAGAGTTTGATAGTGTCTGGCCTTACATTTAGATCTTTAATCCATTTTGAGTTTATGTTTGTGTATGGTGTTAGGGAGTGTTCTAATTTCATATTTTTACCTGTACCTGTCCAGTTTTCCCAGCACCACTTATTGAAGAGGCTGCCTTTTCTCCACTGTATATTCTTGCCTCCTTTATCAAAGATAAGGTGACCATATGTGCGTGGGTTTATCTCTGGGCTTTCTATCCTGTTCCATTGATCTATATTTCTGTTTTTGTGCCAGTACCATACTGTCTTGATTACTGCAGCTTTGTAGTATAGTCTGAAGTCAGGGAGCCTTATTCCTCCAGCTCTGTTCTTCTTTCTCAAGATTGCTTTGGCTATTCGGGGTTTTTTGTGTTTCCATACAAATTGTGAAATTTTTTGCTCTAGTTCTGTGAAAAATGCCAGTGGTAGTTTGATAGGGATTGCATTGAATCTGTAGATTGCTTTGGTTAGTAGAGTCATTTTCACAATGTTGATTCTTCCAATCCAAGAACATGGTATATCTCTCCATCTATTTGTATCATCTTCAATTTCTTTCATCAGTGTCTTATAATTTTCTGCATACAGGTCTTTTGTCTCCTTAGGCAGGTTTATTCTTAGGTATTTTATTCTTTTTGTTGCAATGGTAAATGGGAGTGTTTTCTTAATTTCACTCTCAGATTTTTCATCATTAGCATTAGGAATGCTAGACATTTCTGTGCATTAATTTTGTATCCTGCTACTTTACCAAATTCATTGATTAGCTCTAGTAGTTTTCTGGTAGCATCTTTAAGATTCTCTGTGTATAGTATCATGTCATCTGCACACAGTGACAGCTTTACTTCTTCTTTTCCGATTTGGATTCCTTTTATTTCCTTTTCTTCTCTGATTGCTGTGGCTAAAACTTCCAAAACTATGTTGAATAATAGTGCTGAGAGTGGGGAACCTTGTCTTGTTCCTGATCTTAGTGGAAATGGTTTCAGTTTTTCACCATTGAGGACGATGTTGGCTGTGGGTTTGTCATATATGGCCTTTATTATATTGAGGAAAGTTCCCTCTATGCTTACTTTCTGGAGGGTTTTTATCATAAATGGGTGTTGAATTTTGTCGAAAGCTCACTCTGCATCTATTGAGATGATCATATGGTTTTTCTCCTTCAGTTTGTTAATATGGTGTATCACATTGATTGATTTGCGTATATTGAAGAAGCCTTGCATTCCTGGAATAAACCCCACTTGATCATGGTGTATGATCCTTTTAATGTGCTGTTGGATTCTGTTTACTAGTATTTGGTTGAGGATTTTTGCATTTATGTTCATCAGTGATATTGGCCTGTAGTTTTCTTTCTTGTGACATTTTTGTCTGGTTTTGGTATCAGGGTGATGGTGGCCTCATAGAATGAGTTTGGGAATGATCCTCCCTCTGCTATATTTCGGAAGAGTTTGAGAAGGGTAGGTGTTAGCTCTTCTCTAAATGTTTGATAGAATTTGCCTGTGAAGCCATCTGGTCCTGGGCTTTTGTTTGTTGGAAGATTTTTAATCACAGTTTCAATTTCAATGCTTGTTATTGGTCTGTCCATATTTTCTATTTCTTCCTGGTTCATTCTCGGAAGGTTGTGTATTTCTAAGAATTTGTCCATTTCTTCCAGGTTGTCCATTTTATTGGCATAGAGTTGCTTGTAGTAGTCTCTTACGATCCTTTGTATTTCCGAAGCGTCAGTTGTTACTTCTCCTTTTTCATTTCTAATTCTATTCATTTGAGTCTTCTCCCTTTTTTTCTTGATGAGTCTGGCTAATGGTTTATCAATTTTGTTTATCTTCTCAAAAAACCAGCTTTAAGTTTTATTGATCTTTGCTATCGTTTCCTTCATTTCTTTTTCATTTATTTCTGATCTGATCTTTATGATTTCTTTCCTTCTGCTAAATTTGGGGTTTTTTGTTCTTCTTTCTCTAATTGCTTTAGGTGTAAGGTGAGTTTGTTTATTTGAGATGTTTCTTGTTTCTTAAGGTAGGATTGTATTGCTATAAACGTCCCTCATAGAACTGCTTTTGCTGCATCCCATAGGTTTTGGGTCATCGTGTTTTCATTGTCATTTGTTTCTAGGTACTTTTTGATTTCCTCTTTGATTTCTTCAGTGATGTGTTTGTTATTAAGTAGCCTCCATGGGTTTGTATTTTTTACAGATTTTTTCCTGTAATTGATACCTAGTCTCATAGTGTTGTGGTCAGAAAAGATACTTGATACGATTTCAATATTCTTAAATTTACCAAGGTTTGATTAGTGATATGATCACAAATCATCACATCAAATCACAAATCAAATTTGTGATATGATTACCAAGATATGATCTATCCTGGAGAATGTTCCATGAGCACTTGAGAAGATTGTGTATTCTGTTGTTTTTGGATGGAATGTCCTATAAATATCAATTAAGTCCATCTTGTTTAATGTATCATTTAAAGCTTGTGTTTCCTTATTTATTTTCATTTTGGATGATTTGTCCATTGGTGAAAGTGGGGTGTTAAAGTCCCCTACTATGAATGTATTACTGTTGATTTCCCCTTTTATGGCTGTTAGTATTTGCCTTATGTATTGAGGTGCTCCTATGTTGGGTGCATAAATATTTACAATTGTTATATCTTCTTCTTGGATCGATCCCTTGATCATTATGTAGTGTCCTTCTTTGTCTCTTGTAATGGTCTTGATTTTAAAATCTAGTTTGTCTGATATGAAAATTGCTACTGCAGCTTTCAATTTCCATTCGCATGGAATATCTTTTTCCATCCCCTCGCTTTCAGTCTGTATGTGTCCCTAGGTCTGAAGTGGGTCTCTTGTAGACAGCATATGTATGGGTCTTGATTTTGAATCCATTCATCCAGTCTATGTCTTTTAGTTGGAGCATTTAATCCATTTACATTTAAGGTAATTATCGATATGTATGTTCCTATGACCATTTTCTTAATTGTTTTGGGTTTGTTATTGTAGGTCTTTTCCTTCTCTTGTGTTTTCTGCCTAGAGAAGTTCCTTTAGCATTCGTTTTAAAGCTGGTTTGGTGGTGCTGAATTTCTTAGCTTTTGCTTGTCTGTAAAAGTTTTAATTTCTCCATCAAATCCGAATGAGATCCTTGCTGGGTAGAGTAATCTTAGTTGTAGGTTTTTCTCCTTTGTCACTTTAAATATGTCCTGCCACTCCCTTCTGGCTTGCAGAATTTCTGCTGAAAGATCAGCTGTTAACCTTATTGGGATTCCCTTGTGTGTTATTTGTTGTTTTTCCCTTGCTGCTTTTTATATTTTTTCTTTGTATTTAATTTTTGATAGTTTGATTAATATGTGTCTTGGCGTGTTTCTCATTGGATTTATCCTGTATGGGACTCTTTCTGCTTCCTGGACTTGATTAACTATTTCCTTTCGCATATTAGGGAAGTTTTCAACTATAATCTCTTCAAATATTTTCTCAGTCCCTTTCTTTTTCTCTTCTTCTTCTGGGACCCCTATAATTCGAATGTTGGTGTGTTTAATGTTGTCCCAGAGGTCTCTAGACTGTCCTCAATTCTTTTCATTCTTTTTTCTTTATTCTGCTCTGCAGTAGTTATTTCCACTATTTTATCTTCCAGGTCACTTATCTGTTCTTCTACCTCAGTTATTATGCTATTGATCCCTTCTAGAGAATTTTTAATTTCATTTATTGTGTTGTTCATCTCTGTTTGTTTGCTCTTTAGTTCTTCTAGGTCCTTGTTAAACGTTTCTTTTATTTTCTCCATTCTATTTCCAAGATTGTGGATCATCTTTACTATCATTACTCTGAATTCTTTTTCAGGTAGACTGCCTATTTCCTCTTCATTTGTTAGGTCTGATGGGTTTCTGCCTTGCTCCTTCATCTGCTGTGTGTTTTTCTTCCTTCTCATTTTGCTTAGCTTACTGTGTTTGGGGTCTCGTTTTCACAGGCTGCAGGTTCGTAGTTCCTGTTGTTTTTGGTGTCTGTCCCCAGTGGCTAAGGTTGGTTCAGTGGGTTGTGTAGGCTTCCCGGTGGAGGGGACTAGTGCCTGTGTTCTGGTAGATGAGGCTGGATCTTGTCTTTCTGGTGGGGAGGTCCACATCTTGTGGTGTGTTTTGGGGTGTCTGTGGCCTTATTATGATTTTAGGCAGCCTCTCTGCTAATGGATGGGGTTGTGTTCCTGTCTTGCTAGTTGTTTGGCATAGGGTGTCTAGCACTGTAGCTTGCTGGTCGTTGAGTGGAGCTGGGTCTTGGTGTTGAGATGGAGATCTCTGGGAGATTTTCACCGTTTGATATTACGTGGAGCTGGGAGGTCTCTTGTGGACCAGTGTCCTGAACTTGACTCTCCCACCTCAGAGGCACAACCCTGATGGCTGGCTGGAGCACCAAGAGCCTTTCATCCACACGGCTCAGAATAAAAGGGAGAAAAAAATAGAAAGAAAGAAAAATAAAATAAACTGAAGTTATTAAAATAAAAAATAATTATTAAGAAAAAAATTTTTTTAAGTAATAAAAAAACCAAAAACGGACAGACAGAACCCTAGGACAAATGGTAAAAGCAAATCTGTACAAGCAAAATCACACACAGAAGCATACACATACACACTCACAAAAAGAGATAAAGGGAAAAAATATATATATCGTTGCTCCCAAAGTCCACCTCCTCAAGTTGGGATGATTCGTTGTCTATTCAGGGATTCCACAGATGCAGGGTACATCAAGATGATTGTGGAGATTTAATCCGCTGCTCCTGAGGCTGCTGGGAGAGATTTCCCTTTCTCTTTGTTCGCACAGCTCCCGGGGTTCAGCTTTGGATTTGGCCCCGCCTCTGCGTGTAGGTCGCCTGAGGGCGTCTGTTCTTCGCTCAGACAGGATGGGGTTAAAGGAGCCGCTGATTCGGGGGCTCTGGCTCACTCAGGCCGGGGGGAGGGAGGGGTACGGAGTGCGGGGCGAGCCTGCGGCGGCAGAGGCCGGCGTGACGTTGCACCAGCGTGAGGCGCGCCGTGCGTTCTCCCCGGGAAGTTGTCCCTGGATCACGGGGCCCTGGCAGTTGCGAGCTGCACAGGCTCCCGGGAGGGGAGGTGTGGAGAGTGACCTGTGCTCGCACACAGGCTTCTTGGTGGCGGCAGCAGCAGCCTTAGCGTCTCATGCCCGTCTCTGGGGTCTGCGCTTTTAGCCACGGCTCGCGCCCGTCTCTGGAGCTCCTTTAAGCAGCGTTCTTAATCCCCTCTCCTCGGCACCAGGAAAGAAAGAGGTAAGAAAAAGTCTCTTGCCTCTTTGGCAGGTCCAGACCTTTTCCCGGACTCCCTCCCGGCTAGCTCTGGCACACTAGCCCCCTTCAGGCTGTGTTCCCGCAGCCAACCCCAGTCCTCTCCCTGGGATGCGATCTCCGAAGCCTGAGCCTCAACTCCCAGCCCCACCCGCCCCGACGGGTGAGCAGACAAGCCTCTTGGGCTGGTGAGTGCCGGTCGGCCCTGATCCTCTGTGCGGAGTCTCTCCGCTTTGCCCTCCGCAGCCCTGTTGCTGCGCTCTCCTCCGCGGCTGTGAAGCTTCTCTCCACCGCGCCCCCCCCCCCCCACCCGCAGTCTCCACCCGCAAAGGGGCTTCCTAGTGTGTGGAAACCTTTCCTCCTTCACAGCTCCCTCCCACTGGTGTGGGTCCCGTCCCTATTCTTTTGTCTCTGTTTTTTCTTTTTTCTTTTGCCCTACCCAGGTACGTGGGGAGTCTCTTGCCTTTTGGGAGGTCTGAGGTCGTCTGCCAGCGTTCAGTAGGTGTTCTGTAGGAGTTGTTCCACATGTAGATGTATTTCTGATGTATTTGTGGGCAGGAAGGTGATCTCCGCATCTTACTCTTCCGCCATCTTGAAGCTCCCTGGTTTTTCCTCTTTATTTTTATTTATTTACTTTTGGCTGCATTGGGTCTTCATTGCGTGCATGGGCTTCTCATCGCAGTGGCTTCTCGTTGCGGAGCACGGGCTCAAGGAGCGTAGTCTTCAGTAGTTGTGGTGCACGGGCTCAGTAGTTGTGGCACGTGGGCTCAGTAGCTGTGGCTCATGGGCTATAGAGCGCAGGCTTAGCAGTTATGGTGCACAGGTTTAGTTGCTCCACGGCATATGGGATCTTCCTGAACCAGGGATCAAACCTGTGTCCCCTGCATTGGCAGGTGGATTCTTAACCACTGCACCACCAGGGAAGTCCCATTCCTAGTGTTTTTGTTTGTTTGGTTGGTTGGTTTTTTTTGCGGTATGCGGGCCTTTCACTTTTGTGGCCTCTCCCGTTGTGGAGCACAGGCTCTGGACATGCAGGCTCAGCGGCCATGGCTCACGGGCCCAGCCGCTCCGTGGCATGTGGGATCTTCCCGGACCGGGGCACGAACCCGTGTCCCCTGCATCGGCAGGCGGACTCTCAACCAGTGTGCCACCAGGGAAGCCCCCTAGTTATTTTTAAATCAGTATATTACATCAGCATTGTTATCCTCACACTGACAGCTTATAATTAGTCACACATGTCACAGGTATTTTCTCACAGATATATTGAGTGCTGAAAGTGAAGATTTTTTTGTTGGAGTGGATCAACAGGAGGAAGAATTTCTCTTTAAAATATGTCTTGAATATGGATGGAAGAATGATGAGTCATGTTTAATTATTTAAGAATGAAATTCACCCAAATGTCATTTGATCCTTTTGGTCTTTTGGGATATAATGGATGTGAAAGATAGAAAAATACCTGTGAGTGCATACACAAAAGCTGAAAACTCATCACCTAATTCTTTTCTACCTCACAAACCTCCAGCATCTCCCTGATGATAACATGTAGAGAGGAGACAATAAACTGCAAATTTTGTGACCACATTTTGTGCTTGAGGCCAGCCCTCTTATTAGATCACATCTTACCTGAAAGATGGAATGAGTGATTCAGGCACACAGAGTCAGGCAGCAGGTGAGCCCAGGTAAGGGATGTGACATGGCTCTTTATTTAAAGCTGAGGGTCCAGGTCCCTTTTCCAGTATCCTTTGGCCAGTGTGATATTATCAAGTGAGCATAGGATTTCACCAAATTTAGAGGGCTGTTGTGATTCACTTCTTTGACTTCTTCTGAGGCTGCATGAACCTTTTGCTTCAAGACACTTTTAGTGGTTGAGTCAGGTTTCAGAGAGCCATTCAGAAGTGCAGCTGAAAATGCATCTTGCAGAAGTGAAGAAAGGACACACAATTAAGGGGGCAGCTCTCCATACAGGAACACTGTTCATGCAGTCAGCAAACACTGATTGAATTCCCACTATGTGCCAGTCACTATTCTAGGTTCTGGAGGTACCACAGTGAATACAACAAAAACAAACAGATATCCCTGCCCTCTAAGAATTTATGTTACAGTATTGCTGTTATTGTTTAACTATAGTAAGCACTCCTTCCTCTTTTAGGTCATTTCCACATTGTATTGTCAAACTGTATTTGTACTTTATAGGGACGCATTTGGCTGTAAGACAAATTGACCAATAACTGTTTAAACAAATAGGGTTTTCTTTTGTACTTGGCAAGAAGTCGATGTAGATTGTCTGGTGGCTTATGCAGCAGCTCAAACGTATCATGGGGATTTAGACTCTCTCTGTTTTAACATTCTGCCATGCTTAGCATGGTGCTCCTTTCTCATAGCTTCAGGATGGTTGCTGTAGCTCCTGCCATCATGTCTGTGCTCACAGCAGGGAGGAGGGGAGACAGGTGTGAGGCCAGCTATGCCTAAGCTTTCTTTAAAGAGGAGAACAAACTTTTCACAAAAACTGTACTAGCATACTTCAGATTATGTGTCATTGACCAGAACTGTGTCACATGACTACCCATATCAGCAAGAGAGGCTGAGAAATTAAGTATATAGGATTTAAAGTCTTGATAGTGAAGGCAATCAAGAAAGAATGGGATTGGGAATGAGTGTCAAGTCAGCTAACCGATAATGTAGAACGAAATATTGATTACAAAACCAAAACAAAACTGAGAATCCAGTGACATTTAAACATAAAACTGGTTGATTTTTTGCATCAGGTAATTTTCTTAATGAGTAAGTAAATGCATGAATGTCTTGTCAAAGTACACAATGCCCTGTACATAAGAACCTGAATAAATCAATAATCAAATGAATGAAGGGCATGGTGAAACTGACATGTTCAAAAGATTTGCTGAAACTCTACATGGACAACTGTTTTGACCATTTGACTCTTCTGATTGTTTATTTCAGTGAAAATTATTAATATGCCTGAATATAATTTTAATTGACAAAGTTAGCATGCTTTTTTCTCTTTATCAAATTTATTTTAGCCATTATAAAAGCAATACATGTTCATCATAGAAAATTTGAAAAATAAAGTAGACATAGAAAATAAAATGACCTAATGCCTCAACCTCCGCCTCATATATTAACTCTATTTTTTTATTACATTTCCTTCTAGTCTATTTGCTGTGCATTTTTTTAAATTGAAGTATAGTTGATATTACAATGTTGTGTTAGTTTCAGGTGTATAGCAAAGTGATTCAGGTAGATAAGTAGGTAGAGAGATAGGTAGATATAGATATAGATATACTTTTTCAGATTCTTTTCCATTATAGGATATCACAAGATTTTGTGATATATGTAATATATAATATTATATAATATATAATATATCAAATATATATGATATATATATTTGAGAAATATAGTTTCCTGTGCTATACAGTAGGTCCTTATAGTTTATCTATTTTATATATAGTAGTGTGTAAAGTTAGCATGCTTTTGAAAATTCCATTCTATAATCACTTATCAACCAATGGTTATAAGCCAATGACTGTACTAGGCCAGGGAGATGCAAAAATAAGTAATAATAATAAGATAAGATTCCTACACTCAAGGAGAAGATGGTCAAGAAGAAGGAAAAAGGGGTTTTATAGGATCCTAAGTTGGGTCATCTAACTCTGCCTGGGGGAATGAGAGTTGTCATGTAGAGTTGTGGGTGTGCTTTTCCATGGTGAGTGGAGAGGGGGGTGAAAGGAAAAGGAAGAGGAGAGGAGAGAGAGATGGAGGCTTTTTCAGGCAAAAGGAAAGGCATGTGAAAGTCACAAAGGCATATGGGTACACATCACATAAGGCAAATATTTTGGTGTGGTTGTGTGGCATAGTAAAAACTTAATGGATATTGGAATCAAACATACCTGAGTTGAATCCCAAGTCAGTTTCTTCCTTGTGAGACCTGTTAAGCTCCTGAATGTCTCAGTTTTGTCATCCCAGAAATGGGAATAAAAATACCTCCATGATAGGGAATTTGGAGGATGAAGTGCCGTAATATATGCACAACATCAGCTACAGTGTTTGAGACGAAGAAGGAACTCGGTGACTGTATCTGTGGTACTGGTTATCATTACCATCATGTTCCCAAGGCTAGATCATTGTCTTGTGAGAGTAACGGAGACAGAAAGGAGAGGTTAGCAAGTGTAGGTCAGAAAGGACACACAGCAAAGTATGGTCAGTTGCAAAATATATCCACAAATTCCTCACACCCTTCTAGTCATACCCCTTTGCTTATGTGATGCTCCTGTCCTTTCTACCAGGAGGGGAAGTCTATTTCTCCAACCTCTGAAATCTGGGCTGGTCTTGTGACTTATTTTGACCAATAGGATGTGGGAGAGGTGACTGTATGATGCGCTGAGCCCCCAGGAAGCATTTCCAGCTTTCACTTTCACTCTCTTGGAATCCAGCTGCCTTCCAAGAAGATCCCAGACAGCCTACAGGAGAGTCCACGTGGAAGAGAAGTGAGGCACCCCGGCCAACATCCCCAGGCAACTGTCATCTGGGGACTGCCAGTCCCTAGCTGATCTGCCACCTGACAAACACAAAACACATGAGTGAGCCCTGCAGATACCACAGGGAGACCCAGAATTATAAGAAGGTGTGTGTTTGTACTTCTAAACCACTGAGTTTGGGGGTGGTTCGTCATGCAGAGATAGAGAACTGAAAGGGAAGCCTAGGAAGTTAAGTTTATCCAGGAGATGACGAGAAATTGCTGAAAGATTTTAATCAAGGTGATGACCTCAGCAGAGTTTTATTTTACAAATTTCACCCCCGTGTAAGCATAGAGGATACTCTGAATCGGGTCTTACTGAAAGCAGGTAGAGAAGCTAGAAGGTGTTAGGAGCGTAAGGTAAAACTTTATGAGAATTTGGAAGAAAACAGAAGAGCAAAGATATGGCGATTTTCACGAGAGTACAGCCTCAGAAGGGTTGAAAGCTCTGCAGAATCCTTGAAATTCTTAATAATTTCTGAACAAGTTAATAATAATTAACTTAATAGTTTCTGAACAATCTGAATAATAATTAACTTAATAATTTCTGAACAATTTCTGCAAATTATGTAGCTGGTCCCGAAGAAGGAACTAACAGAAATACCTCCAGGCCCCGCACATCAGGGAAAACAAATCTGACATAGTACATTCCTGATTGGAGCAGCTTTGAATTGTCTGAGGCCTAGGTCAGCATCCAGGTGAATGAGTCCCTCAGGAGCAGCTGAGCTTTGATTACTCCAATGCTAAAGCTAGTGGCAGTTCCAGACAATAGAAACACCAAGAATAAGAAAAGTATTTCTAATCACCCTCCTAAAAGCCACCTGAGTGGCCTTGAATGAGTCAGGCTTCTCCAGCCTTCTCATTCATGAAATAAGGGGATAATTCTGTCCCTACCCAGCTCACAGGAGTGTGACAGTTAAAGGACATGCGAATGAAGCACTTTAAATTCCCCACAAAGGAATGCGTTCAACTAAATAGAAGTACTAAAAATAATTCAAGTAATAACAATAATCCTCACGGCAGTGTCCTCCACCCAGGTCCTTCAGAGGTGGCTATGACTGTACGCTCCTCAGAATACTCAGAATCAAAAAGCCTGATATTTTCCTGAGATAAGGAGACAATAGTAAACAGATAAGTGTTTGATCAGGCCGGATCTGTGTTAACAGGGTGTAAACTTTTTTCTTGTTTATTTACACTGTCTTACAGTTTAAAATTTCTGCATTCATTAATTTATTCATCAAAAATTTGTTGAACACACTTTATTATGTACCAGGCATCATGCTAGGTGCTGAGAGAGAGGAACCAGTAAGGGCCCCTGCCCTGAAGAAGCTCCCAGTAAGCTGGAGTTTGACACAAAAAAACAACTAGTCATAAACCATAAATGCTACTGGAACACACAGAAAGAAACCATTTATAGTGGTTGGAGGAGAGAATGAGGGCTTCCCTGAAGAAGTAACACTGTGTTGCTAGGAATTAATTTTGACATGTTAAGAAGAAATAGAGTCAATCTAGAGTGAATTTTCAAGATTGGAAAATAAGTTCAAAATTTGAAAATAATCTCACACTCAGAATGCCATCTACATATGGCAGCATTTCTTTTAAAAACCACCATATCGTTTTTGTCTTCTAAAAAACCAATCTGGGTTTATTGTATGTTTCTAATGATTTAATACTGAGTTGCTGTGTAACCTTGGCAATTCATCTAAACACCAATGAATATTTTGAGACCCTTAAACATTCTGAGCCTCAGTTTCTTCTAAAAATGAGAGATTTAGAAATAATGTATAAGATGGCTTTGAGATTAAACAAACAAACAAAAAACCCCAACAGACTGATTTTTAAATTAATATTTCAGGACACAGTTGTGAAATGTTAGTAATTCAATATGGGTACTCTGAGGGATGGTGCTTGTATTCCATTGGTGCTACCATTGTTCAAAATATTTCTTGCAACTAAACTTTAGAACTGACTTAATGATTTGAGGACTTCAGCGGGAACAAACCTAAAGAATAAGGGGAAATTTCTCCTTAGAATAAGAAATTCCTTTTGAGATAGGAAATCAGAATTTGCATCAGAACTCCATCTCTCTGACCCTCAGTTTCGTTATAAACAAGGTCTGTAAGCATGCCTCTGCCTACCCTACAGAACCGTGGAGGTTCAAATGCTGAAGTTATGTGAAATTCTTGCTATGAAGCGTGATACAAACATCCTCCTTAAGGATGAACTTGATTTCATATCTGAGCCTAAAGTCATTCAGAGTATATCAGGTAAATAGAGCAGATACTATTTTGGGTCATAAATGAGCAGTGATTTTTGAGACTGACTTTTTCTTCACTTTGTACATAGGTTCTGAAGGTCATTCAGCAAGGTGACTTTTTAGAAATACAGTGACTTCCTTGTTAGTCTGAAGATACAGTATCCCAAGATGACTTTTTTTTTGCGGTTCGCGGGCCTCTCACTGTTGTGGCCTCTCCCGTTGCGGAGCACAGGTTCCGGACGCGCAGGCTCAGCGGCCATGGCTCACGGGCCCAGATGCTCCGCGGCATGTGGGATCCTCCCGGACCGGGGTACGAACCCGTGTCCCCTGCATCGGCAGGCGGACTCTCAACCACTGCGCCACCAGGGAAGCCCCCCAAGATGACTTTTAAAACACTACCAATTTTAAAACAATTGTAGTGCTAATAATAGAGTCACGAGTTATAAAGTATGTTTTATATATGATTTCTAAAAATGACTGATAATGGAGATTAGTGTTGTAACTCATTTTTACAAAGGGGTGAGCTGCCCCTAAAATAACCCCAATGATACATTCGTATGGGCTTTACCATTCAAAAAGTGTTTCGCATAAATCATCTCATTTGAGCCTAATAGCAACGCTGCGAAATATATTTTAATTTTATTCTCAGTTTACAGTTGAGGAAATTGAGGATTATCTGTAAAACGATACTGGGCCAGTTGTTAACCTTCTTGAGCCTTAAATAAGCTACAGGGCAGAGTTTCAGTCCCACAGATCTCGAATCTGAAGTTCTCCCATGCGCACACACATATTTAGACTCCTAGACATCTTCATTTCCCTGATGAATTTACTAAAGCTATGTCAAGCTTGTCTGGATGTCTGGCATTGTCTGAACAGCCGTGTTCCCTTGCCCCCTTGAGATGCAGAGATCTGGGTTCATAAGATTTAACTCTTTGGGAAGGGGCTGTTTCCTATCCTAAGGTTTCACCTGGTGGCCACTTGGCATATATGACTCATGGACCCTTTGAGAGGGGCGGTCTGGTGCATGGCTAGAAACAGAGATATGACTTGCTCATTCCTGACCTCTTCCTTCAATTGTGCGAAGCTCTACCTTGAAACAAGTTGCCTGTAGTTAGTGCTCACACCTCATGCTAAAAAAGCCAGTGAGGTGGGGGGGGGGTCCTAATGGAGTCCAGCTGCCATTCATCCTTCTCTGATTTGCTAGCTTCACCTATAAACTCCCTTGTCTTCCTTTCTACTCTCATCCTCTTCCTCCTTTTGTCACACACTCTAAGTGTCCACAGATGTCAAGTGTAGAAAAAGCCATGTGGTGTTAATGCTTTAGTGCTGGCACAAAGGTACTTCCTGAAGAAGATACGGCCCCTCGTGGAGCTGTTTTGTAGGCTGCCCGTCTATATATATCATTGCCCTGTGCTGATTCTTGATTCAAATAGCCTGACAACTTTTGAGCTGGCGTGATGCCACCCCAGGGTATCAGTCAACGGGCCATCTAGGCATATCAAGTGCGGCTGTTAAGAGCAGGAATCCTGGCCCGGAATTTCTAAACCACTGCCTGTGAAGAGGTTCTATGCGTTTTGGCTGGGGAAAACTTCCAAAAATAAAAACTAGATACTGTGGCCATTTGTTTGGACTTTGTAGAGGAGTTATTAGTCACCAGGGGCAGGGACAGGACGAGAGAAGACAGCATGAAATTAAATCTAATTAATCACTCTGACAGGCAGACAAGAACTGAGCCCATTCTTCCTAGAACAATCATTAGAAATATAGAAAAATGGGGGGAAAAAAAGCATCTAGCCTTACTGGACTGTATTTATTTCTTTGGAAATTGAAAATCCCAGAAAATAAACAATGTAGTGATCTGAGCAGTGTGTGCACTCTTAGAATTTAGGTGGAAGAGTTTGTTTCCATCTTCATAGTCTACTTACTACGTATGTTGTTTGCTAATCAAGACCTTCCTGATGGAGGAACAAATCCACTGCCCTTTTAAGTTGGAGCTCCGAGTGGCTTTGAGGGTTGTAAGCCTTTGAAGGGTGTGAGGTTTTCACTGAAGCGTCAGGGTGGTATATACTTTTTTAAGAGCAGGGGCATTTGAGTCAAAACTGGAGTTGATCTGTGCTTTCCTACCAGAAAAGTTGTTTTCCTTCTCCAAGTCTGTTTCCTGTCTCAAAAAGTAATAATAGTGGTACAGCTTTATAAGATGGTTGTGAAGAATGAAGAAGAAATTCGACATAAAGATCTGCCTAGTATTTAGTAATTTCCCAATAAATATTAATAAATATCTAATTGACCCACCATGCATCTGACTCACATAGTCATGGAGTTTTTGTCTTTACCTAAATATTCCTGTGTGTTTTGATGCCTGTTTTCTTTTTCCTGCTCTCCCAGTGGTGTGCTAAAGCCAGCTTATACTGGCTTGCAAGAGCCAATTGTTAAAGTTTTAGGAATTTTGTGATCTGATTGTTAAATACTGCCAATAACAAAAAATAGATGAAAAGGAACATATGATTAAATAAATTACATTTAAACCGAGTCAATACTCAAAACTCATTACTTCCTAATTGTTTCACTGAATTTTACTATTACCTGTGCTCTTGAGGTTATTTATATCTATTTTATCTGTGTGGTAAACACGCCATATAATGGTGTGCTATCACTGTGCATCCCTTCCCAACTTGTGTTCAATGACATCCTTCTAGTGGCTTGAAAAATCCAAGTATCTTGAAAACAGAGATCCCTCTAGTGGCTTCTGTAGGCCATTGCCTTACAGAAATAGGCAAATACTATAATTCAGTACATTTTCCCTAAGAGTCAATTATTAAACATTCACCATAACTTTATCTATGTTAATTCTACATTTGGAAAAAATTGGATTAATTTTATGTGAGAATATATAAAAGTAATTCTGATAAACTTTTTATGCTTTGTAGAATCCAACTGTTAAGAATGAGTCAGACATATTACATACCCTAGTATAATTCTTTTATGAAATAAAAAAAAATATGTGCCAAACAACAGAATTTCCATTTTTAGTGAAAACATAATTTCTATAAAACATGCCACTTAATAAATTTTTAAATGGGTATTCATTTATCAAACCTTTCAATTTCTTACTGGTTATTTTTTGAAGTATCTGAAAGTTTGCCTTATTCTTGATTTTGGGGAATTACTAAAAATCCTAAAATTACTACTGTTTGTCTCCAAGTATATGGAGATGTTTCTAGGTAAAAATATTAATATGTAACTGTGCATCAATGCTGCTTTGTTTTTAAAATAAAAAATTACCCAGCCCAGTGCCTGGCACAGATTATAAATGGAGTGAAACGGAGGAAAGAGAATGAAATTTTCATTTGGAAGACTTGGGGTCAAGTCCTGCTCATCCCTTAAGTGTTGAGACCGTGGGCTAGCAATCGGTCAACCATCTGTAAAGCCAGCATAACGTAGGTGTATATGCTAGCATACCACATGGTGTTGTGAGGATTATATGAAGAACTCTGGCATACAGTAGATTGTTCAACACATGTTAATTTACTGTGATATCAACTAACAGTTATGAATTAAATAAATTCAGATCAACTGATTATTAAAGAGCCTCAGTATATGCAAGGGAAGAAATTCAGAAGACCAAATTTCTTTGGAGTAATTCACTTCCTTAATTTTGTCTGAATAACACAGTGTATCTCCTAATTCAATAATCTGACGTCTCCAGGTGACTTTTTCCCCTTGGCAACTGCCCACCACCCACAAAAACAAGTTTCAGACCTGATTCTCCCAGGACCCCTTTACCTGACCTTCAAAGTCCTCCAAAATCCCTCTTCACTCTCTTTTTTTCTTATCTGCTCTGCTGACCCAACCCAAATGCTTCACTCCAGCCAAGCCTGGTTTTTATAACTCTTTGATTCAGCCATACTCTTGATTTTCACTTTTCTTCACCCAAAATGTCATCTTTTCCACTTTTGCATATAGGAAAATAATGATAATCTTTTCAGTCACAATCGTTCCTCCTTTATTCAATACTTCTTGGTGATCTTCTTATACCACCAGGGTTCACTCTTGATTTCCCCAAACTTTAAATTCCCAAAGTCCTTACTAACAACACCTCTCATTGGTGCATTGGTGTTTCAGCCAATCAAGATGACTATATCTGTCTCATCACCTCGAAGGTCAACTCCTTGACAGTTTCAATTTTCCGTAACTCTCCCCTCATCACTCAGTGCTTAGCACTATGCCAGGCAAACAGTGTACACTAGTAAATGTTGGCATCTGTATATGTCTGGTGTCCAATTTATTTTTTCCTCCCCAACTATCTTTTTCTTTCCTTTACCCTTTTGCAGATTTGAGAGGAAAATTGCAGTCTGTGAGTCCAACATTCCAGAAATATTTAGTTTGTATTTAATATAAAACAATGAACCTCTGGTTATTAACTAGATTAAAATAACATAAGATCACTAAATACTTCATGACAGAACATGAATCAAGATACTTTTCCTGGGACTTCCCTCGTGGCGCAGTGGTTAAGAATCCGCCTGCCAATGCAGGGGACACGGGTTCGAGCCCTGGTCCGGGAAGATCCCACATGCCGCGGAGCAACAAAGCCCATGCACCACATCTACTGAGCCTGCGCTCTAGAGCCTGCGAGCCACAACTACTGAAGCTTGTGTGCCTAGAGCCCGTGCTCCGCAACAAAAGAAGACCCCGAAATGAGAAGCCTGCTCACTGCAATGAAGATTAGACCCCGCTCGCCACAACTAAAGAAAAGCCTGTGCACAGCAAAGAAGACCCAACGCAGCCATAAATAAATAAATAATTTAAAAAAAAGATATTTTTCCTACTAGTGAGTAAAATATACTTTTTGCTTGTACAAGGTTCAGAAAGAATGAGTTATATGAAAAACAAATCTAAGAGCCCCTTTACCTGCCGCAGTCTCTGAAGCCAGAAGGAAAAGAAAGAAGAAAGGAAAACAGAGGAATGATTTGATTTTTTTTTTCTAACTGACCTCTTTTTTCTTTTTTTCCCTCCTCTTTCTCTCTGCTAAGCCATTAAGAAAATTCTTACAGAAGTTCTGAGTACCCTTTTAAAAATATGGCTTGCATTTTCTGAAACAATGCAGTTAAAGGATAAATGTGATAGAGCTAAAGTAGACACAAGTCACGCAGGTCCAAGTTGGTTTAAAAGGAAATAAACATGTAAAGAGACAGGAAAAAAAACAGATCTTTAATGTCGTATAACACTAATCTGATAACAGGAGATGTATAGCCTTATGATACAATCATATCCCTCATTGCTCCATGTATTATGGATTGCTTATAATTTCATGAATCAAGATGGGTGGCATATTTATAAAAGTTCATCCAAGGTTGAAAAACAGTTTGTGGAAGAGAGTGTAGGAAACAGGGAATTTGGTATAATCAAAATTCAGCTGGCTTCCAACACGTACATTTTTTCATAGCAGATTGAGAGGACATCTTTAATTGATAATCCCCCTGGTGTTTATGGAATTAGAGCAGAGATAACCACTTGTACTTGCAGACTTTAATTATTCTGACCTGATCGGATCAGAAAATCATGAGCATGTCCCTTTATCAACATGAGGATTACACAGCAGCCAGTAAATAGTCTCAACGGGGAGGTCAAGCCAAATGTAATAGAAAAACTGAAAAATTCTTTTGTCATCATTTCTGCTTGTTAAGTTACCATCTCAAAGCCCTAAATTTGTATTTTTTTCTTTGCACTAAAAATAAAGTCAGATTGCTTCAAACAAGTCAGTTATTCTAAGCATATAAATGAAATAACAAAAGCATCCCATTGTCACAAGATCTTCCTCTGTCTCATTCCCCTTAATTTTGTTTTTCTACTTTTATCTTAAAAAAACATCAGATGCCCTTCTTTATAAATTGCACTGACTTCACTCCTATTTCCTGCCAATTCTCGTCTATTTTAAAATGAAGTTTCTGGCCCATTTAGAAGTAAATTTGGCTTACTGACTGACTTACTATTTCAGTGCCTGCCATGTAAATTTAGTACAGCCAGTCAAGAGGAGGCACTCAGTGTTTAGAAGAAAATCAGAGCAAGAAGAATCCTTTAAAGTCATCTAGAGTCATTCATTTTACTTGGAAATAGAAAATGAAGCAAGTCCCTCTCCCTCCCTTAAAATAAAGACTGGTAAAGAGAAAGACTCTTGGCTACAAATTTAATCAGATTTTTGCAACTGACCACCTCAGAGCTTGAGTGGGGTCTTTGTGAAGGTGAAAGAGCAGCTATAAGAAGTCTGTGCTTCAAACAAGACGAAAAGACAACCCTTAGAATGGGAGAAAAATTTGCAAACAAAGCAACTGACAAAGGATTAATCTCCAAAATATACAAGCAGCTCATGCAGCTCAATATCAAAATAACAAACAACCCAATCCAACAATGGGCCAAAGACCTAAACAGACATTTCTCCAAAGAAGACATACAGATGGTCAACAAACACATGAAAAGATGCTCAACATCACTAATTATTAGAGAAATGCAAATCAAAACTACAATGAGGTATCATCTCACACCAGTCAGAATGGCCATCATCGAAAAAATCTACAAGCAATAAATGCTGGAGAGGGTGTAGAGAAAAGGAAACCCTTTTGCACTGTTGGTGGCAATGTAAATTGATACAGCCACTATGGAGAACAGTATGGAGGTTCCTTAAAAAACTAAAAACAGAACTACCATATGACCCAGCAATCCCACTACCGGGCATATACCCAGAAAAAAACCATAATTCAAAAAGATACATGCACTCCCATGTTCATAGCAGTACTATTTACAGTAGCCAGGACATGGAAGCAACCTAAATGTCCATTGACAGACGAATGGATAAAGAAGATGTGGTACATATATACAATGGAATGTTACTCACCATAAAAAGAAACGAAATTGAGTCATTTGTAGAGACATGGATGGACCTAGAGAGTGTCATACAGAGTGAAGTAAGTCAGAAAGAGAAAAACAAATATCGTATATTAATGCATATATGTGGAATCCAGAAAAATGGTATAGATGATCTTATTTGCAAAGCAAAAGTAGAGACACAGATGTAGAGAACAAGCATATGGATACCAAAGGGGAAGGCGGGGGGTGGTGGGAGGAACTGGGAGATTGGAATTGAAATATATACACTATTGATACTATGTATAAAATAGGTAACCATTATTTATCTACAGGGAACTCTACTTAATGCACTGTGGTGACCTAAATGGAAAGGAAATCCAAAAAGGAGGGGATATATGTATATGTATAGCTGATTCATTTTGCTGTACAGTAGAAATGAACACAACATTGTAAAGCAAGTATACTCCAATAAAAATTAATTTTAAAAAGAGTAATTAGACAATGACTAACTCAAAAATAAATAAATAAATAAAATGGGAGTGGAAATCAAAAAAAATTTTTTTAATAAAATTTAAAAAAAGAGAAATACTTTGAGGCCCCCCCGCCAAAGTAAAGTCTGTGCTTCAGACTCAGATGGTTCAGTTCCCAGTCTCCTTCTTCTGGCTTTCTGTCTTTCATCCTCTACAGTTCGGGTCTACTTCCTTTCATTTTAAAAAAGGTTGCTCCTTCATAAGAAGCATCATACTTAAATACAAAGGAAAAGAAAGCTACCTTAAAATATCCTTCATTGTTTTCTGTTTTGGCTAAAAGGTACATGTAAGTCAGAAAAATTTTTTTATTCATTTTGGGTGGTGTTCTTTTTATAATCCCTTCGGTGCTTCAAGTAAGAAAAAAAGTTTAATTTGTAAGACATTTGGAAAATACAACAAGGGATTAAGTTGACCTCTGGTATCTAGTTGAATTCCATAAATAATAGTTTCTAATAAGTGGAAGCTGGGAACATTTTTAGAAAGTAGTATATCAAAGGAACCCTCAAAACACTGAAAATCATTAGTGTGTCCCATTTATGGGTATTTTTGATCTGTTTATGGGAATAAAGTTTCAATTCAGCTTTTTCTTCTCTCCCCTGACAACAGGACCATGAACTCTGTTAGAATCTGTTTTATATATATATATATATATACTTGCTTGTTTTGTATATTTTTCTTGAAGAAAAGAGTTTTTCCTTCCATTATTAAATCATACTAATCAGATCTGTATAAATAACAGGGCAACGTTGCCTTCACCCAAAAAGCTCTGAACAGCAGGCTCTACTGTGGGTCCCCTTCAAGTGAATCAACAATTTCCTCTCTTAATGCATGTCTTAAACTTGCTGAGTTCCTTTTCCTAATGTGTGTCATTGGTTTAAGCAATTTCCGTTCATTTCATTGAATTCTTGTCTGACTTTTCTGTTTTTCACTAACTAGAATAGAATGTCTTACAAGGCACAGAAACACTGGCAACTCTGTAAATAAAACAAAACAAGCAAACAAACAAAAAGCTGTGATTAGACCCTGACTCAGTGGTGTTTTGCATTCATGAAAGGGTTGCTAATATCTGTAGTAACATGGTCTTAAGAAACACCACAAATATTGCATCAGATTCATCCTTGTATACACTCTTCAGCTCCTCCCAACCCCCCTTCTTTTATGTTTTTCCTAGTTTTGTTTAATGCGGTCTAAGATGTTCTTATAGTTGCTTTACAATGGTGTGTTAGTTTCTGCTTTATAACAAAGTGAATCAGTTATACATATACATATGTTCCCATATCTCTTCCCTCTTGCATCTCCCTCCCACCCTCCCTATCCCACCCCTCTAGGTGGTCACAAAGCACTGAGCTGATCTCCCTGTGCTATGTGGCTGCTTCCCACTAGCTAGCTATTTTACGTTTGGTAGTGTATATATGTCCATGCCACTCTCTCACTTTGTCACAACTTACACCTCCCCCCCCGCCATATCCTCAAGTCCATTCTCTAGTAGGTCTGTGTCTTTATTCCCGTCTTGCCCCTAGGTTCTTCATGACCATGTTTTTTTTCTTAGATTCCATATATATGTGTTAGCATATGGTATTTGTTTTTCTCTTTCTGACTTACTTCACTCTGTATGACAGACTCTAGGTCCATCCACCTCACTACAAATAACTCAATTTCATTTCTTTTCACGGCTGAGTAATATTCCATTGTATATATATGCCATATCTTCTTTATCCATTCATCTGTTTTTGGACACTTAGGTTGCTTCCATGTCCTGGCTATTGTAAATAGAGCTGCAATGAACATTGTGGTGCATGACTCTTTTTGAATTCTGGTTTTCTCAGGGTATATGCCCAGTAGTGGGATTGCTGGGTCATATGGTAGTTCTATTTTTAGTTTTTTAAGGAACCTCCATACTGTTCTCCATAGTGGCTGTATCAATTGACATTCCCACCAACAGTGCAAGAGGGTTCCCTTTTCTCCACACCCTCTCCAGCATTTATTATTTGTAGATTTTTTGATGATGGCCATTCTAACTGGTGTGAGGTGATATCTCCTTGTAGTTTTGATTTGCATTTCTCTAATGATTAATGATGTTGAGCATCCTTTCATGTGTTTGTTGGCAATCTGTATATCTTCTTTGGAGAAATGTCTATTTAGGTCTTCTGCCCATTTTTGGATTGGGTTGTTTGTTTTTTTGATATTGAACTTCATGAGCTGCTTGTAAATTTTGGAGATTAATCCTTTGGCAGTTGCTTCATTTGAAAATATTTTCTGGCATTCTGAGGGTTGTCTTTTGGTCTTGTTTATGGTTTCCTTTGCTGTGCAAAAGCTTTTAAGTTTCATTAGGTCCCATTTGTTTATTTTTGTTTTTATTTCTATTTCTCTAGGAGGTGGGTCAAAAAGCATCTAGCTGTGATTTATGTCATAGAGTGTTCTGCCTATGTTTTCCTCTAAGAGTTTGATAGTGTCTGGCCTTACATTTAGGTCTTTAATCCATTTTGAGTTTATGTTTGTGTATGGTGTTAGGGAGTGTTCTAATTTCATGCTTTTACCTGTACCTGTCCAGTTTTCCCAGCACCACTTATTGAAGAGGCTGTCTTTTCTCCACTGTATATTCTTGCCTCCTTTATCAAAGATAAGGTGACCATATGTGTGTGGGTTTATCTCTGGGCTTTCTATCCTGTTCCATTGATCTATCTTTCTGTTTTTGTGCCAGTACCATACTGTCTTGATTACTGCAGATTTGTAGTATAGTCTGAAGTCAGGGAGCCTTATTCCTCCAGCTCCATTCTTCTTTCTCAAGATTGCTTTGGCTATTCGGGGTCTTTTGTGTTTCCATACAAATTGTGAAATTTTTTGCTCTAGTTCTGTGAAAAATGCCAGTGGTAGTTTGATAGGGATTGCATTGAATCTGTAGATTGCTTTGGTTAGTAGAGTCATTCTCACAATGTTGATTCTTCCAATCCAAGAACATGGTATATCTCTCCATCTATTTGTATCATCTTCAATTTCTTTCATCAGTGTCTTATAATTTTCTGCATACAGGTCTTTTGTCTCCTTAGGCAGGTTTATTCTTAGGTATTTTATTCTTTTTGTTGCAATGGTAAATGGGAGTGTTTTCTTAATTTCACTCTCAGATTTTTCATCATTAGCATTAGGAATGCTAGAGATTTCTGTGCATTAATTTTGTATCCTGCTACTTTACCAAATTCATCGATTAGCTCTAGTAGTTTTCTGGTAGCATCTTTAGGATTCTCTGTGTATAGTATCATGTCATCTGCACACAGTGACAGCTTTACTTCTTCTTTTCCAATTTGGATTCCTTTTATTTCTTTTTCTTCTCTGATTGCTGTTGTTCTTATAGTTTTTTTTTTTTTTTTTTTTTTTTTTTTTTGCGGTATGCGGGCCTCTCACTGTTGTGGCCTCTCCCGTTGCGGAGCACAGGCTCCGGATGCGCAGATTCAGCGGCCGTGGTTCACGGGCCCAGCCGCTCCGCGGCATGTGGGATCTTCCTGGACCAGGGCACGAACCCGTGTCCCCTGCATCGGCAGGCGGACTCTCAACCACTGCGCCACCAGGGAAGCCCTGTTCTTATAGTTTTAAATGAATAGATTAGAAAATTTGTAGAAATGTTTGAGCCTTACGACGATGGAGATACTTTTGAGGTCAAAGGAACTTTCTACCTATTTAAGGAAACAAATGATTCCTCAAATCAAAGTGTAGTTCTTTTGAAGACTTATTCAATTAAAGATGTCTTTACCAGTAACTACATATCACATGGATGATAATAGAATGTCCCTTGCCTAATGAACAGTTGTTATTATTGGTTAAGCTGATTGAAATAAGAGAATTTTGGCCAGCTGCAAAACACATTCACGAGGGGTGAGAGAAACTAGCAGCTGGTATTCCACTTGCTATAAATGTTTTTAATTAAAATTTGCCTCCTGATTTTCAATTTGTGTAATAGCTTGGATATTTAGTTGGCTACTATAGGAGTAAAGGGAATGTCTTTCCCTTCAAGAATGGCTTTTTAGCTCTTCTATTAACAATATCTATGAACAGTGATAGTAGTGTCTTGCTGGATGATAAGAAAAAGAGCTGCATAATGAAACTCTCGTTCTTTTCTAATTCTGCACCCAAGAATTTCAAGGTTTTAGCTATTTGCTTTTAATACTTGCATTTCCAGATAAAGAGTCCCTGCTTTCCATCAGGAGTTCTTAGAAAGAGTGAGGATAGTTAATAGATATATCTTAGAAATACCTAAATGGGGCCTGCATTAGAAGTACGCACACACACATGCACACACACTCATTTTCTGAAATTCTGCCTTTTTGACTTATAAGACTTTCCTCCCACTCTTGACAGTTCCCTTTCATCTCATCATCCATTTGCTCTCAAACAATGATACTTTCTAAGATCCAGTTCCCAGGTCATTTCTACTCTGCATGTTCCCCTCAGATATACTCAGCTTCTTTGTGGTATTAGCCATGGTCAATATATTAACGATGCAAAAATCTCATTGTCTAGCCCTGCCTTCTTTATTATGCACTAAGGATATATATCTTGAGTCTGCTAAGCACTTAATGGTCATTAGTTTCCCCACATCTGCTTCTCCTTCTGTTTTCTAATGTCGGTTAATGGTACCATTGCCCACTACATCACTATAGCCAAATGCCCTGAGGTTACTTGAGACTTGTCTTTTCCCCCCTCACATTCTTGATTATATCAGTCTCCAAGTTCTGATGATTTTGCTTCGTAAATATTTATCAGTTCTATTCCCTCCACGTTTATCTTCATTGCTACAGCACTTTATATAGACTGGGAACATTCTTGCCTAAAATGTTACAATAGCCTCTTAGCTGGTTTCCTTATTCTTAGGTTTGACTCCTCAGATTTATCATCTACCTAAAATGAAATCTGACCACATCACTCCCCTGCCTAAAATTTTTCAATGGCTTTCCACCATCTCTAGGATAAAATGTGAAATTTTTCACATGGAATTCAAGGTTGTTCTCCATGACCCAGCCTGTCTTTCCTACCATTCCCCACTTCATACTCCAGGCTGAATGGTACTGAATTCTTCTAGTCCCTCACTCATTAGCCTTCAAAAATATAGCTTAAGCATGATATTCTGATGAAGTCTTCCACAGAATCATCCTCTTCCTCTAAGAGCCCATGACTCTTGATCATGTACCTCTAGTGTTACATCTGTCAAAACATAATCATTTGTTTACATGTTTGTTTCTATGATTGGGCCATTCTTTGATCAAGAGAACTGTCATTTATTCTTGTGTTCCTGCAGTGAGTGGCACAAGGACAGTTACATATTTTATGATATAAAAAGAAAGGATTTTAAATAACAAAATTATATCAGTATTTTTAGGAGTCTTTACATTAAATAGACAATTGTGGAAATTAGAATTTTTTTTAAAACCTATTATTTTTAATGAGATAGACACTTTATCAGTGCAAGCAGGAGAAGATCTTGTCTGTCTCTTATTTACAAATGATATTCAACCAAAACCATTTATTCTCCCGGAAATAACGACGTGTTGGAAGCAATCCTTATTGGTTTACTTATTTTACTTCCAGTTACCTAAGACCTATGTTTCAAATATCTTCATAAGATGAACAGCTACTATAATGTATTATCAATACTTATAGTATTACAATATAAATAGCCTTTCTAACACATTTATTTATGAAGAAACGTTGAGCCTTTTTTAGCTGAGAACCAGGATTTAGAGATGAACCTATAGGTCTGGACAGATTAATAAGCACGTGGTTGAGACTCTGCTTGTGTATACAAGTTATCTTAGCACTGTGGGAGAACTACAAAAAGTTTCACAAATGGAATGTTCTATGTAGTCTAAGTTTCCCTGTCTTTAAAAAGTTGTCAGCAATGCAGACCAACCTAGTATGGAACCCCTGTTGTTAAAAATAGATGGAAATGCTAGACAAAATATAACACAACCTACAGACAAGTCTGTGCACATACACTAATAAATACCTGATTTTTTTAAATTGAAAGGGAAATTCTAAGTCATCAGACGAGAAAACTTACATGTAGTGTGACAGCCTTGGGATCGGATACCTCAGGGGATCCTAGCTGGCAGTAAGGATTGTTAGTGTCCACATTATGACATATAGTAAATTTGATCTTTTGTTGTGAACTGAGATACTGTAACTGAAAATGCCTTGACATTTATATGGAACATTGGCAAGGCTGCTAGATGAGTGACAGGGAAGTTTGTACTAGCCTAAAGCTGAGTGGGAAAAAGGGTCTATTGGAAAAACTAAGAGCCTGTTTCAGACACAGACATGGAAGCCAAATATATATTACTAGCTTTGTGTAGGATTCTTTAGGTTGAAGAATAATAATGATGTGATTCTGGACCAATGAACACCTTGAGGTAACCAGTAGAGACAAATATAAATCTTCTTGGAACCAACAGTTCAAAAACACAGAATGCTCAAGACTCCCAGAGGAGAAAAAAATTCCTTAATTGAAAATGAGTCCACAATAGGAAAAAATTACTAACTATACAAGTAACATTTGTTATGAGGGAAAGTTAGTAGATAACAACCATTAAGAGGATTAACACCTTGTAAGAATTTGAACCACTAGAACAATCTAAAAAGACAGTAAAATAAATATTTAATATATTTAAGAGATAAAAGAAAGACTAGAGACCAAAAGCAAAACATGAGATACTTAAAAGAGAGAGAAAAAAATAACTAAATAATACTTATAAAAATGATACAGCTAAAAAGGGAAATAGTGAATTGGAAGACATTTCTAAGGAACTGGTTTAGAATGAAGAATAGAGACACATAGAGATAGCAAATATGAAAAAGTAGTTAAGAGAAATGGAGTACATAATGACAACCACAAAACTCTAATGGGAATTCCAGAAAGAGAAAAGAAGCAGTGGGGAAGAGATAATATTTAAGGAGAAAATAGAAGAAGAGGTTTAGTATTAATGAAAATATGAGTTTACAGACTGAAAACACACAGGTCTTACGTTGAATAAAGAAAAATAATCCATATATAGATACAGTGTAGTGAAACTACAAAATTCTAATGATAAAGAGAAAAATTTAAAAGCAACCAGAGGAAAGAGCACAGATTAGCTACAGAGAAACAATTATTAGCCTGAGAGCCGTATTGCTATCAGCAACAATAAAGGCAGATCTTACATTTAGGTCTTTAATCCTATTTACAACAGGCAGGACATAGAAGCAACCTAAATGTCCATTGACAGATGAATGGATAAAGAAGATGTGGTACATATATACAGTGGAATATTACTCAACCATTAAAAGGAATAAAATTGGGTCATTTGTAGAGACGTGGATGGACCTAGAGAGTGTCATACAGAGTGAAGTAAGTCAGAAAGAGAAAAACAAATATCGTATATTAACGCATATATGTGGAATCTAGAAAAATGGTACAGATTAACTTATTTGCAAAGCAGAAATAGAGACACAGATGTAGAGAACCAATGTATGGACACCAAGGGAGGAAAGGGGGGTGGGATGAATTGGGAGATTGGGATTGACATATATATAAAATGGATAATTAATGAGAACCTGCTCTATAGCACAGGGAACTCTACTCAATGCTCTGTGGTAACCTAAATGGGAAGGAAATCCAAAAAAGAGGGGATATATGTATACATATAGCTGATTCATTTAGCTGTACAGCAGAAACTAACACAACGTTGTAAAGCAACTATATCCCAATTAAAAAAGAATAAAGGCAGAAAGACAATTGAAAAATATCCATAAAATGCTGAAATATGTAAACCTAGAATTCTATACCCAAGGGAGTTTCCTCAAGGGTGAGAATAAAATAAAGACACTATCTAAAAAGGCTAAGAGGTGGGGTTTAGCGCTCACACACCCACACTGAAAGAATTACTCAGAGCTCTACTTCAGTGAAAAAGGAATTGAATCTGGAATGTGAGTGTGGCAGTAGTGAGCAAAGAAATGGTAAACATGTAATTAAATCTAAATGGGTAATGACTTTAAAATAAACAAATATATATGTACGTATGTGTGTGGTATATTTGGATAATTGGAGGATATTATAAAACAATGTGTGATACCTCTATTCAACATTATATTGGATGTCCACTCCAGCATGGTGAGAAAAAGAAATAGAAGGTTAAGGATTGGAAAGAAAGAAACAAAACTACCATTATAAAGAGATTACCTTATTGATTATGTAAAAATCCCATGAGAATCTACAAATAAAATGTATGAGTGTCTTGAATGCTTGCTACATACAATATTGATATGTTAAAATTAATACATTCCTAACTATCTACAATACAGAAAATGTAACTTTAAAAGATATTTAAAATAACACAGGGCTTCCCTGGTGGTGCAGTGGTTAAGAATCCGCCTGCCGATGCAGGGGACACAGGTTTGAGCCCTGGTCCAGGAAGGTCCCACATGCTGTGGAGCAACTAAGCCCGTGCGCCACAACTACTGAGCCTGCACTCTAGAGCTCACGAGCCACAACTATTAGGTGAGCCCGCACTCCTAGAGCCCATGGTCTGCAACAAGAGAAGCCACCACAGTGAGAAGCCCGTGCACCACAACAAAGACCCAATGCAGCCAAAACTAAATAAATAAACAAATTAACAAACAAATAAATAAATTTAAATAAATAAATAACACAATTGCTAGATACCTTGGAATACCTCTTTAAATATGCAGAAGTGTAGGAAATATTATGCAAAGACCTTAAAGAAGACTTAAGTGGGAAGATTATACCATGCTTATGGATAAAAAATTCAATACATAAAGATGTCAGTCCCTTCCATTATTTTTAAATTCACTTCAATCACAATAAAATCCCAATATGTATGTGTGTGTGTGTGTGTGTGTGTGTGTGTGTGTGTGTCTGTAACTAGAGAACTGATTCTAAAACATTTAACTTTTAGAATTAAAATGTGGCTAGCAGGAATAGCCCAGGCAAATTTTTTTTTAAGGATTAAGATGCAGAAAATCTCACTACTACATATTGTTATTTATATATTTTTAAAAAGTACAGTGTTAGTACAGAGATAGCTAAGTAAACCAGTGAAACAGACTTGAAAGCCCGTATGTGGAAATTTGATTTATGACAGAGAAGGCATTGCAAAGCCACAGGAAAGGATAGTGGAATCAGTAGTCTTAGGACAAATGGTTTTCCATTTGGAAATAATACAATTTGATTCCCACTTTACATCACACAGAAAAACCAATTCAAGGTGAATTAAGACCAAAATGTAAAAATAAAACCCTGAAAGCTATAGGAGAAAAAAATGAGAATATTTTATAATCATATTTTATGGAGAGAAAATTTTTAAACAAGACACAAAAATTGCAAATCATAGGAAGAGTGTTACAAATTAGATTGTATTAAAATTTAAATGTCTGTTCATCAAAGGATGCCACAAAAAAGTGAAAAGCAAAGCTGTATACTGGGAGAAGTTGTTTGCAATGCAATGTAATACTATTTTGTGACTGTCTGATTGGTAAAATGGTGATGAGGATGCATATTGAGAAAAAAAGCGTGCTGTAAAATATGTTCAGTACCATACTTATGTTCATTAAAATTGCACTAAACAATACTGTATGATATTATGGGTGTATTTATATGTTATAAAAGTATAAAGACATGCATGGAGAAGACACTTGCCAGCCTTAGGACAGTGATAATCATTGGGCGTGAAGGATTAGGAATTCCAAAAACCAATATGACAAAATGTTATTCTAGGTAGTGGCTAGTAGGTGACAATTTTATTTTTTCTGTACTTTTCTGTGTGTCTAAAACATTTCGTAATTAAACAAAATCTAAACAGACATTGACTTTTAAATGAAATATATTTATACACATGTGTGCATATATTTGATTAATCAGAGGATGTTTAAAAACTGTGTGATACTTCTATTCAACATTATATTGGATTTTTTAAAGAAAGAATGGAAAAAATTATTCTTATAAAAGAGTCTTATGCCTTATTCTGGACATATTATATACATTACCCAAGAGTTAAAGCTATATTTGGTAAAGAGCTTTGATCAGTAGAAGAATAAGCAAACCATGTTTTCAGCCTGATTGCACGTCTGTGTCCCTGTGTAATGCTGTCTCTGAAGATGATGAGGGTACGGAAAATCGTCAGAATGGAATTGAAAATTGGAGGTAGATAAATCTAGTCTCCTAATAAATTGAATTACTGAAAATGTCAAAGGACACAGACAACTTACTGATATTAGCAAATTCAGGGTAAAGCAGAGAGTTATGAATGGCTGAGTTGAATTTATCTTTGGAGAGTTTTCAGTTTACTTTCTTCTTTTAAATGAGGATGCAGACGAGGGCATGAAGAACAGGGCTATTTCAGTATTTTTGTCTCTCTTGGTCACACCCTGCTGCCTCTCGTTTGGCAGTGAGGCTCCAGCCTTGCATGCTTGCTAAAGAGATGTTTGGCTGCTAAGCACTGATGGGCTTTTCCTATTCACTCCCCATAAGCCAGATTTAGGAATTCTTTCCTTGGGGGTGGCTGAACTGCCTCAAAGGTGCTGCTGGCAAAGCTGATTAAAGACGTGATCTGGCTGAATAAAAATTATGGCTGCAAGGTGCTCTGCCATTTGGCCCAAGACTCTCAAGCTCTGCCAGATCCCCTTCTCTGCAGCCCTTGTCTCTCTCCTGTCACCTGGCAAAGAAAACCACAAGCCCCTCTGGATTCCCCTACCAACCACCCCCCAATCCGTGTTTACTTCTGGGATAGCCCTTGCCGCTTGGAACATAGCATATGTCTTTGGAATTCTATGTTTATGATTTAGAGCTCCTTTAGGGCCAGTACTACATCTTAAAAAATAGGCAGGTGGGGCTTCTCTGGTGGCGCAGTGGTTGGGAGTCCACCTGTCGATGCAGGGGACACGGGTTTGTGCCCCGGTCCGGGAGGATCCCACGTGCCGCGGAGCGGCTGGGCCCGTGAGCCATGGCCGCTGAGCCTGCGCGTCCGGAGCCTGTGCTCCACAGCGGGAGAGGCCGCAGCAGCGAGAGGCCCGCGTGCCGCAAAAAAAAATATATATATATGCAGGTGGCTTGCTCATTGCAGACCTAGGATGTTTGAAGGCAAATATATCTGTTGAATGGATACAATAAAAAAGAAATTGTAGGCTCATATATAAAAAAAAGTCTTTGTCTATTCCAATTTGTGGTCCAGGAACACACACACACACACACACACACACACACGCGCGCGCGCGCGCGCGTGTGTGTGTGTGTCTGAACATATTTTTGAACCTGCTTTCTTTTTATATTAATGTCTCTGTTACATCTTCCCTAAATTGATATAGTATTCTATATTACTTTTTAAAAATATTCTAAATTGTGACAAAGTTTTGTTATTTCAGGGTGAATGTGAGTTTTGGAATTAGCTAAGAGCCACATAGAGTTCATTGGAATCAAAACATAGCAAAACCATCACATGGGATCACCCTGATCTGCCAAAATTCTATTTAAAATACACGAGTTTCTCCCTAGCCTTGGATATAAATGTTTATCAAGAATATCTACTCCAATCGAGGAATGCTTCACTCTGGACCCCTTTACATGAAAGAGAAATTAACTATCTAGTTTAAGCTGTGACTATTTGGTGTTAATTTAAACTTGTAACCAAACAAAATTAATGCAATTAGGAATGTATATAGAGTACCTAAGAATATGTCCTATGTCAACAAAGTGGCAGACATCAACTTTTTATCTAATCTGAAGTTCAGAAAATTGTAATTCAGTATCTTCAGGAATTTCTTTATTCTTCCTGTTCTGTAGTGACAGAATCTGAAATCATCATTTTATTGTCTCTTTGCAAGAGTTTCTGGCTAACCCCTGCATGACTAGGGTAATCAGGGTCAACAGTTGAACTCACTCCTCTTAGTTTATATTTTCATCTACAATTTTAGATTGTGTTCATGAACAATGAATACCAACAAATATAGCCTAAAAACTTCATAGAAGGCCTGTGGCTAACCAAATAATTTTTCATGATTTTTGTTTAATTTTACCTTCAAGAGTTTCTGTTCAGGTTATTCTTATCTAAAGTATTAATCTATTGTTAATTAGGTGCCTAGGTTCTATGTGTGGTGTCAGCAGAAACCCAAAAATAGCTTACTGAGAGTTGATGCAATTTGTTGTTTTGTGTTTCTGTTCTTCCCTGCATGAGAACATTAGATTTTAATGAATAATTCAGTGGCTTAAAGTTAATTCCCACACCACTGCTATCCCACTTGAACAAACCAAACAATGCTAATAAATAAATAACAAAGAGAACCCAGGCAATTTGAGGTCTTTTCATAATGCTAATAATACTGTAGCTGAAAACAAGTTCTGGGAACTCAGAAATTAGTACACAGAGACATTGCGGGCTTGATACTTTAATGACAGCTCTTGTATTTGGCCCTTCAAAAATGTAATGTGATAAAAAGTTGCCCATAGGAATTCCTCTTACCTTCTTTCCTAGCATTCATTCAGTTGATTATTTAACAAATGTTTGTTACACGCCTACTATATGCCAGACACTATGTTTGACACTGGACAAAAATATTTTTTGCCTCCAAGGAGTTCCAATGACTTCAGCAAGTGTAGTGGGCTTATATTTCATCTATTAAAAATATAACTGATGACCACATAAAGACTGATATACATTAAACACACACAAAGAAATTTTATATCAACTAAAATGAAATATAAACAAACCTTCAAAGTAAAGCTTCTATCCTGACAATTATAATAATAGATAATACTTGGAAATTTACCTGCATACAATATGCCTTTGCCAGTTTGTCCTGCTATAACAAACTACCATAGACTGGGTGGCTCAGAAACAACAGGAATTTATTTATTGATGTTCTGGAAGCTGGAAGATCAAGAACAGGATGTCAACATGGGTGAGGTTCTGGTGAGGACCCTCTTCTAGGCTGCAGATGGCCATCTTCTTGTTGTATCCTCATTTGATGAAAAGAGGGTTGAGAGAGCTCTCTGAGGTCCCTTTTATGAGGGCACTAATCCTACTCCTGAGGGCTTCACCCTAGTGACCTAATTACCTCCCAAAGACCCACCTCCTAATACCATCACATTTAGGAGTGGGATTTCAACATGAATTTTGGAGGGACACAAACATTCAGTTCACTGCACAATGTATACAATCTTAGGAGGTAATTGCTGTTATTACTCTTTTATACAAATGAGGAAACTGAGCATTGCTGAAGTTCCATTACTTGTCCAAAATCACACCACCAGTAAAAATTTAAGCAAGGATTTGAGCCAGGTAGTCTGACTCTAGAGCCTAGAGTGGAGATATTAATATTTTCAAAACACATTTTGTTTAATAAGACACAAGGAACTGCTCATATTCCTCAAATGTTTAAAGACCTGAGAAATGTCTTCTCCAGAGTGGAAACTTGTATTTAATATGTCCCATAATATGCAACTAGTGGCAGCCTTGCATTTTTAAAAACACATATTTCAAGCTCAGACTCTTCCTCAAAACAGGGCACAATACCTCACCATTGAATTCAGAGTGGTCACAACTCTGAGCTTCTCAAAATTAAAAGTATTTTTATCTTCTTGTTGAGATAGGTTGGTGCTGGTAGCTTTGTTTCCATTCAGTTCAGATATTCCAATGTTTATTGATTAAAATCTCATACATAAAAGATAGAGTGCTATGAAAGAACCAAGATGATTTTACACCACCCAAACACATGCAAGCATGTTCTGATCAATTCCAGGCTCTTGCTAAGTACACCAGGCCACTCTGATAATCGGCATTATTAGTAGATGTTGGTAAGTTAGGATGATATTAATATGTGAGAAACAGAACCCAAAAGACATTTAAAATATCAGGTTTAGTGTAGACTGTCCAAGGCTGAGGCAGCATCTCTAAATGTCAGCAAAGAACTAAATTTGTTCTCTTTCTGCTCCATCAACCTTAGTGATGACTCTCATCTTCATGGTTTCATGATGGTTGCTATACTTCCAGCCATCACAGGCATGTTTCGAGCAGGAAAAATAGGGGAAAGTAAAGCAACAAGAAGCCGTCAGTCCCCAGGGACTTCCATCTACATCTCATAAGCCAGAATTGAGCTACATGGCTACTCTTAGGTGAGAGAAAGGTTGAGAGTTGAACATTTTTGTTTTCTAGCCTCAACAATGGAGAAAACAAGAGAGAAGGGTTGGAAAAGGTATTGGAAGAGCCATACGATGGCGTTGACTACAGAAGTCATTTGCATGTTTACCTCAGAAACGATGGAGAGCATAGGGATGTTTCTTTGTCTCTGTTTGTGTGTATGACTCATCACATATTTTGGTAAATGCAAGGTCTAAGAAGATAATTTGGGTTCTTGCTAATCCATTTGGTTACTTCAGGGAGAAAATGATAGGGTGCAACCTTTTGAGGTGGCACCTTTGGGGCATGTGACAGCTCACTATGAACAGAAGAGAGTAGTGTCCCCACCCAGCTTGGTACATATACAGAAAAGGGGTCCTTTGGGAAACAGAAGTTAAAACCATATGGGGTACCACAGGGACCTTATTCCCGGAACATTTCCACAAGAGGTTGTTGAGCATCTCAGGATTCTGGATTGGAGCTTCACAACTGCCACTCTAGGGATGACCAAAGACATAACTATTGTCTGTCCTTAGTCCCCAGGAAGTTCTCAAATTATCCTTTAAGAGAAAGACCTTGAGTATGCCGTTGGGATTGAAGAGATTTGAATAGAATTCTAGCACCTTTTCACTGGAAGGAACCTTTAGAATTCATTTCGTCCAAGCCCTCTTACTTTCATCTGAAGAAATTGATTGAATCCCATGAAATTATTTGCACCAGGATACCCAGACGAGGGTAACTTTGGTGTCCTTTTCTACTCTACCAGTTGGAAGAAGTGGGAACACTTCCACAGTGTATATGCAACACTTAACTGCAAACATCTGTTTAGTACCCTTCACCTCTACACTGTAAACTCTCGTGCAGGCACAGACTATGTCCATCTTATTAAATGCAGTATTTTTCTAGGGGCTGGTACAACTTTGGGGATAAAGTAAATACTTGATGTATTTTTTATGGAGTCAGTAAATGGAAGACTAGATGGTCTGAAGGGGCTAAGCAACACCTGCTAGAGGTTGAAATCTTTTTATCCCAAACACCAGTATTTTCAAGGACATTGTGATTCAGATCATTAGCAGAAATTGGGTAAAGAGCTGATACAGTGTTAGACTAGGGAAGATTTTTCTACCTATTCCATTCCTGACCTTCCTCATCACCCACTTTCCCAGGACTGAGGAGCATTTAAGTACCCCCTGTTTGTGAATCTGTGAGTGAAGGGAAATAGAGAGATCTTCAGTAAAATGTTCCATTCTCTGAGAAGGTACTAGTTACCTGACAATGACACAGACCCAGGAATTCTGGGTAGAAATTGAGCCAAACATATACTTTTAAGTGCAGAGTTAAAGAGATTATAATAATGTCTGTCACGGTAAATCCTAAGGGATCGTCATTGATCTGTGTGGTGTGGTACAGAACGCATAACCAGTTCACGAACTCTTCTAGCTTATACCCTGTATCCAGCTGGAGCCCAGTGACAAAAACACCTCATTTTATTTTTGCCATATCCTTGGGGTCTGTTGTTTATCTTATGTTTTTAACAGCTTGCTTTTGGAAGATGGCAAAGTGTTTTTAAGGTTACAGAGGTAATCGTTCTAATTTCATCCCAAACAGAGATGCCATCTAGAATACTGAGAGCCAGAGAAAACTCTCAGAGTGCAGATTGCCTAGTCAGCAAGGCACGCGAGTCATTGGAAATCTTTCAGTCATTTGTTACCCAAGTAAGAATGTGTTATAGGAAGACAAATCACTTGTTGCTATCTCACTTTTTTTTAGCTTACATTTATTTAAAATTTTTATTTTATATTGGAGCATAGTTGATTAACAGTGTGTTAGTTTCAGGTGTACAGCATAGTGATTCAGTTATACATATACATGTATCTATTCTTCTTCAAATTCTTTTCCCATTTAGGTTATTACAGAATACTGGGCAGAGTTCCTTTGCTATACAGTAGGTCCTTGTTGGTTACTTATTTATTGGCCATGCCACGTGGCTTGCAGGATCTTAGTTCTTTGACCAGGGATCGAACCCGCGCCCTCAGCAGTGGGCAGGGAAAGCATGGAGTCCTAACCACTGGACTGCCAGGGAATTCCCTGTTTATCTATTTTAAATATAGCAGTGTGTATATGTCAATCCCCAAATCCCAATCTATCCCTGCCCCCCACCCTTCCCCCCTGGTAACCGTAAGTTCATTCTCTAAGGCTGTGAGTCTATTTCTATTTTGTAAATAAGTTCATTTATATCATTTTCTTTTTAGATTCCACATATAAGCAATATCATGGGATGTTTGTCTTTCTCTGTCTGACTTACTTCACTTAGTATGATAATCTCCAGGTCCATCCATGTTGCTGCAAATGGCATTATATCATTCTTTTTTAATGGCTGAGTAATATTCCATTATATATATATATATATATATATATATACACACACACACACACACACATATATATATATATGTATATATATACCACATCTTCTTTATCCATTCATCTGTCGCTGGACATTTAGGTTGCTTCCATGTCTTGGCTATTGTAAATAGTGCTGCTATGAACATTGGGGTGCATGTATCCTTTTGAACCATGTTTTTCTCTGGATATACGCCCAGGGGTGGGATTGCTGAATCATATGGTAGCTCTGTTTTTAGTTTTTTTAATCTCTAAATCTATTTACAAACCTTTATGTTCATGCAGGATGAAGCACCATGGAATTAGCAATCATACAGATTTTGAAAGATCAGAATGCTTATTTCAGTAATTCCTGAGAACAGATAAGTCTTTCCCTAGTAGTTAGAGAAGAAAAGGTTTGAATCTTCTTAAAGGCTATAGTTTCTGCCACTTAAAGAGATTATGCCATAAATTGAATATCATCATTTTGTTTCCTGTTAAGTTACAGTCTAAAACAAGTGGCTTTTAATGTTAAGCTGATTGTCCTAGTCATAATTTTTTCTCATTATCATTCATTTTAAAATACTGGTGAATCTCAGCTCTTGTATGTTCTCACCTTGCCAAATAAAGCTTATAATTTAAAAATTATAATAATCACCTCAGTTGAATTTTTCAAATTTTGTATCAGTAATTCCATTTTCACATATTCCACGAATATGAGATAAAAAAGTGACAAAAACTATTTATTTGTGTCATTTTTTCTCTTTAGGTAATAGCCTTTAATCGAAGACACATTTTTCCAAAATATCTACCTGGGTGTCTTTTTGGCAAGGATATATTGCTTATCCCATTAACATCATGGGACTTTACAGTGAGTTTCCTATGAACAGACATTTCAAGATTAGCTCTTCTGGTGTTAGACTGTAGTTTGTAAAAGGAGTCAGGTTTGCTGCTTTGTTTTTCTGTCCTTCCAACTCTTTTGCCTTAGCAAACTTTGATCACTACATGGTCGATTTAAAGCTTAATATTATTGTTTCCAAAATAGTGACTTGATAAATTATAATAGATACTCATATATTGCAAGTAGTAGCGGCCAAATAAGAAATTTATCTTAGGTGAAAGCAGAGTTTGAAAAGTCACCATTTAAATAAAAAAAAAACTCAAACTGAATTCTAGCAATAGTGATCCTGCTAGTCCATTTGGGCTGCCATAACAATATACCATAGACCGAATGGTTCATAACAACAGTAATTGATTTCTCACAGTTGCGGACGTTGGGAGATTCAAGATCAAGGCGCTTGCAGATTCAGTGTCTGGTGAGAGCCGGCTTTTTTGGTTCAAAGACAGATGTCTTTTTGCTGTGTCCTCACATGGCAGAAGGGGACAGGGGAGCTTTCTCTGGCCTCTTTTAGAAGGGCACTAATCCCATCCACCTGGTTAGACCTAATCACGTCCCAAAGGCCTCACCTCTAATACCATCAACTTGGGGGTTAGGATTCAATGTATAAACTTGGGGGGTGGGGAACAGAAACATTCAGATCATAGCAGTGATCTCCACTTTTCCCAGATTTTATCTAAAGGCAAATACCCTCTTTGGGGAGGAACTACATTTAATTAGCTTCACCCACATGTAACCTCTGCATTAATTGCATTATGTATGTATTATATGTATGTGAGTAGTTAATTTTTATTACAACCAATCATGTAAATATTTTGTTTCCTACTTTACAATTGAGAAAATGGAAATATAGAAAACTTAAGTAACTTGACCAAGGTCACACTGCTAGTACGTTGCAGAGCTAGGATTCAAATGCAGATACTGGTCTCTTTATCCAATATCTGCTCGTTCAACAAATATTTATTAAGCATGTGCTATGGGAGGGATATTGCGTGAAAGGCTGAAGAGCAAAGAAAGTAAGTCAGAATCACTGCTTTCGAAGGAGTCACTGCTAATTTTAAAAGAATAAGGAAGTGCCCGAGAGCAGACTCACAGGATAGCAGAGAGCCATGTTATGTATGAGAGAAGAGTGGTTCTTCCACTTGAATTCTCTCATGAAAAGTACCCTTCCTTTAGAAGAAAATCAGTAAGTTAAACCTTCCAGAAATTTAGGACTATCAAATATCTAGCTCCTTGTTTCTTTCCTAATTCAAACTTATTTTCTTTGAGCACAGAAGTGGCCATGGCTCAGATTGTGTTAATAGACCCGGCCTGGGCTTCACAGCACCTATTCCTTCAATGTTAGCACATCCCACCTTCACCTCCCCCAAAGTGATAAGGTAGCAGAAAAAACCCTTTCTTATCAGATCTATTTCCGTGTTAGCCAAGCTACAGACGTGACGTCTAAAATGGGAAGGCCCTAAATTGTGAGTGTGTACCCACACCAAGAAACTGCTAATTAGGTTGCAGATAATTAAACTGTATTACAAGCTTAGGGGGAACTCTTTCTTTATTTCTGTTTATTGCAGATACATGAGGAAGTGACCCTTGGAAAGATTATGATAATGCTATCACATTACCCCCTCTCAGATGCATTATCATTGGCTGCAATAATCTTATTTTGTAGTTGTCGTTTGTCTTCTCCAATTAGGATGTCAGCACTATATGTGTCTCATTTAGCACTATGTACTCCATGCCCAGAACTGTACCAGATATACAACAGACAATAAATTTATTCAACAAATATTTATTGAGTGAATGAATGCAGAAAGGAATAAATGCTCTATTATAACAGAACTTTTATGAGGCCAAAATCTATCCTCTAAAAAGGAATTACTCCCCTCCATTTTACCCAACTGAAACTTTTCTCATTGCATTTCTCTGAAAGAATATTCTATTTCCTTTAGCAAAGAGAGTATCAAGAGGTATATAACCTTATTTTAAATGGTGATAGGTGTTTCAAATATCTATCGCCAGGTGACAAACATCCTGAGAACAAAATGGCTTCCCAGTACCAAATATGTATTTTTTTGTTGTTGTTAGGTCCCTCTCAGCTTTAGTTATTTATTTAAATTTATTTATTTATTTATTTATTTTTTTGGCTGCGTTGGGTCTTTGTTGCTGTGCGCAGGCTTTCTCTAGTTGCGGGGAGCGGGGGCTACTCTTTGTTGCGGTGTGCAGGCTTCTCATTGCAGTGGCTTCTCTTGGTTGTGGGGCACAGGCTCTAGGCACGCGGGCTGCAGTAGTTGTGGCATGCGGGCTCAGCAGTTGTGGCGCACTGGCTTAGTTGCTCCGCGGCATGTGGGATCTTCCCGGACCAGGGCTCGAACCCGTGTCCCCTGCATTGGCAGGCGGATTCTTAACCACTACGCCACCAGGGAAGTCTCTATTTATTTATTTTGAAAATTTATTTATTTTATTTATTTATTTTTGGCTGCATTGGGTCTTGTTGTTGAGTGCGGGCTTTCTCTAGTTGTGGCAAGCGGGGGGCTACTCTTTTTTGCGGTGCACGGGCTTCTCATACAGTGGCTTCTCTTGTTGCAGAGCACGGGTTCTATGTGCGTGGGCTTCGGTAGTTGTGGCACACAGGCTCAGTAGCTGTGGCTCACGGGCTCTAGAGCGCAGGCTCAGTAGTTGTGGCACACAGGCTTCGTTGTTCCACAGCATGTGGGATCTTCCCAGACCAGGGATCGAACCCATGTTCCCTGCATTGGCAGGTGGATTCTTAACCACTGTGCCACCAGGGAAGTCCCCAAATATGTATTAATTCTCCTGTTTCTGCCGTCTGGGCTGGAGAGTTCTTTGGCTTCACATGGTGTCTACTGGAGCTGAAATGTTTAAGATTGCTTCTTCACTCCTCATGTCCATAATGTCAGATGTGATGTCTAGAACATCTGAGAGCTGGTTGGCATGTCTCTGTCTCTGTCTCTCCACTTGGCTAGCTTGAGCTTCCTCCTAGTGACTCCTTGCACTGCAGCTCTCTTCCAAGAGGGAGGAAGCAGAAGCTGCCATCCTCCTGAAGGCTTGACCTGGAATAAGCAGAATCATAGCCAGAGCAACCTACTGGTCTAAGTCAGTCCAGATTCAAGGGGAGGAGAAATAGGCTCAATCCCTTGGTGTGACGTGCATATACATGCATATACGAGGAATGGTGTGCATGTACAAGGAGAGAAGCCATCAATGGTGGCTCTCCTTGGAGACTATATATCACAGTAATAAGGTGGTTCTTCCAGGGTTGTCTGCATGCCTGCCTGCCTTGGGACTGTTGTGACTGTGCACCAGTATGTACCAGGCAGGGATGGTGATCAAGCAGTGTGTGAGCTGGGCAGATATTGCACTCTTTTTGTTCCTAACTTGATGCAGTTGACACGTTGACAGAGCTGTATTGCTTTGGTGTGGTGACAGCTCCAGCCAAGTCACTGCTGCCAGACATCTGCCCATCTGTCCTAAAATATGACTAATTACCATTATAATGATTCATCCGCTTTATTAAACACCTGTCTTCAGCAAAATCAAATGAGATTCGTAAAGACTTCCTCATTAATCATCACAGCATCCCTGTTGAAAGTCTGAAGGAGGTAGGTGTATTCTCATTTTGGAAGTGAAGGGGGTGCAACAAAATGAAGCTCCAGGAAGGTTAACCAAGATCATACAGCTGCTCAGATAGAAAGAAGGGACGAGGCGAGGGGGGAGAGAGAAAGAGTGTGTCCTCGGGGAAGAAAGGAAGGAGAGTCATCAAAATTATTCTTTTCTTTCCTCTTTAATGCTATATGGCAACCACCTAAGTATCTTAACGTACTAAAAGATTTCCAGAAGCAACAAACTTCTGGTATAATCAAAGATTGAGTTGTCCCCTCACCCCTGCCAAAATTATTGTAGTGAGATTTAACTTGTACCAGATTCAGATTTGTTTTCCTTCTTTCTAGCTATATGTCCTTGGAAAATACTGTCCCTTATGCATTGATAAGTATAAGTTTCAAAGCTTTGTTGTGCAGATTAAATGAGAAGACATATAGTACATAAGGTCTGCTAAGTGGCTCGTAATAGGCACCCAATTATACATTTTTTGGTCTTAGGGATATTAATAGGTTAATTGAAATACAGAGGATTTTAAAAAGCCTTCTCTCTCTATTCTGTACCTAGCAATTTTAAAAAAAACAACAGAATTGATTAACAGTTACCTGGTCTACATGTTATTATATGCAACTGAGTTTGTACATTTAGACCTGAGTCTGTGTGACCTCGAACCAGTCAGTTTATATTTCTGGGCATTAGAATCCTCATCTGTGACCTCACAGACTGTACCAGATGATCTCTAAGGTTTTTTTCTGTGTCTCTGACATCTGTAGTTCCATGGAAAGAGAAAAAGCCTTTCAATTCTTTCCTCAAGCCATCATTTGTGACTATTTTGCCCTCTAGTGGTAAGAATCAAGGAAAATTATTCCTCCTGAGAAAAAGTTTCACGTCTGCACTCCATCAAAATGTGGTGTTTTGATGAATGCTTAGATTTGCTTCAATATCGTTCTAGTTACGTCATGTAAAAATCCCCCCCCACCAAATTAGCAGCTGGAAACAATATTTATACAGTTTCTTTGAGGGTCAGGAATTCGTGAGCAGCTTAGCTGGGTGCTTCTGGCTCAGGGTCTCTCAGGAGGCTGCAGTCACTGGAGAGCTTGCCTACACTACAAGATGTGCTTCCAGTGCCTTTCAGGAGGCTGATGGCTGGAGGCATCAGCTCCTTACCATGTGGGTCTGTCCACGGGGCTGCTGAAGATACAGCAGCTGGCTTCCCCAGGGGGAGCACGAGAGAGAGAGAGAGAGAGAGAGAGAGAGAGAGAGAAAGCCAGAAGCTGCAATGTCTTTTACAGATTAATTTCAAATGTAACATACCATGGGTGAATGTACTAGAATTACATAGCTTCAACATAAGTAAATCTCAAAACAAACTATTCCACTAAAACAGCAAGTTGTACAAGTACATACAGCATTTATACGTGTAGAACTTTGTATATGTATAGTAAATACTTTATATACCTATAACTAATATAAAATACTTATATGATTATATAATTAAATATAAATTTATTAATGTATAATATATAAATGTCATATATAAAATATTTATAGTCTACTTTATCTTGATTAAAAATTGTGTGTGTGTGTGTGTGTATGTGTATGTGTAGTAGCAGTAGTAGCCATAGAAACAAAAATAGTCATGGAAGTGATAAACACCAAACTCAGCGTAGTGGTCACCTGTGGTGGAAAGGGGGAGGAATGAGATTAGGGAAGTGTATACACAGGGACCTTAACTGGCAATATTTTATGTCTTAAGTTTAATTATGACTACAAAGCATCTGTTATATTAGTCTATCTGCTTTTTTTAAGTCTGAAATAGTTTCTTAAAAAATCAAATTATATAGTTATTGCTTCTAGAAAATAGAGAAATAGGACTGTGGAGAGAGTGACTTCATTTTGCATTTATGTAAGATTTTATTGTATAAACATTTATGTAAATCTGGAGCAAAAATGACAAAATACTAACATTTATTAATTATAGATAGAGGGGTCTTGGACGACAACTGCATCGTTCCTTGCATTTTCCTTTTTTATTCTTTTTTTTCAAAATTAAAAGAAAAAAATATAGTCATTTACCATAGGGAAATATGCTACATGGGAGAATAATCCTTTTATAGAAGTTTACACCAAGTCACCACAACTTCAGGAGATCAACCTTTCAGTATCACCACATGTACCTGGAGAAATAGTAATCAACTTATTAGACCAATCAATGCATTTTTAAAACCTCACAGCAAATATAGAGAATTATTATCCTCCTCCCCCAGTAAAATTTTAGCAAATAATTCCTCCACCTATATGTGACTGAGTCTAAGTCATTCTTTAAGTGTGTGGCTTATTTTAATGAAATGGTGACATGAGAATGAGGGAAGATGATGGATAAAGCCTGACATTTTATTAATCCCTTGGTAACTTGCTCTCCATATGGTAGCACACATTATGTGTTTGCCCCTCTGGCCAGCATCCATTCCCCTTCCTTTAGCAGCAGCTCTCAATCTCCCCTTAGCGATCATTCCTTCCTGTTCCCAGCCCACATGGTTTATGATCCACCGCTGGCTGCAGCATGTGATCTGGGACTGGAAACTGAGAGTCTTCCTGGGACTTTTTATGGAACTCTTAGAAAGAAAGAAACTCCTCTCTGGTTGAGAATTTAATCCTGGAGCTGCTGGTAGACATTTTTTGCTTCAGAATAAAGACAACAGAGAAGAAGCAGAGCCAAAAGATAAGGGAGGGAAGGAGGGAGGGAGGGAGAGAGACAGAGGTCTCAAGATCATGATTGAGAAAAAGCATGAATGTCTCCATGACATTGTTGAAGTCCTAGATCCAGTTCCCAGGTATGTAGGACAATAAATCCTCTTTTTCACTTGTTACTTTGAGTTTCTATGACCTGCAGTCAAAGGAAACTTGCACATACCTATATGCAAGTACTAAAGCATCCTAAAATTCTAACTGTAGAAGGTATGTGCCTATTTAAGGTAAAGGAGCCCCTCCAACCCCCTGCCTCTCCTGGGGAGCTCTAAGAGCAGGGAACTGGAGAGCGCAGAAGATCTGATCCAGGCTTCTGAGACACTCCTCCCATGCTGCTTTAAGGCAAGGGTCCTTAACTCAATAACCTGATCCTCTGGGGGTTCTATGAAGAATGTGTGAACATCCCATCAAATTGTGGTGAAATGTTATGTGTACCCAAATATATGTGCTTTCTGGGGAAAGGGTTTATAGATTTCATCACATTAGTAAAGGGACTGGTAAACCAAAAGAGGTTATATCTCTGATAGATGATCAAAGGCAAAATATAGTGTTAAAGTCTGAGTTTCCATGACTCTAAGTGTGTCAGGTAGCTAGACTTTTTAATTAGAGAATTTGAAAGAATGAAGAAGCAATGTCACCATCTTATTAACACCACGAAATTACCTGTTTAAATAAAAACCCATTAAATGTTTAAAATACTTCATCTAAAAGTTCATTTCATTGTGGGCCATCTGTAGTTTCCACTATCTGAAGGATGGAAGAGGCATATAGATTTAACAAATGACTAGAAACTGCATCCTAGAAAAGTTCAAATATCCCCCCAGTGTCATGTAAACAAATAAAAGATTGTAGTTTGCTTGTTCTATCTGCATAGAATAATAATTCTCAGCAGTATCAATTCATTCACATGCCACTGATTAGATCTTGAATATTCATGCATGCATTAAAAAGCCTTCTGTTGCTATGGTGGAACCTCATATCATGAAATGTGTTCCAGCTTTCCTTTAGGGAGAATATTATAACTGAACATTAAATCAAAAGCTGTTGCTTATCAACAAGAACAATCTGGAAGAGAAAGAAGGCAGATTGCCCTGGAAACAGTTGGAGAGGCTAGATTGGATTCCCAGTGAAATATTGATGTTTTGTGGGGCTGGGGCCTGGACAGACTAATACTCAAGCAGTAATGAGTGGTTTAGACCCCAAGCATCTACTGTATGTACAAGTCCCATTGTTCATTTGGGTAATAAGACAACAGAATTCCAGAAGGACAGGGGCAGAGTTGAGGGAGATGGAGCAGGATTGTCTATGGAGGATCCCAGCATAATAATGAACAGCCATCTGGAAACTCTGGCTTTTGACCCCAGGCAAGCTCTGCCCTAGGTAGGTAAAAAGAGTGGAAAATAACTTGGTTTTCATTGTGTGCCTGATTAGGAGCGTAAAACCCTAACTGGCCCTTTGAGGTAGAATCATAGAAATTAAGAACACCTGTAGACCCGAGTGTTTCAACCTTAGCCTTATTGACATTTGGGGGTTGTGTAATTGTTGTCAGGGCTGCAAATTCTTGGACCTGATGAACTGTAAACTTGGAGTGGGGTCACCCCTCCATGTGATTCTGATGTTGGCTAAGGTTTGAGAAACAGTAATCTAACTCAACTCCTTCATTTCACAACGGAAGAAACAGAGGTTGAGTGAGTGCCTACTCAAGATGCAACAGCTGGTTAGCAGCCCAGGCAGTACACCACAACTCTTATGCAGAGAGTTTGCTAAGCATGGCCTTGCAGGAAGAGGTGGAAATCCTGCAGATACTTCCCAGCACCCTGACACATGAAACATTCTGCTGCACAGCAGAAAACATTCCAAGACTGGATGAATATGTTTCTCTAATTTGGTCTCTCTCCTGGATTCCCAGGTTTCCTAGGTTTTCATGCAGAATACTTCACTTTTATTGACATTACTTTTTAAAAGATAGGGTAATAACGTGATTAGTTTACAGCTGGGCTGCTTTACTGTGTTTTTTCTTTTCAACTGTTATCATGAGGTCCCTTTTTAATATGCAATCACTTGGAGTTAGAAGAGGCCTTACTTTACAGCCACAGTTATTAAACTATTGTTTTTCATGTTGATGGATAAATGTTGATTGAAGGTTTTAAACCTGTCTGTGAGGTTGACTGGAATAGAAAGCAGCTTATCCATGTTAGAAAATAAAAATGTGTCAAAGCTTTGTATTTTAGAAACCCTCTCTTGATTGCTTATTTTTTAAAAATTAGCAAAAAAAAAACCACCCCACAATAGATTACTGTGAAAAAAATTTTTTGTCTCTGATAAGTGAGTATAGAAATGTTAAATGGAAACAAAATCACACTTATTTGCCTACTTTTTTTTTGCTTTTTAAAGTAAGAAATAAATGCACACCCCTGACATTAAGCCACACATCCTGAATTCTCTGCCCATTACCCTCTGGGTTAATTTTGTGGGAATTAAGGTCTCTAATTCCAAAGGAGAGTTGTGAAGCCAATTTGCTTTTCATGGGAAAATGAATAAGCAGGGTAAGAACTGGTGAAAGGTATCATCTATAGGAAGATAGCTGTATGTGGGTCTAGGTTGCTTAACAGTCCAAGGAGGGGAGAAGTCAAAACCAAAATGGGTCTGCCTGCCAGAGAGACCTTCCTAGCCTGATTTGTGCCAAGAAACTCTAGAGGCAGCGATTTTGCTTTCCCCTTTTAGTGTTGTTTGTGCAATTTCTGGAAATAACCTTGCAGCTCTGAGTACATATTTATATTCAGATTTCCAAGGAAGTTAAAATAAAATGATGTAAATTGTGACTGATTTACATTGTACTGCTATTTAAATTGCCATCCTTTGAAATGTCTCTATATGGAGAGGTAACATAGTCAACATTTTGGTGACCGTTTTTTCATAGACTTCCTTACGAGCACACAGGAGCACACACAAATATGGACAGTTTTACATAAATAGATTCATATGCCTGCTGTTTTATCATGGACGTCTAGTTTTTTTAGTCTTTTTGCCTAGTTCCTTTTTCTTTTCTAATCACCTTCATCCTTAACGTAGTCTTGAAAGCTTAATGTGTATCCTTCCAAATCTTTGTTCATTGTATAATCACATACACACACATAATTATTATTATGTCCAGAACATAGAACAGAACCAAGTATTTAAAAGTGTCTGCAGCATTATAGATGCTCAATAAATATTTGTTAAATGAATGAATGGTTTGCTTCATAAAAGTGGGATAATTATATACATGTATATATAATTATTATAATTATTCTCTCTATATATATATAATTATCCCATCTTTCTGTATCTGGCTTTTATCCCTCAATGCCTCTAGGTAATCTCTCCATATAGATTTAATTAATTCTTATGAATGGCTACATAATATCTCACAGTTATGAAGGCAACACCAATTTATTTAACTATATCCTTAATTGATAGTCAAGATGATTTTACTTTTTTGCCACAGTAAAGAAATAATAGCTAACACCTACTGAGTGTGTACCACATGCAAAGTATTTTTTTCTAAGCACTTTACGTGTATAAAGTCACTGAATTAAGGTTATTCTCTCCATTGCAGGAAACTGAACAGCAGTGGATAAGAAACTTTCCCAAGGCTGTATAGCTAGTAGATGGCAAACTAGTCAGTATGGCTCCAAAGTACCTTTCACAGAACTAGTTCTATACAAGGCAGTAATCAACACCATTGTACATACATCCTAATGGAATGGTGCTTTATTTCTAGTTGACAGTTTCCCAGGAGTGGAATTACTGTGGAACATTACCTGTATACTTCATATTGATAGTTGCTTTGCAAAAAGGCAGTAACAGTTTACCTTTCTACCAACAGTATATGAGAGTCCTCTTTCCTTCAGCAGATTATCATTTAAAAAATATTTTATATATATATGTATGTTTTTTTTACCAATGTAGTGGGTGAGAAGTGATATTTTATTGTTATGTCTCTGTGCTTTTCTGACAGTGAGGTAGAGTGTCATGTTCATCAGCCGTTTGGATTTGCTCTACTATAAACTTCTATATTTGTCAGGGTTCTCCAGAGACACAGAATATAGAATTACTTCGGTGATTATGGAGGCATGGACAGTCCAAAATGTGGGCTTTTGGCAGGGTGGGCCAGCAGGCTGGAGACCCAGGGGAGTCGATACTGCAGCTCAAGTCCAAAAGCTATGAGGCAGAAAACCGAGCCCTCCTGCTAACATATTTGCAACAACTAATCCTTTTGGTATAGTAGCCTTTCTGGAGCTATTAAAGGTCAAACTGCTTGGACCTGAAGTCTAGCTCTCCACTTACTAGTGACTGAGTTCCTTAAAATAAGGATACCAAAAACCTGCCTCATAGGGTTTCTGGGAACACTGAAGCTGTTGCTTCTCACTTTATAACTTTCACCTGCTGTTATTTGTTCTATTTTAGGTTTTAGGGATTTGTCCTTTTTTAAAAAATTTTTTTTTAATTTTAGCAAATTGCTAAGAATATAGGGATGAAATCACTGCCTGTCATTTAGAAGACACACAGGATAAAAGCAAAAACCTTTACATAATTATGTGTCTTGTGATTTTCTGTCCCTAAGTAATTGTTTATTTTATTCATGTATCTTATAAAAGAAAATCTTTTATAGAAGATACAAGAGGGTGATTTTCAGATAAACGTTCCCCATTTCACTAATGCAAGAAATTCAGCCTATCAAACACTTTCCCTATTTGTGCTGCAGAAAAATTTTAAAACGGCAAGCAATAAAACCATTCATCAAAAGAAGTCTTACCTTTATCGTGTGTAAGAACTTTTAGGTTCCGAGAAGTATAAAGATTTGTAGTAGAGATGAACCTCACATCTTGACGTCAGCTATATATGCAGTGTTGGGATACACAGGAGTTAGTCATTTGGGGAAATGTTAGGCTAGGTGAAAAACTTCAGAAGGGTCGCTTAGTTACTACACCTCTGGCTTAGAGAAATGCCACGATCCAAGAAAGTAACCATCAGAAGCAATGACTTTGAAAGCTTACTTTCCAAAAATAAATCAACCTTAGAGAGGTTTTAACTTTGTTTTTGTTTTAAGGATTAGAAATAATGCAAATAAAGTGCCCGGCACAAAGTAGTCTCACAATAAATGGTAGTTATTACCGTCGCTTCTTGCCATCATGGACCGTATATTCTCATATCTGTACCACTTCCCAACGCCTAGCACATATTGGTCGATCATATAAATATTTATCGAATGAGTGAACGAGTGATATCAGTACGATTCAGGTTGCACTCCGGCTAAATGCGTTCCGCGTTAGACGCTGAGGCCAAGAGAAAATGATAGATAAAACCGTCTCCGACTCACCCCCAGTGCTAAACTACAATTCCCAGCATGCTGTGAAATTCCGTAGTTGCAGTGCGTCCGGGAAGAGAAGTCTCCGGCTCGCCATTGGCTCCGCGGGAGAAGCGTAGTAGTGTACGCAAATACACGGGCTCTAGCTTAAGCACACACGGAGACTGCGCAGATCTCGTCTGAGTTCTGCGGAACTCACTTTGAGCACGGGGATTTTAGCCGGTAGGATTTAAGAAAGGGTTCACTTCCGGTAGCCCGGGAAGCAGTTTGAAGATGGCGTCCTCCAAGCAGGACGGACAAGCTGCAGCGTCTAGGAAAAGTGAATTTCGTAGCCAGAAGCCGAAGCCGCAGAGCCGAGGTGAGGTTGTTTGAAAACCAAAGACTGGGGTTTGGGGGTTTTGAGTTGGGGTTTTTTCCTTTCGCTGGCTGGGAACGTGTAACGCCGCCTTGGAACGTGTAACGCCGCCTTGAAGTTAAGTACCTGTAATTGCTGAAGGTTGGGGTTGTTGGCCGGACTCGCAGGAACGACTGGCCTGTATGGCGCCGGCGCGTGTTCCTAACTAATTGCTTTTGCTGGAAACCCCCAAAGTAGGGGTCTTGCTGGATGCGTCTTCTGTAAAAGAATGAGGAGGGCGCTTCGGGACCTTAAACTCGCGGCGGTGTCTGGAAATCGTTGGCAGAGTGAGGGGTGGGATGAGGTGGGAGTAGGAGGTCGTTATGCATATGAGTGAACGAGTGATAGAGTGATAATGAAGGACTGAGACAGACATGGTGATAGAAGGAGATACCAGGCGTGTTTTTAGTGCTAGTTTGTCAGCCAGTGAAGAAATTTTGGAACGTTTATTGTTGTTTATCGGGTTGCTGAAGTATTGCCAACACAGTTCCTGTTCTTTCAACTGCGTTAATTGCTCTCTTGCTTTGCAATCTTGTTTTATCCATTAACTTCTGTATGATTGACAGAAAGGCCAGAGAAATAGCCCGGGGCCTGCTCAACCAGACTTATTGGAAGTGTTAAAAACCTTGAACTCTCATTGTATAGGCATAAGGGAGATATTAAACGTGATTCGTTGTTGTTTTAATTAAGCGTATGGCAGAGAGGACAGTATATATGCAGCTTAAAGAATAAAACCAAAAGGAGCACACTCAGACCATTAAGTAGAATAGAGCATTACCATACCCCCAGAGCCCCCTACATGCCCTAAAGTAACCATTCTGAATCGTGTTGATTATTCTGTTTCCTTTTTTCATAATCTTGACCACCTATGCACAAAATGTTTTAATTTCGTCAGTTTTTGAATTTTATATGAATGAGAAAGGATTGTAGATATTCTTCTGTGTCTTGCTTCTTAGGCTAAACTTTGTTGTTATTATTCAATCAGGGCAGTACTTGTAGCTGTGATTTATTCTTTTCCCTACTGTATGATGTTCCCTTGTATGAATACAGGCTAATTTATGTTTTCATTTTCCTTTTCTATCACACACCCACCCCCACCCCTCGCCACTTTCCCCCATTGGTGTCCATACGCTTGTCCTCTACATCTGTGTCTCTATTTTTGCTTTGCAAATAAGATCATCTATACCATTTTTCTGGATTCCACGTATATGCGTTAATATACTATATTGTTTTTCTCTTTCTGACTTACTTCACTCTGTATAACAGTCTCTAGATCCATCCACGTCTCAACAAATGACCCAATTTCATTCCTTTTTATGGCTGAGTAATATTCCATTGTATATATGTACCACATCTTTATCCATTCATCTGTCGATGGGCATTTCGGTTGCTTCCATGACCTGGTTATTGTAAATAGTGCTGCAATGAACATTGGGGTGCATGTGTCTCTTTTTTTTAACGTTCTATTTTTATACTAAATATATTATAATATACAATTATAAACCCACTTTAAATCCACAAAAGCAATATAAACAACAACGTTTTACAGTCTCTTTTTTCTTCTTCAAACAGAAAGTCACAAAAATTATAATCATCCTCATCAGTTCATTCGGTCCCATGTAATTAATTTTTTTTCATCTTGATCTTTTGTTAGCACTTTTATGAATTCATCAGTTTTCTATTAGAGTTCTGAAAATGCTTATTCCTTCAGTTCAGCAGTATAGTCAGTTACCAGAAACCTGTACTTCTCAGAGTCTTTTCCATGAATTCCTTGAAGATGAAACCCTTTTATAGGAACATTTTTGCAAAAGCATCAGAGTACACCCAGAACTGTCTGTAAATGACAAAAGACTTAAAAAATGACCACGGTTAAAGATTTGATGAAAGTTCATAATAATGCAATTGACAGGGAAATTTAGTTATTTCTGAGGTATACATTTTAAAATAATAACTAGAATTATGACCTATAAATTATACCAGAACATATAAGATTTTAGGAATTTCATGTAATGTCCGAAACATTTATATTAACACATTTCCATACAAATAACCCGAAGTAAGTTTAGTATTCGTTTTTTTTAATTTAATTTTATTTATTTTTTTATACAGCAGGTTCTTATTAGTAATCAGTTTTATACACATCAGTGTATACATGTCAATCCCAATTGCCCAGTTCATCACACCACCATCCCCACCCCCCGTGGCTTTCCCCCCTTGGTGTCCATACGTTCTCTACATCTGTGTCTTAACTTCTGCCCTGCAAACCAGTTCATCTGTACCATTTTTGTAGGTTCCACATACATGCATTAATATACGATATTTGTTTTTCTCTTTCTGACTTACTCTGTATGATAGTCTCTAGATCCATCCACGTCTCAACAACTGACCCAATTTTGTTCCTTTTTATGGCTGAGTAATATCCCATTGAATATATGTACCACAACTTCTTTATCCATTTGTCTGTCGATGGGCATTTTGGTTGCTTCCATGACCTGGCTATTGTAAATAGTGCTGCAGTGAACATTGGGGTGCATGCGTCTTTTTGAATTATGGTTTTCTCTGGGTATATATATGCCCAGTAGTGGAATTGCTGGATCATATGGTAATTCTATTTTTAGTTTTGTTTTTTTTTTTTTTTTTTTGCGGTATGCGGGCCTCTCACTGCTGTGGCCTCTCCCGCCGCGGAGCACAGGCTCCGGACGCGCAGGCCCAGCGGCCATGGCCCACGGGCCCAGCCGCTCCACGGCACGCAAGATCCCCCGGACCGGGGCAAGAACCCGCGTCCCCTGCATCGACAGGTGGACTCCCAACCACTGCGCCACCAGGGAAGCCCTATTTTTAGTTTTTTAAGGAACCTCCATACTGTTCTCCATAGTGACTCTATCAATTTACATTCCCTCCAACAGTGCAAGAGGGTTCTCTTTTCTCCACATCCTCTCCAGCATTTGTTGTTTGTAGATTTTCTGATGATGCCCATTCTAACTGGTGTGAGGTGATACCTCATTGTAGTTTTGATTTGCATTTCTCTAATAATTAGTGATGTGAGCAGCTTTTCATGTGCTTCTTGGCCATCTGTATGTCTTCTTTGGAGAAAGGTCTATTTAGGTATTCTGCCCATTTTTGAATTGGGTTGTTTCTTTCTTTAATATTGAGCTGCATGAGCTCTTTATATATTTTGGAGATTAATCCTTTGTCCGTTGATTCATTTGTAAATATTTTCTCCCATTCTGGGGGTTGGTTTTCATCTTGTTTATGGTTTCCTTTGCTGTGCAAAAGCTTTGAAGTTTCATTAGGTCCCATTTATTTTTGTTTTTATTTCCATTACTCTAGGAGGTGGATCAAAAAAGATCTTGCTGTGATTTATGTCAAGGAGTGTTCTTTCTTTGTTTTCCTCTAAGAGTTTTGTAGTGTCCGGTCTTACATTTAGGTCTCTAATCCATTTTGAGTTTACTTTTGTGTATGGTGTTAGGGAGTGTTCCAATTTCATTCTTTTACATGTAGCTGTCCAGTTTTCCCAGCACCATTTATTAAAGAGACTGTCTTTTTTCCATTGTATATCCTTGCCTCCTTTGTCATAGATTAGTTGACCATAGGTGTGTGGGTTTAATTCTGAGCTTTCTATCTTGTTCCATTGATCTATGTTTCTGTTTTTGTGCCAGTACCATATTGTCTTGATTACTGTAGCTTTGTAGTATAGTCTGAAGTCAGGGAGTCTGATTCCTCCAGCTCTGTTTTTTTCCCTCAAGACTGCTTTGGCTATTCGGGGTCTTTTGTGTCTCCATACAAATTTTAAGATTTTTTGTTCTAGTTCCATAAAAAATGCCATTGGTAATTTGACAGGGATTGCATTGAATCTGTAGATTGCTTTGGGTAGTATAGTCATTTTCACAATATTGATTCTTCCAATCCAAGAACATGGTATATCTCTTCATCTGTTGGTATCATCTTTAATTTCTTTCATCAGTGTCTTATAGTTTTCTGCATACAGGTCTTTTGTCTCCCTAGGTACGTTTATTCCTAGGTATTTTATTCATTTTGTTGCAATGATAAATGGGAGGGTTTCTTTCTCTTTCAGATTTTCCATCATTAGTGTATAAGAATGCAAGAGATTTCTGTGCATTAATTTTCTGTTTGAATAAAAAAAAAATCCCACAAGGACTCAGAGGCAAAAAATATACAAATCAATTTTCACTGCAAAGTAAAGGACCTGTTACAGTGGAGGATTACTGGACTGAAGGTCAATATTATGACATAGTATGAGTGTGTTTCATGTTTGGTAATTGCAATCATTGTTGCTTTTGTTGTGGTCATCCATTTACAATGCTTGGTGTCAGTTTATTTTTCTCTTGTAAAAATAAAATACAGAGTGTGTGTGTGGAAAAAAAGAATATGTACAGGTGGCAAATAAACACATGAATAGATGTTTGACATCATTAGCTATTAGGGAAATGCACATGTAAGCTTCAAAGAGATATCACTGCATACCTATTGAAATGACTAAAATTTAAAAAAAATGACAGCAGCAAATGCTGGAGAATATGTGGAGAAACTGGATCATTCATACATTGCTAATAGGACCTTAAAAATGATACAACCACTCTGGGAAAGTGCTTGGCAAATTCCTATAAAACTAAATGTGCAATTACCATGTGACCCAGCAATTGCATTCTTGGACATTTATCCCAGACAGATGAAACTTATATTCACACAGCAACCTGTATGTGAATGTTCACAGAAGCTTTACTTGTAATAGCCTAGAACTAGAAACAACCCAAATGTCCTTCAGTGGGTAAATTGTTAAACAAACTGGTTCATCCATACCATGGAATATTACTCAGCAATAAAAAGGAACAAGCCATTGGTACTTGCAACAACTTGGATGTATTTTCTGAAGATACATCCAAGTTGTTTCAAGTACCAATGGCTTGTACTTGCAGTGAAAAAGCAGTGAAACTGCTTTTTGTCATAACTGTGGTGGTGATTACATGCATGAAACTAGTGATATCTGAATAATATCAAAGGATTGTGTCAATGTCAATATCCTGTACTATAGTTATGTGAGATTTTACCATTGGGGAGAACAGGGTGAACAATACAGGACTCCTCTGTATTTCTTAACTTCATGTGAATCTACAATGATCTTAAATGAAAATTTAATTTAAAAAGTAAATGGGGTCAAAATAAAAAATAAAACAAGAAAAAAAAATTTTGTATCCTGCAAATTTACCAAATTCATTGATTAGCTCTAGTAGTTTTCTGGTGGCATTTTTAGGATTCTCTATGTATAGTATCATGTCATCTGCAAACAGTGACAGTTTTACTTCTTCTTTTGCAATTTGTATTCCTTTTATTTCTTTTTCTTCTCTGATTGCTGTGGCTAGGACTTCCAAAACTATGTTGAATAATAGTGGTGAGAGTGGACATACTTGTCTTGTTCCTGATCTTAGAGGAAATGCTTTCAGTTTTTCACCATTGAGAATGATGTTTGCTGTGGGTTTGTCGTATATGGCCTTTATTATGTTGAGGTAGGTTTCCTCTATGCCCACTTTCTGGAGAGTTTTTATCATAAATGGGTTTTGAATTTTGTCAAAAGCTTTTTCTGCATCTATTGAGATGATCATATGGTTTTTAATTCTTCAGTTTGTTCATATGGTGTATCACATTGATTGAGTTGCATATATTGAAGAATCCTTGCATCCCTGGGATAAATCCCACTTGATCATGGTGTATGATCCTTTTAATGTGTTGTTGGATTCTGTTTGCTAGCATTTTGTTGAGGATTTTTGCTTCTATGTTCATCAGTGATATTGGCCTGTAGCTTTCTTTTTTTGTAACATCTTTGTCTGGTTTTGGTATCAGGGTGATGGTGGCCTCATAGAATGAGTTTGGGAGTGTTCCTTCCTCTGCAGTTTTTTGGAAGAGTTTGAGAAGGATAAGTGTTAGCTCTTCTCTAAATGTGTGATAGAATTCACCTGTGATGAAGCCATTTGGTCCTGGACTTTTGTTTGTTGGAAGATTTTTAATCACAGTTTCCATTTCATTACTTGTGATTGGTCTGTTTATATTTTCTATTTCTTCGTGGTTCAGTCTTGGAAGGTTATACCTTTCTAAGAATTTGTCCATTTCTTCCAGGTTGTCCATTTTATTGGCATAGAGTTGCTTGTAGTAGTCTCTTAGGATGCCTTGCATTTCTGCGGTGTCTGTTGTAACTTCTCCTTTTTCCTTTCTAATTTTATTGATTTGAGTCCTCTCCCTCTTTTTCTTGATGAGTCTGGCTAATGGTTTATCAATTTTGTTTATCTTCTCAAAGAACCAGTTTTTAGTTTTATTGATCTTTGCTATTGTTTTCTTTGTTTCTATTTCATTTATTTCTGCTCTGATCTTTATGATTTCTTTCCTTTTGCTAACTTTGGGTTTTGTTTGTTCTTCTTTCTCTAGTTCCTTTAGGTGTAACGTTAGATTGTTTGAGATTTTTCTTGTTTCTTGAGGTAAGCTTGTATAGCTATAAACTTCCCTCTTAGAACTGCTTTTGCTACATCCCGTAGGTTTTGGATCGTCGTGTTTTCATTGTCATTTTTCTGTAGATATTTTTTGATTTCCTCTTTGATTTCTTCAGTGATCTCTTGGTTATTTAGTAATGTATTGTTTAGCCTCCATGTGTTTGTGTTTTTTACGTTCTTTTCCCTGTAATTCATTTCTAATCTCGTAGCATTGTGGTCAGAAAAGATGCTTGATACGATTTCAGTTTCTTAAATTTACTGAGGCTTGATTTGTGACCCAAGATGTGATCTATCCTGGAGAATGTTCCGTGCTCACTTGAGAAGAAAGTGTAATCTGCTGTTTTTGGATGGAATGTCCTATAAATATCAATTAAATTGATCTGGTCTATTGTGTTATTTAAAGCTTCTGTTTCCTTATTTATTTTCTTTTGGATGATCTGTCTATTGGTGTAAGTGAGGTGTTAAAGTCCCCCACTAGTATTGTGTTACTGTCGATTTCCTCTTTTAGAGTTGTTAGCAGTTTCCTTATGTATTGAGGTGCTCCTATGTTGGGTGTATATATATTTATAATTGTTATATCTTCTTCTTGGATTGATCCTCCAGTCGTTATGTAGTGTCCTTCCTTGCCTCTTGTAACATTCTTTATTTTAAAGTCTATTTTATCTGATATGAGTATTGCTAATCCAGCTTTGTTTTGATTTCTATTTGCATGGAATATCTTTTTCCATCCCCTCACTTTAAGTCTGTATGTGTCCCTAGGTCTGAAGTGGGTCTCTTGTAGACAGCATATATATGGGTCTTGTTTTTGTATCCATTTAGCAAGCCTTTGTCTTTTGGTTGGAGCATTTAATCCATTCATGTTTGAGGTAATTATCAATATGTATGTTCTTATGACCATTTTTTAAATTGTTTTGGGTTCATTTTTGTAGGTCCTTTTCTTCTCTTGTGTTTCCCACTTGGAGAAGTTCCTTTAGCATTTGTTGTAGAGCTGGTTTGGTGGTGCTGAATTCTCTTAGCTTTTCCTTTTCTGTAAAGCTTTTGATTTCTCTGTTGAATCTGAATGAGATCCTTGCCGGGTAGAGTAATCTTGGTTGTAGGTTCTTCCCTTTCATCACTTTAAGTATATCATGCCACTCCCTTCTGGCTTGTAGAGTTTCTGCTGAGAAATCAGCTGTTAACCTTATGGGAGTTCCCTTGTATGTTATTTGTCATTTTTCCCTTGCTGCTTTCAATAGTTTGTCTTTAATTTTTGCCAATTGGATTACTGTGTGTCTTGCCATGTTTCTCCTTGGGTTTATCCTGTATGGGACTCGCTGCACTTCCTGGACTTGGGTGACTATTTCCTTTCCCATGTTAGGGAAGTTTTTGACCATAATCTCTTCAGATATTTTCTTGGTCCTTTCTCTCTCTCTTCTCCTTCTGGGACCCTTCTAATGCGAATGTTGTTGCGTTTAATGTTGTCCCAGAGGTCTCTTAGGCTGTCTTCATTTCTTTTCATTCTTTTTTCTGTATTCTGTTCCACAGCAGTGAATTCCACCATTCTGTTTTCCAGGTCACTTGTCCGTTCTTCTGCCTCAGTTATTCTGCTATTGATTCCTTCTAGTGTAGTTTTCATTTCAGTTATTGTTTTGTTCATCTCTGTTTGTTTGTTCTTCAATTCTTCTAGGTCTTTGTTAAACATTTCTTGCATCTTGATCTTTGCCTCCATTATTTTTCTGAGGTCCTGGATCATCTTCACTATCATTATCCTGAATTCTTTTTCTGGAAGGTTGCCCATCTCCACTTCATTTAGTTGTTTTTCTGGGGTTTTATCTTGTTCCTTCATGTGGTACATAGCTCTCTGCTTTTTCATCTTGTCTGTCTTTCTGTGAATGTGGTTTTTGTTCCACAGGCTGCAGGATTGTAGTTCTTCTTGCTTCTGCTGTCTGCCCTCTGGTGGATGAGGCAATCTCTGTATTTTCATTTTAATGTTGCTGGACATTTTATTGTTCCCATTGTTATTATAAACAATATGGTATAAATATCTGTGTACATACCTCCTTGTTGACATGTTAGAGAGTTTCTCTGGTTATGTACCTTACATGGGATTGGAATCCTTGAATTGTAGGGTAGGGCATGTGCAAATAATGCTAAATCTTCCCAAAGGAGTTGTGCTGCTTTACACTCCCGATGTCAGTAGATGAGCACTAACACTTGCTGTTACCTGAATTTTTCATTTCTGTCATTTTGTTAAGTGTGAAATCATATCTGATTGTGTTTTTAAATCAGACTTTCCTGATTACTAATGAGGTTACACATCTTTACATGTTTTGGGGCTATTTGTACTTCCTCCATTGTGAAACTCCTGTTGATTTCCTTAGCCAGTGGGTTTTTTTTTCTTTGTTTTTTTTAAATTCATAATCATTTAAGTGTTTAAATTGGGTAAGATCTTGGTCAGATATGCATTTTAAGTAATCACTATTGTAGAATTTGAGGGTTTTGGGGGGGGATATTGAGAAGTGAACGATAAATAAAGACTAGCTAATTCTCTGTGATTTGAACCAGAAGTAACAAAGTGGATGTGAGTATAAGAAACAGAAAGCAAGTTTACCTAAGAAACAGAAAGCAAGTTTACCTGACTGGAGTGGATAACATGAACTATAAGACCTGCTTCTTAAACTTTAGTATGCATAGGAATCTCGTCATGAGACTGTTAAGAAAGATTCCTGGGCTTCATCCCAGAGATTCACATTTAGTAGGTCTGGATGGAGCCCAAGAACTGCATTTCTAACAAACTCTCAGTTTATGCTGGTGCTTCAGGCCTATGGATCATATCTTTGAGTAGTACTGAATTAAAGTACAGCTGTTGGATTTAAGAGGTTCTTAAAATCCAGGACCAGGAGTTTTGATAAATGATATGGGAAATAATTTATAGCCCTTAGGAGGCATTTTGTTCTAGTGAGAGGAGACCTAGACTGAGCTTCATATTCCCTTACAAGTCACTTAAAGTTTTTGAACTGAATATCTTTTATAAAATGGGAATAATAATACCAGTTCTTCCTACCTTTTGTAGTCGTGAGAGAATACAGAAATAACGCACGTGAAAGGTCTTTGGAAAACCTAAAACCCTGTACTAGTGAATATTAACTGAAAGGGTACACTGGGATCAAGCTTTTGAAAGTTTTATGTACACACACATGCACGTATATATATACACATAGGCTGCACTTCATTGAGTCTGAAAGGTTACTTATATTTAAAATAGTAATGTAAACAAAATGGTGTTTGGATCTTCAACTCTAAGATAGTGTGGTGCAGTAGAAGTTTGTAAGTGTTGAATATGTACCAGGTGTATGCCAATAAGTGTGGATCGAAGAAGAGTCCCTGCCCTTAAGGAACTTTGTCTTCTGAGGCGACTGAAATACATACAATTTTAATACAGTATTTTGGTGATAATGACAGAGGCACGTTCTTGGACTGTTGAATAATATAAAAAGCAGGGGAAAAGGAAATGCGAGGAGAGTATTGGGAAGCTTGTGAATGTATGCATACAAGTGTTCAAAAAGTGTCCAAAAGAAGTTAAATCTGATGTATAGATTTTTCCCCCTTTGTAGATGAATCAGAACTCCTCACTGTTCCTGATGGTTGGAAGGAGCCAGCTTTTTCCAAAGAGGACAATCCCAGAGGACTCTTGGAGGAGAGCAGTTTTGCAACTTTGTTTCCAAAATATAGAGAGGCTTATTTGAAAGAGTGCTGGCCATTGGTACAGAAAGCCTTGAGTGAACATGTATGCATATCTTATGTATTTCTTTGAGATTTTGTTTTTGCTTATATCTTTTAAGTAACTGAATGTGTGCTGATGGATTTTTTTTTTAAAGGTGCTACCATAGCTGGTTAATTTGATTCCTTTGATATTTTAAACAGACTAGATAATTATCCTTACAGTTCATTTGTTTTTAGTTTTGTGAATAATAGATTACTTGGAAAAATTCACATGCCTTTAAATATTTAGGGGATTCACAGATGGTCTGAAACTCACTTGTGAACTCCAAATTTCAGAATGTCTGCCACTATAATGGTTGCCACGAACCTGTACAGTTTGAGCTGAGGCATACTCCTGGCATTGTTTAACTTCCCTCTGCCGTGCCCCTAGAGCAGTGTATTTGATTTTATTTTTCAAACTGGATTGAGACCCCTTAGTGAATCAAGAAGTCAATTTAGTGGATATAATGAGCCTTTAGAAAAAAATACATCAATGTATCACATGTGGTAAGGATAAGTATCATTTAATGAAGCTTTTGGTTCACCTGTGTGTGTATGTACACTAGATTGATAGAAAATGTATTTGTCAGCTGTGGCACTGCTCTAGAGTCATTTGTGTGCATTAGGTATGAGGGTGGTTTAGCAAACTGCAGGCGTGTTTTACAGCTGTCTACATCGGAGATTAGACTCAATTTTGGGGTTTTTTTCGTAAACTTATAGACACCTAACCTTAGGTTTAATTGTTCGTCATTCACTATATTGAAATATTCTTCAGATTATGCTTACAAGTTAGAAAACAGCATTTTTATTTGCTTTGTTGAAATCTGATTCTTCCATTTGAAAGTTAATGCATAGTTTTAATCACTGTAGTAATCATAATCACTGCTTTTATTTTTAAACCTATGATAATTTGTTTTTACTTTGTATTTAGCTAATACAAACCAGCTAGAAAAAAGTTTGAAAGGGAAAGTCCATTCTCACTCTAGGGAGCAGATTAGAGATTAGAGCTGGATCCAGCCAAGGTAGGGAAATTATATAGCTTTACATTTTTACCTTAATTTAAAAATGTAGCCTCATTTTGACTGATATATATTTTTTAAACTAGAGATAATCTTTATTCCAATAAGTATAAATTATTCTAAAGCCAATTATAAATGTTTTCAATTGCCTGAGTTTTTTATATTCTTTGAAGTCTAACAGTAATCAATTATTTACATTAACTTTCTAGCTTCTTCAAGGAGAGAGTTAATGAATTTTGAGATAGCTTAATAGCAGACAAATTATTAATTTGGTTAGGATCGGCTCTGTAATTATCTAAAATTGAATTCATTTTCAGACAACTGCTTGCTTGCTCTTTTTGTATTGTAGCATGTTAATGCAACCCTGGACCTGATCGAGGGCAGCATGACTGTCTGTACAACAAAGAAGACATTTGATCCATATATCATCATTAGGGCCAGAGACCTAATAAAACTGTTAGCAAGGAGTGTTTCATTTGAACAGGTAAATTAAGAATTACAGAGACTTTGCTTTATTTGCCTCAACATTAGAGACAACATATAACACTGCGTCTCCTCCTGCACCATAAAGTTTTCATTTTTGTGCTTAACTGTGCTTAAATTTCTTGGCTTGCAGAAGATATGGACTTGTCAAGAATATTGATGGAGTTTTCTTTTTATCTTCCCAAAAGGCAGTACGAATTCTTCAGGATGATGTTGCATGTGACATCATTAAAATAGGTTCTTTAGTAAGAAATAAAGAAAGATTTGTAAAAAGAAGACAACGGCTTATTGGTCCCAAAGGATCTACGTTGAAGGTACTTTTTATTAGTGAAAAAGTATGTCTTCCTCTTTTAGTTTTTTAAGTGTACTGAATTTCAACTTATTGCTCTTTTGATGTAGGCGTTGGAACTCTTAACAAACTGTTACATTATGGTACAGGGAAACACGGTTTCAGCCATTGGACCTTTTAGTGGCTTAAAAGAGGTGAGAACTATTTATTCTCTTCAGTTAATTTTCCACAGAGAATAAATGAAATAATATAATAGTTCATTGGATAATATATTGTTTTATATATATATTTTTAGAATATGCTTTGTTTGATTTTCCATTAGTAAATTCTTCATGTAATTTGAGGGAATTCATGTAATTTCCTGGACCCTAACATATTACGGCCAACCTTTGGTAACTGAAGAGAGATCCATTTCTGAATTAGGAGGTCTGCACGTCATTACTCCCTCCACTCGAATTTTAAGTGGGCATTTAAGGTCTCAGTCTGTAGCAAACATAAGAAACACGAAGTAATTACATGCATTTTTTTTTTTTTTTTTTTTTTGCGGTACGCGGGTCTCTCACTGTTGTGGCCTCTCCCGTTGCGGAGCACAGGCTCTGGACGCGCCGGCTCAGTGGCCATGGCTCACAGGTCCAGCTGCTCCGCGGCATGCGGGATCCTCCCGGACCGGGGCACGAACCCGTGGCCCCTGCATCGGCAGGCAGACTCTCAACCACTGCGCCACCAGGGAAGCCCCTACATGCATTTTAATGACTGGAGAATTGAACAGATCTTGTTCTTTGCAGTAATGTATTCAGCCTGTAGAGGTCAGGCTCAGAAAACTTCCTTTAAGATATATTTTCTTTGAATGTTAATGTTTTTATGAACATCTTCTTTAGCTTGTCAGATGTTATGAGAAAATCTGTGGAGCAGATACTCTTTCTATTAACTCCTTTTGAGGCTTTTGTTATCTGTATCTGGCAGTGAGGTCTTACTTGCTTTCCAGGGCCTTTAACCTTAATTCTATTGGACCTCTTTCTCATAAGTTATCTGCTTTTTTCTCATGGGGCAATAATAACTTAAATATTTTGAATATTTCACAGTTTTGTAGAGTCTAAGTATATTATTTACTTATGACAGATCCTTAAGGTAGTTTTATTTCCATATTACAAATGAAAAAGCTGGAATAGGAAAATTAAGTGCCTTTGTCGTATGAAGTGGCAGTCCCACTATTTGAGTGCATATATTCTAACTCTAAATCCAGCCCTCTTCCCCCTAAATTTTACAGCTCCAGAGTGTTGTGTTAATTCTGTGTATAGCTTTTTATCAGTAAAGTTGAGAGACTTCATTGTATCCAAGGGAGGTTGACTATTACGAAAGACCTAGAAGCCACTCAGAACAGTTGAAGGGACTACAGTATCCAATTTGGTAGCCATTGCCTGGTTCATAGGCTATTTTGTGATATATTAATCCTCGTCTGCCTAGTTCACTAAAATCTTTATACATGACTGATTCATTTTTCTTTGCAAATTTCAGGTTCGAAAAGTAGTCCTAGACACTATGAAGAATATTCATCCAATTTATAACATTAAAGTGAGTGTTCACTGTATACTACTACAAAGTTGTTTTTAGCTACAGAAACCTTTCTTGAAAGTAAATCTTTTATGAAAGCCTAATATACAAAACAGATAAAGCAGAGCTATTTGGGGTAAATTGGGGTAGAGTTCAGCCCACTCAACTCTATCCCAGTCCTATAGTTCCTTCTTTGGAAGTTTAGGCCTCTTTGGAGTACAGTTTGAAAGCTATTGAAGGGGACAGTGTAATGTAGTCATTCACTTCCAATACAAATAAAATAAGCTTCATAGGATTTGTAGTAGATGGTACCAATCCAGTTTTCTTAGGGTTTGAGCCCACATATTATATTTAAAGATGTGATCTTTTACAATTCTGCCTTTTTCTTTTTTTAATTAATTAATTTATTTAAAAAGATTTTTGTTTGGCTGTGTTGGGTCTTCGTTGCAGCACACAGGATCTTTCATTGTAGCACGCAGGATCATTTGTTGCAGCGCACGGGCTTCTCTGTGGTTGTGGTGTGCGGGTTTTCTATCTAGTGGCTGCCAGCTCCAGGGCACATGGGCTCTCTAGTTGAGGCACCTGGTGGCATATGGGATGCCCAGTGGCATATGGGATCTTCCCTGACCAGGGATCAAACCCGTGTCCCCTGCATTGGAAGGTGGATTCTTTACCACTGGCCCACTGGGGAAGTCCTGAATTCTGCCTTTTTCTATAAGTAAAGTCTGGAATATTTGAGATTGCATTAAAACCTATTTTGGAATTTAACAGTCAAATTATAGGCTCTTCGAGAGAGATCTGTTATTCGTGTATGCATAAAGTTCTTGATTATTCTTGGAAATGTAACCACGGTATAATGAGTTGTTTTATGATGGATATTTGTTAAACAATCCTTGAATTTAATGAAGTTAAGTTGAAAAGTCACTCTTAGATTGGGGTGAAAAAACAATTTTGAGTTACATTGGGACATCTTGCATCTGATGCCTCGTTTGCATCCTCTGATGTTTCAGTGTCTATAAAATTCAGATGGAGTAGGGGAAGTGTGAAAACATTTCGTTTTGTTGATCATGAGAAACTTTTTTTCTTTCCGTCATATTTCAGGGTGCTAGCTTCCTGCTTGTAGGAAACATCACTAATTAAGAACTCTCCCTGCTAATTGTTAGGTTGAATTTTAAAGGTTTTAATGAAATAATGGTTGAAAAACTGAGTTAGTCTTATTTTCATCTCAGTTTATTTTAATAATTCTGTCTAAATTTCTAATGGTTTTCTGATGCTTGGTTAATTATGCATGTTTGAGATTATATATTTTTTGTTTCCAGAATTGGTTTAATCCTACTGAAGAGACTAAGAATTGTTCCTTTTAATTTTATTATTTATAGGAACAATGTTGATAATGTCTTAGGTTGCGAAACATATGACTGCTAAAATTAAAAATGTTTGGGACTTCCCTGGCAGTCCAGTGGTTAAGACTTTGCCTTCCAATGCAGGGGGTGCAGGTTCGATCCCTGGTTGGGGAGCTAAGATCTCACATGCCTCGCGGCCAAAAAACCAAAAAGCATAAAACAGAAGCAATATTGTAACAAATTCAATAAAGACTTTAAAAATGGTCCACATCAAAAAAAAAATTTTTTTTAAATTAAAAGTTTACTTTGTTCATATATTGCCATGGTTGAAGACCTTAATGATTAAACGAGAGTTGGCGAAAGATTCTGAGTTAAGATCACAGAGTTGGGAAAGATTTTTGCCACAGTTCAAGCACAAAAATGTGAATAAACGCAAGGAACCAAAGAAGAAAACTGTTAAGAAGGAGTATACACCATTCCCACCACCACAGCGAGAAAGTCAGGTCAGTATTAAATGTTGAATTTCTTTACATGAGGGGGAAACCATTTTAATCTATTTTTGTCGGAAACTTTGAGGGTGGAATTTCTGTGTATGTACGTTTGGGTGTGTAGAGATTTAAGAAACTGAAGGTAAGTGTGAATAGGCTTATTTTGAACTAATTGTATGGGGGTGGTGAGTGGAAGCTTCATACTGTGAGTGTAAACTCCGTCAAGGTAGGTGGTGTCAGTTGTGTATCTGTAGCCACTATAAATGTTCCATGGTTAAAAAAAATTCAACGATTTAGTCCACAATGCTTTCTGCTCTGCTTTAGCATCATTCATGTGACCATGTACTATAGGATTGCTCTGGATTTGAAATCTTAAGTCTAATATCTATCCTTTTTTTAAGACATGAATGCCTCTAATTTTGTCAACTGTCCTCTGGCATCATTCCCTTTCTAAAATTTCCTTTTCTCTCTTGCCCATCACTGTTTTCTTTCATACTCCCTTTTCTTCTATCAATCACACCTGCCCAACAAAACTAAAACTTAGATCAGTCCTAAAACTTGACTTGTTTCCCATAACGTGGCTACTGAACATAGCTGAAGAAAGTCGTATCTTTGGATTATATCCCTTAAAAATTCACGTTTCCAATCTCAGATAGGTCTTCAGTATTCTCTGGCATCTCTGTGTCCTCTTAATTCTTTAGCCACCCTCCTACTCCAGTAAAATAAAATGCAATGTCATCTACTAGAAGTATTGAGACTACGAGGCAATAACTCTTTCAACTTCCTCTTATCTCAATTTTTTTTTCCATCTGCATCAATCCTTTCTTTTTCTGTTCTTTGAATTCTGTCGTCACCTCTCTTCTGAGGTGTCTTGCTTCATTATTCCCCATAGCCCTGTGTTTGTAGTTTTCCCCATAGCCCTGTGTTTGTAGTTTTCCCCATAGCCCTGTGTTTGTAGTTTTCCAGGAAGGTTTGATGAAAGGTCAAAGTAAAAAAGGAATGATGATCATAGTAAAAATGGAAGTGTTGGATCTTGAGGTCTATTTTGGAAAACAAAGTGAAGCCAGAAGGAAAGTGTTAGTTGGGGGAAAGCGAGTATTCCAGTTACTAAACCATGCTTCTGTAACACCTGATATATTTTGTATAGCCCTGTACTGTAAGTAGTTGTCATTTTATCTTTTTTTTTTAATGACTGTAAGCTTCTTGAATCAGCGATGTCTCATTTGACTTATTCTGTCACTTACTTGCTATGTAATTATGGGCATAATTTATTTAACCCCATCCATGCCTCAGTTTCTTTGTACAGAAAATAGGGATAATGATCATTCCTGTCTCAAAGAATTGTTAATGAGGATTAAGTGAGTTAGGAAGTGTAGAGAGCTTAGTATTAGCGTTTAGTAGAACATTGCCTTAGGTAGACCAATTAATTATATGTTGACTACTTAATGAATTTGCTACTGCAAATTAGTACTTAGTCTCCACATCCTGACAGTTCTTGCTTTTCATTTTGTATGCTGCAGCCTTTTTTTAAAAACAGCCTTTTACCTCTTCTCCTTTCTTCTGTACCTTTCATAAAGTGCTACTTTGCTCTCTTCACTCTTCTCAGGAACCTTTAGTCATTTCTCAGTCATATCCCACTTCCCTTACCTGTCATTCATGTTTCTTCATGCTTCCCCAAAACTGTCTTTCCAGTTTCCTCTCACACTTTTCTGAATCATTGACCTTCCACCCCACCTCAAGCAGTCTGTTGTGTATTCCATGAACACATCACCTACTTTCCTACCTACATGCTTTTGTGCATATATATTCCCCTCAGCTTAGAGGACATTTCCTTCTTTTTATGTTGCTACCTTTATAGAGTAATCAGTTTTGACCCCACTGTCTTTACCTCAAGGTCACTGTTAATTTCTTAGGAATTGACTTCTCATCTACATTATTTATGATGTATTGTAAATACTGATTTCAACAGATTGATAAAGAATTGGCTACTGGTGAATACTTTCTGAAGGCAAGTCAAAAGAGGAGACAGAAAATGGAAGCAATAAAGGTAAGACCATGTCTAGCTTACAACACTAGTTGCAAAGTTTATAGATACTTGAATTCTTATTTAACTACAAAAGCGTTTTTTAATGTAGTTTTTTTTCTTAATGATGTAGGCTAAACAAGCAGAAGCTCTTAGTAGGAGACAAGAGGAAAGAAACAAAGCGTTTATTCCACCTAAAGAAAAACCAGTTGTGAAACCTAAGGAAGGTAATGCTTGTTTTCCAACTCTTGGTATGCTGTCTGTTAGAGGAAAAGTAAACCCATAGTGGATTTGTCTGAAGCTCTTTGAGTGTTAAGAAATAACCATGCGTTTCATCAATTCTCTTTTAGCATTTCATTAATCACAAATCCTAGGGAAAAGCGGTGGTGACTGAGATAATTTATAATTTAGTAGCAGCTAATGCTTATTTAAGAGTATCCCAGATTGACAGTCCCTTCCTGACCGCTGTGCTGAGGAAGGACTCTGTTGTGAAAGATATAAACCAGAGCAGTTAATCTTCTGTAAAAATAAAACAGTAAGATCCCTGAGCTCTGCTATCATGCCCTTTAAAAAGAGCTTATCAAAAGTTGTACTTTCTTTACTTGTGTGATCTGTGGCTTCAAATTTGATTCCTGTATGGTTAACGTGGATTTCTCATCACTTGGGCTAAAAGACACCAACAAAATAGCAGGACGATCTTTCTTACTCAGGGACTTTTAAAGACACTCAGAGAAAACACGCTGATGCCTTTTCTTCTCATTCCTAGCCTCATTTTGATCCGTCTTCTCCTCTTTCGCATTTTCTTTTCCACTAGTAACACGTGTACTCCTCTGTAAGGTAACTCTCCAAAGTAGTCAGTGGCACAGTGAGGGGAGGGAGGTCACCCAGCAGCATTGCACATGACCTGTTGGTCAAAGCCAGATGTAACAGTACTAGTTTGTTAATTTATATCAGTGTTAACAGCTTTAAAAGTATTGTATTCTACTATTCAGATCCTTGGTTATATAAAAATATCATAAGCATTATACTTTCTAGTTTGTACAATCTGTCAGTTATGTACTGAAGGTATTCAATAGCTAGTTTAATCTCAGTTTATTACTGATTAAAGTGTAGCTATTCCACTCTAGTGGAGGCTTTAAGTCTGCTCTCAAGTTGCTGGGTTGTTTGATGACATTTTATCTTGTGGTTCTTTATGTCCTGAGTGCTGTTCTTTAAATAATAAGAAAAGGTTGTGTTTTTTCCCACTGCTTTTCTGTTTTGTTCACACTTTTTGTGTTAAATACATGGGGTTGGGTTCTGTTAGGAGGACCTCCAGATACTCTCAGATTATGGTCTTTATTATCAAAATCTTGTTAAATGAAATACTACTAGTCATTAATTGAATATTCGGAAAACTAAGTTTTTTAAGGAATACTCTAAAGTTCCAATATGGAAAAAAGAATCTTAAAACAATTTAAGGGAAAAAATGTAATTTTAATAGTTGAATCCAGTAATTGGTTCAAATAGTTAAAGTATAATGCCATTTTCGTGTATATTTTCACTAATGTATTTTTAAAGTACTTTGTTTTCTTCTAGTTAGAAGAAATTTCTAACTTTCCTTTAAGCAAGTGTTTTATATCTTATAACATGATCTTTCAATTGTAACAAACAGTACTCTGAAATTATCGTCTTATATATGTATTCTTTGTTTTATTTGGTATAATCTAAAGAATTACATGTATTGTTTTTATTTAGCTTCTACTGAAACTAAAATTGATGTGGCAGCCATCAAGGAAAAGGTTAAGAAAGCGAAGAGTAAGAAACTGGGAGCCCTTACAGCTGAAGAAGTTAAGCTTAAAATGGAAGCAGATGAAAAGAAAAAGAAGAAAAAAAAGTAACATACATAAAACAAACAAAAATCCCTGAGCTAGAATTTATTAAGCTATCTCCTTTTGTAAAGGATTTTGAGATACTAGGGCATTAGTTGCCTTATCCCTGAGAAGTAATACCCTGATCACTTTTTTCTGAGTTTGTTTTGTTCTTTACGTAAACAGCAATTCTTTATAAATTATTGTATTCTCCATGTTTTTTGAAAATTTTTATACTAGAAGGTGGTGTATCTGTGTTTATATGCATTGCACCTAATCTATTCCAGGCACGTTTTATCTAGGCATGGTTTTAGGGGTAATTCTTAAGGTTGTTTATGTAAAGATTTTTGCAATGTAGCTACTGTAATTATCCATCAAATCCAATGTCTGAGGCCATCGGTTAGTCTTTAAATATAATCATGTCCCAGCATTTGGTTTTGAGGAAAATAGATTTTTCAGTGCTCTAATGGCAACAAGTAAACATTTAGGTTTATCCCTTTTTGTAATCTTATTTTACATTTTGTTCCAAGAGTAATCCATAATCCAAAAGTGCAAGGCCTTTTAAATTAATTCCATTACTATTCCAATATGAGTCTGAGGAAGTAGTAAACCAGAAAGACATCAAATTTGCAAGAGAACAGGGAAAACCAGATATTTGGAGTTGAAGCAGCAGGCAACAGGTTACATAGAAACGCTTTTTACTGATGAGGGCCAGGACTCGCCTAAATCTAGCTCACTGATTTTACATATTTAGAAGCTAAGGCACACGGGGGGTAGGTTACTCACTGAAAGTCACAGCTGTGGCAGCATGAAAACAATGCTTCTTCATAAAAAGTGGAAAGTAAAGATGAGTTTACCTTCTAATGTTAGGAAATTGAACCATTTCTTCTTTTGAGTAAGGGTTTGCTGCAAATTAGAAATAACACCCAATTTTATTTTTTAAAGCCATGTACGAATGAGGCTTTTTCCCCCCCTGGATTGTATTAGTTCAGAAGAACTAAATGAGGGTATTTGTGCTTGACCAAACTGATAATTATAACACTCAGTATTAGGATTGGTGGAGTAACAATGAGGAAAAGAGATGTGTATCTGTTACGTGGAAATATTGGCCAGTCTGGAAACACAACAGAGTAGTAACCTGTGAAACAAACATAAAATATACTCTTAAATGTTATTCCTCATAATGCAGTAACATAGCTCAGATAGATCTTATACAATTTAAGGTTTATATACATACGTGTCACTTTGTCTCGTTGTGGGTTAGCTATAAAATAAGAAAGAAAAGAATTAAAAGAATAGATACTGGTGAGGCTTTTGTTTTCTTTTAAAAAGCCAGGTCTCTTAATTATAACCATTGACTGTTTCAATCAACTTGTTTATATAACCTTTATATATAAACTTTTTATATACCACTACTATAAATGGAAAATCATTTTACATAATGTAACTGGCAGATAAAATAAATGCAATTAAAATAAAACAATTAAAAATAAGTATTAGTAATAATCAGTGTGAGCAATTTATTAAAATATTTTCCTGAAAGTAAGTTTCTCCTGAGAAGAATGATACTATCTATGGTCAGTAATGAAGAGACAGTGGCCTCTCTCATACATTCCAGTCTGTCATTAGTATATCAGTAGGGCATTTGGATATCAAAGTCATATTTACTCCTCTCCTTCCACTGAGCTTTATTAAGATTTTGACATTCAGAGCACTGGGAAGAGAATTCCACATCTGCCATAGCCTCCTTATACTTTTTAAATGGTCAGACACCTCTTTTACACCGGTTCTATGCCAGCTGCTGTTGCACTCCTATGGTGGAATCCATCAAGGAGCTGACCCTCTGGTACTCGTGAGCATCCCTGGTCATCATACCTGTGACTGACTGGGCTTTGCTGTGGTGAATTGCGACGAAGCTTCCGCTTCTTTAACTTTTCCTGGCAGTTATATCCATGAAATCAAGGTATGATATGCTTGCTAGTTATATTTTTTCTTACATATATATATTTTTAAAATGTTAAACATTCAACTTTTGAACATTGAAACAAATGTCATCCATGCACTAGCTAAAAATCAGCTTGTGTACCATTGGTGTGCCCAGCACATTTTGCAAAACCATCCTGATTTGGCCTCCATTGGTATTTATTGAACCTACCAGTATCTAGAAGACCACAAAGGGATTTTTTTCCTCCAGTGTTTGCCACAATTTGTCAGAGACAAAATCTGATAAATAAAAGCTTTTATCCTCTAACCCTTACCCTCCTGCAAATTAGCGTGCGTTTTCCTTTGTCTCTCTTCAGAGCCCAGGGGCTTTTCATTATTGGACTACAGCCTTAATTTTCTGAATTTTATCCCACAAGGTTAGAGACCATTTCAGGCTAGATCTCTAAGATTAAAAGCTAAAACTCCAGCAGTTTTCTTCTTGTTATCATTGTGCTGGTGGTGGTGTTACTGTCTAGATTTTTATAGAGAATGATTTTTTTAAGGAAATATGCAAATTAGCAATTATTTGCTTTCTAGACTAGGCACTTTGGTTACAAAGTTGAATTAGATAGGCATAATTCCTGCCTGTTTGGAATTCAGAGTCTAGTGGGAAAGACAGCTAACCAGTGGCAACAGTTAAATTACTTTTTACATAATTTAAAATTATTGTCTCAGTTTTCATCACAGATTCTAAAGAAGCATGAGTGAGTCTTGTTCATGAGCATAAAAACATATCATCTAAAACTTGGGCACAAAGAAGACACCAAAATACCAAGAGTAAACTCAAGATCTGAGATTACAGGAAGGATGAATTTGGGGATAATAGATAATATTTACTGAGTGATACTGTATGCCAGGCACTTGGTCTAGATATAATTTTTTTTCATTCGTTTCACGAAACCTGTGAAGAGGTGCCACCGTCTACATTTCATTAATGAGGAAACAGGTCCAGACACTTGCCCAGCGTCACAATGGTGGAACTGGAAATTGAACGCTAAAATCTGTGGTTTTAACTCTTATGTCATACTGCCTAACTTGGAAAAAAAAAAAGACATGCTTTCGTAGTGTTGGAGTAACATGAAAAATTCAGTTAACATTGGTGCTCTGAGAAGGGATTTGTTGCACTATGGCTACATGTTAGTGAGTTCTCTAAACAAAACTAATTATGAGGGGAAGAATGGTTGAACTGGAGAGAAATGACTGGCTCAGAAAGCTGGTAGAAAAAGCGTCTCTGTAGCTGGAGTAAAAATGAGAACTCACTGTTTACAAATCAGGAGGAAGGGAAAAGCAGTTGAAAAGAATTTTATAATTTTAAACCCGGAAAGGACCTTAGGAAATGTGTAAGCAATGCAACACTTTGGCCAAACAAAAATTTATGTAGTTAAACTCAGTCTACTCTACCCTCCTTCCGCTCCTAGCACCCCGCCCCAGCCCTGCAGCCCTGAGGGGTTCAGTTAGTTACAGATCTGGACACAAAAGTCCTAGAGGATTTGCACAACTGCAGTAGCTTGATTGAGGTTTTCCTTCACACCATGGCAAAAAGTAAAGAAAAAACATACTGAGATGGAAAGGAATGTGTCTGGGACAGGAACCATAAATAGACTCTTGGCCAATTGTGTATTAATATTTCAAAGTTATGTAAAACATCCTTGGAAATGTAGCTTCATTGGCCTACACTGTTCCTCATTAAATGCTGTCTAACTAGTAAAAAGTGCCACGTTGCAGCTTTATTTATCTGATTCTAAAGATGAAAATGCAAGTCTTGAGTGCTTGGACAGGTAGTATCACACAATTCAGAATTCTTTTGGTTAACTTTGTTACACAAATTTTTGATCTTGCTGAAATTAGCAAATCTTGGGTCTACAGTTTCCCAGCATCAGAGTCGTTTGTTGTTTGTCTGATTAGCGCTAACTAAAGAATATTATTTGCTTCTTTAAATTTCTCTTGAACCATATATTCATTCCCAGGTTTGATTGCAACCCTGATGCCACTTTCCCTGAAAACAGATGTTAGGATAAAGCAAACGTTTGCATTCTTAGCTCTGTAGAAAGTTACAAGAGTTTTGAACACATTGTATTATTGGTAGATTGCTCCTTTTACTCACCACAAAGATTGTCCAGACAGTTGTCGTTACTGGGGCAGGCACTGCATGTGGATCCTTTTTTATATGGCCAGGTTGGGTAATTGCCTCTGTGAAGTAGAGGAAAACTGTCCATTAGGAGAGTTTTTGGTTTCTTTTTTTTTTTTCCAATTGCAATTTATTATGGTCCTTGGCTAAATCCTAGGATGAAAGTCTGCAGATTCAGAGGGTTGGGAAGAGAAGAGGAGAGGGGGAAGCAGAAATGGAAGCCTGCTAATATTTGCAGAGTTCATTCTAGGTGCCTGTGTTTAGGAACCTATGTCTTAATCATCTCAGTTAATTCTTAAGACAACTCGGGGAAGAAGTTATTTTTATTTCTATTTTACAGATAAGGAAACTAAACCTCTAAAAAATAAAGTAACTTGCCAAAAATCACAAGGTACAGATGTCAGAGTCAGAACGAAACCTAGATTTGTCTGATTTCAGAGCAGTACTCCCTCTACTTACTGTCTGGCCTATGTGATCACTGCCATCCAAAAAACTGTCCGTCTTAGAAAAGCCATCATGACCCACATTTTTGTTCTCCTCAGTCTAGCAAACCTCCATAGTTTTTATTGGATGGGAGCCATTTGGCTGGGGAAAGGGCTTTCCAAAAGAATATAACAAGAGGGCTTCCTTGGTGGCGCAGTGGTTGAGAGTCTGCCTGCCGATGCAGGGCACACGGGTTCGTGCCCCAGTCCGGGAAGATCCCACATGCTGCGGAACGGCTGGGCCTGTGAGCCATGGCCGCTGAGCCTGCGCGTCCGGAGCCTGTGCTCCGCAACGGGAGAGGCCACAACAGTGAGAAGCCCGCGTACCGCAAAAAAAAAAAAAAAAAAAATATATATATATAAAAAATAAGAAATATGGGGTAGTTTCTAAAATGCAATTTGTTTTCACATAAAAGATGTGATATGAATAATAGATAATAATTACTGAATACTCTTCGTGTCCTAGGCAGTGTTCTGAGTATCCTCGAATGAATCAATCTTCACAATAACCCTATGAGGAAGATACTATAATTTTTTTAATCCCCATAGCTAGAGGCTGAGGCACAGAATGTAAGTAATTGACCAAGATCACAGATTAGAAAATGAAATAATAACCAAACATTTTATATCCCCATGAATATCTCTGGAGTAGTAATGATGAAAGGCTGTACATTTATTTCAGTGAACCTGCCATTGCTCTAATCTTTTTTGGAACTCTACTTTTGGAAAGGAGTTCTTAACTTTTTCATGTCATGTACCCTGTGGCAGCCTGGTGGAGCGCATGGGCCCTTTCTCAAAATAGTTTAAAAATACCGAAAATAAAGTTCATAGGATTATAAAGGAAACAAATTAAGTTGAAATAGTTATTAACATGTTTAAAATATTTGTGATATACTAATATGTACTTCTCAAGTATTAGGTAAGAGCTAGCAGGGAGTCTAATAATTACAGTAATTTCAAGGTAGTGATAAAAACTATTTTGAGAGAGATGCAGCAACTACAAAGTGATATGAACATATCTGTGATAAAGATACAGGTAGTGCTGTACAGTCACAGCTATTGCTGATAATGATTGGAGTGTTATCTTCATCAACGTTACTTTCAATAGAAGTTACTGAAAAAGATGTAACTTTTTTCTAATCCAAGTTCATGGACACCTCTCCCTTAATACTATGCGTTAATTTTCAGAGTTGAGACATTACTTTTTATTAAAACCTCATTTCCAACTAAAAAGATATGTTCAAATCTCGTTTGGCTCCAAATTAATTTAGGTTGTCTCAAATTTACCCTTCTGCTTATGTTACCCTGTGGAAAATAGTCAAAGGAATATAGTAGAGATTCTGATAATTATAAAAGATATCCAAAATGGACATTAATCATTGGAGTATCTTTCATTGTTAAAAAGCACAGTACTCATTGAGTCGTTAAATTCTAGAATGTTTTTGATGCAGTCATTTATGCTGCTTCATACTTTAATTGTGCATTCCATACTTTAAAGAAGAGGGGAAAATTGCTACTTCAAAAACAAGCTAAAAACAAGGCAGTTGTGACTTCTAGGGAAATAGAATTCATCTTGGGAGAAACATGCTACTGGAAAGGCCTGACTTTTGTCTAGATGGGAATGATTAGGACAAAGATATCTACAGTCTCCCAAGGTAATAGAAATAAAGCAAAAATAAATGAGACCTAATCAAACTTACAAGCTTTTGCGCAGCAAAGGAGATCATAGACAAACGAAAAAACAAACCATGGACTGGGAGAAAATATTTGCAAATGATGCAACCGACGAAGGGAAGTTCATACAACTCAATAACAGCAACAACAACAAAAAAAACAAAAAATGGGCAGAAGATCTAAATTGACATTTCTCCAAAGGACACATGGAGATGGCCAATAGGCACATGAAAAGATGCTCAAGATCACTAATGATTAGAGAAATGCAAACCAGAACTGCAATGAGGTACCACCTCACACCGGTCAGAATGGCCATCATTAAAAAGTCTGCAAGTAATAAATGCTGGACAGGGTGTGGAGGAAGGGGAACCCTCCAACAGTGAGGGTTTACATTCCCTCACTGGGAATGTAAATTGGTGCAGCCACTATGGAAAACAGTATGGAGGGTACTCAAAAACTAAAAATAGAGTTGCTATATTATCCAGCAATCCCACTCCTGGGCATATATCTGGACAGAACTATAATTCGAAAAGATACATGCACCCCAATGTTCATTGCAGCACTATATACAATAGCCAGGACATGGAAACAACCTAAATGTCCATCTATGATGAATGGATAAAGAAGATGGAAGATGTGGTGTGTATTTATATATATGGAATACTTCTCAGCCATAAAAGAAGAATGAAATAATGCCATTTGCAGCAACATGGAGGGACCTAGAGATTATCAAAGTAAGTCAAGTAAGTCAGAAAGAGAAAGACAAATACCATATACTATCACTTGTATTTGGAATCTAAAATATGACACAAACTTACCTACAAAACAGAAACAGACTCAAAGAGAACAGACTTGTGGTTGCCAAGAGCCGGTGGGGATGTCAGGGAGGGATGGAGTGGGAGTTTGGGATTAGCAGATGCAAACTATTACATACGTGTATAGCTGAATCACTTTGCTGTACACCAGAAACTAATACAACACTGTAAATCAACTATACTTCAATAAAATAAAAACACAGAAAGACAAAGGGACCTAAAGTATTCTGCCCAATAAAGAAGTAGGAAGTTTTAGTTTCCTTGGTTGCCTGTCAGGGCCTCAGCTGTCTTATCTGCAAAACAGGGGTAATAGTAGAACTTACAGACATTTTATGAAGATTAAATAAGTTTAATATATGCGAAGCACTTAGAACTATGCTTAGTACATAGTAAGCTTTATACAAACGTTATGGCATTGTTTTTAATTATTGTAATCTGTTTAAAACTTCAGTGCCATGGAAAATGCTCATATGTAATTTTAAGTAAAAAATAGAAAATGTGTATTTCCATCATCTCAGTTTTCTAAGTATGTGTACGATGCATAAGTACACATATATAAGTTTAAAGGAAGTGGGAGGAGAATGTCATGCGTCTTCCCATTTTCCAAAGGGAGAAAAATGATGTCTGTTTCAAAAACAAAACTGTCAAAAGTAAATGAAATAAGTTATATAAATTGAGAAATTCAATTCAGAGTGGGTTTTTGTTCTGCTTTGAAAAGTTTTTAATAAGTTAATAAATATTAAATGGAATATTAATCTTCCCATCTTGTGGTGTTATTACAATATCCAATTAACCTATGTCCCTGAAAACATTTTAGTTTTCGTACTCTTAAAAATGTGTTCGTGTGTGTGTGTTTATGTAGTGTTTATAAAGGTGTACACACAGACACAAACACAAATGCACATACAAAGAAAAAGGTATCAGTGTAAATGGAGTAAATCTCTGGGCAGAGGAATTAAGGGTAACGTTAATTTTCTCTTTTAAACTTTTTTTATTACCCAGATTTATTTTCTATAATGAAGATAAATACTTTTAAAATAGTTTTTTTTTTCTTTTCCCAGAAAGAGGTTAATTTGGGCACTTACGCTGGTCCATAGTTGCATATAAAATGTGCTCCATTGCGAAGACTTTCAAAGCCAGCAACTCGAGAACAAAACTGTACTGCACAGCCAACTTTGTAACTATCTGCCCAAACAATCTGAAAGAAAATACAGATTGTTAAGAAGAGAGAGATACTAAAATGAACACTTGAGTATGATTAGGCCTTCGTAAACACAGGCATGTTAACTCTACTTAGGCAAAGCAGTTACCGCCAGGGAAGTTTTAGGTAGTCAGAATTTGGTTGGAAAGTGTGTGTGTGTGTGTGTGTGTGTGTGTGTGTGTGTGTGTGTGTGAGAGAGAGAGAGAGAGAGAGAGAGAGAGAGAGAGAGATAAACATAAATAATAACTAAGCTAATTTTGACAGCTAGTGCAATGAAGAAATAAAACAGGCTAACAGGATAGAGAGTGACTGCTGGGGAGAAAGAGGGCTGCTTTCACTTGGATGTGCAGGGAAGGCGATACGAGTGTGGAGGCAGCATTTGAGATGAGGCCTGAATGATGAAGAGGCAGCGCTCAAAACATGCAGGAGACCAACTGATGGAGGAAGAGCATCCGTGCAGAGGGAGCCCTTGGGGCAAAGGCCCTGGCGTGGAGTCTGCTTGCGTGCAAGAGTGGCAGAAAGAAGGCAAGCAGAGGGGCTTCCCTGCTGGCGCAGTGGTTAAGGATCCACCTGCCAATGTAGAGGACCCGGGTTCGAGCCCTGGTCCGGGAAGATCCCACATGCCGCGGAGCAACTAAGCCGGTGCACCACAACTACTGAGCCTGCACGCTAGAGCCCGCGAGCCACAACAACGGAGCCCATGTGCCACAACTACTGAAGCCCGTGCACCTAGAGCCTGTGAGCCACAACTACTGAGCCCACTTACCACAACTACTGAAGCCTGCACGCCTAGAGCCCGTGAGCCGCAACTACTGAAGCCCGTGCGCCTAGAGCCCGTGCTCCACAACGAGAAGCCACCGCAAGGAGAAGCCCGCACGCCACAACGAAGAGTAGCCCCCGCTCGCCGCAACTAGAGAAAGCCCACGCAGCAACAAAGACACAACGCAGCCAAAAATAAATAAATAAAGGCAAGCGGAGCTGGGATCCAGGAGTTGGGGAAAATCACAGGCAATGAGGTCAGAGAGGAGCAGCTCATGGGGAATCTTGTAGTGGAGGGAGGGAGAGTCCCTTTTTCAGGTCTTAGGAAGGTCACTTTGGCTGCTAAACTAGATGGACTGAGAAGAACAAGGGTGAAAAGAGGGAGGGAATTCGGGAGACTGCTTCACTGGTACTGGAAAGAGCAGATGGTGACTCTCACTTCGGTGATGGTAGTGGGGTTCCCTAGAATTGACCAGGTTCATGGTTCAGCTTAGGGGTAAAGCTGAAAGAATTTGCTTTTGGTTTGAGGGTGGGGTAAGAGGGAGAGAGAAAAATCAAGTTAATGTTTGGGTCTGAACAACATTTGCTGAGACGGGGAAAATGAGGGAAGGAGGACGTGGGTGGGAACACAGACAAGGGGTTCTGTTCAGTTCCTGCTACTCTTGAGATGCCTGTCAGACGACCATCTGCCGGTCAGAAGACAGAGCATGGCTCGAGACACAAACCTGGAAAACGTGGGAATGGATTAGATCTTGTAAGCAAAGATAATAAACAACTAAATGAGAGCATGGGATAAAGAAAAAAAAAAACAGCCAGCAAAACATTGAAAGGGAGTGGCTAGTGGCATAGGAGGGAAAGCAAGAACAGGGCCAGCTTCCAGGAGAGGGATGTGCTGTCCCACTGGACCCCGTGATCAGAAGGGCCCCATACCTGGTTTAATTCAGTGCTGCACGCATTTTAGCACTTTCAGTGGCACTTTTCCCATGATTTTTGAACAAGGGGATCCACGTTTTCATTTTGCATTAGGCCACACAAATTACACAGCTCATCCTAACTAAGACTGTTTGCTGTAATAGAAGGCTGAAGAAAAAAGTAAAGTATTTTAAAAATCTAGTATGTGGGGGCTTCCCTGGTGGTGCAGTTGTTGGGAGTCCGCCCGCCCGCCGATGCAGGGGACACGGGTTCGTGCCCCAGTCCGGCAGGATCCCACATGCTGCGGAGCGGCTGGGCCCGTGAGCCATGGCCGCTGAGCCTGTGCTCCGCAACGGGAGAGGCCACAACAGTGAGAGGCCCGGGTACCACAAGAAAAAAAAAAAAATCTAGTGTGGATTTAAGCCAGCAATTAAATGCACTCCTTTTTACAGTGATACAAAATAGAATTTTAAATTATTTTTACATATATATATATATATATATATATATATATTTAGCAACTTTGTGACTACTTGTACCAAATACAGGGAGATGAATGAGCTGGAGCCAGTGGGTGCCTTCACAAAATGTAGAGAAAAGCAGTCAAGAAACCATTAGGCTAGGGTTTTGAGCTCTGTGAAGGGGAAGCAGAGGGCGCTCAGGGAGTTTACAGCAGGGATCCTGCTCTGAGTTAGTGAGGCCGAAGCTGAAAGTGAGCTGGTCCGGGAGGCCAGAGAAGGTTCCCAGCAGAGGGCACACCTGTGCGAACCAACCCCGAGGTGGGAAAGACTCACAGAACTGAGACAAGGCTGGTGTGTCTGCTGAAAAAGGTCAAATTTACTCAAAAAAAAAAAGAAAAAAAAATCAATTAAGAACAGGTCTCTGGGGAGAGAGTGTAGAGTAGGGGAAGAGGGTTAGGATGGAGGCAGCTCCTCCAAGGCTCATGGATGGAGTAGGAGGTGGGGGAGGAGCTAGGGAGGGCTAGGCAGTGTCGGGGGGCGGGGCCGGGACACTTTCCATTCTGTCCTCCTCCTTGTGTGACAACTGGGGAGGAGCTGCGGAGGCAGGTACTGGTCTCCCACAGAGGATCAGTGCTCTCCTTTGGTGAAGGACGGCCCTCCCTGGTTGAGGTGGGGTGTCTCCCTTCCCATCTCACACCCTGGAATCCCCTGCAGGGAACTCCAGGTAACCAAGTAAATCAGGCCTCTATCTCCCCGAGAGCACCTAGTTTTATGGCCATTCATTCTCAGGTTTGATGCTTGTACTTTAATTTCCCAATCATTTTTGTATTTATTTTTATATTTCTTCATTTCTATTCACTGCATCTCAAAGTGACTTCCTCTGGGGTGCTTTGTTTAAAATGCAGATTTCTGGGCCCATCTCAGTCCTACTGCATGAGAGTCACTGGAATTGTCCTTGAAATCTGTATTTTTTTAAAACTGAGATATAACTGACATACAAAATTATATTAGTTGCAGGTGTACAATACTGAATCAGTGATTCAGTATTTGTATATATTGCAAAATGGCCACCACAATAGCTAGTTAACACCTATTATTACACATGGTTACAAGTTTTTTCTTGTGATGAGAACTTTTAAGATATACTCTTAGCAATTTTCAAATACATAATACAGTATTGTTAACTCTAGTCACCATGCTGTACATTACATCCCCAGGACTTATTTATCTTAAAACTGGAAGTTTGTACCTTTTGACCACGTTCACCCATTTCACTCATCCCCCACCTCTGGCAACCACCAATCTGTTTTCTAAGAGTTCGTTTTATTTTTTTAAGATTCCACACATAAATGAGATCATATGGTATTTGACTCTGTCTGACTTACTTCACTTAGCGTACTACCTGTAGATCTATCCATGCTAATGACAGGATTTCCTTAAGGAAAATGTAGTATATTTATATACACACACATACACACAGGCACACACACACACATATTGGAACATTATTCAGCGAAAAAGTTTCTCTATTTTAACAAGTTTCTCAGGTGATTCTTATGCATGCTAATGGGCCATGTTGGGAGTACGATCGCCTGAGTCAATCATTTTATATTCTGATCCTCTGGTCTTTGAGCACTTTCCTCCAGTGTTGTATCTCAAGTGTCAAGTACTCTTAATCTTTGGGTTCCTCCCACACACACTTAATGCTTTATGCTATTTCTTTTATTCTACTTTCTTTTACATTTCTGATCTCTCTTTTCCAAGACAGTGCAAATGTTAGTTACCATTCGTCTTGTGTTTTAGTTGGGCTCTCTTTAAATCAGGTTGTAATTAACATAGAGGCCATCCGTTTTAGGTTATGAATTTTGACAAAAGCATGTAGTTGTGCAGCCGCCACCACATTCAATACCTAGAACATTTCCCCAAAAGCTCCCTTGTGCCCCTTTGTGGTCAGCTCCCACCCCCAGCCCCTGGCAATCACTAATCTATTTTCTGTCCTTGTGGTTTCGCCTTTTCCAGAATGTTACATAAGTGGAATCAGTTTAAATGTAGCTTTTTCAATCTGGCTTCTTTCACTAAGCATAAGCATTTGAGATTCACTCATGTTGTTGAATTCATTACTAGTCACTCTCCTTTTCATTGCCGAGTAATATTTATTGCATGGATTTATCAGTTTATCCATCCATTCAAGTTGGCCTCTTTTTAATAGCTTCATGGGCATTCAGTTTCTGGGTTCAACTCTGTGGGCTCTGGGGTTACAAAGACCAAGTTTATATTTCAGCTCAGCCACCCACTGTGTGACCTTGGCCTCAGCTTCCTCGTCTATTAAATGAGGGTAACACCACCTACTCCACAGGCTTATTTTGACATTCTAAATGGGCTAATAAGAAAGTGATTAGAACAGCTTATGGAACATAGCAAGCTCTCAGCAGATGTTCATGTTTTATTCTCTTATGACTAATTTTCTTCTGCTTTAAAACTTTTGAAACTTCTTTTTAATCAGGTAGATTCCTGTTGCATGTTTTCATTTTTTCATATGGTAAACAAAAAGAATTTTAAAAAATTAAGAGCTACTCACTGAGAATTTTCCTAGTGGCCGGTAGTGTTCAGCATGTTACATGCAACATGTTTAACCTCATAACAAATCTATAAATACATACTGCCCCAATTTTTCCTAGATGAGGTGTGGAACTTAATGCTACTTGACCACAAAGTGCTGTGAGGACAGTCCATGCCCTAAGCAAGATGCTTCCAGAGTGCTCTCCTTTTTAGCAGAATCAGGAAACTATACCTAACAAAAACATTGCATCTGGGGAACCCAACCCAGTGGGGGCAGGCATGTCTCTTCCTTCTAGCTAACAACCCCTATACACCATCTTCCCCTTTCAATTCTCAGTATGAGTCCATCTGACTCATTATCAGTAATATGCAACATGTACAAAATCAGCTAGACAAACTGAAACATCGCACACTTCCGTTCGTTCTGGGAGGGTGTAAAAATAAAAATTTCAACGGGCGGGGACAAAAAGAAATGAGATCAATAGTGCCATCTAGTGGGCATTATTAGCACTATCAAACCTGAGCTGCTGCCCACCCAGCTATTTTTTTTAATATTTATTTAGTTATTTGGCTGCACTGGGTCTTAGTTGTGGCACGCGGGATCTTTTAGTCACGGCACATGGGATCTAGTTCCCTGAGCAGGTTAATTTCCAGCATGAATTTAAAATGGTCCCCTGCATTGGGAGCGTGGAGTCTTAGCCACTGGACCACCAGAGGAGTCCACCGCCCAGCTTTTTAAGTCAAACTATTCCCAAACTTTACAAAGATGAACTGTCGGCAACAAAATATCTAAGCTAAATAATCTTCCATATCAATACACCAGAATTCTTCCACAATTGAAATCTCTAGTGAAGACAGAACTAAAGCGTTGAGTTAACATGTCAAGAAATATCACACTTTAATGAAGTAATAATGCATCTGGGGACTTCCCTGGTGGTGCAGTGGTTAAGAATACGTCTGCCAATGCAGTGGACATGCACGGAGCAACTAAGCCCGTGCGCCACAGCTAGAGCCTGTGCACCACAGCTAGAGCCTGTGTGCCACAACTACTGAACCCTGTGCACCACAACTACTGAGCCCACGCACCCCGACTACTGAAGCCCGTGCGCTCTAGGGCCCGCATGCCACAACTACAGAGCCTGGGTGCTGCAACTACTGAAGCTCACACACCTGGAGGCCATGCTCTGCAACGAGAAGCCACTGAAATGAGAAGCCTGCACACCGCAGTGAAGAGTAGCCCCCACTCGCCGCAACTAAAGAAAGCCCACGCACAGCAAAGAAGACCCAATGCAGCCAAAAAAAAAAAAAAAAAAAATGCATCTGAATCTATTGTCTTTACTCTGTACAACCACTGCTCACTGGCCAAAATCTGAAAATAGCTTGCTTTTTATTAACAATTAACATGAGGGTAAGTGGGAAGTTATAAATACCCACTTGAGGTAATTTCCAGCATGAATTTAAAATGGCAACTGAGTAATCTTGGACCTCCTAGCAAGATTTCTTGCAAGGATAAAAACAAGAAGTCTTCAATCAAGCTGTCAGAGCCTTCTTCCAATTGATGGAAAAACAGCTCATGGAAGAAATCTAAACTTTGTTCAATGACTACTAAGTACTACTACTTTACTAGATAAGCAACATATCTTATATCTGAATCCCAACTCTTCCTCTTACTAGCTAAATGACACTGGGATAACAACTTCTTGACCCCTCTGGGCCTGTTTATTCATCTATGGATAATAGCATCTCTTAGAGGTGTGTGGTGAGAGTTGAATGAGATCTTACATGTAGAGAACGAAGTACCACATTCATTTAAAAAGTAGTTGCTGGTGCTGTCTCTTCCCAGACCCAGAGGTCCCTGGACATCCTCTCCCTCATTTGAGTTGGGGGGTAGACTGTAGTGGTCTCTTAAAGAGAACAGGTTAGGATCACTCACTTTGGCTCTGCTACCTGTCTGAAAGGAACTGGATTTTAGGAAATGTTTTATGTCCCAAATATTAGCCCTCTTTTTTTTCCCCTAAATGCAAGAGGAAGATTTACAAGTAAGCTCTGTTAATTTGGGAAGGGCCATCTCTGAGATCTCAGGCCTCTATGACATATAATGAAGTTTCCTCCTCTTGTTTTGACTTCCTGGAATGATGGACATGAAGTATCTTTTAACTTGCAGGGTTTAGGAGACTGTTGTCAATTTAACAGTCTTTGGATTACTGTGTATTTGGTGGGTTAAGCTGCTTGCCATTCTTCTGAAATGCCAAGTTCATTTGTACACATTGTACACCTTCTACACCTTGTTAATTTTGCCTGGAGTTCTTTTTACATTTCTTTTTATTTGACAAACTCTCACTCAGTTTAAGAACCAACTTACATGTCTCCTGCTGTATGAACAAGTCCTGTGTCTCCATACCTCCCTTTGGCCAGGTCAGTTGCTCTGTCCCCATTGCTCCCATGGCACCTTGTCAGTTTCTCCGAGCTGCACTAGCTATACGCTATAACACATCCACTTACACACGTCTCTTCCAAATAAAAGTCACCTCCTAAGGGTCAGGGGCCATTCCCAGCTGTGTCCCTCATTCCCTGCCCCACAAGCCATTTCTCCTCCCTCTCACTTCTCTGCGATCGTACTCCCGAGTAAAATCTTAGCACGTAAGCTATTATCTCAGGCTCTGTTTTTTCAGGAGTCTGGACTAAAACACATGACCTGTACCTTACAAAGTACCTAGAATAGGGGAGAAGCTTAAACACTGACTGAGAGTCAGCACCTTCAGACTGACAATTACTCCTGGAGATTAATACCATAGTGCATAATGGCACCAGATACCGCTTGTAGGCACTCTGGATTTAGCTTTCTTGCCCTTTAGGATTTGTGGGAATCCAATGAAATTTATTTTCTGGTTTATTTGTTAATATAAACCAAAATTGATGGCTTATTGGGCAAGTCTAGGGGAGACCTTACTTATATTTCCAAGAAAGGGACCAAGCCTACTGATGATTTCATAGCTCCTCCTTGATTACAATAACCTTAAAATGAAAATTTCACTGACATCAACCCTTTCCCTCTCATTATAACAATTTCCTGTAACTGTGCCAAACGTGTTTCATCTATACCACCACCAGTGAGGTCAGTATCTTTATAAGGCTGAACTATATTGAGTTTTTCTACCAACATTTTGCTCTTAAAAACACCTAATATTCCAAGTTAACTGGCTTGTTAGAAATGCTTTTGCTCTCAGACATCATTTCAACAATTTTTTTCTACGTTAAAACCAGTCAAACATAGGTTCACTACTTTTAGTTATTGGTTTGACAAGGACCGCCAGGAAATAAAATAAATAAAATGTGGCCAGTATAGGGAGGCAGCATATTAAGAAGATTATAGAAGACTTTTCCTAGGGATTTGTTTCCACCATGTTGCAAATGTGAGTTAGAGTTAGGAAGCCAAAAACAGCTTGAATTTTAAAAAAAAAAAAAGAAAGAAAGAAAAAATCTCATCGAGAAGCTCTGAATGTGGCTATTGACACTGATACTGTAGATGTGGGTACAGGGTAGCTACAGGATCATTTGTACAAATTTATATGTTGACCTCTCCACTGGGTCTGGGACTTTTTTTTCGTCTTCATGTGGCACATCATAGATTCTTAGTCCATGTTTGAAAGACTAAGAGGATATGGAAGCATCAACTATTATTACCACAATTTTTTTTCTTTTGGCCACACTGCGCAGCATGCGGATCTTCCCCGACCAGGGATCGAACCCATGCCCCCCTGCAGCGGAAGCACAGAGTCTTTACTACGGGACCACCAGGGAAGTCCCCTTCAATTCTTATTGATGCTTCTGTCTGAGAGGCTTATTTCTCCCAGTTTTATAGTCCCAGAACAATTGACTCAAATTTCCTAGAGAACTCGTACCTGGAATAAATCCATTTACTCATAAGGTCCTTTGATTGTTCACAAATGGCACAAAATACCACGGGAAGACAGGTGTGATCAAAATTATTCAAAGGCTGTGCAGATTGGTGGGCCTCACATTTTACCTATGTCCATGTAACTACACTCTTCGAGCACTATCTCCTCTGGTATTGGAGTCTGTTCCATTTATTTATTTATTATTTATTTATTTATTTATTTTGCGGTACGCGGGCCTCTCACTGCTGTGGCCTCTCCCGTTGCAGAGCACAGGCTCCGGACGCGCAGGCTCAGCGGCCATGGCTCACGGGCCCAGCTGCTCTGCGGCATGTGGGATCTTCCCGGACCGGGGCACGAACCCGTGTCCCCTGCATCGGCAGGCGGACTCACAACCACTGCGCCACCAGGAAGCCCTCCATTTATTTATTTTTAAAGTAAGCCTGTAACCCCTACTCTCTAATATTTACAGGGACACTAGCTTACTCTATATTTTTCTTAACACCAGATTCCAGCTTTCTCCTCACCCTTGAAACGACGGCTTCCAGAGAATATAAGGCAGATACTTACCTGAGTATAATGGCCACAGACCTTGTCACATTTCCGAGTCTTGAAGTCATAGTACTGAATTTCGTTGTACCAGTCTGTGACGGCTGAAGACACAGAAAAGAGGTACAGAGACCCAGTCCAGAGGTTTTCTCCCAGTGAAGTGAAATTTGGGTGCAGCTTGTGGGGTAGCTTCAGCTGTATGTTGTGTGCAAACTGACAGTTCCTTGCCCATGCTTTTGCAATTTGGGCTAGTACTGGGTCCCAAGTCTGCAGAAATAAATACGAAACACTAGGAGGGTCAAGAATGGAGCCTGTTACCCAACGCTGTAACCGTGAGCAAAGTGGGAATTTGCATGGGAGGTGAGGCACGATGTCCAGAATGGAGAAGGACCACGAACATGTAGGTCCTCCGTATGTGGAGGATCATATTGTGGTCTTCAAGTTTTGACTAGCGTTAGTGGGAGACATGATAATCTAGTTTCGAGGAATTTAGAATCAAAGTGAGTGACACAGAACAACATTTCACTGAAGGTCTATTATGTTGCAAAATAACATGCTGGTTTCACATATTTTCTGTAATTTCATACCTACGATAGCCCCTATCGTAAGAAGCTCAGAAAGGTTAAAAAACCAGGCCAAAGCCACAGACCTAGGATTCAAACCCAAGCCTGACTGAATCAAAATCCTAGCCTTTCCCCCAGACGCCCTGCGGCCTCCCTGAGACAGTCAGTACTCTGCCGGCAACAAAAAAAAAGTCAACTTAGAGACAAAAAACGAAACCAAAAAAACCTCACAAAAATTAACAGGCAAAAAAGAGACATAAATTGCACCTGAGGACGTGTGCAAAGGACGTGTCCAAAAAGAGAAGTAAAACATACTTGCTTTATAACAAGAACTGAGTAGGCAGAGAGAAACTGGGTTCGTTTTGATCGCAGGTGGTGAATTTAAAGCACACCTTCTTCACCGCGAGAGCACTGGTCAGGATTACCAAGGATTCACCACCAAAATCAATCCACATTAGTTGTTTTTGACTGACTTCTGCCACAAGCCCTCATGTTTTTCTTACCATGTATAGCATATCACTGGCTTTTGGAGTCACTTCTGCTCGGAACTTGTTGTGCATTCGAACACAGTCTTTGATGAAATCTTCATTTTCGATATCTGGCAAAGTATTTGCTGGAGAGGAAGAACTGGAGACCACAGAGAGCATCCAGTGTGTCACAGCAAGTGTGACTCGCATGCTCAGACTGTCTGGCATGGAGACCCGGAGGCTGGAATCCAGAGGCACTGCAGGTCCCGAGGGTCGGTGAGCCGGTTTTACAAAGCACAGTCGACTTCAGCTTTGAGAAAACGGAAAGCAGAACATGAGTTCATCACAAGTGTGAAGAAAAGGGTTTCTCCATATATGGTTTGCAGCTCGTTTTGTGCCCTTAACCCTGTCTTTTCGGTGGTTCTCAGTGACACAGCACCTATTGCAACATGGATTTTTACGAGGTTACATCAGACTTTCTTTTGAGTTGGGGGATGTTTCCAAAGGAAGTTCTGGAATCTCCAGAAATAATAGTCCCAATTTTTACTGAGGTTCTGGTGGTTAAACAAAAACATCTCTTATTTCAATAAAGGTCTTGCCAAATACTTTTTAAAAACATTTTTTTTGGAGTCACATCAGCACACCGTGGTTAGAATATCTGGTTAACATCATCGCTCGACCTAGAATTCATTCACAATGGTGAATGTGATGGGGTTAAGTCGATTTTGTCCATTCCCCTCCCCCAAATGAAAAAAACAGTTACGTGGACTTTTGGAGGCAGCTGGCTACTGCTGCCAATGGATTCCTAATTTTGCAGCCTTTGCTAAACCTCTGTCTGCTCTTCTCCTAGATCACAACACAGAGCCTATTTCCTGGCCCTTCAGAGGCATTAATCAATCTCCTTTGAAGCTTTAATATTAGCTTTGTCCACACTCCAAATTCTTGGCTTACCTAATTTTGACAGACCTGTTCATCTATACCGCCATGAAAATAATGGGACTGCTGCAGGCATTCTAGGACAATCTTCTGCTTCTCAAGATACATCCCTGTAGCGTGTTTCTCATGCCAGTTAGCTCCTGCGGCATTAGGTGTGCCCCATGCTTCTGTGCAGTGGCTGCAGCTGCCGCCTTGATTGACAAAGCCAGTGTGCATGTTAGGCTCCCCTATTCATCTCTATGTTCCCCAGGCGGTGCCAGCTATTCTACAAGTTCAAAGGATACAGCAACTCTCTACACGGTGACAGGCCACTTATGAGCTGACTTTCTCATCATCTTACATCGTTGTAACCGTTTGAATCCAGCTACTTTACTACCCCTCCCTGATGGACAGCCCCGCTGTATCACACATGATTGCCTTGCAGCCGTAGAAATGGTCTCAAAGCCACGAGAGGTTCTCTCAGACACCCCTTTAGGTAACCCAGCCTGACTTCTATTTTGTGATGGCTCCCGTCAATGAAGTTTCTTGGGAAACATAACTGGTTATGCTGCAGTTTCCCCTCGTGGGACGCCTGCTGCTCATTCTGATGCCACAGGAAAATCAGCCCAAGCTACTGAGCTCATAGCTCTTACTAGAGCTTGTACCTTAGCAGAAGGGAAAACTGCCGCTATTTACACAGATTCCAGATGTGCTGCTGGAGTCTGCCTTGCTGTTGGCACAATTTGCAGATCCCGTGGCCTCTTAACTTCTGCAGGTAATCTTATTGCTAATGACCATATAGCAGCTGCCTTATTACAAGATATTCACCTCCCTTCTAAAACTGTTGTTCATTGTTCAGCCCATACCAAGGAAATGCTGTATCTTTAGGAAATGATCAGGCTGACAGAGTTGCTAAAATCCAGCTCAAAATGGACACCCTTGTTCCTTCTCTACCGAATTTTTAAACTTACTTGTATTCTTGACTGATTTTATCAACTGTTAAGCAAATGCCCCGCAGTCTGAAAGAGGCAAATGGGTGCAAAAGGGTGCTAAACAATTACCAGATGGATACATCAGGCCAAATGGACTTCCTATAGCACCCTTCCCTTTAACCTCTTGGCTTATATCCCATCAAGTGGGATATATGTGCAGATGGGGGAGAATTAAGGAAATACAAGACAATTGGTTTTGCCCTGGCATCCATAAAATTTCTGACCAAAGTATTTCCCTGTGTACTACTTGTAAATCTCCCCAAATTTCTGGGAAATACCTGGGATACCCCAAGAAATCCTCCAAGGCCCACATTCCCCTTTGTGGCACTCCAAATGAATTTTATAGATTTCCTCCCGCTTTAGGCTATTCTCACTGTTTGGCTGTTGTCTACATGTTTCGTGGATGGACTGAATCCTATTGGACTAGACGTGCCTCAACCACAACAGTGGTAAAGACATTAATAACTGAGGTTATTCCTCACTTTGGCATTCCTTTATGGACTGAATCAGATCAAGGAACTCATTTTACAACATAAAGCACTTGCTTGCAAAAACTCCAGGGTACTCATTACAATTTCAGACCCCATATCATCCTTAACCCTCAGGGAAAGTAGAACATAAAAAATCTACACATAAAAAAACTTTAGGAAAGATCTGTCAAGAAACTGGACTTAAATGGCCAGAAGCTTTGCCCTTGGCCCTTATAAAGATCCAGAATACTCCAAATAGGAGACATGGACTGACCCCTTTCAAAATGGTCTTTGGATACCCAATGTCCATTGGTATTTCTAAACCTTCCATTCCTGGGTTAAGTGAAGATTATGGGAACTTAGGTGAACAACCTGATGATATGACTAGCTAGATACAACAACAAATGTACATGAAGAAGGTAAAAGGGGCTTGGCTTCCATCAACTGATAAGCCTCGCCATCCTTTCGACCAGGAGACCAAGTGTACATCAAGGTCTTTAGAAGAAAACATGTGCTGTCACCTCCCTGGGAAGGACCTAATGAGGTACTGCCAACCACCTACACTGTCGTCAAAAGGAAAATCCTCCTGGATCCACGCAAGCCATGCCAACACAGGCCCAGAACATCCCTCTCAAGACAAGTGGGAGACAGATGCCCCAGGTGATTTTGAAAGATTTCCAGGGCCGATTCCCAGGGCCAGAAGCAGCCAGCGTCATGAAGCAGACAGCTTTTCCCAAGATCACAGATCAAGAAGCCTCACTTTCACCTATCTCCCTTTCCCCACTTTTAAGACTCCCTATACACACACATCAAAAAACAGAACACTTTTTCTTATTAACAAATCCTTTCTCTGCATTTATTAATCATTTATTAGAAGGCTAGCTGGAGAGCACTTGTCTCTATCTTATTTCTCCTCTAAGTCTCCACTCTGGGCTCGTTTTCAACCTGTGTTTTGTTCTTACTAACCCTCCCTTACCCCCTTATGCTAACTTACCAAACCCTGGCCACGCTAACTCAGCCTGAGTGTTGATTATGTCAACATGTGGATAGTGCAAAAGAGCCTGACCGAGTCTGGGTTCCTGCTGATGTGGACGTGGTGGGCTAAGTACGTAAGATGGATGAGCGGCAGGGTATGATATCCATGACAAGAAAATCATCACTCTGCATCTTCTTTTTTTTGCGGTACGCGGGCCTCTCACTGTTGTGGCCTCTCCCGTTGCGGAGCACAGGCTCCGGATGCGCAGGCTCAGCGGCCATGGCTCACTGGCCCAGCCGCCCCGCGGCATGTGGGATCTTCCCAGACTGGGGCACGAACCCATGTCCCCTGCATCGGCAGGCGGACTCTCAACCACTGCACCACCAGGGAAGCCCTCTGCATCTTCTTTTAGTGAGTCATTTGGGCCCCAGAAAAAAATCTGTAGAAGCCCACAGACTGTCCCTTACCCAGATAAATAGGTGAAAAATTTTCCCTTTGCATTAAAAGCAAACATGACACTGGACCTTTCTTGGGTGACATACCAGGACAATATTGCAAATCAAATTCTGTGGTTTGATTCCATAGGTGACATCTTTAAACCTCGCAAGGAAACTGCAAATGACTCTAGCACCACCATTTTGGGAACAAATGTCTGCCAAATCACCCCATGTTCCGGATGTCTCAGAGGTCACCCTCGTACAAGTCAGGATATTGCAGCTGCCCCCATGATCAAGCTGCCCCAAACCACAAACTATATACGGGTGGATCAAAAATCTGGACTTACTTTGGTTAGGTGACAGAAATAAGCTTTACAGCTGCCAAAACCAGACAACCGACCTCCTATATCAGCTATTTTGCAATCTGTTTCACTCTCACATGTCGACAGGAGCGCATGGAGAATGGAGGCGTTTGGACACTACAGCACCACTGGCAAAAGTCATGGAATACCCCTGGGAATTACAGCTTCCATTCTAACCTTGTCTGTAAACCACTCTAGTCTTTTTATTTTGTGTGACAACCAATGTATAAAGGGTTCCTGACTAAATGGTCAGGACCATGTGGATTTGGATACCAGTCTCCTTCTGTCACCAAATACTCCACCCTAAATACCAGCCAAATTACAAACATGAGTTCCTTTGTTCATAAAGTTGTGCCACATAGACATGCTTGCCGAGAAATCACAGGGAATCTGCTGCGTATCCCAGTCCCAATGTCTTTTCAGCACTGAGGGTCTTATTGCCAAGCTTTAAAGATTATGAATTGGAAAAAGGAATCTCTCTGCAGTAATGGAAGAAGAGTTCAATACTGCTGTGCAAACCCTGAAAATACTCCAATCAGAAGTTAATAGCTTAGGGCTTCCCTGGTGGCGCAGTGGTTGAGAGTCTGCCTGCCGGTGCAGGGGACACGGGTTCGGGCCCTGGTCTGGGAGGATCCCACATGCCGTGAAGCGGCTGGGCCCGTGAGCCATGGCCACTGAGCCTGCGCTGCTGGAGCCTGTGCTCCGCAGCAAGAGAGGCCGCGACAGTGAGAGGCCCGCGCACGGCGATGAAGAGTGGACCCCGCTCGCCGCAACTAGAGAAAGCCCTCGCACAGAAACGAAGACCCAACACAGCCAAAAATAAATAAATAAATAGATAGATAGATAGATAAAACACACACACACACACACACAAACCAAACTGCTTGAAGATGGGAAATGAAATTTAAAAAAAGGGGGAGGTATTAATATCTAATGGCAACTCTTAAAAAGTAAAGAGAGAAAGATAAATACCGTATGCTAACACATATATATGGAATTTAAGAAAAAAAAATGTCATGAAGAACCTAGGGGTAAGACAGAAATAAAGACACAGACCTACTAGAGAATGGACTTGAGGATATGGGGAGGGAGAAGGGTAAGCTGTGATAAAGTGAGAGAGTGGCATGGACATATATACACTACCAAACGTAAGGTAGATAGCTAGTGGGAAGCAGCCGCATAGCACAGGGAGATCCGCTTGGTGCTTTGTTACCGCCTGGAGGGGTGGGATAGGGAGACGCAAGAGGGAAGAAATATGGGGACATATGTATATGTATAACTGATTCACTTTGTTATAAAGCAGAAACTAACACACCATTGTAAAGCAATTATACTCCAATAAAGATGCAAAAAAAAAAGTAAAGAAACATTACAGAAACCTAAGGTGGAATTATTGTTGCCACTAAGATAAGGTAGAAGGCCCGCTGCAAGAAGGGGCTATCACCATAGCTAACTATAGTATAATATAAACTAGGTGTGGTAGACAGGAAAGAACCTGGCAAGGCCTGGTGGGTCAGTCTTCTTTGAGTCCCACTATCTCTAGATGTCCCAGCAAACACTTGTCTACCAAGCATTAACTCTTTCCATCTTCTTGTGGATTATCTTACTTCCCCTAGAAGTCCCAAACCTCCACCTCCTTTCTCCTTGGTCCAGGACATATATACCTCCATCTTGCCTTACTACCTTTGTAATTTCTCATGCTTATGTGAATTCCCCATATGTACATGTTAAACTTGATTTTCTCCTCTTAATCTGCTTTTTTGCCATTTTAGTTATATGACCAGCCAAAAAGAATCAAGAGGGGAAGGGGGTAACTTTCCCCTCCCCACAGATGCATGTGTGTAATATATGTGTGTGGAAGGGGGTGACAGAGCGTGCCCGTGAGAAAGGGGGGGCAAAGAGAGAACAGTACAAAGAATACTGGTCTCAATTTCAGATTTCAGTTTAAGCTCTGTTGCTAACTAGCTGTAAAACTTCGGATGAATTATCCAACTCTCTAATCCTGCCTGTTCACTGAAAGAGACTAAGAGGACCTTTTCTGTTATACCTTCTTAATCAGAGAGGGTTTGGGAGGATCAAATGAACTAGCTAACATATTAATTCAACACAACTAAATTCCTGCTCTGTGTATTCAAGTTAGTAATACAAGATAAAAACATAGTCACTGCCTTCAACAAGCCCACAGTGGTAAGAGCTGTGAGCTGGTGGTGACAAAGACGGGGAGAGTTGAAGACCAGGGTAGAGGAGAACAAGGGCTAAGGACTCACAGGTGAGGATGCTTAACCCATTCTGGGAAAAGTAGAGATGGCTTCCTACATATAGCAGTGAGGTCTTCACTGAGCTGGGTTGGTGTTGATCAAATGAAAAAGGGATGGAGAGATGAAGGAAATTGGGGGGATAGGAACTGGATTTCTAGTTGTGAAGTTGGAAACATGATGTCATGGCAAGAATAGAGAAGAGCCAGTTCACATTCTCTCTATAAAGATGACTTCAAGTATTGCTTATGTCTGGTAGGAAACATGGTACCTGGCCTCATGGAATTTAGAATCCAAATGGTGCTTTTATGCCAATCAGGAAGAGCTGTAAGACTCAGATTAAGGAGGACTTCTGGATTCTGCCAGTGATTTGGATTTTATCACAAAGCTGCTGGGAAGTTACAGGAGAGATTTTTAGCTATCGGGCTATAGGTGGGGTGTAATCTGGTTTTAGAAAACACCAGTGTTTTAGAAAATCAAGAGATATGGAGAATGGAATGGGGTGGGGGAGGTATTAATATCTAATGGCAACTCTTAAAAAATAAAGAAACATTACAGAAACCTAAGGTGGAATTATTGTTGCCACACACATGCACAGAAAATCACCTCACAAGGTACTCATATATTATAATTTCAATATGTCCAGGCTGCCTAATTTATACCAGCATTCCTTTCCATTATATTGACCTAGGGTAAGCATCTCCTTGTGTGGGGTTCAGAGGCAACCTTGATCAAGGGAGTGACAATCAACAGTTAGACCTTCCTCCAGCTTGAGTTGGTAACCAGGCCTGAAGCCTGCTTTCCATCTTGTTCTGGGTCTCTGAACTAGATTGCCTGGGTTTTGAACACAAGAACAAGAGAGGTGAGAACTTGCAAGCAAGGAAATTCAGTGATGTTTTGTGGTTGCTTGAGCAAACCACATTGTACATGTACAACTCCCAAGAATGAGCAATATTATCTTGGTGATGAAATAAACTAATTACTTTTCTCTAATTTCCAAAAATAAGCAAAATGGAGTCTGCTATTACTGAGACCAATTTTTACATGATTATGCAGAGCAATTTAGCTCCTCAAAGCTACAACCCTCAAATTTCTTAATTCATACTACATTCCCACAACAAAAGCCCAAAGAAGTCATTTGCTCAGAACAACAGGAACTTTTGCTGTTTCAACAGGCTCACAACTTTGCCAAGTCTTTCCTTTTTATCTTGGGTCTTCACCATGATCTCCTTGAAAAGTATGTGTGTGTTAAGAAAGATTTGTTTTCAGGGTTTATCTCTGAATAGTGGCACTTTTTTATTCCTTTCTGTGTTTACATTTTTTGGTTTTTTACAATAAGCATATACTATCTTTTATAATTAGAAAATAAACTGAAATTTTTATTTCAGAGAACCATGGGATCTGTGTAATTGTTAAAAAAAGAAACCACAGGCCCAAAATGGAGTCACTTATGTTGAGCTCACGAAGACTTAATACCTAACCTAACTGCAGTTAGAACCTCCCCCAGAAATGTACTCTTAATTGCTCAGTCTGGAATTTTCTGGTCAGTGCCAATGAAGTCATCTGCCACATAGCCCCTTTTCCATCAGCCAAAAGAAGATGAGCTTTCCCTTTTGTACAGCTCCTCTGAGCTTCTCTCTGTTAGATGGGTTGCTGCCCAATTCATGAATTCTTGGATTAAGCCAGTTAGACCTTCACATTTACTCAGCTGAATTTTTGTTACTTAACAGATTTGGTGGCAGTGACAGTGGGATCCAAAGTTATCTTCTGATGGCATTTAGGGACAAAGAGAAACACAGGTGTGGTACCCCATACAACCTTTGAGTTCACTGTCTTTTCCTGTTATTTTCGAGGGCCATTGGTAAGTTCCTTTTGGTTTTAAGCTCCACTCTCTTTGCATGGAGCTCCCCATCTAACTGGTTTTCTGCAATTCCCTATTTGGTTGGAAACTCTGACCTTGGTTTTGTCTCCCAATCCCCAGATTCCATGGTGGTTACTGGCCAGAGTTGACTGGGTCCAACTTAAAAACCAAACTGAGTCTGAGGTTGGACTGGGTCCCACTTGAACTGGACTAAGTCCAGCAAAGTCTAGTTGATAATGGGAGAAACTTGAGAGTCACAAAAAGCTGCAAAAATGGTTGGCATGCATTGAGCATTTAACAACTGTTACAGCACTCACCACTTAACCTGAAAACTCCTGTGTTAGGGTAAGTTGGTCACAGAATGGGTTAGACTGACACTAGGTCACCCGCCAACCTCTAAAAAATTTCTGTGCGAGAAGGTACACTGTGAAACATCACACAATTTCCAACTCAGCAGCACACTTTTTAGATGTTAGTTTGATGCTGAGAGACCCAAAAGTTTAACTAACTAAATCAAAAATGGGTTCCTTAAAATCCAAAGAGTTAAGTGCACTACCTTACGGCACACCTACCTATTTTATAGGTAAGAACTATTTGTCGTGGAAGCTCCAAGAATTTGGCTTGGTAACCATGAGGTTGGGGGTCAAACAGTTTGGCGACTGGACAGAGATGTGGGTTAATCTCCATTTTCAGCCCAGGTCCTACCAAATTGCTGCCAGCTCTTGGGGAGTTACAACCTAGTTTACAATGGCCATGACAGAACATTCAGATTAGACAAGATCATTTAAAAAGTGCACTTGAAAGTAAGGGTTCCCAAATTAAGCAAGCAGAATGGGATACCTATTTTAATTAGTACACAGAGGAATCCAAAAGGCTTCAAAATTCCAAAATAGCTTCATGGGGGAAAAAAAAAAGATTGTTGCAGAAGACAAATAAAGATTTAAAGACAGGAGATCATAAGTAAAAGCTCACCAAACCATTAGCTTTACAGGTACAACAGCTTCAGGGCCAAGCAACTAAAATACCTGGCCCCCCACAGGGCACATTCCTAGGAGCCCTGAATTAAAACACTGGCCTAGGGACTGTTGTTTTAGTTGTAATCAACTGGGACACTGGAAAAGAGGTTGCCCTTCAAGGGCCTGTGATGATTTGTCAACATCAATTCAAATGCCTTCATAATCCACCCCTAAAGGTATGCCCCCTTTTAGGCCCCTTCCAGAACTGATGGGACTCCAAGACTCCAAAGGATTCCCTAGGAAAGTGCTATGCTATTTTCTTAAATAGCCAAGGGAAGTTAAAATTAAAATGAATAAGAAACCAGTCTGTAGAGGGGATTCCTGGAAAAACTGGCAGAAGCCAGTTGAAGGGTAAGAATTCTTACCACAATCTCCTGAATCTCTGTCATGCTCGGCTGAGACAGAAAAGTAAAATTTCACGTTGTCCCTTTCTTTCCAAATCCAGACCTATTGGTTATTGATGCTTCCTCTCCCAGGGACAACTACTGCATTCTCACTTGTCTAGTTTTGTGTCCTAAGAGCTTGGCTTGGCGTTCTGCCTGCCTGGGACAAGCAGGCTATTGGTTCTTTAGCTATCTATGGGAGTGACTCTAGATCTTGGGAAGGTGGTAACTTGCACACTAAGATGCCTTTTGGGTCCATGGAGTTATTTAATACTGCCAGAAATATTTATTGTCTGTTCCAGCTGAAACCTGGCAAGATATTTGAAAAGATTTAATAACTTTATTTTTATTTTTTTAACATCTTCATTGGAGTATAATTGTTTTACAATGTTGTGCTAGTTTCTGTTGTATAACAAAGTGAATCAGCTGTATGCATATGTATATCCCCATATCCCCTCCCTCTTGCGTCTCCCTCCCACCCCTCTCGGTGGTGGAACCGAGCTGATCTCCCTGTGCTATGCAGTTTCTTCCCACTGGCTATCTATCTTACATTTGATAGAGTATATATGTCAATGTTACTCTCACTTCGTCCCAGCTTACCCTTCCCCCTCCCCATGTCCTCAAGTCCATTCTCTAGGAGTCTGCCTTTATTCCTCTCCTGCCCCTAAGTTCACCAGAACCTTTTTTTTTTTTTAGATTCTATATATGTGTTAGCATACGGTATTTTTCTCTGAAAGGATTTAATAACTTTATGATCAGAAATTTGGCCAAATTGGAAACTGATATTCAGAGCCTAAAGGGATTTTTTTTTAAGCCTCCTCCTGTAAGCTAAAGTGAAACCACGTCCCCAGAGAGAAAGAAGAACTATTTAAAACCCTCATAAAAGGATTTTGGGTGGATCAACCTCTGGTGTCATTTAAGTTACAACCCAATTGCTTAAAGACAGTTGCTCTTAATTCCTTATCTCTAAACTCCTTGTAAAACTAGAAATGCAGTTTTGGAGACAGTTCAAAGTTCACTTATTCCTTTACCAATCCCAACCACCCCCCCCATGCCTCAGAGGTCTGTAAATATTAGCCTTGGGAAACCAAAGTCCTTCTTGGAGGAACTTGCATTCCTTCCCTGTGCTTTGAGATATAAATATTCTATAAACTTAAAGGAAGTAATTCTTGTCAGAAGGAAAACAAAAGGGGAAAAGGTAATTTGAAACTTGGGCAAATAGAAAAATCTTTTAAGTGCTTCTCCACAGATATATATTGAAAGGCTTTAACCAGGTAACCTTAACTTGCTCCATCTAACAGAAAAACTTAGATTCAACTTTTATAACTAATGAGCTTTACATGATTGTACCTATCTCATGGCTGAAATTTCAGAACAAGTCTATAAGGTCTTTGCACCTGTCTGTATGTTCATGTGTGTTTACAGAGACAGTAGATGTGAGATATATATCTACCACTGGATGGTATTGCTAAGATTAATTTATAGAAGAGCTCTAATTGGCTTAAAAAGTACTTATATAAATTAAAATAACAGAAACTAAGCTAACGTGATCTAGGATTACGTTGTGTTTATATAAGTGTTTTGGAAATTCCTGAAAATCTGATATGTCCTGATATAATATTATCAGTCCTAATGCCAGTTATCATCTATTGGGCTGCATCCCTCAGGCCTGCAAGTCCTATACTTGCCCAGCCTCAAGATCAAATAAAGAGCTCAGAGATGTTACCCAGTCCAAGCTTGTACTGCTCACCCTCCGGCCGGCTAATAAATCAAGAGACAAGTTGTCTAAGTGCCCATCACCAGATGAATGGATAAAGAAGATGTGGCACATATATACAATGGAATAGTACTCAGCCATAAAAAGAAACGAAATTGAGCTATTTGTAATGAGGTGGACAGACTTAGAGTCTGTCATCCAGAGTGAAGTAAGTCAGAAAGAAAAAGACAAATACCGTATGCTAACACATATATATGGAATTTAAGAAAAAGAAAATGTCATGAAGAACCTAGGGGTAAGACAGGAATAAAGACACAGACCTACTAGAGAACGGACTTGAGGATATGGGGAGGGGGAAGGGTGAGCTGTGACAAAGCGAAGAGAGAGGCATGGACATACATGCACTACCAAACGTAAGGTAGATAGCTAGTGGGAAGCAGCCGCATAGCACAGGGAGATCAGCTCGGTGCTTTGTGACCGCCTGGAGGGGTGGGATAGGGAGGGTGGGAGGGAGGGTGACGCAAGCAGGAAGAGATATGGGAACATATGAATATGTATAACTGATTCACTTTGTTATAAAGCAGAAACTAACACACCATTGTAAAGCAATTATACCCCAATAAAGATGTTAAAAAAAAAAGAGAGAAGTTGTTGGGCTTCACTGGTGGCCCAGTTGTTGAGAGTCCACCTGCCGATGCAGGGGACACGGGTTCGTGCCCCGGTCCGGGAAGATCCCACATGCCGCGGAGCGGCTGGGCCCGTGAGCCACGGCCGCTGAGCCTGCGCGTCCGGAGCCTGTGCTCCGCTACGGGAGAGGCCACAACAGTGAGAGGCCCGCGTACCGCAAAAAAAAAGACAAGTTGTTGGGACAAGCAATAGTGACTTTATTTGGAAAGCCACCAGACCAAGATGTTGGGCTCGTGTCCCAAAGAACCATCTTGCCTGAGTTAAAATTCAGGCTTCTTTTATACTAAAAGTGGAGGGAGTGAAGACCAGCATTTCCTGGTTCCCATCAGCCTCTGGGGGAGTTGTGTTAATTTCTTCCCTCCGGCTGTCACTCACAGGTGGGCCTGGTCAGGATGTTTTCTGTGAGCTAAACAAAGGTATTTTAGCTTAATGCTCATTACCTGTGACGCAGAGTTCCCCGGGAGATGGACCCTTATGTATAACTTAAGCTGACAGGCAACATCCCTTTAGTGATTAACTTGAAATACAAAAGGCTCTTCCCTATTACAGTACCCTACTGTCAATATCCCTTGCACAGTCTTGTGGGGAAAGGGATGAAGACTTCCTTTTTTTTTTGCAATACGCAGGCCTCTCCCGTTGAGGAGCACAGGCTCCAGACGCCGAGGCCCAGAGGCCAGGGCTCACGGGCCCAGCCGCTTCGCAGCATGTGGGATCCTCCCGGACCGGGGCACGAACCCATGTCCCCTGCATCGGCAAGCGGACTCTCAACCTCTGCGCCACCAGGGAAGCCCTAGTCAGGCCTCTTTTATCTGCAACTATTTGAACCTGATGAAACCCCTTAGCACTTTGTTGTCTAATTTGTAATTGAACTTGGAGTTTTTGTTCCAGTTCCCAATACATATACTAAATTCCCGTGCTATTTATTTGGACATAAATAGGTAGGTTGACTCTTCTCCAGCTACAATGAAACTACCATCTATTTCAACTGGATAGGCAGACCTGTTGGGGGCAAACTCATGAAGAGGTTAGTATACTGCCCAAAGTTTTTTTTTTCTTTTCTTTTTTTTTTTTTTTTTGCGGTACGTGGGCTTCTCACTGTTGTGGCCTCTCGCGTAGCTGAGCACAGGCTCCGGATGCGCAGGCTCAGTGGCCATGGATCACGGGCCCAGCTGCTCCGCGGCATGTGGGATCCTCCCGGACCGGGGCACAAACCCGTGTCCCCTGCATCGGCAGGCGGACTCTCAACCACTGCGCCACCAGGGAAACCCCCCAAAGTTTTAATGTAATTGGCAACTGCTGGGTCTCTTAGAGCATTTATAGATTCTCTCGCCTGGGCAGACACCTGGAAATGGCCTACCATACAATATTTCAAGGGGCTTAATTTAAACCTGCTTCTGGGTGCCACCGATCTGTATCAGGGCGACTGGCAAGGCCTTATCCCAGGTTAAATTAGTCTCGACATATTTTAGAGATGTTCCTTTTTAATGTATGATTCACTCTCTTGGTTTTTCCTGTTGACTGTGGTCTGCAGGATGAAAGTAGTTTTAATGCCTCAACCCAAATCCGGCGATAATTTCCCTTAGAAGGGCTTTAACCACTTCAGAGACTTCTGTCCAGGTGGGATATGCTTCCACCCATCCTGAAAAAGTATCCATAAACACTAGCAGGTTATCAGGAATTTCCTGCAGTTCAGGGTATTTGAGTAAAGTCTATTTTCCCGTCCTCGGTGTGGCAGGTTCCTCTGTTTTGAGTCCCCATCTAGGGAGGTCTGACGGCAGTCTTTTTATTATTTTTAGACTGTGATGTCAAGCTGTTCTGGTGGAAAGCTTCAGGGTGAGGTCCATCAGAAAGTTAAGCAGCTCATTCCCCACTGTCAATTTTTAAATGGGGCTCCTGTGGGGAATTAGATGCCTCAAGCCCAAGGGAGCCCCTGGGCTTCTTTGTTCATCATGTTCCTCTCTTTCTACTATATGAGAGTCTTTTACTGTTTTTCTTATGTTTTGGCCTAGGGCAATCTGTTTTCCAATGTTCTTTCTGCTTACAGGAAGCACATGTTTCTTCTCGAATAGTGGCTTACCTCTCTTCAAGTAACTAGCCTTCTGGGAATCCAATACTGCTGCCAAAAAAGTGGCGTTTTGTTTGCATCTTCTTTCTTCTGTTCACCCTGCTGAACACTTTAAAAGCAACATCCACCAACTGAGAAGGATTTATTCCAAATGCACCATCTAACTCTTGCAATTTCTCCTGGTATCTGAAGCACTTTGCCCTCCCCGTGCCCCCCAAAAAGGGGCAAGTTTACCATTCTTTTATTTTCAGGGGCCTCACAATCTGCATTAAGATGATGTCAGTAGGCCTGATAAATCCTTTCCAAAAACTCAGAGGTCTTTTGTGTTTTTGCTGAGTTTCTTGAATTTTGTTCAAACTCTTTTGCTTTGGTTCCCTCTTTCAAAGCCCTGCCAAGATGCACTAATAAGTAGTGCTCTAATAAGGGCATTCTTCCCTCATTGGGGCTCCAAGTTGGCTCAGCTGTGGGTGCTGTCAGTTGGCCTTCAGGTGTAGAGGACCCTCCCTATAAATGAGTGTTGCAATCTTTCCAGTTAAACAAGTCTGAGAAACCCAGCTGGCTGGTCATTTGCATCTATCCCTCATGTAAGATAACAATGGAAAGTGCCTTGCCCTGGGAGTGGCTCCTGGCCCAAACTGGGTGCCCTGTTGGGTCTTAGATGGTGATACCTGGCCAAGTCCCTGTGCCCCAGAAACACGGGATTTTTTCTTTTTTTAAGTTTACTGAAGTATAGTTGATTTACAATTTTGTGTTAATTTCTGCTGTACATCTAAGTGATTCAGTTATGTATAACTTTTTTTCATATTCTTTTCCATTATGGTTAATTGCAGGATATTGACTGTTGTTCCCTTTGCTATACAGTAGGACCCTGTTTATCCTTTCTATATATGATAGTTTGCATCTGCTAATCTCAAACTCCAAATCTATCCCTCCTCCACACCCCCTCCCTTGGCAACTACAAGTCAGTTCTCTATGTCAACACAGGATTTTCTAATTGATCCTTAGAAGGGGGGAAGTCATTAGCTCAGTCAGTGGAGTTAGGTTTGAAGCAACATATTCTCACTCATTCCCTTCCTTTTATTTTTCCTGATGTAACAGCACAAATACTTGAACATAAAGGATTTCATCATTCTTCCCCGCTTCTGTACAAAATTGCTATAGTCATTCAAAAGCCACTGTAAAACCATCAATAGCAGTTGATCATCTCTAACCATTAAAGGGATGCCTTTTTGCTTTGGCATCAACCAGCCAGGATTACAATGCAATTGAAAAGAAAATTGGTTACTGCTGTGACACAGTTTAAGATAATTACTAAAAGTATTAGTGACAATCATTTACCAGGATATTCCAGGACTTTAGAAGTTCCATATAATTTCCAGAATGCGTATATTAAGTGTTTACCCATGATATAATCTAAGACATTTTATCACCATTTATTTGACAGTGCTTCCCACGTAATTTAACATACCAAGTAAGCCTAGTTAGTTTAATATTCCTCTCACTGAGATTGAAAGAATCCAAATAATCTGAAGTGTTCCAGGGACCCTTTGGAAAATCTCAAAAGTTAACTAGAGGTCAAGTGAGCTTCATTTAGAATTTGATCTTTGGGAAGCTTGTCAAAAATATCAAAAATTTTAACCAGTGATAATAAAAGATCTCAATGGCAAATACAGATCACTTAAAGAAACTCAGTTACCATAAGGTCAATATTTCAAGAAACCTTTGTCCTCTTAGAGAACCAAATTCAGGTTTTGTACCACTTTACCTTTAAAATTCTATTTCTTAAGTTCAGTATTACCTTAGCCAATCCTGACAATGCACAAAACTCTTTCAGCGTTCCTCCTCCACAAGCGTTCCACAACTTTCTGTATCCTTATTCATCTGTTCCTTTCTTCTCCATTTAGAAACAACCAGCTCTAGGACAGAACCGCCTTTTTCCCTTTAACAAAATGTATTGTCATGCTGAAACCATGCACTTCAGACTGGAACTTGAACCCAGACTGGAACTTGAACCCAAGCGGCCAGGACTCCAATCCAGCCAAAACCCACAGTCTTCCTACTGAGATCACACACCTGGTTTCAGGACTTAATGAAACATCAGGTTCTTGATGTCTCATCGCAAAAAGAATTCAGTGAGAAACAAAGTGATAGGTAAGAAGTGGATTTATTTAGAGAGAAACACACTCCACAGACAGAGTGCGGGCCACCACAGAAGGGGAGAAAGGCAGCAGGGTATGGAGTTGTCAGTTTTTATAGGGGTGGGTAATTTCATAGGCTAATGTGCGGGAGGAATATTCCAGCTATTTTGGGGAAGGGGTGGGGATTTCCTGAAATTGGGCCACCGCTCACTTTATGACCTTTAGGGTCAGGCTTAGAACTGTCATGGTGCCTGTGGGTGTATCATTTAGCTCGCAGATGTGTTACAATGAGCCAAACTGAGGCTCAAGGTCTCGTGGAAGTCAACTTGTCCGCCATCTTGGACCCATTTGTTTCTAATCAGTTTATGTCATGTTCTCGGGCTATGTCATTCTTCCAAAGGTTGTGCTCTGTCCTCTTCCTGCCTGCTTCAATTCCTCATTCCTTCTTTGCTGAAGACAAACATCCTACATTTCTTCATACTGAAATGTTTCCCTTATAATTCTTAACCTTAAAACCTTAATCTCTAGTGAAAACCAAGATGCAAGTAATTGTAAACTGTCATACCAGCATTTCCTGATTGATAAACTTATGTTCTAATATTTTGTCCTATTTGAAATGACCCAGATAGTCAATGAATTCTCTTTTAACTTAAAGTTACAAAAATCTGGAGAAACTATTATACATAGACATTCCCAAAACATAATTATTCCTATAGAGTTCACCTAAAACTTTTACCTCATTTACATCTATTTACTTAAAAGCTTTGTCGTATTGTTCTTTTTCTTGCTGACAAACTTTGTAACAAGAATAATAAGGTCTTATTTGATTTCTAGTAAACCTGGGTACAATAAAAGTATTATACTTAATGTTGATAACCCTAAAGATAGGTCTGTATTAATCAAACCAACAAGCTCAAGCTAACTTTAATACTAGATATTAATTCAATACTGAATATTTCCTAGATCACATGAACCGAAAATTTATTCTGGCCAGTTTTATATTTTGAGCATTTATATAAGCACTTAATTTCCTTTAAGTCAATCAAGCAGAGCTCTTTTACAAATTAATATCGGTAATGCCACACATCTATAACACACCTACAAACACAGACCTCATAGCTCCCATTCCAAAATTTCAGCCATGAATCAGATACAACGTAAAACTCAGTTACAAAATAGACTGGATTCAAATTGGGTTTCTGGCAGATGAGAAATCAAGCTCACCTGTTTAGATGGCTAAGCCCTTTTTACTAACATTTACGGAAAAGACACGTCTATTTCTATTTGTAGCTTTTGCTGATTTTAGGAACCAAGTGGAAACTTTTTCTTCCTGGAAATGTCCCACTCTTCAACAAGGAAAGGTGTTTGTTTTTTTTTTTTTCCTGTTCTTTTCCTCCATTTGACATCAGTAAAAGTTTTAAATATCACAAAGCTGATTTGGGTGTGAGGCAGGAGACAGATGGGCCCTCAAGGCAAATAGATTTCCATACTCCCAGACCAGAATAACAGGACAATTGAGAGCGGAAGCTGGGCCCTGCCCAGATAGAAGATAAGAGACCACATAGTCTTCATTTTCAAAGTCAGGAGACCTCCCCGACTACACTTGTGCAGAAAGGCTCCCTGGAGGTCCAAAGGGGAGTGATGCCAAGTTGCCAAACCTACCCTTAGGCCTCTTCGGTAGAATCCATCTTGGCTAAGAGCTGCGCGTGCACACATGGGAAAATCCTGAGCTATACCAAATACAGACTTTGAACCAGGCAAATCAAAATGATTGGCCAAAGGAAACCTGGAAGAAATGCCCCATAAAAGTGATTCAAATTGCCATGAGGGAGGGTGCGATTCTGAGCCCGCCCGTGTGTCTGTCCACATGTACTGTACTTCTTTTTTCTCCTAATAAATACTTTGTTTCACTACTTGCCGTCTTTGTGGGAATTCTTTTTCTTTAAAGCGATAGGGCCAGGGCCTTGTCACTGACCCCTGGTCTAGTGGCTAGGATTTGGTACTCTCATTACTGTGTCCCGATCTCAATCACTGGCGGGGAACCGAAACCCTCCTTCAAGCCGCTGCAGGCCGAGGCCACCCAAGATCAGGTGTAAGTGGAGAAACAGTGCTAAACAAAATGAAAAACCCAAAGGGCAAACAAAATCCTAAATAAACCCTCAAGTTTGGTCTTGGGGTTTTACACATACCAATGACACAGGAGACCATAAACAACATAATTAACACAGCAACAGTAGCAGTACATGGTGCACAGGGTCCCAAGATAACCCTGCCTACACCCCTTTGTGGAGATCCTAACAGGTACTGTGGTCATACACTGTTACAATAAAATAGCATCTTCCTCTCACCCGTGAGTTCACAGCTATAATCAGATCACTTATCCAAAATGTGCCACAGAGAATTTCTTTAGGGAGAGTTGAAACATTCCCTTTTTTTTTTTTGCGGTACGCGGGCCTCTCACTGTTGTGGCCTCTCCCGTTGTGGAGCACAGGCCCCGGACGCGCAGGCTCAGCGGCCATGGCTCACGGGCCCAGCCGCTCTAAGGCATGTGGGATCTTCCCGGACCGGAGAACGAACCCGTGTTCCCTGCATCGGCAGGCGGACTCTCAACCACTGCGCCACCAGGGAAGCCCCATTCCCCATTTTTAAAAACAGAAATTCAAGACAAACAAAACACAAACTGAACACACAAATGCTAGTATCCAAATAAATGAACCAGTTCACAAATCCGGTAGAAGGCCAAAAACTCTTTCTCTCTCCAACAGGTACCCTACTCAAATACAAAACAGATTCGCTTATTCCGGAGAAAAAGCCCCAGATAGAGAGGAAATAAAGTTTCCAGCTGTACACACTGGACGGACTTACCCTGCTGCATGGAGCCTATCAGCTGCTCCCAAGTGTTGATTCCTTGTTCCAAATGCCAAGCACTGGGGCAGCCGCTGCTACTTTGGGGAATTTTTTTTTTTTTTAATATCTTTATTGGAGTATAATTGCTTTACAGTGTTGTGTTAGTTTCTGGCTTTGGGGAATTTTGAAGGAAAGATCCTCAGGACAAGTGATCCCGCAGCTGCTAGGGCCTTACCCGAAAATTCCCCCATCAGGCCGGCTAGCCAAGAGTAGCAAGGATCCTGGCTGGCTGTGCCACAATTTGTTTCGTAGTCCAAGCTTGTACTGCTCGCCACGTGACAGGCCAATAAATCGAGAGGAATTGTTAGGGCAAGGAATGCCGACTTTATCTGGGAAGTCGGCTGACCAAGAAGATGGCGACCTCCTACCTCAAAGAACCATCTTGCCTGAGTTAGAATTCAAGCTTCTTTTATACTAAAAGGGGAGGAAGTAAGTCCCGTATTTCCTGGTTCCCATCAGCCTCTGGGGGGTTGTGTTAATTTCTTCCCGCCGGCTGTCAGTCACAGGTGGGCCTGGTCAGGATGTTTTCCGTGAGCTAAACAAAGGTATTTTAGCTTAATGCTCATTACCTGGGAGGCAGAGTTCCCCAGGAGATGGACCCTTATGTATAATTTAAGCTTACGGGCAACATCCTTTTAGTGATTAACTTGAAACAGAATACAAAGTTTCTTCCCTCTTACAAAGTCAGTGACAGAGACATCAATGGTTTAGTGGGTAGGGGGGGAATCCTCCGTGTCTGAAGCAAGGTCCTGGAGCAACACCCCACTGTGTGTGGCAGACAGCAGGCAGGACAGGGCAGTAGTCCTTGCTACGGGGCGGTGGGTAAGGGGCGGGGGCACTGGGGCAAAGGGGAGAAGTTACCAGTTATAGAGGGAATTGACCTCAGGTTAGCTCTTTGGTTACCAGGGAAAACAGCAGAGGAGCGTGCCCTTAACTGTCTGTCCCTTTGTGTTGTTTTGGTTTTTTTGCGGTACGCGGGCCTCTCACTGTTGTGGCCTCTCCCATTGCGGAGCACAGGCTCCGGACGCGCAGGCTCAGCGGCCATGGCTCCCGGGACCAGCCGCTCCGCGGCATGTGGGATCTTCCTGAACCGGGGAACGAACCCGTGTCCCCTGCCTCGGCAGGTGGACTCTCAACCACTGCGCCACCAGGGAAGCCCTGTCTGTCCCTTTGATAAGCTATCCCTAATCTTTAGAACAATCAGTAGCTGGGGTCTGGGACAAGTATCTAGGCATATACTGATTAGGATCTATGATTAAGAGGAGGGCTTGCCTGGTGGCTTGAGCCTTAGGTACACATGTCACAGCTGAAGAAGTCTACACCTGACATCTGCTCTGGTACAAATGCTGGAGACGTTCAGATCACATTGATGAGGAGGAGAAGTAGCTGATATCAGTGTAGACTGCTTCCTCTTGAGACAACGGAGTTTTCTTCTCAAGCAGAGCCAACCATATCAAGTTAGATTAGTAACACACACCTCACTGTCTCTTGCTCACAACTGCCTAAAATAAGACCACAAAGCTTTGCAAAATCGCCCTGCAATAAACCCTTACTTTGCTCCAATCACCTGCTGTCAGAGTTTGGCTTTCTGCGCTGCGGGCACACCAGCCCATTGCTTGGTTACAATCTCCACCTATGATCTTTCCCATCTCAGTACATTACAGCCCAGTCTTCCAAATTCTCAGGCCAACATCTAGGAGTCACCCTTGAAATATGTCCAGAATTCAACCACTCCTCACCATTCCCCTTTTACCAATCTATCTTCACCTGTCACCTGGATTATCACAATGACCTCCTAAGCAGTCTTCTCGCTTCCTCCCCTGTCCCCTACATTATATTCTCCTCCCAGCAGTCAGAATTATCCTTTTACAGTATAAGTCAGTTATGTCAATCCTCTGATCACTTGGAGATGGGCAACATGAGGAAATAGCCTCAGTGTTTTTTCCATTTTTGCTGGATGGGTGGCATCAGACACGTACAGCTTCTGGGGTTTGCAGTTTAAGAGTAGCTTTCTAGAATTGCTGACAGCCAGTTGTAGAAACGTCCTGTTGCTGGCATTTCTTACATAGCATCAGCGGTGATGATGGTTTTCTTATCAACCAGACCTGGGCATTGCTTTAGGAAGCTGAGTCTGGGGATTGTTTCTCCAGCCCCCTCAATCATTCTGTCAGCTACCTTATTTGTTTTAATAAATGATTTTTCTGCTTAATTTTGCCAGAGTGGCTTCTTTTGTTTGCAGCTAAGAACCCTGACTTCTTTATTTTTTGTCACACCCAGTGGCTTGCGGGATCTTATTTCCCCAACCAGGGATTGAACCTGGGCCCTTGGCAGTGAAAGTGCAGTCCTAACCACTGGACCACCAGGGAAGTCCCAAGAATCCTGACTTTTTGAGGAGGAAAAAACAAATCTATCAGTCCACCTCAGGAGACCCTCCCCACCTTTTAACATTTTGGTGTACTTCTTTCAGTGTTGTACGTTCATATATATACATTCACATACATATGTATGTTTTCAATATCTATATAATACACATGCAGAAATTTGTTAAATGAGGGCATAATTTTATGCAATTTAGTATCTTGCTTTTTTCTCTACTTACCACCATTTCATAAGTATGTTTTTTGTTATTATGACTTTTCACAAACATTTTGAGGGCTGCACAATGTTTCCTCAAACCGCTATGAGTGCCTCATAACTTACATAGCAAATTATTGTTGGATATTCAGATTCTTTCCAATTTTTCTTTATTATAAACAATGCTGCTGTGGATATCTGTATATGTAAGGCATATATCGTAGGATTGATTCCTAGAAATAGAATTACTGAGTAACAAGGTATGAGTGTTATAAAGATTTCAGATGCAGAATGTCCAATTACCCTCACAGAACTTGTACTAATTTATACTTCCATCATCATCATATGGACATTGAGACCATATATTATCTTTAACATCAGAACTATGTGTATATATGTACCTGTTCGTGCATATTGTCAAAGAGAACCAGAGCCAGACACTAGTTAAAGCAGTAAAGATAGATTTAATTCAGAAACTATTGCAATAGGGGAAATTCTTTTTTTCCTTTGTTTTAATTTACCCTTTATTATTGGAGGTGGAACAATTTTTTTTTTTTAACATATACTTGTATCTTTTCTTTTTCAAAATCTTTTCCCATTTAGGTTGTTACATAACACTGAGCAGAGTTCCCTGTGCTATACTGTAGGTCCTTGTTGGTTATCCATTTTAAATATAGCAGTGTGTACTTGTCAATCCCAAACTCCCTAACTATCCCTTCCCCCCACCCTTCCCCCCTGGTAACCATAAGTTCATTCTCTAAGCCTGTGAGTCTGTTTCTGTTTTGTAAATAAGTTCATTCGCATCATTTTAAGATTCTCCATATAAGTGATATCATACAGTATTTGTCTTTCTCTTCCTGACATTTCACTCAGTATGACAATCTCTAGATCCATCCATGTTGCTGCAAATGGCATTATTTCATTCTTTTTAATGGCTGAGTAATATTCCGTTGTATATATGTACCACATCTTCTTTATCCGTTCATCTGTTGATGGACATTTAGGTTGCTTCCCTGAAGAGACTTCAGTTTAGAACTGAGCTCAATTCAGAATACAAGGCAGCCAAGATTGATAGCCAAGGAACAGAGTTGGGGAGGAAAGATTTGGTGGATGGAAAATTACTAGTAGCAGGCCAGAGTAATCAGGTGGCAAGGGTGGGGGAGGAGATATTTGATGAGCTATTTAGAGTGATCAGATCTGAAGAGTGGGGGAGATTTTCTCTAAACTGATTTGGCAGGATTCTTGCTAAAACTGGGCTATGCACATTTGGCAAGGATGGGGATAAGAATGCAAAGTCAAAGCCTAGTCAGGAACAGGGCTTAGAGAGGTCTGACTAAAGAGTTTGGTCAGGGAGAGTGTCTTGTCAATATGCGTATTTGAGTGCTTCCCGTTTTCTCTCCCTTTCTATGCCGGATTTTAGATTATCATCTCCTAACTTCAGCTGACTTTGAGGCATATTTTGTCCAAAGAGGAGGCCACAGTGGAATTTCTAAATTTTGCCTTTGATTTGTTGTACGATATGGCAAAAGAAACAGCACCCAAACAACGTTATAAGCACTGGGATCAATTCTGCTCATACTTAAACAGAGTGGTCACTTTTAAAAGTGTGAATTCAAAGATAATGTTAACATGAGAATTGAGTAACGTAAGATTTCTAAACTCTTAAACATAGCTGCACTTGTATTTCTATAAATATTTCTAAACACTTTCTTTAGCATAGATATGTTTCAGAGGAAAACATTTACTGAGGGTTCACCTCCTCTTGTTGCATTTCTTAATTTCATAAGAGTCCAAATTTGAGTTAACTCAATTTCAGCATAAAAGTCTGCCTGGTGCTTCCTTTTCTGTTTCACTATGGAGTAACGCTGTTCTGATTTCGTAAGGCAAGAGAGAAGTTTTTACCGTGTACTCTGTCAAGTTCCTTCGGGGCCTCTCTGCTGGAGTGACCTCAGAGAATGACTCATATGCTTCAGTGTTTATACTACTGGCCTCAGCAGCTGAGCGAAGATCTCTGTACAAACTGCAAATTGTGTGCAAGAAAATCAGCTGCCACGTGGAGAAGCTGAGGGGGCTAGCGTGCAGTTACCTTAGCACTGCGCCTTCGCTTTCTGCCTTTAGCTTCTGCCCTGCCCAAGACTGGGGAAGCCTACTAATCGCATGCTGGACTACTCCACTTACTCCAAGAGGCAGGTCTCTTCTGCCAGTTCGCTATGGTCCATTCACATGACAGAGATCCATGACATGGCATAGCATGACCCAGCCTGTTCTCAGTTAATGTTTACTTCATTATGGTCCTGGAAAGTATGTATTATACAGCTACATCTGGGGGCCAACATTAAGTAAGTTGCTCACGTTCACACAGTTAGTAAATGAAAGAAGTGAATTAAACTTAAGGTTATCTCTCTTCTTTACACCAATGACTCACACACCTTGGTGTGCATTAGAATGTCCACACTGTAACAACCCATCACTGCTTTTAATCAGCTCTTCCCAATGTTTTAATCAACAGAATTTTATTTCTTACATTTCTGGAGACTGAGACGTCCCACCATCTGTGTGCCAGCTGGTTCGGCTCTTGGTGAGGCCCTCTTCCTGGCTTGCAGAGGGTCACCTTCTCACTCTGTCCTCACATGGTGAAGAGGGAGAGGGAGAGGAAAAGAGGAAGAGAGAGAGAAAAGACACTGATCCCATCATGGGCGCTCCACTTTCATGACCTCATCTTCCCAAAAGCCCCACCTCCTAATACCATCACACTGGGGGGTTAGGGCTTCAACATATGAATTTGGAGGTGACACAAACATTCAGTCAACACACCCTCTAATTTGGAATCCCCACCTCAAATCATAGAAAGTAAACAGAAGCTTATTTGGATATTGGATAAGATGTGCTCTAGAGCTAAAGCACTTTCAAGAGTTCAGTCTTTAAATCTGTGCTGTCTAGTGTTATAACCACTAGCCACATGGGCTAATGAGCACTTGAAATGTGGCTAGTCTAAATTGAGAGGTATTTGAAATGTAAAATATACATCGGATTTTAAAGAATTTGTATGAAACAAAGGGTATAAAACATCACCTTAATACTTTTAATATTGATTATGTGCTGAAATGATAATATTTTGAATTTGTTGGACTAGATAAGATCTAGTATTAAAATTAATTTCACCTGCTTCTTTTTACTTTTTTAAGTGGCTACAAGAAAATTTAAAATAACATGTGTGGCTTGCATTATATTTCTTTAGACAGTGATGTTTTAAGTAAATAACCCATGACGATCAGTATGAATATACTGACTAACACAAAAGTATGGACTGATAGAGTTAAGGAATATCAGGAACTAGGAACTTTGTGTATAAAACTGTACTTATAAGAATATTTCATTTTTTATAATTCTCCAAACTATATAGTAAATTCTAGTTTCTTATCAATATGAGATTAAAATTAGAAAGAACTTAGTGACAAGCCTAGTCCACCTCATTATCAGAAGGTTTTATAGATTCTGTCCTAACATATTCTTGCATAACAATTAAAATATAGCATCGTCATTATCCAAGTATTCATATTCAAGTCACCACAGTTACAAGGTGGCACAGGTCTAGAGAGGCATGGATATATATTCACTACCAAACGTAAAATAGATAGCTAGTGGGAAGCAGCCGAATAGCACAGGCATATCAGCTCGGTGCTTTGTCACCACCTAGAGGGGTGGGGTAGGGAGGGTGGGAAGGAGGGAGACGTAAGAGGGAAGAGATATGGGAACATATGTATATGTATAACTGATTCACTTTGTTATAAAGCAGAAACTAACACACCATTGTAAAGCAATTATACTCCAATAAAGATGTTAAAAAAAAAAAGACACACACAAATTTGTTAATAAACTTATATACAATTACTTCCAATTCAAACATTCCTATTCCCTTATCATTAACACCTAATCTTTGCACTTCCATTTTTTAAAAGAAAACCCCATTTAAATAATTTTCTCTCACATTTTATTTTGAATTTTTGATCCTCATTTAATGTATGTTTTCTTTAAACAGTCTTTTTCTGATACAGTACCAGTTATCATAAGATAATTATGATGGCCACGTTTTCAAAATCATTATAAATTCAAACACGATATAAATGTACTTTCCAAATCAATAAATATCCAGAAATGAATAAATATTAATAGATCAATGCTTGTGTTTATGAAGTGCTTACATTATACTGAATAACACTGCTAGATATAGTCATTCCTGAATTAAACTTGTTAGGCATTCTAAATATAAACTGAGTGTTTACAGGTAGGAATACAAGATATAAATGGTCAAAGAGATAATGTAGCCAATATAATCTTGTAGCATTAAGACTTATCCAATGTTAACACTATTCAACTAGCTACACATTTTAGTCTAGTTAACTTCTCACTTCTGAGAAGGAAATTATTTTGAACTTGCTCTACCCTAAGGAAATGGTGGTTTCAACAGCAAGTTAGCTGTTTCCTTTGAACTTTTATTTTTTTCAGTTTCATTACTAAAATCTTCTAAAGCATGTTTTGTCAGGTGTGGTTCTGGGCGACTACGCTCTGTTTTTATTACAAGCCTTATAGGATTATTTGATTTCTTAAAGTATGCATATGTATATCTTTAATATAAATAAAATTTAAGAAACAAAAATGTTTTTAAAAGCTTTATTATCATTGTTGTGAGTAAAATACTGTCCTTTGTCTCTGACCCAGAAGTCTTGCATTTTCTCTAAGTATCCTTGACTAACTTGTTAACTTGCTGGCAGGATACAGTCTCAGACCTTTCACAGTTTTTGACAGGAGGCCATTTCAAATATTTTTCTTTATTCTTATGTTGGTTTTGGAAGTGGACTCATTCAAGAATTTGCTCATTCCATCTAAATTGTTGAGTCTATTGACAAAAAGTTATTCATTATGTTCACTTATCATTCTTTTAATTTCTCTAGACTTCTAGTAGTGTCCCTTGTTTATTCCTGATACTGGTGATTTTTGTTTTCTCTTTTTTTTTTCCTCAGTCAGCCTTTCTCATTGTAGGTAGGCTCAGCCAGGATGCCATGAGGCTGGCAGTTGTAAGGAGAGTTAAAAGCTTCTGCCAAAGTCAGTGCTAGGAAAGCGGAACCAGGCCGAAAGAAAGGATTCTGAAATTTAGCCGGTCAAATCAGAAACCAAGACAGGAAATTTGTCAGTGGGCAGGGTCTGAGGTCATTTGATGATAGTCCTTTTGTGAGGCACACAGCTGTCACCCATGAGACTGTAACTGACAACTTTGCAAATAGGTGTGGAAATGGAGAAGGTCACACTTTGATTTAAAACAGAAAGAAAACAAAAAACAGAACTAAAACATACACTATTTGTTATTTAAAGTAAGATGCCAGCTGCTTGTGTTGAGCTGCTAAGATGTGCCAGTACTAAATCACTGATAAACATGACTGACTTCATTAAGCTTGCATGAGCAATTAGGCCAGGGGAAGCAGGCCATTAACACAGCGGTTTTGTTTTGAGGTTGTTTTTGAAGTGGGGGAGGGTTGCACAAAAGCTCATCTACCGTGGCTTAACTACAATGGGCTATACTTTTTCTAAAATAATAGTTAAGTCCAAAGGTGGGGAGTCCAGGGCTGGTGCAGTGGCAACATTATGTCAATGTTTCTATCTCTTCCTATTTTTCTGCTTAATCATCTTTAGCATGTGGCTTTTCCACTCATGCTTCTTATCTCATGGTCACAAGACAGGTGCTCCATCTACAGCTTCACATCCACATTCTAAGTATGAAGAAGAAAAAGAAAGGAAGGGATGGTGCCTATATCAGACCAGGGATACGATGGAGATAGCTAGTTTCTGCTTTGTGTAGGAGGCTGAAGGATAAAACTACTTTAACAGAAGTTATTCAGAGAGATATCAGCATCCCCAGTCAAGGCACCTATTATGGATTGCATTGAGCCCCTTCAGAAGATATGTGGAAACCCTAACCCCATGAACCTCAGAATGACATTTAGAAATGGGGTCCTTACAGATGTAATCAAGTTAAGATGAGGTTGTTAGGATGGACTGTAATCCAATATGACTAATGTCCTTATAAGAAGTGGAGTAAGAGATACAGAGAAGAGAATTCCATTTGAAGACACAGAGGCAAAGAGAGAGAAGACCATGTGAAGACGGAGGCAGAGACTGGAATCATGCTGTCACAAGGTAAGGAATGCCTTGGGCTACTAGCAGCTGGGAGAGGGAAGGAAGCTTAATCTCTTTGAGGCTTCAACAGGAGGACAGCCCAACCTACACCTTAATTTTGAACTTCTGACCTCCAAAAATGTGAGAGAATAAATTTCTCTTGTTTTAAGCCACCCAATTTGTGGTAGTTTGTTACCCTAGCCCTAGGAAACTAACATAGCATTCAACCCAGATTTGAGGGATGTTAATTCTTTTTATTTCCTTTTTATTTTTAAAAAAATTTATTTCTTTATTTTTGGCTGCATTGGGTCTTCGTTGCTGTGCTCAGGCTTTTCTCTAGTTGCGGCGAGCAGGGGTTACTCTTCTTTGTGGTGCACGGGCTTCTCATTGCGGTGGCTTCTCTTGTTGTGGAGCATGGGCTCTAGGCACGCGGGCTTCAGTAGTTGTGGCACGCAGGCTCAGTATTTGTGGCTCACAGGCTCTAGAGTGAAGGCTCAGTAGTTGTGGTGCACGGGCTTAGTTGCTCTGTGGCATGTGGGATCTTCCCGGACCAGGGCTCAGACCTGTGTCCCTTGCATTGGCAGTCGGATTCTTAACCACTGTGCCACCAGGGAAGACCGGATGTTAATTCTTGAGTTCCAGAACTTGAGAGGACAATAATAAGATAGAACCTGCTTAGAGGAAAGTTTTCTTGGGTGTCGTCCTGGGAGGGTAGCAACATAAACATGATTATACCCCTCTAAGGGAATCAAAAGTAGAAATAGTAAAGAAATAAATAAACACAGAGTACTGAGATTTTAGAATAGGACAAAGTTTTTAAGTTATTATATTTATAAAAATACTATTTTTGTCTTGCTTTTAAGTTATATAAATAGTTCAATAGAACACCTCATTCTAAAGCTGCAATTATAATCTATTTTTTAAGGAGAGGTAAATATTTAATACATGTTTAATAAAATTAATGTTCATAATTTTATTAGAATATAAATAATAAATTTAGCATTAAAATGGGTACAGAATAATGTTTATGCAAAAGTCCCTTTGACATTAAATGAACAATTAAATGAGACCATTAACCTTTATTTAAGTCCTAATAATTATGCATAAATTATAAAACTATTAAGCTGGACTCAAATATATACATACACATATTACCTGGTTATAATACAGTAATGTATCATGACAGCAGGAGTTGAGGAAAAAGCAAGGAATGTGGGAAAGAAGCCCTCAGGGAAGAAATAGAAAAAAGAGTGGAAGAAGAGGAGCCAAGAGACAGAACAAAAATAGTGTCCCTTAGAGGAAAGCAACTAAGAAATGAGTGACAGTACAGAAATACATTAAATAAATATGGAACTAATACCTTGAATTGGAAAACTACATTGAGAAGTGTCAGTTTCACTAATGTATAATATAAATTGAATACAATCACAATTATAATAATCCCAATGAAAGATACTAATGATTTGACAAAATAATCCCAATTCAGAAGACTGGGAATAGCAAAAAAATTTTGAAAAAGGAAAGGATAAGGAGAGATTCCTCTGAGAAAGATGAGAAAATGTACTAGATTACTATAATAATAATAAGAAGAATCTTACTAGTGTAAGAATGAACAAATTGGCCTCAAACTTCTCAAATTCATTCTAGTCCTTTTACTCCACCCCAAGCAGGACTATTAAACTTCATTAATCATTTGCAAATATTTTCTCCCATTCTGAGGGCTGTCTTTTCATCTTGTTTATGGTTTCCTTTACTGTGCAATAGCTTTTAAGTTTAATTAGGTCTCATTTGTTTATTTTCATTTTTATTCTCATTACTCTAGGAGGTGGGTCAAAAAAGATCTTGCTGCTATTTATGTCAGTGTTCTGCCTAAGTTTTCCTCTAAGAGTTTTATAGTGTCTGGCCTTACATTTAGGTCTTTAATTCATTTTGAGTTTATTTTTGTGTATGGTTTTAGGGAGTGTTCTAATTTCATTCTTTTACATGTAGCTGTCCAGTTTTCCCAGCACCACTTATTGAAGAGGCTGTCTTTGCTCTATCATATATTCTGGCCTCCTTTGTCATAGATTAGGTGACCATAGGTGTGTGGGTTTATCTCTGGGCTTTCTATCCTGTACCATTGGTTATATTTCTGTTTTTGTGCCAGTACCATACTATCTTGACTACTGTACCTTTGTAGTATAGTCTGAAGTCAGGAAGCCTGATTCCTCCAGCTCTGTTTTTTTTTTTTTTTCTCAAGATTGCTTTTGCCATTTGAGGTCTTTTGTGTTTCCATACAAATTGTAAAACTTTTTGTTCTAGTTCTGTGAGAAATACCATTGGTAATTTGATAGGGATTGCATTGAATCTGTAGATTGCTTTGGGTAGTATAGTCATTTTCACAATATTGATTCTTCCAATCCAAGAACATAGTATATCTCTCCAACTGTTTGCAAATGAAGCAACTGACAAAGGACTAATTTCCAAAATATACAAACAGCTCATGCAGCTCAATATCAAAAAAACAAACAACCCAATCCAAAAATGGGCAGAAGACCTAAATAGACATTTCTCCAACAAACACATGAAAGAATGCTCAACATCACTAATCATTAGAGAAATGCAAATCAAAACTACAATGAGCTATCACCTCACACCGGTCAGAATGGCCATCATCAAAAAATCTACAAACAATAAATGCTGGAGAGGGTGAGGAGAAAAGGCAACCTTCTTGCACTGTTGGTGGGAATGTAAATTGATACAGCCACTATGGAGAACAGTATGGAGGTTCCTTAAAAAACTTAAAAAAGAAATACCATATGACCCAGCACTCCCACTACTGGGCATATACCCTGAGAAACCATAATTCAAAAAGAGCCATGTACCACAATGTTCATTGCAGATCTATTTACAATAGCCAGGACATGGAAGCAACCTAAGTGTCCATCGACAGATGAATGGATAAAGAAGATGTGGCACATATATACAATGGAATATTACTCAGCCATAAAAAGAAACAAAATTGAGTTATTTGTAGTGAGGTGGATGGACCTAGAGTCTGTCATACAGAGTGAAGTAAGTCAGAAAGAGAAAAACAAATACCATATGCTAACACACATATATGGAATCTAAAAAAAAAAAAAAGTTTATGAAGAACCTAGGGCCAGGACAGGAATAAAGACGTAGACATAGAGAATGGACTTGAGGACATGGGGAGGGGGAAGGGTAAGCTGGGACGAAGTGAGAGAGTGGCATGGACTTATATACACTACCAAATGTAAAATAGATAGCTAGTGGGAAGCAGCTGCATGGCACAGGGTGATCAGCTCAGTGCCTTGTGACCACTTAGAGGGGTGGGAGAAGGAGGGTGGGAGGGAGATGCAAGAGGGAGGAGATATGGGGATATATGTATATGTATATCTGATTCACTTTGTTATAAAGCAGAAACTAACACACCATTGTAAAGCAATTATACTCCAATAAAGGTGTTAAAAAAATTTAAAAAACAAAAAACCCCATCAAAAAATGGGCAGGAAACCTAAACAGACATTTCTCCAAAGAAGACATACAGATGGCCAACAAACAACATGAAAAAGATGCTCAACATCACTAATTATCAGAGAAATGTAAATCAAGACTACAATGAAGTATCACCTCACACCGGTCAGAATGGCCATCATCAAAAAACCTACAAACAATAAATGTTGGAGAGGATGTGGAGAAAAGGGAACCCTCTTACACTGTTGGTGGGAATGTCAATTGATACAGCCACTATGGAGAACAGTATGGAGGTGACTTAAAAAACTAAAAATAGAACTAACATGTGACCCAGCAATACCACTACTGGGCATATACCCAAAGAAAACCATAATTCAAAAAGACACATGCACCCCAATGTTCATTGCAGCACTATTTACAATAGCCAGGACATGGAAACAACCTAAATGTCCATTAACAGAAGAATGGATAAAGAAGATGTGGTACATATATACAATGGAATATTACTCAGCCATAAAAAGGAATGAAAGTGGGTCATTTGTAGAGACATGGATGGACCTAGAGATTGTCATACTGAGTAATATTGTCATACTGGAGTAAGTAGGAAGAGGAAAACAAATATTGTATATTAATGCATATATGTGGAATCTGAAAAAATTGGTATAGATGATCTTATTTACAAAGCAGAAATAGAGACACTGACATAGAGAACAAACATATGAATACCAAGGGGGAAAGGGGGATGGGATAAATTGGGAGATTGGGATTCACATATACACACTATTGATACAATGTATAAAATAGATAACCAATGAGAACCTACTATATATCACAGGGAACTCTACTTAATGCTCTGTGGTGATCTAAATGGGAAGGAAATCCAAAAAAGAGGGGATATATGTATATGTATAGCTGATTCACTTTGCTGTACAGCAGAAATTAATACAACATTGTAAAGCAACTATACTCCAATAAAAATTAGAAAAAAATAAACTTCATTAGTCATGTGTCATTGCACTGGCTGGGCCATGTTATTTGGAATGGAGCATTCAAAGGAAAAAAAAGTAATAATAAACATGGGTGTGATCTCTTCACTATTTTTCTTCCATGCTTGGGGACATCTCCTTCTGGAGTCTGTAGTACTTCTGTCTTTACTCACTTAAGATATGTCTGGGATATACCTGTGCTAAATTCATTTGCTCTGTTTCCTCTGGTATGGCTTTCAGTTCTACTCAATGCTAAATCCTGAGATCCAGGGATAGGTATTGGGGAGAGAGAGTGCACAGGCCATAGTTGGACATAGCTTAATCAAGCTCACTATGGTTCTTTAGTGGGAGCTTGGAGACAAAATCTTTGCTAACAGTAAAGAGTTACATTGCCTTGCATAATTCTCACTCAGCTAGAGAGTGTGTGTTGAGGAATGGAGGGAAGTGAGATAGCCATGATACTACTAGGTCTCTTGGTTAACAGCATCTCAGTTGTATTATGCTTCTCCAGAGAAACACAACCAACAGGACATATATAGATATGTAGAAAGGGATCCATTATGAGGGATAGGCTCATATAATTAAAGAGGTTGAGAAGTCTCATGATTTGCCATCTGCAAGCTGGAGACCCAGGAAAGCTGGCAGTACAGTCTTAGTTCAAACCTGAAGGCCTGAGAACTAGGGGAGCCAATGGTGTTAAGTCCGAATCTGAGTCTGAAGGCCTAAGCACCTGGAGTGCTGATGTCTGAGGGCGGGAGACCATCACCTCAGTATAATCCATTTCTTACCATCAACCTAACTAGACAGATCAGTGGAATAAAATAGAAAGTTCAAAAATAAATGCAAGTGTTTATAAGAATTTAATATATGGTAGCATTTTATCAAACTATATTCTCTTGAAAACAGAGCAGATATGTGAGAAAGTACTTAATGATAAGAAGGGTGAAAAGCTCTTCATATTCTAAACACACTTTATTTATTTATTTATTTTTTTAATGATGTGTTATTTTTAAAAAAATTTTATTGGAGTATAGTTGATTTACAATGTTGTGTTATTTTCTACTTCTACACACACTTTAGAGATTTCTAATTCACATTTAGCCTATCAAAGTCTCTGAGAATTCTTGTAGTATCTAGTAAAGAAGTCTGTTTAACTTTTTAAATTCAGCATTTTCAACTGCAGAAATTTCGAATTCAAAATTGTATTTGGCCAGAATTGCAGTGCAAATTTGTTTTGGTCTCAGTATGTGCCTAACACATCTGGAGATTAACTGACTATTCAAGAAGTGATTTCAAGGCAACAATCAATTTGGCAAAAACTGCAGTGGCACATTGCTGCAATTAACTGTAGTAACTATGGTGTTTCTGGTTTCTGTATACAGAACCCTCCCATCTATTACCTCTGTGTAGCCAGGGTTTGGCTGTCTATCATGATGCCCTGTTCCTCCATCTCCATGTACTGGAATATGCACAGAGCCTGGATTGGGCCAATCAGAGTCTTGCTTGGTCTCTCTCTGCATTCTCTGGGTATGGTGATTGGTTCAGGAATGAGAACATGGTCCAAGCTAAGCCAATCAGTACTTCTTGAGTTTTGGGCTGGAGCTGGTAAGGCAGATTGCCCCTCTTTCTTTGTGAGATATAAGAATATAGGCCTGGGGTTATTGACAGTGAGATTTAAAACAGCACCATAGACAAATATAAAGACAAGTAACAAACTGTGGACAGATATTGCTACCCATGTGATATAGCATGGTTATCATCCTTAAATATGGTCTTATTTATCAATGAGAAAACAATAAAAGCTCCAACTGAGGAATGGGTAAGAAATCCAGACAAACAATAGAAAAACTGAAATGGTCAATAAGCCTAAGGGAAAAAAAAGTACTACCTCAGTAGTATTAAAAAAATAAATTAAAATATGAAGATAGCATTTGTAATCAATCAGATTTACAGACAGTAAAAACAATGATAGCATTCTACATTGGACGAGAGGTGGAAAACAGGTAATCTCAGCCACTAATTATAGGAGTATAAATTGTTAACATTTTGTGAACCGTTACTGTGGTAAAACAAATCAAATATCTTCAGCATTTGTATTCCTCGATATCCCAGTTAATTTATCCCAAGGAAATAATTGGACAAGTGCTCAGATATGTGTGTTTGTGGCAGGGCTTGATCTCAAAATATTAATCTAATTGTTTCTCCCTATTTTCTCTCACATTTATCTCAAGGGATAATTTTATGTCCCAAACTCACACCAAAGACTCAAAGAAATTACCAGCCTCAGTGCTACATCTAAGCAGGGCTGGTCCCTAGGCTCTTTTACTTTCATAGGCCCTCCATCATAAAAAATATTGAAAATTATATTTTATAACTCTGTTGGTATAAAGGTGAATATAATCTAGGCTGGATGTGTCATTATATGTTTATTATTTTTATCATATCAATTTTCTTCTGATTTTAAAATAAATTAAAATTAAAATATTTTCATGGGTCCCTGAAAGTGTAATTGGCCCTAGGCCCTTGCCTACTGTGCCTACTGGCTAAGTCAGCCCTAGATATAAGCCCTGGGTTAGAGAGGGGAACAGCCAGGGTGCCAACTCAAAACAAAACAGAGTTGAGGGAAGATCTGGAGGAGATCAGTGAGCAAAGCAGAAGGGACTTAGGACCCGTTGTCCCTGCTCTCTTTTCCTATCAACTGGTCACTTGTAGAAAACTTACAGTTGACAGTCCTGGACTTTGTTATCCCCTCTTTACAGGACTTATGTGGAGATGGGGCATAAAGGAAGAAATTTCTCCCATGTCCCCATCAAGTTAGAACTGAACTCAAGTAGTAGGGAATCTCCTTTGGAGCAGGAAAATCAATAGCCTCTGTTGTTCGTGTAATGTGTTAGAAAGAACACAAACATGCAATAAAAGGAGGCAGGTGATGTAGAGAGCATTCACGTAGTAGACATTTTTGTAGCCATTAAAAAGTATTTAGATATATCTTATTAATATGAGACAAGAACACGTGGTACATTGAGACTTGTCTCCCAATAGGGGCATTATCAGGCAGTAAGCCTAGTCTCACCAGTGGGAAAATAGGATGGGCCTGAGAACCGTTCTCTTGGGGTATATCTCACTTTACAAGGTCCACTAATGGCCTGCTATGTCACTGTTGACCCAAAGTGAGTCAGGATTTGTTCTCCCTTAAATTGTGATCCCAGAATCCCCAGCCATTGTCCCCAACTATGGACATTTGATCTCCTGGTATTATCAATAGTTCTTCCGACTATCTAAAGGGGTCAGCTGTCCATAACCCTACTGTCTGAAAACTTTCTAAGTTTAGATTGTCCATGTTCACAAAGCTTCTGCAGCTCTAACTCTTGACCAAGATCCAGAAACAGAAACTCTTCATGGGCCCCCATTTTACTGTTTTTCTTCTTTATTATATCTCTGATTCATAAAAAACCAGTTTTCTTTTTTATTCTGATTCATGGCCTCTAAACCAATTATCATTGCACCGTGTTATGCCAAGACTATACTTTTTATATAGGATTTAGAAACCATCTACAAAAGCAATGTTATTTTGCTTTATGCACAAAATGTAGTCATTTATATAACGTAAGCCACTTTCTAATCCTTGCCATTGTATTTAGGAACTTGGCATACATTTCAATACCTTGATGCATTCTAAAACATGGTATCTGCTTTGCATTTCTGTTCATGGCCTGGCTGGCTATTTTGTCAGGGAATTTTCCCCCCGGGTTCTTAGGGGAAAAATCTCAACACTGATTAAATAACCTATTATTCCCACTTCTATTTCCAAATTACACTATTGCACTAGGAATTGACACATTCACAATGTTCACTCATTATTGCCCATACAGGGATTGCCTTTTGTCCAAGTCCATAGCAATAGACTCAGAGTTATTGAATCAGTGCTGGAGGCTTCTCTCAAGATCCTTCCTTAAGGGTTGTGGACATACAGAGTAAGAATGCTTAGGGCACATTCTCTTCTTCTCTACTTCTTTAAAATGCCAATTTACTGTTGCCTGATTCTCTATCTGCGTCTTTCCTTTGCCCTATTGGAGGAGATATATTTGAGAAATACTCCAAATGGTGAACAGCAAATATGGTATGACCAAACTCTCTCCTCTCTTCATTCCAACCTACGTTCCAAACTCCATGGAGTTTCCCTTCCCCTAGGTAGGGAGACTCTGTGAGCATGATATCTACCTTAGTTATGAGAGACAGGGCTGATCCAGCCTATTACTCTTATTAATGAAATCCTAGTAGTCACATTTGTATAACAAGTCACAGATTACTGGAATTCTAATGTTTCTATCTTGGAGACATATAACTGAATCTCTGCTCTTAATATAATGACTGGAATAACAATTGTCTAAAAACTTACCTGGGTAATTATGAGTTACATCTTTCATCTCTATCCCCTCGTTGTCAACTCCAACTCTTAGAAACAATTCAACTGGTGATCTACCTTTATCATCCTTCAACGTGAATTGAAACACATTCTTTTAATCTGGAACATTACTTAATGCTCTATCACTCCTCCTATTTTGGCTAGTAATTGCTTAAAGTGCCCATTTAAATTTTTACTTATTCCTCCGCTTTGTGTTTGATATGAATTGTTGAGAGGATTACTTCACCATTGTATTTCCTTGTCCTTCCTTCCTCTTTTTTTTTTTTTCTTTTTATATTTTTGGCCATGTCATGCAGCATGTCAGATAGTTTTCTGACCAGGGATCAAACCTGGGCCTCTGCAGTGAAAGTACCAAATCCTAGCCACTAGGCCACCAGGAAACTCCCTGTCCTTCCTTTCTTATACTGTTTGTGCTATAAAATGCTACTTCCTGATCTGATGATATCTAAGTTTGGGTCTGTATTTGTGGATAGTCTTGTCTTTTAGCCTTTTTTGTCTTTGTCAAGGCCTCAGTCACAAAGTCAAAACCAAAAATATTGTCAATACCAGAGAAAACCTATTTATAACTTGTTGCTCCCATGGGTGATAAACCACGTAACCTTGGGACCTGTTTACTGACTGAAATATAAACATGTCTTTGGCTGTTTAGAAGCTGGACAATCCCAAGGAAGAAGAGCAATTTCTGGAGATGTGTCCACTGAAACATAGCTTACAGCCCTGAGCACACCCATCTCAGGAAACTAACACTGCCAAAGCTTACATGAACATATATATCTTATCTCAATCACGAGCAGATTTCTCCTCTGAATGTGACTGATGGGCATCAACATGACTAACCTGTATTTTTAGGTAAAGCTCATGGCTTTTTCTTTTTACGTCCAGCATCCAAATGAGGTTATTTTAAAGTCTGGTTCCCTGTATCCCACTTGCCAAAACAAGTAGTTAGACCACTGGTCATTGACTGAGTCATTATATGTATACATAAATATATCTGTCTATCACTATCTATCTATCTATCCATCTCATCTAGCTATCTCAGAAGGGGTTTATGCTAGCCACACAGCATATATCTCTGTCCATTTTGCTGATATACCCCATCTTTTTTTCTTTTACTAGAAATTTTCAGTTAGCTGGTATTCTTTCAGACACAAATCCTCTCCATTAACCAAGCATTGTCATCCATAAACTAAGTTCCCTCACTTTTTTTTTTTTTTTCTGAATACAGAAACTCACACGGTGTAGTATAAGCCTTCAATGTCAGAAGTAAATCCTCTCACAAGGACAGTCTTGGCCCCTGGAAAGTGACTTCCTCTTATTTGTAGACAGGTTTCTGAATCTATCATTTCCATTTAATCGATTCGCTTTGATGAGCTGCTTGTGTTTTTTTGTTGTTGTTGTTTAAATGCTTTTCTGACAATGCCCAGGTTCTTCTTGGAATCTTTGATCTTAAAATTATTGGAGTCCCTCATTAGTAGCTTACATGACAACATGGGGGTTAATCCGTGTATAATTTATAGTCAGCCATGTGTATCCATGGCTCTGCATCAGCGGATTCAACCAAACATGGACCATGTAGTACTGTATTATTTATTACTGAAAAATATCCACAGATACGTGGACCAGGGCAGTTCAAACCTGTGTTATACACGGGTCAACTGTAGTCTTGAGTGTGCTCTGTAGAATGTCTATGATTGTACTTCAAAGGGAAAACGGTGAGTAGCTCGATCAAGGATGGTTTGGTCTCAAAGTCCAATGTTCTTTCCTGTAGCACTCTCCCTGCTTTCAGCCAGAAGTACAATTTCCTATTGTGCCCCAAGGAAGTCTGTATTGTTAAAACTTTCCTGTGTCTTTCAGCTTTGACTACTCCAAGGTTTCCATTCAATGAACCCTTCCTTACTCTCTCCTAATGCAGCAGCAGAGTTACCTACTCACTCATACCATCCATAGACTCTGGTATTCCTCATGATAGAATTTGTTACTGATTTGTTAGTCTAACACCTTTTACTCTTTCACCACTGCATCCTTCTCTCTCCTCACTATTGATGTATGGTCCTTGCCCTAGGATCTGTGTTATATTGTACACTGAGACAAGTACTGTATCCAGAAATCCATGAAAGCTCTGTTACTGATCCAAGCAGGACCAGAGGACATGTATAAGCTACATGAGCGGGCAACTTAGACGTCCATTTCACTCACCACAGTTACACCAAAACTCCTCTCTCAACTCACACCTATGACTATATTGAGTGGGGGGTCTTGTATCTCTAGGTAAAGGTAAGGAAAAAAGCCAAGTCTTAGCTTATCAATTGGTTGACTTGGCACGTGAGTGCAAGCTGAAAATGTACAATGGCTACATTACAGCCATACTCAGGGGTGGCCTTGAAAGACAGTGGTAAGGGAAGATCTTGAAGGTGGAGTTCTGAGTGGTTTACCTGGTCACCACTTTGTATGGAAACATGAGTGGCCTGAGATGGGAATTAATATGGATACATGGACAGTAGAAAATGCCTGACCAGAGGTTAGGGGTTTAGAAGAAAAAGGGTTGAAAGATCAGAAATAAGAGGGTCTGGGGCAAAGGAATGTGAATGGAGATATGGGAGTGGAGTGGGAATGGTGTGTGAGACTTTTTACAGGTTAATGCCCACCAGAGGCATTGAATAACCAAGTAGACAAATTGGCTCAATCAGTTGACATTAGCCAGGCTTTGTTTTTTGTGCACCCAGAATTAGCACGATGGACAAATAAAAGGCATGTATGCCACACATTGGTTCAAATGCACGGACTTTCACCTGACCTAGGTATCTCTCTACGTACGATCTACCAACAGTGGAGATGAATGTTGTGTCCCCATCATGGCACTATTGTTTGAGGAGACCAATTGGCACTTGGTGGCAAGTTGACTACACTGGATTCCTTCCATTCTGGAAAAGCCAGTGGTTCATTCTCATTGGAACAGACACCCATTCTGACATTTTTTCTGGGTATGGGTTTGACTTTCCTGCTCTCAGAGTCTTAGCCAGTACCACCATGTGTGGACTTCCAGAGTGCCTGATCCACAGGAAGAGAATACCACACAAGCTAGCATCCCATCAGAGGTCTCACTTCACAATGGAGGATTTTCAGGAGGGGCACACTGACTATGGAATCCACTGATTATTTGACATATCACTCCATGCAAAAACTTCTGGCCTGATAAAGCATTGGGATGGTCTTTTGAAGGTGCAGCTAACATGCCAGGTTAGAGGCAATATTCTGCAAGGATATGCTGCCAATAGGAAGACTACGTGGGACCAGGAATCAGGGGGTGGAAGCTAGAGCGGCCCTGTTACCCTCACTCCCAAGGACCCATTGGGTGACTTTGTGCTCTTCAGGCTTTGGGCTCCTTTAAACTATAAGTTATAGCTGGCTAGTTTTTTTTGTTTGTTTGTTTTCATTGTACAGGTTTGTCACCACACTACGCTGTCCCAACTTGAGTGAGTCAGAAGGTTAGTGATTATAGTTTTCTCTAATGATAAGGTCTATAAAGTCTGTTTAATGAGGGGAATATCATTAGTACTCCTCAGATTTTAAATATTTTTATTTTATTATTATCATTTTGGCTGTGTTGTGCGGCATGTGGGATCTTAGTTCCCTGACCAGCGATTGAACCCATGCCCCCTGCATTGGGAGTGTAGCATCTTAACCACTGGACCACCAGGGAAGTCCTAGATTTTAGATATTTTTAGGTGCCCATAATCATATTTCCTTCACTCAGGTGGTACTTTGAATTTAAGTGGGCATGTGCTTTTGGCAATTTCCTCTTTCAGGACAAAACTGTTGAATTTCTGCTAAGGAAGGCAAAGAAAGGTACTTACTGTCCAGTGCCCCCTCACTCCATCCCAGTCCCCTGCAGCTGACTAACCTGGTTTCCCGGCAACATTGTGTTGAATGATCTAGAAGAGAGTTCATGGTTATAATAAATAATTGCAGGTCCTACCACCTCTAGATTCATCAAGCCCTGTGACTGTAGTTCCTCCCCCCATTGCTGTGTGCTGTTCCTTGTAAACGTTCTGCTCTTTCCCAGACTCCCTTTGTGTAGTGTCTATTACCACACAGCACTGTAGTCCATTGCTAAGGGAAACTGAGGAACCTATAGCAAAACCAACTGTCTTCACTTTTATCTGGTTTTAAGGAATAACAAACATGATCTTTGACCATTTAAATGGAGGACTCAAGATAGCATTGGATCACTAACATTTTGTCAAAATTTATTGACAAAGTATACTGATTCTTTCACACTATTTTTTCCAGCCCTTAGCTAAATCAAAGGCAAATAGAAAACCAACATGGTACCACATGGTATCATCTCTGTCCCCTTTATTATCCGAAAGTTTTCCCTACAGAGATTTATCCATATTGGATATGGAGTCTTTTTTTTTTTTTGCGGTACGCGGGCCTCTCACTGTTGTGGCCTCTCCCAACGTGGAGCACAGGCTCCGGACGCGCAGGCTCGGCAGCCATGGCTCACGGGCCCAGCCGCTCCGCGGCATGTGGGATCTTCCTGGACCGGGGCACGAACCCGTGTTCCCTGCATCAGCAGATGGACTCTCAACCACTGCACCACCAGGGAAGCCCGGATATGGAGTCTTTGTGTCATTTCCATTCTGCACAACTGCTACAATAACAATGTAAAAGTATTGATGGATAAACAAGGCACAAACACTTGAGAACATCAAACAGTTTTTACTCATGTAAAGGACACAAAAGGATGTCAGGATATATAGCAGAGAGTAGCAACATTCTCCAGCACCAAAGAGTGCAAACTTCCTAGTACTACACCTCATCAGCAGATGTATGGTTGCAGAGGTTAAGATGTAAATGACTGAAGGCCTAGAAGCATAACTGTCTTCTTCTGGCCTAGTCATATACTGGGGCGAACCTGCACATAATGTAGTATAGACACTTTCTGGAGATTACCTTACCAGGGCTAGGAGCATTTCTATATTCTCAGTTATATAATGCAGAATAGAATACACAGTACTTTAAGGAATCAAGCAAATGCTCATCTATCACCCCAGCCTATCTATGCTAGCATATCCTGGTTAAAGTACATTCCTGAACTCAGAGCCATGGAAAAACTTTCCCAGACACCTCTGGGATTCATACAAATAATCCCTTGATCTAGCTGAAGGAGTCCACCTGTGACTCGTGTAATAAGGATAAAAACAAGTATTCTAAGCACATAGGGTGTGTGGTTCTAGGAGAGCTAGAGATGATACCAAAAACAAAGATTTGGGAAATAAAACTTAAGAAGAAACTGTTCCTTTGACCACATGATGATATGAAGAACATCTATAAATTGAGTTTTTGTTCATGCTGTTTCAGAATAATGAAAATTTTAATTAAAATAAATTTGTAGTACGAATGTCCTTCAGTTGAATCAGAGGAATTGAATTCAAAATAACATAAGAAAAGAGGTAAACTTACTGGATAGAATTAGGATATATTCTGAAAAAACAAAACAAAACAGTTCATGTGAAACGTTGGGATGAAACTAGGTATCAGAGACAACAAACAGTCTTTCACTGCTTCTCTCTGTGTTTGGACTTCATTCTTTCTTTCCATGTGGTATGCTACATAGCCTCAGAGCTTCACATATTAAAATTTTAGCCACCAAGGAGGACATGCCTCGAATGTCTGTCTGGATCCCCAAACCAAACACCATGACTGGGCCCAGCTGTGGTCAGTGGACCATCACCCAAACTAGGGAGACAGAATCACAAAAACAAAGTGACACTATTGGCATTTTGGACCAGATCATTCTTTGTTGTGAGGGCTGTCCTGTGTACTTCAGGATGTTTAGCAGCATTTCTGACCTCTACCCACTAGACAACAGCAGCACCTTCCTGGTTGTGGCAATCAAAAATGTTCCCAAGCACTGCCATATGTCATTGGTGGAGAGGTGGCAAAATTGCCCCCAGTTAAGAACCACTGGCCTGTAGCAATCATATTCCATGAAATCACCAGAGAACATGGCGAAGAGTAGATGTAGAGGAGTAGGAATCAGATTATAGATACAGAGCAAGGTTTGTCGCAGTGGGAATAGAACATGGCATGGTGAGGAATTTATGCTTATAAATGCATCAGAATGTTCAGAAAGTAATTTGTTCTCAGTCCTAGATTGAACCACTTTGCAAATGCAAAATCAGTTTTCTCAGTTTAAAAGTGGAAGCAATACCAACTCCACAGAGTGGCTTTGAGTATTAAATAATTATGTGAAAGCACTTCAGAAGCTATGAAATGACACACAAATATAAGATAATAATAATAAATAAAATCACCAGCCCTTTTCTCTACCTCAGGCTGTTTCTCAGGAGGCCGAGTAGAAAAGAGGCTGACTTCATGGAAATTTTATATATCTATATCTATATCTATCTATCTCAGAGCTCTTGAAAAACAAAACAAAGCAAATGAAAACAAACAAACAAAAAACCAGAAACTATCAAATACAAGAGGATAGTTCATTGCTTTTTTATATAATTCTCATGTTGTCCCATTTAAGAACAGGCTTTTGATATAATACAGTTAATAAACATCAAGTTTATACCATTTGATGTATTTTGCTTATGTTACTCATTTTTACTCAGTTCATTTATTAGTACTACAAGTGGTAAGTAGTTAATTTATATTACTAATTTATGAACTTTTACTATAGATATTGAATAACTATAAGTAAATAACTATTTAAAAATTTTTATTTTATTTTATAACATAAATTTGGAAGCAGCCATATTGCTCAATCACAAATAATTAAACTTTTGACATTTATTAGCCCTTGGTGTCAACAAATTGTATAGCCTAGTAAAGAATTACAGCAAGGCGTTAATGAAATATTGAACATGAAGTAGAAATAATAAATTTGTCTCCTAACAGCATGTACAAATACCACTTAAGCCATTCCAAAACACATATACTACAAAGATAAATAATGGTATTAGAAGCCTTGATAACACATGGAAAATATCACCACCATCATCACCACCAATAACAACTGTGATAGGAATGATAAAAACAACAAAATCAAAAGTTATCAAATGGTTGTCCTGAACTTGGAATGGTCCTAAGCACCTTACATGTATAATCTTGTTTAATACTCAAGAGTTTTTTTAACCCATTTAAAAATACTTAAAACATAGAGATAGAAACATGTTTAGAAAGTGGAAATTTCATTCTTTATCAGAATAACAGTGAAATCTTAAGATTAATTAGACTGGTCAAATCTTTTTTTAGTATTTCTGTCATCGCATCTTTATTTGTTCTTAGTGTCCAAGAACTTGCCTTACAGTACTTACTATAAAATACATGCTTTTTGTTTGTTTCTTTGTTTTTCAAATTTAAATTTGTTGAATAAATATGGGGAAGAGAAGGAAATAAAAGGTGTTGCAGTTGTGGTTTGTGCATATTCTTTTTTGTTAAAGCTCAGTGGGGTTTTTTTTCAGTGTTTATTATTTTTTTTTTTTTGCCTTTTTTGTATTACATTTTTGTCCTATGATAGTGGTAAATCTCACCCCTTCACCTCCTCTTCCACCTTTTCCTCTTCCTCTTCCTCTTCCTCTTTTTTCCTGTCCTCCCCCTCCCCCTCCCCCTCCCCCTCCTCCTTCCCCTCCTCCTCCTCCTCCTTCTCCTCCTCCCCCTCCTCCTCCCCCTCCTCCTCCTCCCCCTCCTCCTCCTCCCCCTCCTCCTCCTCCCCCTCCTCCTCCTCCCCCTCCTCCTCCCCCTCCTCCTCCTCCTCCTCCTTCTCCTTCTCCTCCTCCTCCCCCTCCTCCTCCTCCCCCTCCTCCTCCTCCCCCTCCTCCTCCTCCCCCTCCTCCTCCTCCCCCTCCTCCTCCTCCTCCTCCTCCTCCTCCTCCCCTTCCCCCTCCTCCTCCTCCTCCTCCTCCTCCTCCTCCTCCTCTTCCTCTTTCTCTATGTTTTCCTCCTCCTTTGCTGGCCCAGTTACCTCAGGGATAAAAACTATCTCTTCTTCCAATAATATATTTGGAAAATAAGACTGTATTATCAAAACAGTTGCGGCACTTAGTGAAAAACACAGCATTCTGAGAAATAAAATAAGCATGCACAGTGGATCACACACAATTGGCCGGGGTACTTCCCATCTTGGATACCAAAATCGGTAATCTGTAAATAAAGAAGTAATTGAAAGCTGGATTTCACATAAAGTAGTAAAATCGTTCAAGAAATAAAGGACAAAAATACATACATATGGCTTGGTCACGACCTGCATTACCTAGAAAGAAAAAGAAAGTTCATAAAGTTACATAGAATTTCTTCTTTTTCTAGAATATATGTTTCTCAACAATAATAATATCATTCTCCTAGTTTTCAGGCACCATGCTCTCATCTTTGATGTCTCCCCTTCAACCAGTAGCCAATTGTAAAGTACAACATATTTTCTTTTAGTAAAAGTCCTCCTGGTCTACCAGAGAGAGCACAGAAGTACAGGAGGAAGAGGTGTGGATTCTAGTACTAATTCTGTCTCTAAATCCTGACAACTTATATAAGCCACTCCACTCCTGCCTTTCAAAGATTGTTCCATCTTCGACATTCTAGAATTCTACATCTCTCTTTTTAAAAAATTGAAGTATAGTTAATTTGCAATGTCCTGTTAGAACATCTCTTATTTTTATCTCTCTTCTCCCCACTTCCCCCCAAGATCATTCAAAATTAATTTTCTGAATCTACTCACTTTATTCATTTAATTCTTATTTTCAGAAGCTTTCAGTTGCTCTTCATTTCCTAGATGGCAAGGTTGACTACAGAGCCTGCTATTCCTCGTTTTTGCTATCTAGCCCAATGTTATCATAATACTTTTCAGGAAATAAATTTCCCTTCCTCTGCTCACCTGGGCAGAGAAGGTCAAACAATCATTCCCAGATTCCACTAGAAAGGAGAGTGGGAGAATAAATGCAGTCTCACCCATAGAGAGCCCAATGTCAACCAGGGCTTTGTCTTGCAATGATGGTACACTTAGAGGAAAATTTAGAAATCACTCCTCCGGCACCTTGGAGATGAACTGAACTTCTGGTGGATCTTTGACATTATTTTAAGTGTTACGCTATGTCAGGCTTCTCCTTCCCACCCCATGTGGATTCTATCCTCACTTTGCTTGGACTCTGACACCAAATAGTGAGCCACTCCCGCATGGACATCCCTTTACCCTGATCTTATACCCCAAGCCTGACCTCATGCGGGTACACTCACCTCATTCCATGAGAGCTCTAACTTCCCATACAAGGCCATACCATGTGGACACTGTTCTCACCCTACTTAGGCTCTTTCCCCATGCCTACCACATCATGTATGAATCCCTTGTCTTCTTGCTTAGGTTCTAACATGGCACATCTGGATGCCCTCTGTGTGGATGCCTACCTCTTTCTGACCTACCCAATGGCTTTAGGTCTGGATATTTTCAGGAAGAGAAAGAAAAGGCGAAGAGGAAGAGCAAGGTTTTGCATCTTGATTCAAATGAAGCAAGGGAAGAAATGTTACGGTGGAGTCACTCCAGCAGTGGCATTATAATGAAATTGTTCACTAGTTTCTTTAACATAAAAGCCTAATATGCCCCTTACTCACTGTCTGACTTTATCCCCTACCACATTCCTCTAAGTATCATATATTCCAGCTATAGTTATACTTTTGGATTATACGCTCTCATGTTTAGAAAAACTAAAAGAAAAATTTAATAAAACATATTTTCTACTTTTATCTTTTGAATGTTTAGGGGAAAAATGAAAATAAAAGGCTATTAAATATTTGCTACTTTACTTCTTTCCTCCTTCTGAATGTTTTGGAATATCCTATCCTTTCGAGCAGCCACTCTCAAACAGGCCGCTATTTCAGGAATTAACTGAGAAGCTTTTTCAGGGCATAACTGTTAGTTCTCTTTCCTTCTTTCAGATTCTAGTATGTACTAAGGGGCAGGAATAATAGTAAGAGAGGGCAGAAGAGGTTGTGTAGTTTAAAAAAATCTAAAGATGATACTGTTTGATACCACCTTTGATAATATAACAATACCATCCTGAACAAAGGAACAATATTAACATGACAATGAAAGACTAGTGTTCACCACTTCTTTTTCTTGTCATCCAATGCATTATAGATTTTTTTTCATGTTTCAGTTATTTTCTTTATCTTACTGCATAGAAAATCTGTGCATCTGTCATAGATGCTACATCGGGAACACATTAATCCTCGTTGATAAGGACTTCTTGACAGAGATCCTCTACAAAAAAGCAGAAAACATTTTGTTAGAAAAAGTCTCAAATTTTATGTTATTTAAATAATATGGTTAACCAATTTTTAATTAATTTATAAGGGCGATTTAATTTAAAAAATGGACTTAAGGGAGTACTTAAAAGTACTTAAATTGCAGATGTAATCTTCCCCCTCTTTTTTCCCCCCAGAAATACTCTCTTCTGAAACTAATTCCCATTAATTTTAAAGTATTGTAATTTAAATATGAGGGAGTTTTAAAGCTTCTTTCATTTTATTTTGTATAAAAAATTTCCTTTAAAAATGGATGTTATAGAATGTTTTATAACTAATTGCTTCCTGATTGGCACATACATATAAAAAGCTATATATAAATGATATATTAGTTTTCTGAAACATTTGCAAAATCCTGAAATGCCTATTGGCACAAATACCCAGCTGCATGGATTATTTTGAGGTCTACATGAAAAACACATAAGTATATAAACAAGCAAATAAATGTAAATGGGATTTTACAAAGTTGTTTTAATCTATCGTACAGAGCACAGGGGAGAAGTTAAAAATTATTACATCAATTGCCCAGAGGTAAGTTAGGAAAAGAGGCCCAAAAATAGATATGAATTGGGAAGCGTATTTTAAAATATCTGAATAAGAAAGATAGAGAAGATAGATAGGGAAAATATATTTTTGAGTGAGAAGAGGGTCATTAATTGTGGTTATTTAAACATGATTGCTTATTTACTCAGTGTATAGTTGCAAGCTATAAAAACAAACATTAGGCATTTAGGTCCCTGGTTAGGCCACTCTGGGCCATCTAGAAGAATGGCCAAACCTTAGAAATACATATTCAAAAATGTGAATATCAAATTTCTGAGTCGTATCTTATGAGAAGTTTTTGATGATACCCAATAAGGTATCTGATACCCTCAAATGGCAAGCTTTCAAGTACATCAAGGATATACAGATACCTATTGTTATTTGCAGATCATATATCGTTCTCTAATTTCACTGTTCCACAATCAAACCATTTCAAGAAGGAAATGAATTTTGTTTGGATCCCAGCCAGAATACTAGCCGTCAAGAAATCCAAGAATTGAACCAGTCACCTTTACCTAATACCGTAGTCTACTTTTACTGCCTTAATTCTTTATCACTGAAACAGATGCCTCCAACTCAAAAGCAGAGCTTATACTGTTCTAAAATCCCTGGGGTGGGGGACCTCTGTTCTTGTACCTATGCAGAAAGCTACTCACTATACAGACTGCCTTTAAAACCTGGAGCAAGCAACCTAAATGTCCATCAACAGATGATTGTATAAAGAAGATGTGGCACATATATACAATGGAATATTACTCAGCCATAGAAAGGAACAAAATTGAGTTATTTGCAGTGAGGTGGATGGACCTAGAATCTGTCATACAGAATGAAGTAAGTCAGAAAGAGAAAAACAAATACCATATGTTAACGCATATATATGGAATTTTAAAATGCAGTACTGATGAACCTAGTGGCAGGGCAGGAATAAAGGCGCAGACGTAGAGAACAGACCTGAGGGCACAGGGGTGAAGGGGAAGCTGGGATGAAGTGAGAGAGTAGCATTGACGTATATACACTACCAAATGTAAAATGGATGGCTACTGGGAAGCTGCTGCATAGCATGGGGAGATCGGCTTGGTACTTTGTGACAACCTAGAGGGATGGGATAGGGAGGGTGGGAGCGAGGCTCAAGAGGGAGGGGATATGAGGATATATGTATACATATAGCTGATTCACTTTGCTGTACAGCAGAAACTAACACAACATTGTAAAGCATTTATACTCCAATAAAGATGTGAAAAAAAAAACCTGGAGCATAGGCTAATCATCCCATGACCATAATGTCTGATAACCATGGCCTGGAATAACTCTGGAAAGGCAAATAAATATATAAATAAATACATGAATTAATTAATCAAAATAAATAAATTCACATTGTGCTAGAATACAACGGGCCCTCCTTTTCAAAGATATGAACATTATAAAACTGTTTATATTAGGTAGCCAGAAATGGCAAGCTAATACTCTCCCATGTTAATCTTCCTGTTGTTCTGAGTTTCTAAAAAGTTTAACCTAAAGCAACTTGAGTCTGAATCTACAGTACAAGTCCACAACTGCAATTGGAAATTATTGGGCTGGATTAGGAGAAAACAACAGATAAGTATCTACAACTAGCAAAGTCCTTTGAAATTTCATAGCTGCCCTGGTGGTGCCTGAAGAAATAGATGATATTCTCTGTCTTTAGGCATTTGCCTTTTCCGAGAAGCAGCCCAAGGGTTCGCTGAGACCAAGTCCTGACTCTGAACATAGTCCTCGGGAACTTTTCTTAGACTTGCATCTGGCCATATCTTCATTATATTGCCACCTATAGGATATGTGTCCAGGCCCTAGATAAGGACATGTCACCTGGGTAGCCCAATGGGTAAACTACTCCCATGCCCAACCCAAAGTCCATTAGAAAACCATTATTCAAATTTTATAATAGATCTACATTGTTCCAGAATGAGAACACAATTCTGGTGGTGATGGAAACTTTTATTGCCTGCCACTTTGTTCATGAAGGAGATAATCCAGCTCCATGGATTGACAATCTAGGAATTACAATTTGTAGATAGATTCTTCTCTTCAAAGTTCTCCATGTGCAGACTCATATAATCTGTATATTGTCCATGGAACAATGGCCAGAGTACATCAAATAGATATTGATTTTTCCATATTATACAACCAGAATAACTAGGCCACCTACAGTAACTCTTTTCACTTTTACTACATCCATATGGCACTGAGAAATATCACAGTGCTGGCTTCTGGTTCATATCCAAACATCTATAGATTTCCCAAGTAGACTTAAAGAATCTATCCCAATAAGCTAGAGAAAAATACATGCAATAAGCAGCAAAGATTATCTTTTAGAGATTCTATCTGGCTCTTCTTCTGATTCATCTAATATATTTGTCTTTGCCCAAAACTCCATGACTACTTCTTGGACCTATTCAAGGTCAAGGAAGGTATGGATCCTGTTGTTTTCTGCCTCAAATTATCCCTGTATATGCAAAGCTACCTCACTTTATATCACTTTCTGTGAAAATCAGTTGGTCACATCTCCTCCCTTCACTTCCACATCTTGCACCTAAAGGACCAGGGAACACAGTTAAACACCTATAAAGCTCCTTGAGGCTGATATTACATAGTTGTACCATCCTCTAATCCTCCCCAAGATACCATCTACCTTCTGATTATGCCTCCTTATTCACTTTGGTATCTGGCTCACCATTTTGCTTTTTAGTCGAAATTGTGCGATTGTCTACAAATTTGGGACCTAGAGGATTACAATATGCTAATGGATAATTCATCCAATAACTTGGTCTCTATGTTATTGGATGTCTTCACCATCATAAAACTTCCTAATGCTACATAACTGTCACGTTTGTAGCCACATTCTGCATCTTATTATCTCCTAAATCTGCTCTACTTCTGAACTCACAAATCACACATTCCACTCATTGACTGCAACCTCCTGTCCTTCCAGGTTCCTAACTCATTCACTCCCATCACACTTGTCCATTAATTTCACTGTTTCCACAGTGTACTTTCTCTCCTATTTTTCTCCCTATCCATCGTATTGTCTTTTCTCAATCTAGCTTAGGTCCATCACTTTGCATGTTCTCTACCTAAAACCTTGAAACTCGCTTGCACTATTTTCCTTTACATCCACCTGACAAAACCGCTGTGTAGGAAAAAGTGAAGGAATCTTACTGTCTGCATGTCCCATGCCTGCTTCAGGGCTGCTGGGTGCTGCTGGAGGAAAATCATTAAACTAGGTAGAGAATATCTCTATCATTCTCTCTATTCAGCTTCCGCTCTCATGTTCCATAATAACTATTTCATATCTTCCCAGTCCTCAAACTTCCAGCTTCACTGTCTCTCCCTTTATTCTCAGGACATGATCTATTCTACTTCACAGAGAATCATAACAGCTATTAGACTGGAACTCGAGAAATTTTCTGTCACTAAATATGACAAATATACCTACACTTTCCTTTCTAATACAACTGAAGAACTGCTCCTCATTCTTTCTAAGGCTAATCTCTCTCTTTTTTTTTAAGTTCAAAAGTCATATAATTAATTGTTTGCACTTTTTTGTTGTTGTTGGTCCTACATTTTCTTTTAGCATCTTTATTGGAGTATAATGGCTTTACAATGTTGTATTAGTTTCTGCTGTATAACAAAGTGAATCAGCTCTACGTATACATATACCCCCATATCTCCTCCCTCTTATGTCTCCCTCCCACCCTCCCTATCCCATCACTCTAGGTGGTCACAAAGCACCGAGCTGATCTCCCTGTGCTATGCAGCTGCTTCCCACTAGCTATCTATTTTACATTTGGTAGTGTATATATGTCCATGCCACTCTCACTTCGTCCCAGCTTACCCTTCCCCCTCCCCCCGTCCTCAAGTCCATTCTCTCCATCTGAGTCTTTATTCCTGTCCTGCCCCTAGGTTCTTGAGAACCATTTTTTCTTTTTTTTTTTGGATTCCATATATATGTGTTAGCATATGGTATTTGTTTTTCTGACTTACTTCACTCTGTATGACAGACTCTAGGTCCATCCACCTCACTACAAATAACTCAATTTCATTTCTTTTTATGGCTGAGTAATATTCCATTGTATATATGTGCCACATCTTCTTTATCTATTCATATGTCAATGGGCACTTAGGTTGCTTCCATGTCCTGGCTATTGTAAATAGAGCTGCAATGAATACTGTGGTACATGAGTCTTTTTGAGTTATGGTTTTCTCATGGTATATGCCCAGTAGTGGGATTGCTGGGTCGTATGGTAGTTCTATTTTTAGTTTTTTAAGGAACCTCCATACTGGTCTCCATAGTGGCTGTATCAATTTACATTCCCACCAACAGTGCAAGAGGGTTCCCTTTTCTCCACACCCTCTCCAGCATTTATTGTTTGTAGATTTTTTGATGATGGCCATTCTGACTGGTGTGAGGTGATACCTCACTGTAGTTTTGATTTGCATTTCTCTAATGATTAGTGATGTTGAGCATCCTTTCATGTATTTGTTGGCAATCTGTATATCTTCTTTGGAGAAATGTCTATTTAGGTCTTCTGCCCATTTTTGGATTGGGTTGTTTGTTTTTTTGATATTGAGCTGCCTGAACCATTTGTATATTTTGGAGATTAATCCTTTGTCAGTTGCTTTGTTTGCAAATATTTTCTCCCATTCTGAGGGTTGTCTTTTCATCTTGTTTATGGTTTCCTTTTCTGTTCAAAAGATTTTAAATTTGATTAGGTTCCATTTGTTTATTTTTGCTTTTGTTTCCATTTCTCTAGGAGGTGGGTCAAAAAGGATCTTGCTGTGATTTATGTCATAGAGTGTTCTGCCTATGTTTTCCTCCAAGAGTTTTATAGTGTCTGGCCTTACATTTAGGTCTTTAATCCATTTTGAGTTTATTTTTGTGTATGGTGTTAGGGAATGTTCTAGTTTCATTCATTTACATGTAGCTGTCCAGTTTTCCTAGCACCACTTATAGAAGAGGCTGTCTTTTCTCCATTGTATATTTTTGCCTCCTTTATCAAAGAAAGGTGACCATATGTGCATGGGTTTATCTCTGGGCTCTCTATCCTGTTCCATTGGGGGGACCTTCAAGATGGCGGAGGAGTAAGCCGTAGAGCTCCCCTTCCTCCCCACAAATACATCAGAAATACATCTACACGTGGAACAACTCCTACAGAACACCTGCTGAACGCTGGAAGAAGACCTCATACCTCCCAAAAGGCAAGAAACTCCCCACGTACCTGGGTAGGGCAAAAGAAAAAAAGAAAAAACAGACAAAATAGGGATGGGCCCTGCACCACTGGGAGGGAGCTGAGAAGGAGGAAAGGTTTCCACACACTAGGAAGACCCTTCACTGGAGGAGACCGTGGCGGGGTGCGGGGGGGTGGTAGGCAGCGGCGGAGCTTCGGAGCCACGGAGAAGAGCGCAGCAACAGAGGTGCAGAGGGCAAAGCGGTGAGATTCCCGCACAGAGGATCGGTGCCGACCAGCACTCACCAGCCAGAGCGGCTTGTCTGTTCACCCGCCGGGGCGGGCGGGCTGGGAGCTGAGGCTCGGACTTCGGAGGTCGGATCCCAGGGAGAGGACTGGGGTTGGCTGCGTGAACACAGCCTGAAGGGGGCTAGTGCGCCACAGCTAGCCGGGAGGGAGTCCGGGGAAAAGTCCGCACCTGCCGAAGAGGCAAGAGGCCATTGTTTCCTGGTGCGCGAGGAGAGGGGATTAAGAGCACCGCCTAAACAAGCTCCAGAGACGGGCGCGAGGCGCGGTTATCAGCGCGGACCCCAGAGACGGGCATGAGACGCTATGGCTGCTGCTGCCGCCACCAAGAAGCCTGTGTGCAAGCACAGGTCACTCTCCACACCTCCCCTCCCGGGAGCCTGTGCAGCCCGCCACTGCCAGGGCCCCGTGATTCAGTGACCACTTCCCCGGAAGAACGCACGGCGCGCCTCAGGCTGGTGCAAAGTCACGCCAGCCTCTGCCGCCGCAGGCCCGCCCCGCACTCCGTGCCCCTCCCTCCCCCGGGCCTGAGTGAGCCAGAGCCCCCGAATCAGCTGCTCCTTTAACCCCGTCCTGTCTGAGCGAAGAACAGACGCCCTCAGGCGACCTAGACGCAGAGGCGGGGCCAAATCCAAAGCTGAGCCCCAGGAGCTGTGCGAACAAAGAGAAAGGGAAATCTCTCCCAGTAGCCTCAGGAGCAGCGGATTAAAGCTCCACAATCAACTTGATGTGCCCTGCATCTGTGGAATACATGAATAGAAAACGAATTATCCCAAATTGAGGAGGTGGACTTTGGGAGCAATGATATATATATATATATATATTTTTTTTTTTTTCTTTTTCTCTTTTTGTGAGTGTGTATGTGTATGCTTCTTTGTGTGATTTTGTCTGTATAGCTTTGCTTTTACCATTTGTCCTATGGTTCTGTCTGCTTTTTTTTTAAGTATAGTTTTTTTTAGCCCTAATCTCTTTTAAACCCTTCCTTTTTCTCTTTTAAAGCCTTCTGTTTTCTCAGGGACTTGTATCTTTACATATACCCTGCCTTTATACTTTATAAAGAATTACTTTTATTTTGTATTAGAATCTTCATGTCAATATTTAAATATGCTCACATCTTCCCCATTTTAAAAACAAAACAAAATAAAAACAACAACAAAACAGTTCTCAATTCATTCCAACCTGGCATCAGTTTCCTCTACTCCATAGAAGCAGTTTTCCTATGTTTATTAATGAACTTCTTTTTAGATCTGATATTTTTAAGTCCTGACTTTGCTTGACATCTTGGAATTTGAAAGTTTGGACGAGTTTTTCCTTTTAAAAATATTCTTTCCCCACACCTTCCCTGATACCATACTCTTCTGCTTTTTCTTCTACCTGTCTGGCCACTCTTCTTAGGTCTCCCACTTATCTTCCACTAACTGCCCTTAAATGTTGGCATGACATTCCACAGGTCCTATTCTCTTCTCATTCCACACTCTCTTGCTAAGCAATCTCATCTATTCCCATGATTTAAATTACCCTATGTTTCCTGGCACTCCAAATATTTCTTCTATGCCATTCCTCACTCATGAGCTTCTGACCTAAATAACAACCTGCTTACTAAACATCTCAAAGTGAGTATTTCGCAGCCAACTCCAATTCATTATGTACAAAGTGGAACTCATTATCTTCCCTCCCAAAATGTTCAGTGTTCCCCTTTGCAGTTAATGCCAATACCATTCATGCCTGATCATAAATTTGAAAATCTTCCTTGACTACTTCCTCTGTCTGATTACTTAATACAATGACCTGCAAATCTTGTTATTTATACCTTCTGGAAATGTCTTAAATATGTCTCCAATCTCAATCCAGACATCCCTTGTTGATGTAAAAGATAAACAAAAGTAATACATATATATTATTTATAAGTATATGACAGAAAGGAGGAAGCAGAAAAGGGCACCTTTAAAGGGGAAAAAATGTCTCCATCCTCCACTTTCCATCTGTCTCTCCAGAGATAACATCTGTTAACAACTTCTTATGATTCCTTCCAGAAGAAAGTTTTTCATAAAAATTCTCAGTACTTACATGCTTGTGATAGAGACTGCTAGCTGTCAATCTAAATATCTCTTGAAATACTGAAATAACAGTATTTTAGCTTGGCACATTAATGGCTAGTCTCAGTACATTTCCCAACCTCTCCTGCAACTTAGATGTGGCCATGAGATTAATTTTATATCCAACGGAATGGCAGGAGCAGTGATGTGCACCACTCCCCACCTGGTACTCATGCTGCCAGCATGTTTCTTTTCCCTTACTATGAGCTTGAGCTAGCTTATGTCTGTGGCCTGGATTTGATCATGTGGACAAAGACACTGCCCCAGAAGATGGTGAAGAAACAAAATAGGAGAAACCTGGGTCTTTGAATGACTAATGGAGCACAGTACCCACCAAACTGAAATTTCCCACTTTTACCTTGAATCACTACATTTTTTGGTAATAGTAACTTATAACAAGAAGACCTGTTCTTACTTATTATTGTTTTTTATCTTACTTCTTCACCTAACGAGTAAGACCTTTCCATACTGGTACATAGAAAAGTACACCAGTTTTTTCAATGGTTACACAATAATGTGCAGTAAATTAATTGCTTAGTCCCCTATTACTAGAGTCGTTGGTTTTTTAAATTTCAGTTTCATGCTATTAAAACATGCTCCAATGTGTATCCTTGTATGTATATCTTGGCCAACTTTCATGAAGATATTACTAAGATAAAATCCTGATAAGGAGATTACAAGATCAAATGGTAAGTATAATTTTAAATTTTGTTACACTGCCGAACCCAGAAAGACTGTATCAATTTATTGCCCTATTGCAAACGCAGAGTATCAATTAAGCTTTTCTATATTCTCAAATGGATGAGTGGAAAGTGAACATTTATTTTTGTTTTTACCTGAATTGCTTCAATTATGAGTGAGACTGAATACATTTTCATATGATTCATGACCATTTTCTTTTCTTTTTAGTAAATGACTTCTTCATATCTTCTGCACATTATTCTCTTGGGTTGTTTCTCTTTTTCTTTTTGATTTGTATGAATTCTTTGTAAATTAAGGGGACTGTCTCTGCCATATATTCCACACATACATTTTCCAGTATATCAATTTTTCTTTGCCTATTATCTATAGTATTTCTTTAGTCATTAATTAGTTTGAAATTTTTATAAAATTAGATACATATTTTTTGGATTTTAATGTTCTGCTCGGTCAGACTTTTCGTCAATACCTCTCCATTTTGGCTAGGCCCAAACTGCAGCTTTGTCTTCTCACCACTGTGCAGCTTCTGAAATCTCTGTGCAGGTCTTCAGCCTGCAAGTAACTGTTCCTATCTAATCCTTCCAGAATCTCGCTTTGAGGAGTGCAGCTTAGGAGCTGCCCAAGGACTTGCAGAGAAATTGTACACAGATGTTTGGGGGTCCTTCTCTGCAGCCCCCTCCTCTTTGGGATCCTGTCCTAAATCCTAGACTACTTAACATCAATCAACACTGATATCTCCTTTGCCCAGAAAATACACAATCTTTGCTTGCTTTGGCTATGGTTTGTAAAATAGGATGCTCACAGAGAGAAAACCAAGGCACATATAGGGTTCCCACTGTACTCTTTTCTATTTGCAAGGATCATAGCACTGTACTGGTTGTTTTCTAATGCCTAAAAACAGTTATTTTATATGTTTTGCCCAGTCTTTATAGTTACTTTAAGCAGGAGGCTAATTCTTATACCAGCTTACATAATGTCCAGAATCAAAGTGGATCAAATTAATTTAAAAGTTAAAAAAAAATAAAGACTCATTAGAAGAAAATGTGAGATAATAATATTTGGGGAAGGCTTGTCTAAGTATGATACAAACCTCAAAACCCATGAAAAAAGTACTGATACATTTTTTTCTACAATGAAACAAAATAATTCTATTGGCAAAAATAAATTGCATTATAAATAAAGTCAAAAGTTAAACATAAAACTAGAAAATATTTGTAAATTATATTACATAAAACAGCTAATTTTCTTGTACATAAGACACTCCTCCAAGTTAAAAAACAAAAAAAGTCCAACAACTTAAGAGAAAAACAGTAAATGTATAGGAACCCTCAGGTCCCAGTAAATGAAATCCACATATTCTAAAATATAAAAAAATATACTTAAACTCATGAAAAATAGAAGATGAAAATTAAACATATACATAACTCATAGTAGTAAATAGAAAAATATTTGAAAATATATTTTCTTAGCAAGGGAGTTTAAATATAGCCCCTCTTATATGCCGACATAAAAAAAAGTTGTAATAGAAAAAATGGCGTGACTATGATGAATAGATATTTAGTAATATATATGCAAATTAAAAGTACACATTCTCTTTGGCCTAGGGTTTCCATGACTATACGTTTATATTATAGCTACTAACTCATATCAGAATTACATGTCTAACTGAATAATTACTGCTTGAAATAAAATTAATAAAATAGCCTAAACGTCCATCAGAAGGAGAGGATTATTCAAATTAATTTTTGTACATCCACTAAAAAAAAAAAAAACTGTGAAATTCTTAAAAAGAATCTGGAAACTCTTCACGTACTCAAATGGAAAGACTTCCAGTCCATATCAAGTAAAAAAGTTAAAGAACATCACAAGAAATGTAGTGCGCTCCTGTTTGAATTATGGAAATGCACACATTTGTGCACCCAGACACACATACACAAAGATAGATATACTTTTCTGTATGCACAGAATATATCTTTTAGGATAAAATTTTGGAGAGAGTAACTGAAAGCAAGGATGGGAACATTATTTTCTCCTTGGATAGATTTTTCCATCATGAATATGTATCAAGTACTAAACATGATTTATTAAATGACCTAAAATTACAATACATAGAAAGCAATGAGAAAGAGACTATGTCATACGAGATCCTAAGGTCTAGTAAAAATTGTAATCAAAGGAAAATATATAACTGTAAATATCTTCACTATTAAGTAGGATTAAAGATAAATGAATGTAGTATATTTTGATAAAAACAGCAACATATAACAGCCCCTCTCCCTAAAAAGTACTTGGAAGATTAAATATCTCAAAACAAAGGAATGAGAAAGGATAAATAACCCCTTAAATCTTTTCTTTCGAAAGATCAATAAAATAGATTAAACCCTCATGAGCAAGAAAGAAAAATATTTACTATTAAGAATTTCTCTAATTTTCTCTTCTTATACTTCTCTCCTCCTGTTTTTTTTCCAGATAGAACTTTCTTTTTCAATTCTTCCCCCATCTCTTATATGTTCTAATATATTCTATCACTCTCTATTTATGATGGCTTTCTTTAGCTTATAAAAATACATTAGAAACCAAAGTCATAAAACAAAAACTTTCACTCAACTCTACACACCTATACACCTTCCTTTTCTTCATTGCCAAATATCTATATAGAATATTCTAAATTGGCATTACTATTTTTCAAACTGCAAGTTATGAGCTATTACTAGGTCATGAAATCAAATTTAGTGCTTCACAGTTCACATCCAATATTTTAAAATATGAGACAGACTAGAAAGCTGTACTTAACTGTGAATAATATACTATTTCATATATTGATAACATGTTCTTATTTTATCATTCATAGTAAGGATACACATTGTTCTGTAAATCTTTTCTTTCAGTTATGTACTGTGCCTCATAATTCTAAGATGTACATCTTTTCTTATTTTAGCACCTCTGAAATTGAGATGCATCTTAACATTGATGGCATCTTAAAATCACAGTTGACCAGGCAGTGAACATGATATGGTTGTCACTGCACGTTGTGAACTTGTCATAGCTTTTCATACTGTCATACTTGAAATGGGTTATATGCATTGTTTGCATTTTACGTATTTAAATTGCTATTCAAAATGTCTAAAATGATCACAATACTATATCATTGAATCATAAATTATTATGCATGCAGAAAAGCATGGAAAGAGAGCCACCTCATATATAATAGAGACTGATGAGAAAATAAGTCTAAATGTTATTTTAAAAATCTACCAGTACAGTTCTAGTTTCCCTCTTACCTTACTAGTCTCTTTCTATACTCCTTTGCTAGCTCCTTTGCCTGAAGTTGAAATATTGTAGTGATGTAGGGTTTAGTCCTTAGTCTCTTCTGTCCTGTTTTCCATACCTATTTTCTCACAAGGTGATTTCTTTCAGGACTGTGACTCATTTCTGCCTCAGGGCCTTTATATCTGCAGTTCCCACTACTTGAAAACCCATCCTAGACCTTCATCTGACTAGCTCCCTCATTTGATTCATTCACATTTCTCACATTTATTACTCCACCAAATGTATGTGAACCAAAACACTTGATCTTCTCTCAAGCTCTGCTCCTCCACAAGTCTTCCCTATCTGTCTAATGGCACCAATGTTCATCCAGTTGCTGAGACTAAAGGCATAGGTGTCATTCTTGATTATTCTATTCCATTCACCCCTAAAGTTAAATCTGTCAGCAGGTGTTGTTAAGCTCCATCTTCAAATTATATCCCGAATCTGACCTTTCCTCACTATTTCCATGTTCTGTAGGCAGAATCCATGTCATGGTACAGTATGGGTTTTGGCAGTGTAGAGGAGCTTTCCTCCATGCAGTGATTCTGGGGCACTGGCTCATTTCATCTTGTGGCTCTGCCACTCTCTAGGACATCTTAATCCTCCACCAGACCCTCTGTATCCAACCAGTAGATGAGGGAAGACCAAGAGTGTGAAGGATCATGTAGGAAGTTTTCAAAGGCCAGGCCTGGAAGTGGCCTAAATTCCACTGGCCAAAGCTTAGCCACATGGCCCAACCGAACTTCTAGGGAGGCTGGGAAACATATTCTAGCTGTCTGTTCATGACGTAGAGAAAATGGCACCACCTGCCAGATTGCATTTCCTTATTTATTTATTTATTTTTTTTGTGGCTTGCGGGCTCTAGAGCGCAGGCTCAGTAGTTGTGGTGCACGGGCTTAGTTGCTCCGCGGTCCTTAATTTTTAAATAAAAAAAATGTTCTTTACTAAATACCTTTGGACACTATAATTTACTTCTTTTAAAGGTCCAGCTTTAGATTCAAGTCATTTTCTTCAATCTCAGAACTCTTACCTCCCCCACTGGCCTCGTTTCCCTTCTAATACACCTCTATGCATCAAACTTAACTACTTCTGAATCTGTATCCTGGCTAACTGCTTCTATGATTTCATACCTGCTTTTACAACAGATCTTTTCTATTTAAAATACAGATGTTGTACGTATTTGGTTAACGTTGTGTTTTTTTTTTTTTTAATTTCTTTCCCAACAGTCTATAAGTGTTTTCAGGATGAATACCATGTAAAAAATGTGGAATTCTATTACTTAGTTATTGTTTAAATGTACCTACTATAAACATATTTAAATAAGTAAAAGATCCTGCAGAAACCTGCAGATGCAACGTGTCTAAAAATAAACAAATCCTTTTTTCTTTCACCCTACATCTTTTCCTAACTCAGTTAATAAAATTATTTATCATTTAAGCTTAAATTCTAATGCTCATCTTTGATTGTACCCCCTTCTATACCGAAATTCAAGGCTAATCTAATTAATACTGTTTTATTTTACTTTGTCTTATTTTTCTTAGAAATGTATGTTTTTTATTTTATTTTATTATTATTATTATTTTTGACTGTACCACGTAGCTTGTGGGATCTTAGTTCCTTGACCAGATTGAACCCATGCCCTCGGCAGTGAAGGCACGGAGTCCAACCACTAGACTGCAAGGGAATTCCCAGGAATGTATAAGTTTTTATCTTTGAAATTGAAAAATAACCACTAGAAAATGACATATGTAAATATTGTTGCAGTTCACTTTTCCTGATACATTATAAGCTATCTTAACCTTTATATAGGTATCTATACAGATTCTTTTCTTTTGCTTATTCTTTTCTTTTCTTTGATTATTATTTCTGTTCCATTTATTCTCTGTTCTTTAGGAGCAATAATTTATAGATTTATCACCCTACAGGGTTCCTTTCTTTTTCCATATATATTTTTACTTCTATTGTACATCTTCGTGTTCTGAAATTTTTCAAGATTGTGGTTGACTCATATTTTCCCTATTGCCAAATCTGTTTTATTCTTCCATTCTGTACTAGCTTGCTGTGGCTACTTTAACAATGCCACAAACTTGGTGGTTTATAAAAACAGAAATTTATTTTCTCAGTTCTGGAGGCCTGAACTCCAAAATCAAGGTGTTGGCAGGGCTATGCTCCCTCCAAAGGCTCAGAGAGGGAATTCCTTGACTCTTCCAGCTTCTGGTGGCTCCAGAAGTTCCTTGGTTTGTGAATATATCACTTCAACCTCTCCCTCCACAGTCACATTGCCTCCTTCTCTTCTGTGTGTCTAGTGCTGAAATCTCCTCCCTCTCTCTTATGAGGACACAAGTAATTACATTTAGGTCCCACCTGAATAATCTAAAATAAGCGCTTCCTCTGAAGATCCTTATCTTAAACGTGTCTTTTGCCATATAAGGCAATATTTACTCTTGACATGTAACTTAATATTCACAGGTTCTGTGAATTAGGAACTAGATACATCCTTTGGTGGGGGCCACCATTCAGTCCATTACACATTCTACTTTTCAATTTGGTTTTCTTTTTTTTTTTTTGCTGTGTTGGGTCTTTGTTGCTGCGCGTGGGCTTTCTCTAGTTGCTGTGGCGAGCGGGGGCTACTCTTTGCTGCGGTGCATGAGCTTCTCATTGCAGTGGCTTCTCATTGCAGAGCATGGGCTCTAGGCACACAGGCTTCAGTAGTTGCAGCACGTGGGCCCTGGAGCACGCAGGCTTCAGTAGTTGTGGCGCACGGGCTTAGTTGCTCTGTGGCTTGTGGGATCTTCCCAGACCAGGGCTCCAACCCATGTTCCCTGCATTGGCAGGTGGATTCTTAATCACTGCACCACCAGGGAAGTCCCCAATCTGGCTTTCTTATTTTCATTTCTATGAAGTAGTTTATAAGACTGTGATGAATTAATTTTTCTACAATGATTCTTAAGAAAGATACCTATGACTGCCTATTTTGAGTACATATCAAATAACTTGGACTGAGTTGACTCAGTCAACTCATAATTGAGTTGACTCACATAATATATGTGCCAACCTAGATCCTTCACAAATGGACTTTCCGAAGTTTGTATCAAGGAAATAATGGTTGATAGAAATTTCAAGACAAAGAAGCCTATGGGACAGGTGAGTGGAAAGAAGAGTAATCCTAAAGACTAGTAGGTTCATCTTATCACTATAGTCATGGGATACCCCTGCAGTCACTACTGCTATTAAGGTCACCAAATACCTTCATCTTATCAAACGGAAATGTCATCTTTCCTTCCTCATTTTTTTTTTTTCATTCTTTCAGGAGCATCTCATACAGTTAACCACTTTGGGCATCATGACTCACGTTCTTCACTTGATTTCCAAGTACCCTTACCAGCATTGTTTGGGTTTCCTTCTTATCTTGTTAGCCTCTTCACTCTCCTTTGTTATCTCTTTTGCCTGAAGTTGAAATACTGTAGTGATCTAGGACTTAATCCTTGAATTAAGTCTCCATACTCACTCTTTCATAAGGGGGTCTTGTTCAGGACTGTGACTCATTTCTACGTCAGGGCCTTTATAGTAGCAGTTTCCTTTACTTCAAAACCTATCCCAGACCCTCATACAGCTAGTTCCTTCTCATGATTCATTTACATTTTCCACATTTACATTTCTACCTAATGTGTCCAAACATAAAACACATCTTCTGATGTTCTTCCTTGTCTTAGTTAATGGTATCATCATTTATCCAGTTGTTCAGACTAAAAGCATGGGTATCGCCATAGTTTATTCTATACCTCTTATCCCTAAAGTTAAATCCATCAACTGGTATTTTTAGCTCTACCTTCATAATATATCCAGAAACTGACCTTTTTTCACAATTTCCATGGTATAGTAAGCAGAATTCTAAAATGGAGCACAAGCTCCCCTACCCCTGCTATACATGCCTTGCATAATTCTGAGGAAAGTGAATGTAATGGAATTTACTTCCATGATTAAATTATGTTATTTGGCACAGCTGACCATCAAATAGGGAAATTATCCAGGAAAATATCCTGACCCAATCACTTGGGCACTTTAAAAGCAGAGAGTTTTCTCTGGCTGGTCACAGAAGAGAAGTCAGAGATTTGGATCGTGGGAAGGACCTGATGTGCCTTTGTGGACGTAAAGATGGTGGGAGCCACGCATCAAGGAATGTGGGCAACCTCTAGAAGACGAGAGCAACCACTGGCTTAGAACCAGCAAGAAAATGGGGACCCAAGTCCTATAACCACAAGGCATTGAATTCTGCTAACAACCTGAAGGAGCTTAAAAGCAGATTCTTCCCCAGAGCCTCCAGATAAGAACTCAGTCAACACCTTGATTTTGGCCTTTGAGACCCTGAGCAGAGAATCCAGCTATACTGTGCCTGGACTTATAACTTACAGAACTGTTTAATAATAAATGGCTGCTGTTTTAAGTCACTAAGTTTGTGGTTTATTATGCAGCAATAGAAAACCAATCCACATGCTAAAATCCTAATCCAAGATACCAGTCTATAGCCTGCACTACAGAAACAATCTCCTAATTGTGCTTGTTTCTCTTTGTACCCTTGTTTTCCTATACTCCATTATTGACACAACAGCAAGAGCAATCTTTTATTGCTAAGTTTTCTTTTCAGAACATAGATGAGGGACTTCCCTGGTGGCGCAGTAGTTAATAATCCTCCTGCCAGTGCAGGGGACGTGGGTTCGATCCCTTGTCCGGGAAGATCCCACATGCCGTGGAGCAACTAAGCCCGTGTGCCACAACTACTGAGCCTGTGCTCTGGAGCCCGTGAGCCACAACTACTGAGCCCGAGTGCCACGACTACTGAAGCCCACGTGCCTAGAGCTCATGCTCCACAACAAGAGAAGCCACTGCAATGAGAAGCTTGTGCACCACAACGAAGAGTAGCCCCTGCTCGCCACAACTAGAGAAAGCCCACGTGCAGCAACACAGACTCAATGCAGCCAAAAATAAATAAATAAATAAAATTTTTTTAAAAAACAAAGAACAGGGAGAAAAAAAAACATAGATGAGATCATGCCACTTACTTGCTTATTACTTTCCAATGACTTTGCTATTATGTAGAATAAACCCCCAAATCCTTAACCTGGCCTATGGTATTCTATTTGATTTAGTTGTCACCTAACTCTCTACCTCGTCTCCTACCTCTAACCACAGTTATTCATTTTTCAAACATGCTAAACTTATTCCAAGCTCAGAGATTTTACATGTGCTCTCACTTCTACCTGAAATATTCTTTAGCCGTCTCCGCATCTTTTGGCTTTCGGTTTAAATGCCACCTCCTTTTGCAGCTATCCTACCCATATTCTATGCTAGTTACTCCCTATTTGCTTACTGTGCTTTGTTTCTATGGCATATTTTATTATTTAATTAAATATCATTTATTTCTATGTTCACTTATTTATTGTTTGTCTCTCTTCCAAGACTACAAACTAAGTATGGTCAGTCTTTATTGGTTTGTCAGTAGACAGATCAGAGCCTTGTATGTAATTGCTGAGCATGTAAAATGAAGACTAGTACCCCAGAGGAACCTCTTCCTTTCCCACCACCCATGCCCAGTGGTCTGTTTGAATTTTCAATACCAATCAGTAGTTAACTTGCAAAAGTTTCTCCATGTAATAGATATCACCCCAGTACTTCCAGTCTGTAGGACTGAAAGAGGCCAAAAAAGTTTTGCAATTACTCTACATTCCAAACTTGTTTTGCATGCCTATGTTCAAAGTCAGCAAAGCTTCCATTTAAGAAGGGGTTTCTGAATCTAATTCAACTTACATCATAGTTCTGTTGTTTTCCCTATCTAGGGGAATACAATCATTAATTAGTAATCAATGTTTTTTTTTTCTTTCTCTTTTTGGTTTAGCCCCAGAAGCATTTTATTTTTAAGAAATTCCTTCTCAATCCTAGCATGTAGTCAATTTTTCTTGGCATGTTGATTAGGATATTTTCTCACTTCAGTTAGACGTTTTAACAGTATTACTTATAGTATCATATCGACCTGTAAGAAAACTTGAGATTTTCCAACAAAGCTCTCCAGAGATGGAGGCTATTTTGGAAGGTAGTTTTTTCCCATCATTGGAAAGTTTTTAGGTACAGGTAAGTAACCACATGATAAGTAAGTGTTAAGAATTCAAGTTTCATATGCATAGCATAACTAGAAGACTTGTGAAGTACTTTTGCACCTCTGAGTTATTATGATTCCTTATATGTATGAGACTAGCCCCAATTAATAATACACTCTCCAGAGGATAGTCAACTAAAAGTGTCCTTCATGTTATAAAACTGATGTACTCTTGAAACAATTCTTACAACATACATTTCAACACACTTAACCTTATTTTCTTTTGACTTTTTAAAAATAAATATGGAGATAAACAATTTTGGAAAATAATTTAAATCCTATGTTAATAAGGCTAGGTACTATGAAATAATACTAAAGTTAAAATTCTCTCAGGAAGTAATATTTGGCTAGTCTATACATAAAATCAGTATGCCTAAATTGACTTATTTTATTATTAAATTTAAAATATTTCAATATAAAGTCTTTAATTGCTATCTCATACTTAATTCTTTCATAGCTTGCAAAGACATTTAGAAGAATATGTTGAAAGTTAGGAAAACTTAACCTTGAAAAATCCCCAATTTATTTTTATATTATTTAAAAAATTTAAAGGAACTTACCCTGGTGCATAGTTGCATATGAAAAGTGCTGCATGTTTAATATGTCCAATTCTTGAACATGGAGTAACAGCACAACCAACTTTGTAAGACTTGTCCCAAACAAGCTAAAATAAAATTTTCAAAGAAAACATAAAATTTAATTCTAAACATTTACTCTGCCATAGTATAAACAATAGTATATTCAATACACATAGGACCTTTAACAAAGCAATTCAAGGAATATGAACAATTCTTCATTTGGATGCAGGTAGAGAATTATCATGGATTTAGGGAAGCATTTCCAAAACTGTATTTAGAGAAACACTTTAATAGGTTCTACCAATACTGTATTCTTAGGATAAAGAGTCTGAGAAAAACTGATCCAGAATAATGTATTAGAGCGAAAGGAAGACACCTGCTGAATCAATTTTCGACCTCTTGTTGACTCTGAGAGTTCTAGGTTATTGGCAAAGAGGAAGAGGGAAATGTGAAGACACAAAGTTTTGGAAGAATGGAAGTTGTGAATAAAAAGGAAAAAAAGAGGGGACAGTAAGATTATAGAAGGGAAGGAAAAGAAATACAAGAGTAGAAAGTAATTGAATGTTATCAGCATTTTTCTTTTCTTTTATTGAGGAAATTCCATTACAAAATAAAATGAAGTCTGGACCTTTCATTTAAAAAATGAGTAAAAGAGCTGGTTCCTATAAAATAATTTCTTGCAAAATAGGTCTTGGAGTGAAAATATGAGAATAATTAAAGATATTCCAGAAATTCCTGAATGGCTTTAATATTCCTAATACTTACAAGTGAATGACAACAAAAAATTGTTTTGTTAACCTCTGTGGGAGAGGGAGAAACAATTTGTTTTCCTTTTCTCTATAGCTGAAGTCTTAGTGATTCCAAAAGAAATAGAGTGATGCATTAAAAGAATAGAGAATAGAATGTCTGTAACAGTTGAAGTTAAACAGGTCAAATGCAGGAAATGAAAATGTCTAGGAAACTAGACTTAAGGAGGAAAAAATACAGAGGAGTAGGTCAGGGAGTAGACTTTTACTCAGAGTATTGAAGTCATATTAAGGAGTCTAGCTTTGACATGAGTAAGACAGTAGAGAATCACTCTAACTTTCTAGGAGAAAAAATTGATTAAACATTTTTTGAAACATAAATCATTTGATGGAACAGGAAGACATGAGTTCAACATGAAAAAATTCCAAGATTTTAAGTTCTACATTAGAGTCTATTGACTGAAAAATAATCTTTTAAATGAGCTTGGAAGTTAATTCAATAGTTTCTTGATACCTGATACAAATATTTATTGAAGACCTAAATAATGTCATGTTGCTGTGCTGAGAATACATGGATAAGAAGACAAGGTCCCTGCCCTTAGTGTAGTATTAGATATATAAACAGATGATTATAAAACAATGTAATATGTGAAAAAATAAATGTTTGTACAGGAAATAAAAAGTGGTTCAGTGTTCTTGGAGTACAAAGTGTAAGAGTGAACTGTTAGACATAAGGTAGGAAAATAATTATATGTATTTGCATTTAAAACATTTTAATCAGTTATATAGTAGTATGTGTGCTGATCTGTGCAAAAAAAATCATCTTTTACTTATGTTTATAGTCAATAAACTAAAACTAATTTTTATTTGTTAGTTTCTTTCTTTTCCAGTGTACATTATTTTAGAAAGGTACCTTTCATCTTTGGCTATGGAGATTAGACTTACTATATTTAAAGGAATGTTTTAATTGCATGGTTCAAATAATAGAAGAAATTATGAACATTCAGAAGATCTAGGACTGATTAGAATTTTGATTCTATTAGAGGTAATAATTTTGCCATTTGAGTTTATTTATAAAATTGAAACACAATAACAACGTAGTAGTAAAGCAATTAAGGAGTCTATTGAATTAATAATATAAAATTAGATACCTGTAGATAATTAGAACAGTTATCAGAGCAACTGTTCTTTTCAAAATTGTACTTTTTCCTCTGTGCGAACCAACTTCTGATAGCGATACTTGCAGTAAATTCATTTTCAGGGCCGACCCACATATTTTCACCAATACGATTAAATCTAGGATGGGCCATTTTTCGTTTTTCTAAATGAATATTACGTTCAAACACACATTTTTTCCCCCATGCTCTAGCAGTCCGTGACAAAGCTACATCCCAAGTCTGAAAAAAAAAATGCAAAAAGTAAAGAAGAAAAAATAACAACAATGAGTTATTTTTTTTTTGTGCTCTAAATTATTTTCCTTGAGTTTTCATAATTATATGTAAGGAAAACAATTGTTATTTTGTGCTTATGAGTCTGGTTTATGGAATTTACGTAGGAGAAAAAGTGTTTTGAGACAATTATAAATGAAACAACTATTTCCTGAGATGAAGGCTTATGCATATATTTTTAAGTAAAAAATCAGATTGTTAGATGATGCAAATGGTTATAATACTCTTACATGTAGTCTATTCAGAAAATGTGTATTTTTAATCTCATGCCTTTTACATGTAATAATACAATAATTTAAAATATTTAAGAACTATTTATTGAGCACTGATTATATGCAAATTATTGTACTGTGAGGAATAAAATATGAAGTCAACATAAATTTTGTCCTCTAGTTGCTTACTGTTGTTAGGAGAAAAACCTGGGATAATATATACATACATATACATATATATACAAATACATATATATATATATATTTATATATATATATTTTAACACATAGTGGTAGTTGGTAAATGTTATAAAAGAGGCACATGTAAAGTTTTATGGATGTTCCCAGAAATGTAAGAAAATATCACAAGATGCTGCTCCCCTCCATTTATGGAAATATCCAGAAATGTGTACTTCTGACATATTTAGAGCCTCATAAATTCATTGTTTAGTTAAGGACAAGAACAAAAATAACACAAATAGAAAAATCAACAAAATATTTGTAAAACCAACATGCTAAATATATATACGTTACAGTAAATCTGAAAATAAACATTTCTGAAAAACAATACTAAGATTTCCTTAGAGTTTTCTTGGTTAATTTCATAGATTATACAGAAGTACAATACAGAAAATATATTATAGAAAACTTCAGCATATCCCCTCCCTCCCCACACTATTTCCCTCCCCAGAGGTAATCATTTTTAAAAAAATTGTTTATGTATAAATTTCTCTAGCTCCATATACACACATTCATATATAAGATATGTTAGGGTGTTTTAGATGAGTATTTTGTGATTTTTCTCTTTGCACGGTTTTAATCATACCATACACAATATTATTGGCCCGTAACTTGCAGTTTTCACTTAGAGAGATTGTTCCATATTAGCACAACTAGATCTACCTAATTTTTTGCAAACTTTTTATAGTATTCCATAGTATGGCTAGCAGCATGTAATAAAGGTTACCGTTCCACTATTAATGGCCCTTCAGATTCTTTGCCATTTGCAAACTATGCTCCATGGACCATCTTTCTACTGCCTAATTTTGCATATTGTTTACACACCACATGCTTACAATGTACCATGTCACTATTCTAAGTGGGTTTTTTTCCTTCCATTTTTATTGAGATATAATTGACACACAGCACTGTGTAAGTTTCAGGTGTACAGCATAATACATCATGAAATGATTAACACAATTAGTTTAGTGAACATCCATTATCTCATATAGATATAAAAACAAAATTTTTCCCTTGTGATGAGAACTCAAGATTTACTCTCTTAACAATTTCAGATATAACATACGGCAGTAGTATAATATTAATCATTTGGACATCATCCCTAGTACTTATCTTATAACTGGAAGTTTGTACCTTTTAACCACCTTCATCCAATCCCCCCCTGCCCCCACCCTCATAACCACAAATCTGATCTCTTTTTCTATGAGTATTTTTGTTTTCGTTGTTTTTTGAAGTCTAATTGACCTACAACACTACTATGTTAGTTCCTGATGAACAACATAGTGATTCAATATTTCCATACATTACAAAATAATCAGCACAACAAGTTTAGTTACCATTTGTCTCCATACAAAGATATTACATTATTGTTGACTGTACTTCCCAAATTTCATTCCCCTGGCTCACTTATTTTGTAACTGGAAGTTTGTACCTCTTAATTTCCCTCACCTATTTCACTCATCCCCCCCTCCCACTCCCCTCTGGCAATCACCTGTTTGTTCTCTTTATCTATGACTCTGTTTCTGTTTGATTATGTTTGTTGTTTTCTGGACTCCATATATAAGTGAAATCATATGGTATTTGTCTTTCTCTGTCTGACTTATTTCACTTAGCATAATACCTTCTAGGTCCATCCATGTTGTTGCAAACAGCAAGATTTCATTCCTTTTTATGGCTGAGTAATAACCCATTGTATATATAGTGCAGATACCTTTTTGAATTAGTGTTTTTTTTGTTTTTTTTTCTTTTGGAAAAATACCCAGAAGTGGAATTGCTGCCACTGGAATGTATACTCCCTTGTTTCTATGAGTTTGACTTTTTTTTTCAGATTCCACATATAAGTGATACCATGCAATATTTATCTTTGTCTGGATTATTTCACTTAGCACAATGCCTTCAAGTTCCATCCCAGTTGTTGCAAATAGCAGGATTTCCTTCTTTTCTCATGGCTGAACAATATTCCATTGTATATATACACACCACTTCCTCTTTGTCCATTCGTCCATCGATGGGCACTTAGGTTGCTTCCATATCTTGGCTATTGTGAATAATGCTGCAGTGAACACAGGAGTGCAGACATCTCTGTGATATCCTGTTGTCATTTCCTTTGTTTTTATACCTAAGAGTGGAATTGCTGGATCATATGGTAGTTCTTTTTTAAATTTTTTAAGGAATCCTCCACACTGATTTCCATAGTGGTTGTACAAATATACATTCCCAACAACAATGCACAAATCTTCCCTTTTCTCTATATCCTCACCAATGTTTGTTTTCTCCTGTCTTTTTTGGTGATAGACATTCTAATGGGTGTGAAGTGATACCTTATTGTGGTTTTAATTTGCATTTCCCAGATGATTAGTCATGTTGAGCACCTTTTTATGTACCTGTTGGCTAAAGCTATAAAATTCTTACAAGAAACAAAGGGGAAAAGCTTCATGACATTGGATTTGGCGATAATTTCTTAGATATGTCACCAAAAGCACAGGCAACAAGATAAAAAAAATAGATAATTAGACTTAATTACAATTAAAAACTTTTGTGTATCAAAGGACACTATTAACAGAATGAAAGGCAACCTATGGAGGGGAGAAAACATCTGAAGATCATATATTTGACAAGGGATTTTATCCAGAATATATAAAGAATTCCTTCAACTCAGCTAACCAAAAGACCCTAACCACCTGACCAAAAAATGACCAAAGAACTTGTGCAAACATTTCTACAAAGAAGACATACAAATGGCCAATAAACACCTGAAAATATGCTCAACATAACTAATCATTAGGGAAATGAAAATCAAAACCATAATGACATACCACTTCACACCCATTAAAACAAGTGTTGGCAAGGATGTGGAGAAATTGAAACCCTGTGCATTGCTGGTAGGAATGCGAAATGTGCAGCCACTATGGGAAACAGAATGTCAGTTCTTCAAAAAATTAAGCATAGAATTTGTACATGTTTTTGCAATTCCATTTCTGGGTATATACCTAGTAAAGGTGAAAGCAGGGAATCGAACAGATATTTATTCACGTACCTATGTCCACAGCAGCATTATTCACGATAACCAAAATGTGGAAGAAACTCAACCATCCATGGAGAGATAAATGGATAAACAAAATGTGGTATATACATAAAGTGGAATATTATTCAGCCTTTAAGAGGATGGAAATTCTTTTTTAAAACATTTTTTAAAATTAATTTTTTTTTGGCTGTATTGGGTCTTTTTTGCTGTGCGGGCTTTCTCTAGTTGTGGAGAGCAGGGGCTACTCTTCATGCAGTACACAGGCTTCTCATCGCAGTGGCTTCTCTTGTTGCAGAGCACAGGCTCTAGGCGTGCAGGCTCAGTAGTTGTGGCACATGGGCTTAGTTGCTCCATGGCATGTGGGATCTTCCTGGACCAGGGCTCGAACCCATATTCCCTGTGTTGGCAGGTGGATTCTTAACCACTGCACCATCAAGGAAGTCCCAGAATGAAACCTTGAAGACATCATGCTAAGTGAAACAATCCAGTCACAAAGAGAAACACTTATGATTCTTATATGATGTACCTGGAGTAGTCAAATTTATGAGACCGAAAGTAGAATGGTAGTAGCCAGCAGAAAGAAGGGAATGGGGAGTTAGTGTTTAATGGGTGCAGAGTTTCTATTGGGTAGGATGAAAATGTTCTGGAGATGAATGGTGGTGATGATTGCACAACAATGTGAATGTATTTAATGTCATAGAACTGTACACTTAAAGATGGTTAAAATGGTAAATTTTATGTTATGTATATTTTACAATAAAAAAACCCAATAAATTTTTGAGTTTAAAAATTGTTTTGAGTTTAAAAACAAGGTAGAACAAAAATACTAGGTGACGACAACAACAGCATGGACATGGGCAGAAGACAAACAATTTATGTGTTGTAATATCTTTTTAATATTTAGAAGGAGGTTATAGATGTTGATTAACTTTGGACTTTGTAAAGTATATACATTAAAATGTTAAGCATAACCAGTAAATAATAAAGATAAAATGTATGATTTCCAAACCTGTCAAGGAAAAGTTCTAAGTAGACCATACTATTATGATAGACTATACTATTTACAGTTATTATTTACATCTTAGTAAAATCCATGGGAAAAATATATACAAATTTTTAGAAAGAAGAGAAGGATAAAATTTAGAGTGCAGCTTTAAACTGTACCCAAAACATTATTCCTTCAAAAATGTTCACATATTAAAATATATATTGAGGGGACACAATATTATGCTTTATATTATTCTCTACGCTTTATGTTTGAAATAAAAATTTTAGACATTAGGAATACAAAACCTATAAAAAGTTGAATTAAAAATATTTTGTGTTTATTCATTATCAGGAGGAACGCTAATCTTCAAACTTGGAAGAAATAGAATTAATCACAAAGGGTGGGAAATACATAGATATAACTCTCAAATATCCTCAAATTCTAATTAAACTCAAAAGATTAAAATTGGCTTGGATAAAACTATCTTCAGCAAATACAATGCTAGTATTGATATATTTCTATAAGAAAATATATAAACAGAAGAGGAAACTTACTGAGAATTCAAAAGGTAAAGAAAATGAACAAAATACGTACAAAATACGTCCAATCAAAATAACATTTTAAAATTAACATTAAAGCAAAGTTCCCTTTTATAATTTATTAGTTTAGCAAGTGACTGAAAATACCCAAGCCAGTCAGATGTGGTATGTCCAGTCACATGTATGTATGGTATGTCACATGTGCAGTCCAGTAAATTAGTTCACATGTCTGGCGTACATTGTCATGTGCGTGCATCCTCTACAAGTGGTTGTGTTTTGTGTAGCTTACTAATGAAGACCTGATGGAATTGAGGCCCAGAGAATGGACAAAGAGAGACTAGAGGAAGAAGAAGTAACTAAAGAACAGAAGAGATTCAAGACGCAGGAAATGGCAAGGGGATTTTCTTTATTTGAGGAGGCACTGTTCGTTTCTAAGGCACAGGACCTGAACGTAGTATGGTACACAAAGGTTGCAGCAGCCATTCAGAATGCAATCCAGTGCTACCATGTCATCTATGACAAGAAAAAAAGAGCTACTACCCAGACATCACTGGATTGCTTTTTCAAGAGGGTAGATAGAATTGAATCCAGCAAGGAACCAGAACCTGTGCCATCAACTACAGGTGTTAGTGAAATTGCAGCTTGCCCTCCATCTCCTATTGCTGACAATCCTTCAGCTCTGTCATCTCCCACCTCCTCTCCCTCCTCCAGTCAGTAACTCTTCTTGCCTGTTCACTAGATGCCAGCCCCTGTATGCCAGCTATTGTACTGTACTACTGTGCTTTTCAAGGTACTATACAGTAAGGTTAAAAATGTTTTATTTGGGGGCTTCCCTGGTGGCGCAGTGGTTGAGAATCTGCCTGCTAATGCGGGGGACACGGGTTCAAGCTCTGGTCTGGGATGATCCCACATGCCGTGGAGCAACTAGGCCCGTGAGCCATAACTACTGAGCCTGCGCGTCTGGAGCCTGTGCTCCGCAACAAGAGAGGCTGCGATAATGAGAGGCCTGCGCACCGTGAAGAAGAGTGGCCCCCGCTTGCCACAACTAGAGAAAGCCCTTGTGCAGAAACAAAGACCCAACACAGCAAAAATAAATTAATTAATTAATAAACTCCTACCCCAACATCTTAAAAAAAAAAGTTTTATTTTTTGTGTTTTATGTATTATTTGTGTGAAAAGTATTATAAACCTATTACAGTATAGTACTATATAGCCGCTTGTGTTAGTCGGGTACCTAGGCTAACTTTGTTGGACTTTGGAACAAATTGGACTTAAGAACGCACTCTAGGAACTGAACTCATTCGTATGTAGGGGACTTACTGTACTTCTACACTGCTGATATTTGCTTAATTTGGCACAGTCCTTCAGTATAGCAATTGCTACGTATCGTATAAATAAAAAAATCACATACTTTATTTGTCACATTTCTGGAATTTTTCCTAAGGAACTAATCCAGAAGGAAGCAAAGACATATCTAGGGAGACAGTCCCTGCAATATTTACAACATAAATTGGAAGGTCCTAATTGCCCGATATTTACTCAATACATTTTGCATTCATTTTTAATGACAATCATGAAGACTCTATAGCACCAGGGGAACAGCTAACGAGACATTACAAAGAAATACGGGGGAAAAAATGGGAAAGAAGCAAGAACTATTTTGTAAGGGAACGCAAAGTCAGGGCCGGGTCTAGGACGAGGTGAATGAAACACCCTCTAGGGAGCAAAATTTAGGCTGGATACCAAAAAACTCAATAATCAAGATAAAAAATATTTTAAAAAGGCAAAATTAGTGTGAAAACATCCATGATAAAAATTCAAAATTTTAAATAAGAACAGAATCTGACCTTTTATTTGCATTATCCTGAGAGTGCCTCACTTGCCTCTCCCAAATTCAAGCTCAAAGATCCTGTCTTTGTTTAAAGTGATTTTGTTTCATCAATAATACTTTTGCATTGATTTTTAAATTTAAAAAATTACATTAAACTATCATTTTCTCGAATTAAAGCTCCCTTAAATTTTGCACCTCTGGTGAGTACCTCTACTCACCCTAGTCCAAGCCCTGTGCAAACCCTTGGTAATAACTATGCGTTTGAGTGACAGTGGTTTTTATTTCTTGAACATATAAACTTCACGTGTATTTTAAAACCCAAACTCTAAGCGCGGTTGTCCGCGATCCTTAAGGCTCAGAGACCCAGACTCTCCGCGGCCGAGGGGGAGGTCCTGACAGGGGCTGTTGGAGGTTTGGGCAACCGTCTTAGGGCCTCACCATGAAGCGCAAGTTAGCCCCTCGGGGGATGACGCTGCCCCGGAGCTCATTGTGGAGGTTCACGTACTCATTGATAAACGTTACGTCCTCTTCGTGTGGCAAAGAACGCGCGTTTAAACCGGAACCCAGCAGTAGTAGCCAGAACTCACAAAGCCACAACTCCCAAACAATGGTCTGCGCCAGAGGAAGCCTTTGGGCGCACCACCCCCGGGCGAAGCGCCTCGGGGTCTCCATCGTTCACTGGCCGTGGCCAGGCCAGTGCGCACGCGCCGGCCCGCCCCAGCGACCTGCCAATCAACGGGGAGGGGCGGTGCAGGCACGTCTGGCCCCGCCTCCCCGCGAACGGAGAGAAAAGGATGAAGGGAAACCAGAGTGAGGGAAGGCTCGTGAAAGCTGTCTGCAGAACTAACCACAACAGAGGCTTGAGTTAAATGAGTGCAAGCTTTTCACTAAACTAATGTAGTTAAATATCCAGAGTCGATTTCTGACACCAGATGATGTGTCATCGTTTATTAATGTGTCAACTGCCCAGTAAATGCCAATTGCTGAATAAGTAACATGTCTGAGGAACCTTCTAATTCTTCTGTGACACCGATGAAAATTCAACCAAAAAAAGAATCCTTACTTGTTAAGTTGGGAGTTTAATGCAAGACCTTCCTTTTATTTTCCTCCTGGACAGAAGAATATCCTCTTTTAGGCCAACTTCCTCACTGAGATTTTCTCAATGTTTTAATGATCATTTGTGGGAAACCGTAGGATAAATGGGAAAAGTGGAAAGCTCAGCAGGTAGGGGGTAGACTAGGGATCATCAAATTCTCATAAAGTTAAAATATTTTCATTTTTTTCTTTCACCAGCATGTCTGGAATATCAATATTCATCTTCTCTGACAAATTGTCATGTTAACAGTAGGTAAGAACTCATTTTTTTTTTTGGTTTTCATTTCTTTCAGAAAAAAATGGCTAGTATCCTAGCAGATTTTGGCCTGGTTTCTTTAGCTTCAAGTATTTGGCTCAAGAAAACTTGCTTTGAAGAATGTAAGTTGTAGGCACAAAATAAAAACACATATTCGTTTTGGGGTACATATTTGCATATCACATATTGTGCTGGATAGCATTAAGGAGATATTCAGAATCATTGACACAGGAACAGAATTTTGCCACAAAGAGAGCATTGCAACTGCTTGACCAAAAAATATCTAAAAATAAATGTGCTTTTAAAGATTATCTATGGTGTACACAATTGAAAGCAGTAGACCTCATAAGATGGTTTCATTCATGCCTTAATTCTTTTAATAAATATGTATTACCAGGTAGTGTGTTAGGTGGATGAGAAAGGCCAGTGGACAAGACACAAACCCTGCTTCCAAGTAGCTTACAGTCTAGAGAACTAGCAAATCGGTGACTTTATACCATGGATAAATATAAAGCCAAAGTGCTATGGCATAATGTGTGGGGCAACTAACACCCTTTCTGAGGACCAGGTAGGCCTGTTTGGGGAGTGTGACATCGAGAAAGTGAAGCACACAAGTTAAAGAGTGCATTCTAAACAAAGAAGAAAGCATGTAGTATGCTAGGAGATCAGAAAAGGCTAAAAGTGCTTTAGTATGACCAGAGCGTATTGCGGGGGGTCAAGGTGGCAAGTGCTGAAAGATGGAATTCCTTTATTATGTTGGTACTGTTGTTAGACTATGAAAACTGCTATATTAAAGCACAAGATAAATACAATAATCCAGACTTAGATTAGGAAGAAATTTTAGCCTTTTATTCATCCCACTGTATTAGACATATCTGACACATCACTGACAGGTGATCACCATATCCTCTGCTTAAATAATTATGTTAGCAGGGAAGTCACTATCTCTTAGGCAGCCCATTCCATTGCTGGACATCTTACTCATTAATTTAATAAGTATTTCTTTAGGACCTCTATGTGTCAGACCCATGCTAGGTGTTAGAGCTACAGATTCTCAGCAAATTAGATTCGTAGTCTATCCACATGAAGCTTTTAGTTAAAGGTGATACAAATCATCAAATAACTATAATACAGAGTAATAAGTGCTATTTTAAAATTTAAAAAATTCTTGCTGTGTGTCAGGAGCTATTTTGTTTGTTTTCTATTGTGGTAAAATATACATAAAATTTACCATTTTAACCATTTTTAGTGGAAAATTCAGTGTCAATTACATTCACTGTGTTGTTTCCAGAACTATTGGGTGAGATTTTGAATGTTTGGAAAATATCAACTCATTTAAATCATAAAAACCTTAAGAAACAGATATTATGTTTAAAATTTTTATTGAAGTATAGTTGATTTACAATGTTGTGTTTAATTTCTGCTGTTCAGCAAAGTGACTCAGTTATATTTATATATAAATATTCTTTTTCATGTTCTTTTCCATCATGGTTTATTACAGGATATTAAATATAATTCTCTGTGCTATACAGTAGGACCTTGTTGTTTATCCATCCTATATATGTTTGCCTCTGCTAATCCCAAACTCCCAATCCTTTTCTCCCACACCTCTCCATCCCCTTGGCAACCACAAGTCTGTTCTCTATATCTGTGAGTCTGTTTCTGTTTCATAGATATGTTCATTTGCGTCGTATTTCAGATTCCACATATAAGTAATATCATATGGTATTTGTCTTTCTCTTTCTGACTTACTTTGCTTAGTATGATAATCTCTAGGTCCATCCATGTTGCTGCAAATGGCTTTATTTCATTCTTTCTAATGGCTGAGTTATATTCCATTGTATATATATACCACATCTTCTTTATCCATTCATCTGTTGATGGACAATTAGGTTGTTTCCATGTCCTGGCTCTTGTAAATAGTGCTGCTATAAACATAGGGTGCATGTATCTTTTCAAATTAGAGTTTTATCTGGATATATGTCCAGGAGTGGGACTGCTCGATAATATGGCAACTCTATTTTTAGTTTTTGAGGAATCTCCATACTGTTTTCCATAGTGGCTGCACCAATATACATTACCACCAACAGTGTAAGAAGGTTCCCTTTCTCCACACCCTCTCTAGCATTTATTATTTGTAGACAATTATTATTATAATGATGGCCATCCTGACTGGTGTGAGATGGTACCTCATTGTTAAGAAACAGATATTATTATTATCTCCATTATACAGATGGAAAAGCTAAGAAAAAGCGAAGTAAAGTAATTTGTCTAAAGTCACCCAGCCAGTAGGTGTTAGAGCTGGTTTTCAAACTCAGGTGACTAATACAGGAGTACACAGGAACAGGAAATGAAGACGTCTAGTTTGGTTTGTGTAGAAAGAGGCCAAGCTTGCTGAAGATGTTTTGAAAACGTTCAGCCTTTCAGATCTGTCAGTGAATTGGCTGACATCATGTACTTCATACAAAAAATAGTGCTAGGTTCTTCATGACAGTTTTTTTTTTCTTAAATTCCATATATAGGTGTTAGCATATGGTATTTGTCTCTCTCTTTCTGACTTACTTCACTCTGGATGACAGACTCTAGGTCCATCCACCTCACTACAAATAACTCAATTTCATTTATTTTTTGGCTGAGTAATATTCCATTGTATATATGTGCCACATCTTCTTTATCCATTCATCTGTTGATGCACACTAAGGTTGCTTCCATAACCTGGCTACTGTAAATAGGGCTGTAATAAACATTGTGGTACATGACTCTTGGAATTACGGTTTTCTCAGTGTGTATGCCCAGTAGTGGGATTGCTGGGTCATATGGTAGTTCTATTTGTAGTTTTTTAGGGAACCTCCATAGTGTTCTCCATAGTGGCTGTATCAATGTACATTCCCACCAACAGCGCAAGAGGCTTCCCTTTTCTCCACACCCTCTCCAGCATTTATTGTTTCTAGATTTTTTTAATGAAAGCCACTCTGACTGGTGTGAGGTGATACCCCATTGTAGTTTTGATTTGCATTTCTGTAATGATTACTGATGTTGAGCATTCTTTCATGTGTTTGTTGGCAGTCTGTATATCTTCTTTGGAGAAATGTCTATTTAGGTCTTCTGCCCATTTTTGGATTGGGCTGTTTTATTGACATTGACCTGCAGGAGCTGCTTGTACATTTTGGAGATTAAACTTTTGTCAGTTGCTTCATTTGCAACTATTTTCTCCTGTTCTGAGGGTTGTCTTTTCATCTGGTTTATGGTTTCCTTTACTATGCAAAAGCTTTTAAGTTTCATTAGGTCCCATTTGTTTATTTTTGTTTTTATTTCCATTTCTCTAGGAGATGGGTCAAAAAGGATCTTGCTGTGATTTATGTCAAAGTGTGTTCCTCCTTGAGTTAGTGTCTGGCCTTATATTTAGGTCTTTAAAACGTTTTGAGTTTATTTTTGTGTATGGTGTTAGGGAGTATTCTAATTTAATTCTTTTACATGTAGCTGTCCAGTTTTCCCAGCACCACTTATTGAAAAGACTCTCTTTTCTCCATTGTATATCCTTGCCTCCTTTGTCATAGATTAGTTGACCATATGTGCGTGGGTTTATCTCTGGGCTCTCTATCCTGTTCCATTGATCTATATTTCTGTTTTTGTGCCAGTACCATATTGTCTTGATTACTGTAGCTTTGTAGTACAGTCTGAAGTCAGAGAGTCTGATTCCTCCAGCTCCGTTTTTTTCCCTCAAGACTGCTTTGGCTATTTGGGGTCTTTTGTGTCTCCATACAAATTTTAAGATTTTTTATTCTAGTTCTGTAAAATATGCCATTGGTAATTTGATAGGGATTGGATTCAATCTGTAGATTGATTTGGGTAGTAAAGTCATTTTCATAATATTGATTCTTCCAATCCAAGAACATGGTACATCTCTCCATCTGTTTGTATCATCTTTAATTTCTTTCATCAGTGTCTTATAGTTTTCTGCATACAGGTCTTTTGTCTCCCTAGGTAGGTTTATTCCTAGGTATTTTATTCTGTTTGTTGCAATGATAAATGGGAGTGTTTCCTTAATTTCTCTTTCAGATTTTTCATCATTAGTGTATAGGAATGAAAGACATTTCTGTGCATTAATTTTGTATCCTGAAACTTTACCAAATTCATTGATTAGCTCTAGTAGTTTTCTGGTGGCATCTTTAGGGTTCTCTATGTATAGTATCATGTCATTGGCAAACAGTGACAGTTTTACTTCTTCTTTCCCAATTTGTATTCCTTTTATTTCTTTTTCTTCTCTGATTGCTGTGGCTAGGACTTCCAAAACTACGTTGAATAATAGTGGTGAAAGCGGACATTCTTGTCTCGTTCCTGATCTTAGAGGAAATGCTTTCAGTTTTTCACCATTGAGAACAATGTTTGCTGTGGGTTTGTCATATATGGCCTTTATTATGTTGAGGTAAGTTCCCTCTATGCCTAATTTATGGAGGGTTTTTATCATAAATGAATGTTGAATTTTGTCAAAAGCTTTTTCTGCATCTATTGAGATGATCATATGGTTTTTCGTCTTCAATTTGTTAGTATGGTGTATCACATTGATTGATTTGCGTATATTGAAGAATCCTTGCATCACTGGGATAAATCCCACTTGATCATGGTGTATGATCCATTTAATGTGTTATTGGAGTCTGTTTGCTAGTATTTTGTTGAGGATTTTTGCATCTATATTCATCGGTGATATTGGTCTGTAAGTTTCTTTTTTTTGTAGTGTCTTTGTCTGGTTTTGGTATCAGAGTGATGGTGGCCTCATAGAATGAGTTTTGGAGTGTTCCTTCCTCTGCAATTTTTTGGGAGAGTTTGAGAGGGATGGGTGTTAGCTCTTCTCTAAATGTTTGATAGAATTCACCTGTGAAGCCATCTGGTCCTGGACTTTTGTTTGTTGCAAGACTTTTAATCACAGTTTCAATTTCATTACTTGTGATTGGTCTGTTCATATTTTCTATTTCTTCCTGGTTCAATCTTGGAAGGTTTCTTTCTTTCTAAGAATTTGTCCATTTCTTCCAGGTTGTCCATTTTATTGGCATAGAGTTGCTTGTAGTAGTCTCTTAGGATGCTTTGTATTTCTGTGGTGTCTGTTGTAACTTCTCATTTTTCCTTTCTAATTTTATTGATTTGAGTTGTCTCCGTCTTTTTCTTGATGAGTCTGGCTAATGGTTTGTCAATTTTGTTTATCTTCTCAAACAACCATCTTTTAGTTTTATTGATCTTTGCTATTGTTTTCTTACTTTCTATTTCATTTATTTCTGCTCTGGTCTTTATGATTTCTTTCCTTCTGCTAACTTTGGGTTTTGTTTGTTCTTCTTTCTCTAGTTCCTTTAGGTGTAACGTTAGATTGTTTATTTGAGATTTTTCTTGTTTCTTGAGGTAGGCTTTTATAGCTATAAACTTCCCTCTTAGAATTGCTTTTGCTGCATCCCATAGGTTTTGGATCATCATGTTTTCATTGTCATTTGTCTCTCGGTATTTTTTTATTTCCTCTTTGATTTCTTTAGTGATCTCTTGGTTATTTAGTAACGTATTGTTTAGCCTCCATGTGTTTGTGTTTTTTACGTTCTTTTCCCTGTAATTGATTTCTAATCTCATAGCGTTGTGGTCAGAAAAGATGCTTGATACGATTTCAATTTTCTTATATTTACTGAGGCTTGAATTGTGACCCAAGATGTGATCTATCCTGGAGAATGTTCCATGCTCACTTGAGAAGAAAGTGTAATCTGCTGTTTTTGGATGGAATGTCCTACAAATATCAATTAAATCTATCTGGTCTATTGTTTCATTTAAAGCGTGTGTTTCCTTATTAATTTTCTGTTTGGATGATCTGTCCATTGGTGTAAGTGAGGTGTTAAAGTCCCCCACTAGTATTGTGTTACTGTCAATTTCCTCTTTTAGAGCTGTTAGCAGTTGCCTTATGTATTGAGGTGCTCCTATGTTGGGTGTATATATATTTATAATTGTTATATCTTCTTCTTGGATTGATCCCTTTATCATTATGTAGTGTCCTTCCTTGTATCTTGTAACATTCTTTATTTTAAAGTCTATTTTATCTGATATGAGTATTGCTACTCCAGCTTTCTTTTGATTTCCATTTGCATGGAATATCTTTTTCCATCCCCTCACTTTCAGTCTGTATGTGTCTCTAGGTCTGAAGTGGGTCTCTTGTAGACAGCATATATATGGGTCTTGTTTTTGTATCCATTCAGCAAGCATGTGTCTTTTGGTTGGAGCATTTAATCCATTCACATTTAAGGTAATTATCAATATGTATGTTCCTATGACCATTTTCTTAATTGTTTTGGGTTTGTTTTTGTAGGTCCTTTTCTTCTGTTGTGTTTCCCACTTAGAGAAGTTCCGTTAGCATTTGTTGTAGAGCTGGTTTGGTGGTGCTGAATTCTCTTAGCTTTTGTTTGTCTGTAAAGCTTTTGATTTCTCCATCGAATCTGAATGAGATCCTTGCTGGGTAGAATAACCTTGGTTGTAGGTTCTTCCCTTTCATCACTTTAAGTATATTATGCCACTCCCTTCTGGCTTGTAGAGTTTCTGCTGAGAAATCAGCTGTTAATCTTATGGGAGTTCCCTTGTATGTTACTTGTCATTTTTCCCTTGTTGCTTTCAATAATTTTTCTTTGTCTTTAATTTTTGCCAATTTGATTACTATGTGTCTCGGTGTGTTTCTCCTTGGGTTTATCCTGCATGGGACTTGCTGTGCTTCCTGGACTTGGATGGCTATTTCCTTTCCCATGTTAGGGAAGTTTTCGACCATAATCTCTTCAGATATTTTCTTGGTCCTTTCTCTCTCTCTTCTCCTTCTGGGACCCCTGTAATGCGAATGTTGTTGCGTTTAATGTTGTCCCAGAGGTCTCTTAGGCTGTCTTCATTTCTTTTCATTCTTTTTTCTGTATTCTGTTCTGCAGCAGTGAATTCCACCATTCTGTCTTCCAGGTCACTTATCTGTTCTTCTGCCTCAGTTATTCTGCTATTGATTCCTTCTAGTGTATTTTTCATTTTAGTTATTGTATTGTTCATCTCTGTTTGTTTGTTCTTTAATTCTTCTAGATCTTTGTTAAACATTTCTTGCATCTTCTTGATCTTTGCCTCCATTCTTTTTCTGAGGTCCTGGATCATCTTCACTATCATTATTCTGAATTCTTTTTCTGGAAGATTGCCTATCTCCATTTCATTTAGTTGTTTTTCTGGGGTTTTATCTTGTTCCTTCATCTGGTACATAGCCCTCTGCCTTTTCATCTTGTCTGTCTTTCTGTGAATGTGGATTTTGTTCCACAGGCTGCAGGATTGTAGTTCTTCTTGCTTCTGCTGTCTGCCCTCTGGTGGATGAGGCTATCAAAGTATATATCTTTATATAGATGTTTTAGTGGTTGCTATAGGTATTATATAATATATAAGTGTAACTTATTACAAACTATTGGTGTCAGCATTTTACCAGTTTGAATGAAGTGTAGAAATATTACTTCCATTTAGGTCCCTTTGCCACTCACTCCACCAATAATACAAGTGTCTTAAATATTTCTTCTATATCAAGAACCTATATATGTTCCATAACCAATATAACCATAACCTATGTTATAATTTTTGCTTTAACTCTCAAACATAATTTAGAAAAGATAAGGGAATAGTTTTTTATGTTTATTCATAGTTTTACTCTTTGCCTTGTGTTTTCTTTATTCCTGATGTTCCAAGAATCCTTGATTTATCATTATCTTACTATTTTAAGATCTTTGTTTAGCTATTCTTTTAGAGTGGGTCTGATTATGACAAATCATCTTAGTTTTTCTGAATCTGAGAATGTCTTAATTTCAATCTTCATTCCTAAAGCATATTTTCTCTATGTAGTATTCTTAGTTGACTCTTTTTTGAAATTGAAATTAAAGTTGAAAATGTTGTGCCACTTTCTCTGGCATCCTTGGATTTGGTTGAGAAATTTCATGACACTGAAATTGTTGTTCTCCTATAGGTAATGTATTGTTTCTCTCCAGTTACTTTTAAGCTTTTTTGTCTTAGGGTCTCTGAAGTTTGATTATGATGTATGTTGGCATGAATTTCTTTGGGCTTATCATATTTGGCCTTTACTCAGAATTGTTTATATCTTTATCTAAATTTTGGAAGTTCTCAGCCACTATTTCTTAGAATATTTTTTCTGGCCCTCCCCATCTTTCTCAATTCCTTCTGGGACTCCAATGACATGAATATTAGATATAATATTTTGTTATTGTCTCATAGATCCCTGATGTTCTGTTCATTTTTCTTTTCAGTCCATTTTCTCTCTGTTGTTCAGATTTGGTAATTCCTACTGTTCTATTTTCAAGTTCACCGGTCTTTTCCTTTCCCATTTTCATTGCTCATCCAGTGAATTTTTAATATTGGTTTGTCTATATTTTAGTTCTAAAGTTTCCATTTGAATCTGTAACTTCCATTTCCTAGCTGAGACTTTATTTTTTTTCATTTCTCTTAAGCATTTTTGTAATAGCTCCTTGAAGCATTTTTATGATTTTTTTGATATCTTTTTTTAATTGAAGTATAGTTGATTACACTGTTTCAGGTGTACAGCAAAGTTATATATGTGTATGTATATATTCTTTTTATGATGTCTACTTTAAAATCCTTGTCAGATAATCCTAACATCTGTGCCATTTGGGTGTTGACATCTGTTGCCTTTTCTCATTCACATCGAGATTTTCCTGGTTCTTGGTATGTGACTGATTTTTTAAATTGTATCCTTGACATTTTGCGTTTTATATTATGAGATTCTAGATCTTAGTCAATCTTCCAGTTTTAGCAGGTCTTCACTGACATTGCTCCAGTGGGGGTCAGTCCTACTTATCACTGGTTGGTGGGCAAAAGTCCAGGATCCCTATTCACTTTTATTAACCCTGCTGTGGGGAGGGTTATCTTGTTACCACTGGAAGGAGATGGACATCCAGGCTCCCCCTTTGCTTCTGCTGACATCATCTCATGGGGAGAGAAAGGGGTACCTTGTTATGACCAGGCGGGAATGAAAGTCTAAGCTCCCCACTTGACCTCTGCTGACACCTCAGGAGAGGAAGGGGTATCTATTGTCTCAGATGAGGCTGGAAGTCCTGTTTCCCCATATGGCCTCCATTGACACTGTTGGGGGGGGGTTGTTGTGAGGTGCACTTCATTACTGCTGGGTGGTGGTGAACATGTATGCTCCATGCTTGGCCTCCTCTGACACCACCCTGGCTGGGAGGGCGAGGGGCACCTCATTACTGTCTGGTGGGGGCTGGAAGTCTCCTCACTCTCCTCTGACACATCACTGGTGGAGAGGTGATGGGAGGGGTGCTTCATAAGTGTCAGGCAAGGATGACGGTCTAAGTCCTCCACTTGGCCTTTGTTGAAAAGGATAAGAGGCTTGTTTTTTCCTCATGTTGTTTGTCCAGAAGAGGATGTTTACTGTAAAAAATAAAACAAACAAAAAACATTTCTGCCTTACTAGGCTGTCCCTTTCCTTATTCTCTGGCAAGAGAGGGCAGGCTTTTCTTGAGGCTTTTGTTTCCGTCATCCATTGACATTTCTGGATTTCAGGCTTCTTTAGTACCCAGTCCAGGATTTACAAGAGTTAAAAAGGAAATCCAGGGAACTCACCTTGTGTCATTCCTTGAGTCTTGGAGTCTCTAGAGGATGTCTGCTTCCTTTTCTCCAACTTTAAGTCTTCTGATATTTGTTTTATATAGAATATCCAAGGTTTTTAGCTATACTTAATGGGGGGAGTAGGGCAAATGGATCTACTCCATCTTGTTGGGAAGGTAATTTTTTAAAGTTTTTGCTCATTGTATTTCCCATTCCTATCTCCACAACTCTAAAAGAAGGCATTCCTAATAGATAGATAGATTCCCTATAATTCCTTGACTCAAGAATTTTGGCCTGGCAGAAAGCTTGAGCAGCTAAAAATAAAGGCTGCTACCAGTATCGGAATCGTAGCCTTGAGCATACAAAAAGATCTCAGAGGGAATGGTAGGACATTGGACTCGGAAGGTAGGGTATCTAATATTGTTCTTCCAGCCTTTGTCATGATTTCTGTGGCATAGGACTACCATGGAAGCAGTAGCATGTCCAACCTGGAAGGACAATGTCACTGGCATCCCAGTGGTCACTAGTTTGGAAGGATAATAATGATCATTGACTTGATTCCTAAAGATGCTTCCTTTATCTTTGGAACAAAGACTTCAGATTTTGTGTGTGTGTGTAACAATGGGGGAAGATAAGTCCAAAAATGTTAAAGATAGCATTTTAACTCCCTTTTCAATGTGAGGACTAAAAATTACACTGAAGTTGATTTAATGAAAATAAATAAATGCCATTATGTTTCCATTTTAGGATTGTAGATTTAAATTCATGCTATTAACCTCATTGGTTAATTTCCTATATTCTTTTTTTTGTCATTTTAATAACTAATTTTCTTTCAAACTGCAAAAATTGTCATATCAAAAATTTTGTTTTCAGTATCCAAGAGAGACTTCAGTAGTTTTCAGAGGTTGGTACATAATTTACTCTTCTGAAAAATGAATAGACTGCATGATGAGTTCTGATATACCAACCTCCACCAAAAATTATATGAACTTGAAACAGGTAAAATACCAGAAAGACAGAGCCTCCATTTTTTTCTCACAGATACAATTCAGAACCAAACCAAGAAATCAACAACAGCAAAGAAATGTTTTCAACCAGTTCTTTTCACCTAATATATTCCTAGCTATAGTTTTTATGCAATTCATTTCTTTTCCAAGATATCTCAGCATAGCTATAGTCTCTAGAAAACTTTACCTCCCATTAAGGCTGTGAGAATCCTAGTGTTTTGCCTGGATCATTGGGAGATTTCTCTGCTTTAAAAAGGAAAAATGATTAGCTTTAATCTGGTATATATTTTAAAAGAAAAAATATAAATTAAAGTACAGTTCTACCATGAAATAGCTTGTACCAAGTCATCCTCTATCCAAAGCATGGTACAAAAGAAAACTATTCTGTCATTCTAATTAAGATCTAGAATTATTACTATTCAAATGGTAAAGACTATGGTCTTGAAAAAGTAAGAATCAATATCTGATGGCTAAGGAAATATATTTATTCAAAACATGTATTTCAAGCCAGTTCAAACATACAGAACATGTACAAATTATAATTCCCTAGATGTATGTATAACTAAAAACATATATTTGCATTTTAAAATTCCCAAGGAGTCTATAATTATAGCTCATTTGTTTTGATTGAACAATGTAATTAAAAATTTTTCTAGAAAAAAAATTTAACGACCTCTCAGATCTGGCAATGCTTTCACTTAAAACGTAATTGCTATTAAGTCTCTGGCCCTAAGGGAAAATTTTTATTGAGCAGTATTCTGGCTTAACTTGTAAATGGAAGAATTTGACTTACTTATAGACATAAATCTCTTTAAAAAGCCTAATCACTTGTCTTATGCCTAGTAACTAATAATTCAAGTACATTCTAGAAGCTCTTGTAATCACAAACACTCATATTATGAATGACATCTATATAACAAGTTTCTCTACACAAGGAAGAAGAAGAAAGCCTACCAAGAAATTCTTCATAATAGAAACTAAATACAAAGATATTTATAATAGTTTCATCTGATGGAGAGTTCCCACACTACTTTTGTTTATTTATTTATTTATTTTTTGCGGTACGCGGGCCTCTCACTGTTGTGGCCTCTCCCGTTGCAGAGCACAGGCTCCGGATGCACAGGCTCAGCGGCCATGGCTCACGGACCCAGCCGCTCCGCGGCATGTGGGATCTTCCCAGACCGGGGCACGAACCCGCATCCCCTGCATTGGCAGGTGGACCCTCAACCACTGCGCCACCAGGGAAGTCCCCCACACACTACTTTTTAAGGATATGCTCAGATAATCATGATGCTTATGCTTATGCTGTGGCAAGAAACATTACATTGTGCATAGGGTTGAGAGCAGGAGGATGTTGGGATGTATCATATGCTACTGAAGAATTTATTCTATATACAGAGAGGATAAAAAAAATGTTCAGCAATAAAAATATATAGCATAGTAGTCACTATTCAAAATTCCTGAAAGGAATATACTAAATAATGCAAATGACAAAAATAATACTTTAAAATGGATTTATTGAGGTATAATTAATATAGAAAAAAAACTGTGCATATTAAATGTGTACAATTTGATGAGTTTGGATATATGCAAACACTCATGATACCATCACCACAATCAAGGTAACAGACATAATCAACACTTCCCAGTATTTACTTGTATCCCTTTGTGTGTGTGTGCTTTTTTAAAATAAATTTATTTATTTTCTATTTGTTTTTGTTTGTTTGTTTGTTTTTGCAGTACGCGGGCTTGTCACTGTTGTGGCCTCTCCTGTTGCGGAGCACAGGCTCCGGACGCGCAGGCTCAGCGGCCATGACTCACGGGCCCAGCCGCTCCGTGGCATGTGGGATCTTCCCGGACCGGGGCACGAACCCGTGTCCCCTGCATCGGCAGGCGGACTCTCAACCACTGCGCCATTTGGCTGCTTTGGGTCTTCGTTGCTGCGCGCGGGCTTTCTCTAGTTGCAGTGAGCGAGGGCTACTCTTTGTTGTGGTGCATGGGCTTCTCGCTGTGGTGGCTTCTCCTTTTGCAGAGCACGGCTCTAGGCACGTGGGCTTCAGTAGTTGTGGCTCACAGGCTCTGGAGCCCAGGCTCAGTAGTTGTGGCACACTGGCTTAGTTGCTCCGTGGCATGTGGGATCTTCCCGGACCAGGGCTCAAACCCACATCCCCTGCATTGGCAGGAGGACTCTCAACCACTGTGCCACCAGGGAAGTCCCTCCCTTTGTATTTTGTTTGTTTTTATGGTAAAAACACTTAACAAATGAGATCTACCTTCTTCACAAATTTTGAAGTGCACCATACCTTATTGTTAACAATTGGCACCATGCTATTTGGCAGATCTCTAGAACTTACTCATCTAATGTAACTGAAACTTTGTACCCTTTGAATAACAATTCCCCGATTTTTCCACCTCCAAGACCCTGGCAACCACTACTGTATTCTTTGCTTCTATGAGTTTGACTATTTTAGATGCATCCAATAGCTGGAATCATACAGTATTTGTCATTCTGTGACTGGTTTATTTCACTTAGCATAATGTCCTTCAGATTCTTCCATGTTGCCACAAATGGCAGGATTTCCTTCTTTTTTTAAGGCTGAATAATATTCCATTGTAATGTATATACAACATTTTCTTTATCCAGTCATCTTTTGATGGACCCTTGGGTTGTTCCTATATCTTGGCTAATGCAAATAGTGCTGCAATGAACGTGGAAGTGCAGATATCTCTTCAAGATCCTGAGTTTTCAATTTTTTTTGGATAGATACCCAGAAGTGGGATTTCTGGATCATATCATAGTTCTATTTTTTAATCTCTTGAGGAAGCTCCATACTTTTTTCCATAGCTGCAGCACAATTTTACATTCCCACTAACAGTGTACCATGGTTCCAATTTCTCCACAACCTCACCAAAACTTATCTTAAAATTTATTTGTGTTATAATTAGTTACCACCAGCATAACAAACATTTGCAGTTAAGAATAACAACAATCTGAATGAGTCATTAATTTAATAAAAAATGGGGATGAAAAGAAAGCAAAAGGATGCTAAACCTTTTACATTAGAATAGCAAGAGGATCAGTAGATACCCTCCTATTCTTCACATTGGTAAAGCAATTATCCAATGAATGACCTTGGGAGCTCTTGTTATACTGCCTGTCACTGAGCTAGCTGAGTTTGGGGGCACTCCTTTGCCCCAGCCAGAGAGGCTGAATCCTAACTCATTTTCTCTACAACCTGTGTTAAGTATGAAATTAAACTTTGTTTCATTAAGCCACTGAGATTTCAGGGTTTATTTCATACCAGGGCTCAGCCTAGCCTCTTGTAAAACTTATTGCTGGAAGTGCAGTGCAGCCATAATAAAAATCCAAGCTCATACCTCTTGAGACCTAGGTAGGAAGGATCCCTGCTCTGGGTCCAGACTATATAGGACATCACATATTACACACACACACACACACACACACACACACACACACACACACTTTATTTTAAAATGAGGAGAAAGATTCTCCTCATTATAACCTTAGCATGGGTTCAATGAGACCCGCAACACTGAATGTCTGCATCTTTTGCCACATGTTTTTAAAGCAAAAGGCATCTGTATCTGAATGGTAAAAAGGATTGCGAATATTGTTGCTGATGACACTGGAGACAGACACTGCTTCAGAGTCCAAGAAAGATTTGAACCATGGAAGCTCTTAGGTTAAGAGAAAAGCTCAACTTGTCAAATCTTTCATTTCAGCATGAAAGCAGTAGATTCATGCATAATATAACATTGTTTAGAAGTACTACTGAAGATCTGTTTCCTCACTTCTCTCTTCATATTCCCATTTCAGGGATAAGGAGACTTTTTGCAATGGTAACAAGTTTCTATTACAGTTAAGTAGGGATAAATGTAGTTGTTTATGTCACCTAAGTGAAGCATGACATCAGTTCTTCACATTGGCCAGTAGATGGATATGAGCACTAGAATAGTAAATAATCTTATACTTATAAAAATATTTAAGAAGACAATTAAATTTTCCAAAAACTTAAAAAATATTTAAAATACTAAAATTGATGACCATTCATTATAACTTTAACCCTAACCCTAACCCTGTAGTTATAATTATAACTATAAAATTATAGCTATAATTTTAATGGACAGTTTTGATTATTTTAGAAGAAATGGAAATTTAGTTAATAACATCAATGAAAATGAGCAAAATTATCCTGACCGAATCCAAATCTGAGCAGATTAGATGAAATCCCTGAAACCACATATTCTTTTTTTTTTTTTCTTTTTTGCAGTACGCGGGCCTCTCACTGCCGTGGCCTCTCCCGTTGCGGAGCACAGGCTCGGGACGCGCAGGCTCAGCGGCCATGGCTCACAGGCCTAGCCGCTCCGTGGCACGTGGGATCTTCCTGGACCGGGGCACGAACCTGTGTCCCCTGCATCGGCAGGCGGACTCCCAACCACTGCGCCACCAGGGAAGCCCCACATATTCTTTACTAAATAAAAATTTACTGAGCCAACAATGAGACTATATGTGAGCTTCCATTTTTTTACTTCTAGCCCACAAATGTTAGTGGCAAGCTTGCCTTAGCTATGTGGTAGAGTTTACCAGTTAGTTGGCGAGCAGTGAGGAAACTTATGTCAGAGGAACGATGGCAATCCATGTGATTCAGAGCCAAAATATCTGAAAAAATGTGATCTATTACTCAGGAGGCAGATCATGAGTCCATTGAACTTGAAGCTCTAAGCAGAGGTTGGAAAACAGATAATTAATAGTATTTGTAGGTTGTAGTGTGGGTTCAAGAAGATATTATAAAAGTATTTAAAACACTGGCCAGTTTGGAAGCAGAAAGAGAGAATCAAGAAATGTGGGGCTTTTGAGAAATGGAAAAGGAGCTGCTTCTATATAAAAGGCTTTGAGAGACCAATGTTGTAAAACTTTCATGTGATTAAAAGCCTCAGGGCAAAGAGAAGATGAAGTATGTGATTCCAAGGAAATCCTCTTAATTGATTAAAAATTGCCTCAGCAAATGGAACAGGTTAAGACTGTACCCATTTCTCCAAAATTCATGTTTCAAGGTAACTGGCATTAAGATGAAAAAGAAAAGCACCAGGGTGAGAAAACAAAGAAATAAAGATTTGAAAATTTCTCCAAACTATACTTTAAGCATGGGTATTGGTACTTGGAACTGACTGGAGGCATATAGCTGAAAGACCTTCAGAGTTTTGGAGAGAGGTGTATTCCCAAAGATACTGTAAACCTGTTATGAAAAAGCAATGAATGCAAGATATTTTAATGACTCTTAGACCTTAAACTTCTGTGGGCAGAAAGCAGTCTGAGAAGGCTGTGTAGCCCTCAAAGATGGCATATTTCCCAAGGCCCCCTTCAGACTGGTCCAAGGAGAATGAGGGATAAGGAAGAACATTTTTTTTTTTTTTTTTTTTTGCGGTATGCGGGCCTCTCACTGTTGTGGCCTCTCCCCTTGCGGAGCACAGGCTCTGGACGCGCAGGCTCAGCGGCCATGGCTCACTGGCCTAGCCGCTCTGCGGCATGTGGAATCCTCTCAGACCGGGGGCACAAACCCGTGTCCCCTGCATCCGCAGGCGGACTCTCTACCACTGCGCCACCAGGGAAGCCCTGGAAAGGGTTACTTTAAATGTATAAGTATAGGATAGCATTCCAAAGCCTTGATGCTATTTAATATATAACCTACAGTTTGAAGATTTCAAACTATTTTAGAAATTTTGAACTGATGAATTGATGTCAGGCAGATCACTCAAAAATTTGTAATTCAGTTGGTAATTACAAAGAAAGAGGAAGGAGATTAAAGATATGGGCTTGACAGATGAAGAGGAAACCTGGGAAATTTTAAAAAACTAAGATTTTATTTGTAACATTTAGGTTATTTTCATGCTGATAAAGTGAACCATTATTTTCCTATATATAAAATGCAACATTTTCACCACACAGTGGTGCTATTGTTCTGGTATATTTTACATGTGATTTTGTATATAACCCCCTTTACTAAGAGCATTCTATTTTTGAAAGCCTTTTGTCAGTCATACTTATGATCTGGTTGCATAGTCACATCCCTTATGTCAGTTATATCAAATTTAATTTTCTTACCGGAAAGACAGTCGCAACTTGATACATTTGTGCATAGGAATAATTAGTTTCCATCTCTCTTCTTCTTAAACAGATGTGCTAAAAGAACAGCTATGTAAAAGAGGTGTTCGTATTTTGACTGGATTGAGAAAATACCTTCAACAATTGGACAAGGAAGGAAATGGACTTTTAGATAAGGCAGATTTCACAGGGAGATCAGCTCGGTGCTTTGTGACCGCCTGGAGGGGTGGGATAGGGAGGATGGGAGGGAGGGAGACGCAAGAGGGAAGAGATATGGGAACATATGTATATGTATAACTGATTCACTTTGTTATAAAGCAGAAACTAACACACTATTGTAAAGCAATTATACTCCAATAAAGATGTAAAACAAAACAAAAAAAGTATTTCACTTAGAAGTGTCCAAAAATGTATGTACCACAGATAATTCTCTGCAGTGAATGACATAATATTCTTCAGTGGTCTTATTCACTTTTCTACTGAAATTTTAGTAGTTCATTTGTCTCCTTCTTTATGCCTCATTATCAGTGTTAAGCCATCAGGCAAGTCCTGCTGATTTTTTAAATGTCAACATTCATCCCTCCCTCATATACTTATTAAGAGCCTAATAAGTGGGCATTGTTCTAAACTCTGAGAAGACATACTCTGTACTCTTAAGGTCTTCATAAGTAAAGGAAAGAAAAATATAAATGATTACAAAACAACATGGTAAGTGTTAAATAGAGAATGCTTTCAGAACATGTGAGATAAATTGCAAGCCAGGTTAAGGAGAAGGAAGTTCATAGGATTTCTGGGAGAAGGAAGTTCATAGGATTCCTGGAGGTGGGTATGTGTCAGAGCTGAGTTTTGAAGGATGAGGAGGAATGAAGCAGACAAGAGGGTAGGAGGAGCGTGGATCCGACAATAGCTACTTCAGGAAAGGGAGAAGCACATGTGAAGGCTTCCAGGGAAGAGGGAGTGCGGCAGGTTCCAGGAATTGCCCCAGAGGTTTCACCCCTACCTTTCCCTCTGCTGTGAGTAATCTTCCACCAGACCTTTGCATGGCTGAATTTTCTCATCATTCAGGTTTTCTCTGCTAAGAACACTACACTGACACCTCCATCTAAAGGAGCATTCCATCTGATCCCTGATCCTCTCCATACCATTTATCCATTTTGTTTTCTTTATACCACTTTGTATATATTCTCTGGCTCTGCCTGCAGTAGAATGGAAGTTCCATCAGGGCAGAGACCAAGGTGCTTCTTGTTTCCTGCTCTATTTCTAATACCTCGAATAGAACCTGGCGTTTGGCAGGTGCTGAATAAATAGACGATGCATGAGTTGAAATAGATAGGTGGAAGGAAGGAAAGGAGAAGAATGGAGAGAAATAAGCCTAGCAGGGTCCATTACATTAAAGCTTTGCACACTATGCTCAGAAGTTTGGATTTTATCCTGAGTGTATATGAATTTGAAACATGTCTACCTCAAGGGTTTTAGATAAGGCATTCTCTTGCATTGTTCTCTTTTGCTTCAAATCGTCTTGTCACAAGATATAGTACATTTTGTGGGAGGAACACTGGAAATTGAATTTATGAGATCAAGGTTCAAGTTCTAGCCTTAACATTTGAAATGTGTGATCTTAAATAGGCCTTTTCACTTTTCTGACAGACAGACTCTGCTGGAGCAATCCAGAGATAATAATTATAGTCAGAGTTGCTTTGAAACTCAAATGAGAAAATTACATGCTTTATCAATTGTAAACTTCTGTGCTAGTATGGTATTGCTTATCATTGCTGTGCCATACCTGTCTTGTGTTTTTTACAATGTTTAACCTTGTGGCCCACCTAGTGACACACACTAGGGATTATCTAACTTCATCTCTTCCTTGCATTAATAATAATAATAATAGTAATAAAATAGCAATAGAAAATTAGAAAGATGTGGTGTCTTATACCCTGTTTTTTCTTTTCCTCTATAATATCACTGGAGACTGCCCATGCAATGAGAAGCAAAAACAAGAACATAAGAATCACCAACCTGGGTCTAATTCTGGCACTAGTTTGGGGGAAGGCAAAGTCATTCTTACTAATTTGAAATTTTAAAAAATTGGTATGCCCCCTAAATAGCCTAATTTATATAGAGATACTATCAATAAATATACCTTAGTTTTTTTTCAACTGAATTATCATTTTCCATCCTGCACCATATTTTAGAAAGAGTGATATAAATTTGTTGCAACTTTTGGTAAATTATTCAATTCTTGAAAAATGTTTCTTTTAAGCTTCTAGCATTATCTTTTAATTCTAGTATCCCTTGAGTTGGGTGAGCAAATTAATCTTCTATCCATATTACATATGATTTTAAAGATTAAGCTCATTTTCACTCTTAAAAGCTCATTTTATAGACCTTAAAGTCTTTTCATGTACAGGGCATTACAACAGACCAAAAAAAAATGTATGGGTTGTTGAGAACTGTGGGGGGGTGGGGCAGGGCATCTTAAGTTTCCTTATTAAAATTTTAATTGAAAAAATTAGAAGGAAATGGAAGAGAATATTTTGGGGGTAACCATTATTTGTCAGTCACCTTGCTAGACGTTTTATTTATATTCTCATTTAAAGCTAACAACTTGACTGAAATATCGAAAATCTATTTACCTGAGTTTAAGAAAATCTCATACTGTATTTTTTTTGTTGTTGTTAAGAACTTTATGAATAGAATATTCTATTAAATAGTGCATTTGCCAAAGAAGTAAGTGGCAATGGTGAAATGAATAAACTGGCATAAGGGATCTACTCAAAACAGCACCTTTCAGTGTAAATCATGGAATAATTGTTAGAGTCATTCAAATCTCTTATACTTTCAAGTATGAAGACTAGCAGAAGTACAGTCAGTATCCTAATGCCTTTTGGAGGCATTCCAGTAAGTGAAGTGACTTCTTAATTGTCACTGATATAATACATTAAAGATAATGAAATGGTCAAATTCAAGTGAATGGTAAGCATTTTTTATGAAAAAAAATAAATTTAAAAAGATACATTTGGGGCTTCCCTGGTGGCGCAGTGGTTGAGAGTCCGCCTGCTGATGCAAGGGACACGGGTTCATGCCCTGGTCCGGGAAGATCCCACATGCCGCGGAGCGGCTGGGCCCGTGAGCCATGGTCGCTGAGCCTGTGCGTCTGGAGCCTGTGCTCTGCAACGGGAGAGGCCACAACAGTGAGAGGCCTGCGTACCGCAAAAAAAAAAAAAAGATACATTTGTGATTTATTGCCACTCTTAAATATTTCTTAACTTTATGGAACTGTCCACTACAGAGTTCCTCTAAATAAGCTTTTTTTGTGCCTTTGATTGGATTTATATGTAACTTTTTGGAATTTTCTTATTAAGTCCACTACCTTGTCTAGGGCTACAACAGATGTAACAAAATGCTATTATGATGATTATTGTTGTAGCCATATATAACTTAAAGGTGTAACAGTGGTCTCTGTGTGATTATTTCTAGGATTTTGAGTCTTTGTGGCTAATTCTAAATGGTTATGGCAATGCAAGGTTGATTACAGAGAATTCAAGCATACCGTTATAGGTGAAATGAATGAATACAGAAAATCATTTGTTCAAAAGGAAACGAAGTAATCTTTCAAATAGTTACCTTCAATAGATTTTTAGGTTCTTTCTTTTAAATCTTTAATGAATTACCTTTGAAAATGTTTTAAATTCCTTTCCCTGTAATGTATTTTGGGTTTAGTAAAACACAAACACACACATACACGTACAAATCTACCCAGTATAAAGTGACATAACTTATGCCTATGTTTTAGGAAAATATTGTAAAAGGAAAATAAAATCTGAAATTAAATTTCAGTTCACAAATTACTAATTCCATAAATTGCTGGCTCCATATAGCTATATGTCTATATCTATTATTAAATATTTCCAAGCCTCAGTTTCTTATCTCACAGAACTGGTCTAAGGTATTACATGTAAAATTATGAGCATTATAGCTGTCCCAGTGTCAAGGCTCAATGCACATTATCTTAGGATGATGACTAAAACACGTTTCTCTACTTTTTAAATATGCATGCTAAATGTTAAAATGAAGATTAAAATGATCATGTTAAATTGTAAATTAAAAACAGGAGCTCTGACTTATGTAGGAGAGAAGATATTACTTAGGTTCTGGTAGCCATTTTTAGAGCATGCTTTTGAGCAATGTAGTTTTCTTTTTCTTTTGTATATGTACCTAATATAAAATGTATATTTAACTAATACTGAAACAAAGCTATTGTGAATAGGGTAGTATGAACAATTACATCGGGTACAAATCTCCAATAGAAAATGTCAAAATCTTTATCTTTACTGGCCAAAAGACAAAATAAAAACCTTATGTTAAACAAATTCACCACATAATATTTATAAATTTGCATATATTTTTACCTTACATGTCCTAGTGATAGGCGTGAGTATCAGGAGTAGAAACTGGAGGGTTGTCTCTTTCATAAGTCTTGGTCCTGGGAATAGAGGACAAAAGTAGACTTAGTTTGCTAGGGCTACCATCACAAATACCATAGACTGGGTGACTTACATGACAGAAATTTGTTGTCTCATAATTCTGGAGGCTAGAAGTCCAAGATCAAGGTGTCATTAGGTTTGGTTTCTCCTGAGGCTGCTTTCCTTGGCTTGCAATTAACTGGCTGTCTTCTCCCTGTGTTCTCATGGGCATCCCTCAGTCTGTGTTGTCTGTGTCCTAATCTCCTCTTCTTATGAGGATACCAGTCATATTGGATTAGGGCCCACCCTAATGATTTCATTTTACCTTAATCACCTCTTTAAAGGCTCTATCTTTTTCTGTAGTCACACACTGAGGTACTGGGGGTTAGGGCTTCAACATATGAATTTTGGGGAGAATGCAATTCAGCCCATAACAGGTACCACATACCTGTGACATTATTGTGAATAAACAAACTTGATTCTAGTTTTGACTCATCTGCAAATGTAGGACGGTGCTTTTGGTCAGTTGTATGTTTCTATGGACACACTCCTCTTCACCAATAAAATATATTTTATGATCCTCAGAATTGCATTGAATTAGAGGAGTGATAAAACAACTAGCATTTCGAAAGGTAGTGTTAAATTTCAGGAAATAGAGTAAAAAAACCCATTTAAGAATTATTTAACTTTCTCATTGATTTTAGTAATGGAATATTTGCAGGTTTACTTTTTGACTCAAAATACTCCTGGTCATTTGTCTTGGCCATTTATCAATTTCATGTGATTCGTAGAGCTGAAAGTTACCTGAGAGGTCTTTTACCCAACTCCTCAGTGTGCAGAAGAGGAAAGCCAGGGTAACAGAGGTTAAGTTACTTTCTCAAGGTCAAGTTGCTAGAAAGTGGTAGTGCACCTTAAGTGCGGGTTACCTAATATCTTGCTCCAATATCTTTCTCCCTGTTTTCATGATGCTTCCTTCATATACCAGTTTAGTACTTTAAACTGTCTTGTTTAGAGGTCAAAAATAACCTACTGCAGAATAGAAAATTAGGTTCTAGTGATTTCATAGAAAAAAATAACACTTCTCTCTTTATTTAGGCCTTTATGAAAATGGATTTTAACAAAACAGGCAGTACGTCTGTTATAGACATAAGAAAATGTTATTGTGCAAAGAAGCATCCTTAAGTAATTTCAGGTAATCATTACAAGTCAAAATACATTAGATTTCTAAAATGTGAGTTAATCAAAGTAATATCTTTAAATTATATTAATTCATAGCACGGACTTGAGGCCATTAAGTGAGGAAATAAATAATTATTTTTTAAACCAGAAATGTGAGAGCATTTTTTTTAACATGTTTATTAGAGTATAATTGCTTTACAATGGTGTGTCAGTTTCTGCTTTATAACAAAGTGAATCAGTTATACATATACATATGTCCCCATATCTCTTTCCTCTCGCGTCTCCTTCCCACCCTCCCTATCCCACCCCTCTAGGTGGTCACAAAGCACCGAGCTGATCTCCCTGTGCTATGCGGCTGCTTCCCATTAGCTAGCTACTTTAGGTTTGGTAGTGTATATATGTCCATGCCACTCTCTCACTTTGTCCCAGCTTACCCTTCCCCCTCCCCGTATCCTCAAGTCCATTCTCTAGTAGGTCTGCATCTTTATTCCCCTCTTGCCTCTAGGTTCTTCTGACCATTTTGTTTTCTTTTTTTTTTTTAGATTCCATATATCTGTGTTAGCATATGGTATTTGTTTTTCTCTTTCTGACTTACTTCACTCTGTATGACAGACTCTAGGTCCATCCTTTTCACTACAAATACATCAATTTCATTTCTTTTTATGGCTGAGTAATATTCCATTGTATATATGTGCCACATCTTCTTTATCCATTCATCTGTCGATGGACACTTAGGCTGTTCCATGTCCTGGCTATTGTAAATAGGGCTTCAATGAACATTGTGGTACATGACTCTTTTTGAATTATGGTTTTCTCAGGGTATATGCCCAGTAGTAGGATTGCTGGTTCATATGGTAGTTCTGTTTTTAGTTTTTTAAGGAACCTCCATACTGTTCTCCATAGTGGCTGTATCAATTTACATTCCCACCAACAGTGCAAGAGTGTTCCCTTTTCTCCATAACCTCTCCAGTATTTATTGTTTCTAGATTTTTGGATGATGGCCATTCTGACTGGTGTGAGATGATATCTCATTTTAGTTTTGATTTGCATTTCTCTAATGATTAATGATGTTGAGCATTCTTTCATGTGTGTGTTGGCAATCTGTATATCTTCTTTGGAGAAATGTCTATTTAGGTCTTCTGCCCATTTTTGGTTTGGGTTGTTTGTTTTTTTGATATTGAGCTATATGAGCTGCTTGTAAATTTTGGAAATTAATCCTTTGTCAGTTGCTTCATATGCAAATATTTTCTCCCATTCTGAGGGTTGTCTTTTGGTCTTGTTCATGGTTTCCTTTGCTGTGCAAAAGCTTTTAAGTTTCATTAGGTCCCATTTGTTTATTTTTGTTTTTATTTCCATTTCTCCAGGAGGTGGGTCAAAAAGGATCTCGCTGTGATTTACGTCATAGAGTGTTCTGCCTATGTTTTTGTTTTTTTTCTATTTTTTTTTTTCGGTACGTGGGCCTCTCACTGTTGTGGTCTCTCCCGTCGCGGAGCACAGGCTCTGGATGCGCAGGCTCAGCGGCCATGGCTCACAGGCCCAGCCGCTCCATGGCATGTGGGATCTTCCTGGACTGGGGCAAGAACCCGTGTCCCCTGCATCAGCAGGTGGACTCTCAACCACTGCGCCACCAGGGAAGCCCTGTGCATTACTTTTGTATCCTGCTACTTTACCAACTTCGTTGATTAGCTCTAGTAGTTTTCTAGTAGCATCTTTAGGATTCTCTATGTATAGTATCATGTCATCTGCAAACAGTGACAGCTTTATTTCTTCTTTTCCAATTTGGATTACTTTTATATCTTTTTCTTCTCTGATTGCTGTGACTAAAACTTCCAAAACTATGTTGAATAATAGTGGTGAGAGTGGGCATTCCTGATCTTGGTGGAAATGCTTTCAGTTTTTCACCATGGAGGATGCTGTTGGCTGTGGGTTTGTCATATATGGCCTTTATTATGTTGAGGAAAGTTCCCCCTATGCCTGCTTTCTGGAGGGTTTTTATCATAAATGGGTGTTGAATTTTGTCAAAAGCTTTCTCTGCATCTATTGAGATGATAATATGGTTTTTCTCCTTCAAATTGTTAATATGGTGTATCACGTTGATTGATTTGCATATATCAAAGAATCCTTGCATTCCTGGGATAAACACCAGTTAATCATAATGTATGATCCTTTTAATGTGCTGTTGGATTCTGGTTACTAGTATTTTGTTGAGGATTTCTGCATCTATGTTCATAAGTGATATTGGCCTGTAGTTTTCTTTCTTTGTGACATCTTTTTCTGGTTTTGGTATCAGAGTGATGGTGGCCTCGTAGAACGAGTTTGGGAGTGTTCCTCCCTGTGCCATATTTTGGAAGAGTTTGAGAAGGATAGGTGTTAGCTCTTCTCTAAATGTTTGATAGATTGCTCCTGTGAAGCCATCTGGTCCTGGGCTTTTGTTTGTTGGAAGATTTTTAATCACAGTTTCAATTTCAGTGCTTGTGATTGGTCTGTTCATATTTCCTATTTCTTCTTGGTTCATTCTCAGAAGGTTGTGCATTTCTAAGAATTTGTCCATTTCTTCCAGGTTGTCCATTTTATTGGCATATAGTTGCTTTTAGTAATCTCTCATGATCCCTTGTATTTCTGCAGTGTCAGTTGTTACTTCTCCTTTTTCATTTCTAATTCTATTGATTTGAGTCTTCTCCCTTTTTTTCTTGATAAGTCTGGCTAATGATTTATGAATTTTATTTATCTTCTCAGAGAACCAGCTTTTAGTTTTATTGATCTTTGCTACCGTTTCCTTCATTTCTTTTTCATTTATTTCTGATCTGATCTTTATGATTTCTTTCCTTCTGCTAACTTTGGGCTTTTTTTGTTCTTCTTTCTCTAATTGCTTTGGTTGTAAGATTAGGTTATTTACTTGAGATGTTTCTTGTTTCTCAAGGTAGGCTTGTATAGCTATGAACTTCCCTCTTAGAACTGCTCTTGCTGCATCCCATAGGTTTTCGGTTATTGTGTTTTCATTGTCATTTGTTTCTAAGTATTTTTTGATTTACTCTTGTGATTTCTTCAGTGATCTCTTGGTTCTTAAGTAGTGTGTTGTTTAGCCTCCATGTGTTTGTATTTCCTACAGATTTTTTGCTGTAATTGATATCTAGTCACATGGCATTGTGGTCAGAAAAGATACTTGATACGATTTCAATTTTCTTCAACTTACCAAGGCTTGGTTTGTGACCCAAGATATGATCTATCCTGGAGAATGTTCCATGAGCACTTGAGAAGAATGTGTATTCTGTTGTTTTGGGATGGAATGTCCTATAAATATCAATTAAGTCCATCTTGTTTAATGTGTCATTTAAAGCTTCTGTTTCCTTATTTATTTTCATCTTGGATGATCTGTCCATTGGTGAAAGTGGGGTGTTAAAGTCCCCTACCATGATTGTGTTACTGTCGATTTCCCCTTTTATGGCTCTTAGTATTTGTCTTATATGTTGAAGTGCTCCTATGTTGGGTGCATAAGTATTTACAATTGCTATTTCTTCTTCTTGGATTGATCCCTTGATCATTATGTAGTGTCCTTCTTTGTCTCTTGTAATAGTCTTTGTTTTAAAGTCTATTTTGTCTGATATGAGAATTGCTACTCCAGCTTTCTTTTGATTTCCATTTGCATGAAATACCTTTTTCCATCCCCTCATTTTCAGTCTGTATGTATCCCTAGGTCTGAAGTGGTTCTCTTGTAGACAGCATATATACGGGTCTTGTTTTTGTACCCATTCAGCCAGTCTATGTCTTTTGGTTGGAGCATTTAATCCATTTACATTTAAGGTAATTATTGATATGTATGTTCCTATGACCATTTTCTTAATTGTTTTGGGTTTGCTATTGTAGGTCTTTTCCTTCTCTTTTGTTTCCTGCCTAGAGAACTTCCTTTAGCATTTGTTGTAAAGCTGGTTTGGTGGTGCTGAATTCTCTTAGCTTTTGCTTTTCTGTGAAACATTTAATTTCTCCATCAAATCTGAATGAGATCCTTGCTGGGTAGAGTAATCTTGGTTGTAGGTTTTTCTCTTTCATCATTTTAAATATGTCCTGCCACTCCCTTCTGGCTTGCAGAGTGTCTGCTGAAAGATCAGCTGTTATCCTTATGGGGATTCCCTTATGTGTTATTTGCTGTTTTTCCCTTTCAGCTGTTAACCTTATGGGGATTCCTTTATGTGTTACTTGCTGTTTTTCCCTTGCTGCTTTTAATATTTGTTGTATTTAATTTTTGATAGTTTCATTAATATGTCTTGGCGTGTTTCTCCTTGCATTTATCCTGTATGGGATTCTCTGTTCTTCCTGGACTTGATTAACTATTTCCCTTCCCATATTAGGGAGGTTTTCAACTATAATCTCTTCAAATATTTTCTCAGTCCCTTTCTTTTTCTCTTCTTCTTCTGGGACCCCTATAATTCGAATGTTGGTGCATTTAATGTTGTCCCAGAGGTCTCTGAGACTGTCCTCAATTCTTTTCATTCTTTTTTCTTTATTCTGCTCTGCAGTAGTTATTTCCACTATTTTATCTTCCAGGTCACTTACCTGTTCTTCTGCCTCCGTTATTCTGCTATTGATTCCTTCTAGAGAATTTTTAATTTCATTTATTGTGTTTTTCATCTCTGTTTGTTTGCTCTTTAGTTCGTCTAGGTCCTGGTTAAACGTTTCTTTTATTTTCTCCATTCTATTTCCAAGATTGTGGATCATCTTTACTATCATTATTCTGAATTGTTTTTCAGGTAGACTGCCTATTTCCTCTTCATTTTTTAGGTCTGGTGGGTTTTTGACTTGCTCCTTCATCTGCTGTGTGTATCTCTGTCTTCTCATTTTGCTTAACTTACTGTGTTTGGGGTCTCCTGTTCGCAGGCTGCAGGTTCGTAGTTTCTGTTGTTTTTGGTGTCTGTTCCCAGTGGCTAAGGTTGGTTCAGCGGGTTGTGTAGGCTTCCTGGTGGAGGGGACTGGTGCCTGTGTTCTGGTGGAGGAGGCTGGATTTTGTCCATCTGGTGGGCAGGTCCACGTCTGCTGGTGTGTTTTGGGGTGTCTGTGGCCTTATTATGATTTTAGGCAGCCTCTGTGCTAATGGATGGGGTTGTGGTCCTGTCTTGCTAGTTGTTTGGCATAGGGTATCCTGCACTGTAGCTTGCTGGTCATTGAGTGGAGGTGGGTCTTGGCGTTGAGATGGAGATCTCTGGGAGATTTTCGCCATTTGATATTACGTGGAGCTGGGAGGTCTCTTGTGGACCAGTGTCCTGAACTTGGCTCTCCCACCTCAGTGGCACAGCCCTGGTGCCTAGCTGGAGCACTAAGAGCCTGTCCTCCACATGGCTCAGAATAAAAGGGAGAAAAGAAAGAAAGAAAGAAAGAAAGAAGATGATAAAATAAAATAAAATAAATTTATTAAAATAAAAAATAAATATCAAGAAAAAACAATTTTTTTAAGTTAAAAAAAAAAAAACGGACAGAGAGAACCCTAGGACAAATGGTAAAAGCAAAGCTATACAGACAAAATCACACACAGAAGCATACACATACACACTCACAAAAAGAGAAAAAGGGGGAAACATATATATATCATTGCTCCCAAAGTCTACCTCCTCAATTTGTGATGATTCGTTGTCTCTTCAGGTATTCCACAGACGCAGGGTACATCAAGTTGATTGTGGAGATTTAATCCGCTGCTCCTGAGGCTGCTGGGAGAGATTTCCCTTTCTCTTCTTTGTTCCCACAGCTCCCGGGGCTCAGCTTTAGATTTGGCCCCGCCTCTGCGTGTAGGTCGCCTGAGGGCGTCTGTTCCTCGCTCAGACAGGACTGGGTTAAAGGAGCAGCTGCTTCGCGGGCTCTGGCTCCCTCAGGCTGGAGGGAGGAAGGGGTACGGATGCGGGGCGAGCCTGCTGAGGCAGAGGCCGGCGTGACGTTGCACTAGCCTGAGGCGCGCCGTGCGTTCTCCTGGGGAAGTTGTCCCTGGATCACGGGGCCCTGGCAGTGGCGGGCTGCACAGGCTCCCGGGAGGGGAGGTGTGGAGAGTGACCTATTCTCACACACAGGCTTCTTGGTGGCTGCATTAGCAGCCTTAGCGTCTCATGCCCGTCTCTGGGGTCCGCGCTTTTAGCCGCGGCTCGCGCCCGTCTCTGGAGCTCCTTTAAGCGGCGCTCTTAATCCCCTCTCCTCGCGCACCAGGAAACAAAGAGGCAAGAAAAAGTCTCTTGCCCTTCGGTAGCTCCAGACTTTTTCCCGGACTCCCTCCCGGCTAGCCGTGGCGCACTAGCCCCCTTCAGGGTGTGTTCATGCAGCCAACCCCAGTCCTCTCCCTGCGATACGACCGAAGCACGAGCCTCAGCTCCCGGCCCCCACCCGCTCCGGCGGGTGAGCAGACAAGCCTCTCGGGCTGGTGAGTGCCGGTCGGCCCTGATCCTCTGTGCGGAAATCTCTCCGCTTTGCCCTCCGCACCCCTGTGGCTGTGCTCTCCTCCTCGGCTCCTAAGCTTTCCCCTTCTGCCACCCGCAGTCTCCGCCCGCGAAGGGCCTTCCTACTGTGTGGAAATCTTTCCTCCTTCACAGCTCCCTCCCACTGGTGCAGGTCCCGTTCCTATTCTTTGTCTCTGTTTTTTCTTTTGCCCTACCCAGGTACGAGGGGAGTTTCTTGCCTTTTGGGAGGTCAGAGGTCTTCTGCCAGAGTTCAGTAGGTGTTCTGTAGGAGTTGTTCCACATGTAGATGTATTTCTGATGTTTTTGTTGGCAGGAAGGTGAGCTCCGCGTCTTACTCTTCCGCCATCTTGAAGCCAAACAGTAAACTTTAGTATGTTCTTTTACTATAAACGGCTGAGGCCCTTCCTGAGATACTGAAAAGTTTAATGGGAAAACTGTGGGAGTTCCAATCAGAGAGATCCATGTAATTCACTGCTTAACCATTTACTGTCTGTGTGATACTGGATGAGTTATTTAGCCCTATGAGTTCTTTCCTGTAAGTGGTCGGCCATGGAGCTCTTTCTTCTTAAACACGTTAGCAGCAACTGGAGAGCTTCTTAATTTAAAAATTCTGAGGTCTATTATCTGTACTTATTTTTTTCTTTTATGTTTATAATTGAGATTAACTTTTATTTCCTGTTGAGGAGATAGTGATGAAATTGAGTTAGAACAGAATAGATTGAGAGGATACATAATTACATGTGCAAGTTCTCTGAATTAGTTTTACTGTAACTGCTTATGCTTCAAGATTTAAGGCAGAATAAGGAAATGGCTTTCTCTAGGGATGGAGCTATCACATAATGAACATAAATATGTCTATTAAAATTTGAAGGTACAGAAAATATCCTAATATTTCCTCCCTAAGGAAAAAGTATTTAAGCTGAGATCACTCTTTCCTTTAGCTGGCCATAATATAATCAAAGGTATTATTTAAATAGCTTATTGTTCTTTTTCTAAATTAAAAAATCAAATGAATTTTTAAAAAAGGATGAATCAGATATTTTATGTTCTCACTTTAAATAACAAACTAAAGAATTCAATTTTTTTTGTTACATATGTGATTCTCAATAGCATCTTCCTATGGGTAAAATTTAATCATATTTAGTATAACCGACCAGTGGAAATAGCCTACTTAATGTCAGAGATTAAAAATAGAATGAGTTAATCAAGTAAAATTTCTTCCAGCAAAGATTTTCATAGGCCTCTGAATCCTGTGTTTGCAGTAATATTTTCTAGCTGCAGTTATGAGTAACTGCTTCATAAAGTAACTAATGCCTTTAACACATTGCATTACTGTGTTATCAGCCTATAAATCATGAAACTATTTACTTGTTTTCTTCTTTCCTCATTTCTAATGGGAATGAAACCGAGTTCTCTAAAACATTAACAAATACAAGAATATCTACAGTAGTAACTGTTATTTTGCCTATACATAAGGACACATCCTGTCAGACGCTTTTAAAAGATGCTTCAAATGTGTGTTGAAGTCCTCACCATTAAATTCTAGTTCATGCAAGAAAATGTTTAAATAAATTGCAGGGTAGTTTGACATAAGACTTCAAATTGTTGGAAAGATTTCATCAGGTGACTTAAGTATTTCTTTATTATCATCAGCCATTTCACTGAACTTTTAAGGACATTGTTTCATAGTCAGTACTATTTTACAGGACATTCCACAGAGGAAGAAATCAAAACATCTTTTCTAGAAACACTGAAAGATGCCTGCAGTAAGTCTGATGAAGTGTCGTATGGTGAATTTGAAGATCACTATGAAGGTCTAAGTATAGGGATAGTAGATGATGAAGATTTTGTTAATATCTTACATACTCCATGGGGGATCTAGTTTTTTAAAATGAGTATATCATCAGTACTAAGCATTTTAAAGGAGAGATGAATTGAATTTAAAGTATCAAACACTGGAATGTATTTTTCTAGGGCTCTCATTATTCTGTTTGTTTGTTGTTTTCTCAAAAAAGTTGAACCTGGAAAGAGAGGTATTCAGAAAGATAGGTGTAAGGGTATGTGTATACTCACACACATATACGAGCGCTCGCCTGCTTATAAGTTTATAAAGATCTGTCTTTCTGATTTATTACTTATCTTGAATAAGTAATTATTCAAGTTATTTTAGTAGGTCATATTTTATTAGCCTTCATAGAAAAGTAACATCTGTATCAAACAATAGGTGAGCAGCTATACAGTAACCACGTTTCTTGTCCATTGATTTTTTTTGCTACCCATTCCCCAAAATATAATTGCCACCATTCCCAATTTGATGAACTAGACTTGGACCCAAAGCCTATGAGACTGAAATAGTTCAGCTTGCTTCAAACATCTGAAAATGTTAAATGAATTAAAGGATATGCAAAAGAAACTTTCCATGCAGTGTGATTATAGATGTTTTCTGTACATAAATATTTAGAATGGTGGAGGCTTACCCCTCAAATGCTTATTTAAACACTGACTTGTGAATTCTTGTCTTCCAAATCATGTACTATTGCTTGTTCAATAGAACACAATGTAATTATTCTGGTGACCAGTTCTATTTGTTATTTTATTCTGTTTTTAACTGCAATTCCTATTACCTGCACAGAATTATTATTAAACTAGAAACAATACAAAATGGGAAGAGAAATATTTTCTTAGAATATTAAATAAAGAACTCAAAAAGTATGTTATCACTTGTATGGACTAAGGGATAATTTAGTAATTATTAACCAAAATGTAAAAAGTTCATCTGTGTCCTAAAATGAACGCATGCTATCCTAAATAACACCTCTTTTTGGTATACTAAACAACTGAAACATTTTTTTCAAAATAGATCTTATGTAACAGTTAGATGTAATCATTCTTTATAAATTCTTCTATGTTCCTCACATCTCTTTGGAAATGCAGAGAGAAAGAAAAAACTTTATAGAGTTATTTTCAAGTTTATGATTTAAAATTTTATGTATTAAGATAAAACAAACTATAAAACATAGTGTCAAGCAAAATAAGAAGTGGTTCAAAAATGAAAATACATATTGTGTAGAATATGAATTTTGGCATATAACTTCATATTTTGACAACATTATCAGAAATGTGATGTGCGTGAGCCCCATAAATTTAAAGTAGTACTTTTTCAAGATTCGAGGAGGTACTAAAACTTTCTACTGAAATATTAGAAACAAAGTATACCTGGACATTTTAGTGCTATTTTCTCTAGCTAAATTCTTTATTCCTTCTTCAATTAGGTTATTGTAATTAAAACAATATGCTGGAAGATGTTTTGATAGAAATAAGTCTATAACACGATTTCTGAGTCACATTCTTTTTCTTGGAAACATTTATCCAACTATAGTCATTTTAAACCCTACAAATTGTTTTTACATTAAAATGACTAATAACTCTGGGTGTTCAATATGCATGTAATATTTTTCGTTGGTAAATTTTTATTTAGTTCTCCTTAACAAATCTATTCTTAATATAGTTATGTCATATTTTCCTGTGAATATAATCAGAAAATGTATAGGCTGTTATATTAGAAAAAAAAAAGGGGGGGCGGGGAGATTCTTCCAGGATTTAACATATTAATATAACAGCATATTCTTCAATAAACCTCCACCCTCTGAATATAAATATTCATGTGATTATTTGCAGGAATTTTCTCTGTTTAGGAGATGTAACTTCTTGTAGTTAATTTCTTATTATTTTACACTGTTATTTCCATGCAGAGCTAGATAATCCATGTTCAATATGTTATTTGGCATAGTTTGTTAAATTATAATTGGTGGCACAATAAATCATTCTGCTTTTGCCTCACTGTCTGCATTCTTCTTTGGTATAGTAAAAATCTATTGTTTAGTATTCAATTTAATAGGAGAGCATTTAATAGAAGTTACATTTTCAAACATCCACAACATAATAATTGACTTTTGAAATTATATTAAAAATATAGTCTTCATATTCTAAAAATCTCTTGATTAGCTTTAAAATATTGTTATATGTTGTAATGATGTTACATGAAGTTTATGGTTAAGAGTATTTCATTGTTCTCTAGATCTTTAAAAGGTAGTTTGTTTGTGGTATAGAATTGCTTTTCCAGTTAACCATACTGTTTATTGAATTCTATTTATTGACTTTACTGTTTCTATTCTTATAAATAAAGTTTTACAGATTTTCAGGGAAAATTTATATTTAATTAGAAAAGGGATATTATTTAGGAACTTTTAGCTATATTTTAATTAGGAAAGAATATACATTTGTATGATGGAACAACTATAGTATAGATAAAAGTATATGTTCCTGTTTTAAATTTTATGGTATATGAACATAGGTACTTAATAAGCCAGTGATTCTGCACAGGGAGAGTCACTTAGGATAATTCATAATGTAGATGCAGCTGTAAAACACATCTTAGTTTATTAATTACTTTGGATTTCTAGTCAATCTAAGTTGTCAGTTACTTCAGGAGAGAATTGTATAAAGTAAGCTGTGCTTACTGCAGATTAATTAACATGCATTTGTGAGATTACAGTTTATGCTATAGTGCTTGCAAAATAAAATATGTATGGTGATAAACTGTAATCACTACTAGGTTGACCAGCAAGAAAAAAACATCTACAGTGAAAGTGCTTAAAGAAGTAGAAGGGACTGAGCCTGTATAACAGAAGCCAAGCAAGAGAAGAGAATCCAATGGGTTGACAGGGATTATTAGAAACTGATAAGAGAAGAAGCTTGTGTCATTGCCTCCTACTTTTATTTTATGGTTATACAAACTTCTAAGGACAACTTACGTATTGGATGTCTTCATATAGTAAAGAATAAATACTCCATATTGGAGCCACTGTTCATTTGATCATTACTTCATTCATTCAGTCATTTACACCTATTGTGTAGCCCTATCCATACAGTTGCCCAAGGCAGAGGTATTCTAAATTTTTCTCACACTCTGTATATCCACTCAGTCTCAAGTCCTTTGGTTTCTTTCTTTTGAATCTGTTCCTTTCACTATTCTCGATTGCTATGCCTTTGCTCAAGGTTTTACCACATACCCCCTCGTCAACTCTGTCTCTTCCCCAGTCCTGCTTCAACCCATCCTACATATTGCTGTTGGAATGATCTTTCTAAAATGTACACTTCTTCCATGATTAAAATCTTCCTTTGGTATACCATATCTTTTAGAAAAGTTCAAACTGCTTACCTTAACTTGTAAACCTGAATGATCTGGTCTCCCTAAGCTCCTCTCTCTCCACTCAGCTCACTCTCCTTGATCCCCTAGCCATTCTGAACTGCTTACAATTTTGAAAATGGATTGTGAGGTTTCAAACTTCTCTGCCTTCAGAATTGCTCTGCTACTTTTGTCCAAAATTATTTCTTCCACTTAGTGCATCTAACTTAATTCATAGTTGTGTTCTGATACTACTTCAAGAACCATGTCTTTTAGAAAGCTACATCAGACAAACTCTTGAGTCTGATGTAGTTGCCCTTCTTTGGGATCCTCTTGGCACCTTGGATGTGCCCTTAATCCAGCATTTATCACTTCATACTATAGTGATTACTTTGCTTATGTTTCTCCAACTAGATTGTAAGCTTCTTGAGGATAAGAACCATATCTTATTTAACGTTATGGTGTCTAGCATTGTGTCTGACCTGTGGTAGGTGTTAAATCAAAATTTGTTGACAGGATACACGTGTGATTTACTGAGCAGCGATTGTTAATGGTTCTTACATACGAACACTTTTGCATTAAAACATTTTAGCATAGACCATGTAAATAGTATGAATGTGCACTTTAGTGCAAATTTCAACTACAGGGGCAGTAAGTTTCCCTAATAAAGAATGCACAGACTGCACTTCATCAACAAGGCCTCATGGCTCAGGGGCTACTATATTCACTTCAGTTAGCTGGGACTCAGTCATTATCGGATGCCTAGGTAATTAGCCTCCTAAACGCAATGGGTTTTATCCATGAAAACAGTGTCTTGTTAGAGTCCTAAATGGTCTTGTGTCCATCTATGGATTAGAACGACTTCTGGCCGACCAACTGTAACAATGCAGTAACAAGATCCCTCCCGTGGAGTGTGGCGGCTTCTTCCTCTGGTGAGCATTTCAGCATAGCGTTGATTGGAGTTCCCAAAAGGACAGACTGCTGGGATTTCACTGAGTTTACAGAAGAGGTTTGGTAATCTCTCCGTGTCTCCTTGCTAAGACGCGCTTGTTTAATAAACGTCTGTATGTCTGGCAGAATTTACTCTGAAATTTATTTCGTTGTAACTGGGTAGTGAGGATAAGAGGAATAGCTAATTCTCACCTACCTCAAAGATTTTAGGGAGGGTGGGGAAGTCACAGTTAACTACCATAAAGAACCTGTTACTTGTGTACAACTAAATTAACTACTCCTAAGTTAGTTGTCAGGTCACAGCTGCAGTTCTCCGTCAGACACTACAGTAGGCATCACGGACCCAAATATGGCATGGCACAATGCCTAAGGTAGTAGAGTTAAAAATTCCAAAACGTAATTCATGATTGCTGTAACACAGGCATAAACTAGGCACAGTGGAGCATGGAAGGGCTGTCTGTGTCATCCCAGGGGAACAATAATAACACACCATTCTGAAAATATTCGATTTATTAAGGTACTATTGAGATGGCAATTAAAAGGTTCTATTGATATATATAAGCTGAAACAGAAGATTTTGGAGATTTGATCATGGAGATTTTAGAAATGTATTAGTGGATACACATTTTCAGATTTCTCTCTTTAATAACCTGCGTAAGCTGATTTGTATAGTTTTTGGATATCCAAGCAAGGCAAAATTATTTGGAAGGATTTGAATAAAAATTACCTCTCTGGTGACAAATTTTATGCCAAGAGAAAACAATCATGGTCCCTGTTGTGTTTAAGTATTCTTTTTATCAAGTTAGAATGGGATTTCGGAGCCATGGCTGAATAAGTTTAGATATAAACGAAAAGATTCCTCACCTTTGCAACTGTATGTTGAGTTTTCTGCGATTTTCAGATGATGAGAAAGTCAGTATGAAACAAATGACTGTAATTCAAGGAAATCATTGTGTGTCACTTATCAAAGTTGCACACTTATAAAGTAGTTGAAGAGATTCTTACAGAACTTTTTTTTTTTTTTTTTTTGCGGTACGCGGGCCTCTCACTGCTATGGCCTCTCCCGTTGCGGAGCACAGGCTCTGGACGCGCAGGCTCAGAGGCCATGGCTCACGGGCCCAGCCGCTCCGCGGCTTGTGGGATCCTCCCGGACCGGGGCACGAACCCGTGTCCCCTGCATCGGCAGGTGGACTCTCAACCTCTGCGCCACCAGGGAAGCCCTACAGAACTTTTAAGTTGTCAAGGAAAAGTAATTTGGGGGAAGTATTCAGATGACCACCACATCAAGGAAAAGTATGTGCTTATAGTAATATTTTAATGTAAATGATGTTGTGGAAAGAGCACAAGCTTTAAAGTCACTGAATACTGCTTTCAAACCTGAGCTCTGCTGCAAATCAGCTATATGACTTTGGGAAGCAACTTAGTATCACTTAGTCTCTACTTTTGCATCTGAAGGTTGAAATGAGGGTTGAATATAGATATAGAAATGGATATACTTAAAGATGTTAAGCGTAAATACATATCCAGATACAGTACTTAGCACAATCTAGTAGACAGATGTAACTCAGTATACATTTAGTTCCTTTGTTTTCTTGCTTGAAATAAAATAATCAAACGTCTTCCTTATTTTTTTCTGATTAATCCCAAATGGCAATCGTAAGAGCTACTTTTTTTTTTTAACATCTTTATTGGAGTATAATTGCTTTACAATGGTGTGTTAGTTTCTGCTTTATAACAAAGTGAATCAGCTATACATATACATACATCCCCATATCTCCTCCCTCTTGCGTCTCCCTCCCACCCTCCCTATCCCACCCCTTTAGGTGGGCACAAAGCACCGAGCTGATCTCCCTGTGCTATGCGGCTGTAGAGCTGTTCTTTTAAAGGGATATATATTATGGGTAGAAATAATTTGTATGTCACTATTTACTCCTGCATCTAATAAACTTCTCATTATTATCAATTCTCTTCCTTCAACAGAGCCCATGAAGGAAATTCAAAATCTTGTATTAAGGCTATCAATTCTTTAGTGATTAGTAATAAAACTTATTGTTATTGAAATTAATTGAAAGATGATACATATGGAAGACTAATTTTATATCTATACAGACTTTAGGTGACACTTCTAATATCTTTGGTGTGTTACAGTAAGACAATAGACTGCCTGGAATTCTGTAAGAGATTGTTTTCCAAAGATGGCTGCAACAGTATCCCATTCCATGTAGTGTTCTTACATAGTGAATTTGGCTTCACATCAAGAAATGGGGTCTATTTCCCCCTTGCTTGGTTGTGGATAACTTGTTACTTCTTTGTAACAATGGATTATGGCTACAGTGATGCTGTGTTACTTTTCAGACTAGGCAAGAAAAATCCACCTAGTTTTTGCCACATTTGTTGATGCTTGAGCCACGTGGGACTGCCAAACTGCAGAGGTTATATGCAGGTGCTCTATCAATAGCCAAATCTGCACTCACAGCTAGTAACTAGTATCAATTGTTTGACAGGTAAGTGAGTCATTTTGGGTTAATTCCAGTCCCAGCCAACATCTCACTATAGTTACATGACAGACCCCAAATGAGAACCACCCAGCTGAACCCTTAGCCCTTCCATATTCTTTATTTTTAATTTCAGATTTATTGAGATATAATTGATCCATAAACTTGTGAGCAAAATAAAATGGTTGCTTTAACCTGCTAAGTTTTGGAGTTAATTTTTATATAAAAATAGTTAAACAAATCCTTAAACTTTGAATAAAGCAAGGATATTAAAAACATTTTGTCAAATATTCAGGGGATTTAATTTATATGGCAACAGTTTATAAAATTCTTTTGAGACACTAAAGGAAAAAATAGACATGATAAGTCTATATGATTTCAGTTGTACGGTAGAAAGTTATCTGATGGAATGTGTAATACACAAAATCCAAAAGGTCATACTTTATGAAAGAGAAACCAAATTGAATCGTAATGTAAAATCAAAACCTTGCAGAACATGTTACTTTACCACTGCAGCAGTTACTCTTTATATTATATTAGTTCTGGCAAATAGTTTACTTATTTATTTGCCAGTCTTAGATTAAGTATCATATAATTTTCTTGCTGAAAACATTTGCTTATTTCCTCTAACAGTTTCACCAATGACTCAAATAAATATGGCAAGATAATTTGTAGAGATAATAATTTATGTTTGGTTTTTATTCCTATAAGATACAGAAAAGAATAAAAGAGATCCCTCCAGTCCTATTCCAAGAAGACAGGCAAGCTTTTGCTTTTATTGTTCCAAGGTCTGAAGCAGAAATGCCAAGAACTCAAATCAGGATCTGAACCTCACCTATCTTGAGAGTGTGTGTGTGTGTGTGTGTGTGTGTGTGCGTGTATTGGAGGGAGTTTAAGTAGATTATAATGGATATGGGTCCACCTGGAGTGGAAGAGTAAAATTTGAGTTTCTACTGGGACAGAGAAGGAAAGGGTTTTCCTATGCTAGATCTTCATGATAACAAAGTAGAATAAAAGATGCTTTCTGTCCTCAAGAAGGCTTATCGGTCCTGGAGACTGCAGATCCAGAAGTCAATGATTATAATAAGTGTGACAAGCGATTGACAACATAGATATAGAAATAATACTCTAGGTGAGCACATGTGCATTTGTATATGTGTCATGACAATGGGGGAAGAGACAAAGAAGATGATATGTAAGCAAGTTTAAATGGAGCTACCTAAGGCAATGAAGGCTGGAAGGCAGACGGAGGGTAAGATTTTGATGTATTTCCTACTTATGTTTTTCTTTTGTATTTCAGTATCACTTAGAAGGTAACTATTCTATTTCTGAAATTTCTTGTGAACAATTTAAAACCCACTTTCAGGTTTCATCTGTAATGCCAGAAATACTAGGACTCCTTTTTTATACCCTCCACAACATTCTCTTTATCTGTTGTATCACTCTGCCACTAGTATTTGTCTAAATCAATTATTATCTTCCTTGAGAGGGCAGTTGACATTTTTAACTGTTCATCACTATATTCTCATAGTCTAGTGCAGTTCCTGGTTTTGTGTCTGGCACATAAATAGAAAATAAATATTTGTCCACTGACATAATACATAAAATTGTATCTACCTCAACAATCCCACTACTTTTGGATCATTTTTATATCATATATTTTATGTTGTTTATCTTGTCTATCCTGTCATATCTTTATGATTTCTGTATGAAGAACTGATATTTTTGAAAGTTATGTTCAAAAGTTACTTAAATTTAAATTCCACACCAACTTCTTATAAATGTTTGTATTTTACCCTTTTAAATGATCACTTTCATCTTCTTTTTATTATTTATGAATCAATAAAGTAGTTTATAAAACATCCAAAGACTTTTTTTTGAGTTTTCCTGTAACCTTTTAGTTATTGATGTTCTAAGTGCTATACTCTATTGTCCTCTGAAGAAAGATGTATGAGTGGAAAAGATGTTGGAAATTGGCCTTTCTTAGTATGGCTCCTATAGCCGCCATGCAGTAGGGATAACTTGAGATTAGTCTTAGATCACCTGCTTTCTCTTTCAGGCTTTTGGAGACGTCACTCCACTGTCTTTGGTAGTCTGAAGCACTCTTAAATTTGGTTTCCTGGTGGTAATCTGTTCACTCTCCTTCTGCTTTTGAAGTTTAGTGAATTCTTTTTTCTTGAAATTTAAGGCTTTTATTAGGATATATCCTAGTGTTGATTTCAGCTTGTTCATTTAACACCAGACATATTTTCTAATTTTTCCATTTCTCACCTTAGTTATTTTTCAGAATTTTTACATTATAATGTGGATTATCAATTTTGCTCTATTATTTTCTTTGCATATTTTAAGGTTGGATTGCAATGTTGTAATATCCATATCCATATTTCTTAAATGTTTGCTGTTTTCCATATTTTCTTGACTATCTTCTATTCTATAAACGGCACGTTCATATGTCACTATATCCTTTTTTTGTATTAAAGGTCCAAGTTTATATGTCATTATATCCTTTTCTTGTATTAAAGTTCTTTCTTTCACAGTGGAGTCAGATTAGTGTTTTCTGGTTTTCCTGTTACCTTGCAAGCTCTCCCGTCCCATCCCCAAGTTAGGAACTATCAATTGCATCTCCTGAGCCAGGTTTTCCTCAGAACTCAGTAAGAAGTTATCTTTTAGAAAAGTGAAACAAAAATACGTGTATGCATGTGTGTATGTGTACACACACATTTATTTTGTACAATCCCTGTTCAGTATTATTTTCCAATTAAATCACTGAATTGTAGTTTCTTCATTAAGAGTCTCACTGGTGTTCCCTATTGTTGGCTAATTCTGAAGCTATAGATAAACACTAATCTTAATTGAAAGTATTTAGCCTAATTGTTTTTTACCCTTAAGCAGGCCCATAGTACTTCTCCTTTGTTATTTCCTTCAGCAAATATATACTGAATACTTACTATATATGTCAGGCACTGTGCCAGGCACGGAGAGTATACAAACACAAACCACATAGTTACTACACTTGTGTGACTGTCTCATATGGGAAACAGCTATGTTATACAAATATAAGCCAAATTATAAAATATCAGGAACTATGGAAGTCCCAGTAATGTAATGGTGGTGGCTAATCAGAGAAAAGTTCTTACAGGAATTGAAACCAGAGATACTTCTTAAAGGACGAGGAGGGGTTATTTAGTGAATACCAGGGATGGAGATGGGAGAAGTGTGTAAGAGAAAGGCATGAGCAAATGCACAGAAGTAAGGACCAGTATAGTACGTGGGGTGTGTGTGTGTATGTGTGTGTGTGTGTGTGTGTGTGTGTGTCCTCCCATACAGTTTAGTTTTGCTGGAATTTGACTAGTCCAACAAGGAGTGGCAGAAGCCCAGAGTAGGTCCTGGAGAGCAGGTCCTGGAGAGCCTTGTATGCCTTATAAAGGGACTTGGATTTTATGCTGAAGGTGAGTGGTTCTTAATCTTTGGATAATGTTCCCCTTTGAGAATCTGTTGACAGCACTGGAACTTCTCCAGAACAGTGGGGGGAGACTTACACATATTCATAGATTAAAGGGCTTGCACTCAAGACACTTCATATCTTCTGCTCCAAATACAAGCAAATGACAAAATATTAAATGAAATTAACTGACAATAAAATGTTATTTTGTGTGTGCCTTTAAAATAAAGAATAAAATGAAAACTGTAAACAACAATAACATTGTGCAGGAAGGGATTGTGAAAGATGACATGATTGGCTAGGGGTAGAGGTAGAAATACTGTTACATTTTGCTAAAAATTATAGTTAAGTATTCATATCAAAATTTTAGCAGAAGTCACCAAAACGAATAAAAATGTCATCTACAGTTTTAAAATCATCATAGATAAAAGAAAACATAAAAATATTTATCAAATGGAAGGTAAGTAGGGAAGGAATCTAAGAAAAACTTTGGATAAACAGAAACCACAAAATAGGATTGTAATAAAATCCTAATATACTAGTAACCATAATAAATACAACTGGGCTAATTTCACCAGGCAGATTTTAACACATTGAATAAAAAGAATAAAACTTTTAGCCACATACTACTTATAAGGGACACCCAAGTTAAATAATTAATTACTTAAATCAAAACCACACAGAAATGGATGAGGAAATATATACCATTCAAAAAATAACCAAAAGAGGGCTTCCCTGGTGGCGCAGTGGTTGAGAGTCCGCCTGCCGATGCAGGCGACACGGGTTCGTGCCCCGGTCCGGGAAGATCCCACATGCCGCAGAGCGGCTGGGCCAGTGAGCCATGGCCGCTGAGCCTGCGCATCCGGAGCCTATGCTCCGCAACGGGAGAGGCCACAACAGTGAGAGGCCTGCGTACCGCAAAAAAAAAAAAAACCAAAAGAAAGTTGATCTAGCTAAACTAATATTGGACAAAACAATGTAAGGCAAAAAGCATTTATGAGAATAAAGCAAGGGCACTACTTAAGAATAATAAGAAGATAAAGGGGAAGATTAAAAAATATGAGGTACTGATGGAGTACTAGGTAGCTTGGGACAAGATGGGGTCAAGGGTACACATGATGAACTTTAAGATTCTTGGGAAAGAATAGTGCAGATGGTTGAGAATGGGTGTAACCTAATTGTTGGCAGTCCTCTCTTGTGGTTAGAAAAATTGGGGTAGAGATAAGGAGGCGTGCATTTTCACTTGTGTCCAGTGGCTATTCAGAAAAAGCTCACTTTGAAGTTTTCCCAGGTTATTCTGGGAGGCTTGAAAGTGGTATTTCATATGCTCCCCGGACCATTCTGCCAGCTGCATTAACTGAGCTTATGGTTCAAGGATAAGTTCCTAGTCTTAGTACTGGATCGGCTACCTCCTCTCAGGACAATGTGGTTCACATTTTTCTTATGGGTTTGCTGAAAGCAAAAATAGGAACTGCATGTACATAATAAGCACAAGGAGGCTGATTACTCAATGAAAGTTTACTACTCTTATTTTGACAAAACTACAAAACATCAACCAAGATTGTTCTTGTCATTGGAGGTTCATGTATTAAAGATCTTCTCTTGTATTAAAGAGGCTTACCCATTTTATATTCTACACCCCCCTTCTCTTGACATAGAATACATGGTTGTCAGTGGTCTATACCCCTTCTACAGAGGGCAGCCATGAATGGGAGTTAAGGGGCTGGTGAGCACATATTAAGGTGGCAAATGAATGTCAGGTTAGATTTAAATCGGGGGGGAAACTGAAAGCCTATTCCTTGAAATGACTGCTAGGCATCTACTCATTGAACAGTATAAGCATTAGTTAGGACCTCTCCTCCAAATGCTAGCAGGCATAGTATGGGAATGAAGTCAGCTATTGGGCAGATTTCAGGCATCAGGATAAATCCAGATTGGCTTTTCTCATTTGCTACATTATTTCAATCCACATGACAGATGGTAGTGTCCTGGTATAAAATGATATCACTGCATTAGGATGACAGCTATTGGGGAGTTCAAATTCTGATCATACTTTGAAGATAGAGTCAAAAGGATATTCTAATGTTGCAAATGGTATATGGCATTACCTGTTGCCCCCCAAACCACCCATATGTACACTTATGATGTTGTCCAATGTTTTAGAAATAGCAACAGTTAACTACTGAACCCTTCCCGTTAAGTTTGGCAGATTGACCACCCTTGCCCATCAGCTCTCCCTCCAAAAACTTCATTAAAATATCAGTGAAGAAACAAAAAAGTATTAACCACAAGGGTAAATTCAACATAAGGGAAAACCATGGATGAAAGATTTCAAAAAATGTTTAGACAGCAAACTGATGGAGGAGATTTAATGAACTTACCAGACTAGAAGAAGTAGAAATCCAAATACCTGCAAGAGGTGGGGTACCTATAAGAATTTATCTAATTTGCCTTGAAGAATGCCTAGAACATGGGCTGAGGTGTGACTGGCAACATGATTGGTTTAATATCTGTACATCAACTGGTTGAACTTGCCTGCTCCCCTGCACTTCCCTGAGCAGTCAGAGAACGGCTCTACCCACCTCCATCGTATGCAGCAACAGGTTTAGTCTGGAGAAACTAAGCTCAGGAGCTCTGGATTCAGAGACAACAGACATAGGATAAGATAGGGGTGAGTGTTGGAGCTAAGAATATTGGAATTATGTAAACATCTATGTATTGAAATACTGGACTAGCAGGCTGCTTCTCCTGCTTTGCTCCTAGAATCCTAGACAGCCAGGTTGCTACCCTCCACCAACACACACCAATGCACTTCTTCCAATCAGCTTCTCATTTTTACATATAAAGGGAATGCCAATAATCACTGGACATTTGAGAAAAGACAACTCAAGAGGCAGAGACAAAAACAAACAGAAAAAAACTTGGACAAAAACAATCAATGGAACAGAGAACCAAAAAAAGTCATAGTTAATATAATCAAAGATAGAAGAAAAGATTATCTGTTTATGAAACCAAAACGGGATCTTATACAAAAGGGAAAATCAAAGAACAATTTTTAACTTTGGAAATTAAAAATATGATGAAGAAGAACAGGTTTGCTTCAGCTTCTGCTGATGGCATGGCATGGCCCGAGAGCTGCTGGGAGACCAGAGTCTGCAGGAGGAGATGCTGTCAGTAGGAGGGTGGGCATGGGCAGCGGTGTGAAGCTGGGCTCTGAGGCTGCGGAGGAGGTGGCAGAGGCAGTGGAGGGTTGGATGCTTGTTGGAGGCACTGTTGAGCTGGTGGGTCACTGACCCAGGGAAGAGTCCATCGTGTTCTTCTGTGCTCAGCTCTCCCCAGGCCAGATGCTGCCTCTCCCACCTAGTGAAGGATCTGGGGGCATAGGTCTTGGCAGGCTGGAATAAGTTCAGCTCTCTGAGCTACTGAAACTCTACTTGGAATAGGAACAGAAATTCCAACCACAAAAAAGGACTGAGCTTGACGAAGGCTTCCCCTGAGAACAATAACATTGTGTGTTAAAGACAGAGGCAGGTCAAGATTTAAGGGATTTAACCAACTTTTTTATTTTCAATCTTGCACATAAACTTTTATCCTGGTTGTCAATATTTTGGACAGATCCTTGGCTTTTATGAAGGTGAAACCTAAAATTTGTCTTGCACTGGAGTCTGTTGTTTTTGCTGGCTGCCAGAAGAGTTGAAGAAGAATGCAATGATTCATCTTCTCATGAAGTAGTCTGGATTAGTCAATGTAAATGCACTGCTTCTGACAGAAAATGAAGGAAAAAAATAACTTTGGAAGAAAAATTAGAACTATGAAATGGAACATACTGCTGTATTAAACTTTTTTTTTTCTTACACAAGACTATTATACTTCTTCATATGTCGGAAAGGAAAGAAATATTGAGCCTTGATAAACTGGAAGCTCAGCTGAAAGCTTGCAATTTTCTACTAGTCTTTGCAAAAGCAAAGCCATCCGTATTAACATTGTGTCTTCTCAATCTGGAAGTAGAAACGTAATTCATTAAGTTATCGCAGTTTCTCCAGCTTGTTATAAAGTATTCAAAGATTAATGATACTGACTCCTTTTACTGGAGGTAAGTAAATAGTTTCTAAATGACTAGCTGGATATTTTCTCTTGAATGTTGCAAGAAGTTGGTTTGGATTGTCTATAGGCAAGAGCCCAGACCCTCCAAGATAGCAACTTTGGTGTTCCTGAGTTGTCAACAATACCAGAAGATTGCTGTCTTGATGAAAGTGAAAGTGAATCCCTTGTGGATGAGTTTTAGAGAATGAAGTCTCAGCAGTTCTCTCGCCATCTCAGTGATCAAAGATGCACTATCTTTTTCGACTCAAAAGTGGCACACTCTCTGTGTTTTCCATTTTAGAAATCTAATTACATTGTGTCAGAATTTAAAGTATACATATAGTTTATAAGCAATAAATGGGGAAGTAGGTAGTTTTTGGTCCAGCCCCTATCTAGGTAGGAATACAAAGACTGGAACACCTGCTGTCTATAATTATTCAGATCAGATCTGGTTTATTTTCATATTCTAAGCTATCAAATGGGTTAGGACCTCTCAAATGATTGAAAATGATCTAAATTTTGCACTGTAGTTTTTTCTTTGAATAAAATAATTTTTAGCTACTTTTCCATATGGATAATATATTTTGCTGGTAAGGATGTAGGGAGGTAAAGAGAGAACCTTTTTTTTCCCCATGATGAAATATAAAGCAGAAGATTTTGATATCTGCTGAGAATAAAAGAGTCGAGTCTGAGTGAAGATGAGGTTTGAGGGAGGGGAGTGGTGCAAGTTCTGAATGTGTTTTGAGGGGAAGGTTGGAGGGAACTAATCAAGGAAAGTAAGAGTACTGAGGTTGATGCTGAGGTCCTAGCCAGGGCTGAAAATCATGAATTTATAGTAGTGCAAAATCAAAGAATTGGAAGATTTTTATCCAGTATTCTCAACTATCAAAATGTAGAAACAAAAAATGTTAAATGTTACTGCTCCAGGATTTGGGTTTTGCAGTTGATGAACTTCTGAGGTCCAAGCTCAGTAAGGAAGGAAGTTAGCCTAGGATGGAACTGATAAATCCAAAGAAAATGGGGAATCCAGGGACTAGAGGGTTTGTGGAAATTGTTGTGCAGATTTGGTGGGAAGGATAGTAGGAGAGAGGTGAAAAAACAAAAATTTGTTTACAAAGTATAGAATATGAAACTTTGAAATTTCTGAGTGAGCTATTAAAATGTGTTCTTTTGAGGAGCGCTGTAATGCAGAGGAGGAAAGGGTAAGGTGAAAGAGGTCTAGGGAATTTGAAACTAGGATGCCATCCTTTGTCTACATGAATGCTAAAATCTCCTAGAATTACGGCAGAAGTATGGCAGAAAAATACTGTGAGCCAGGTCTGAAGGTCTACATTTAATGAAATGAGCTTAACAGGGATGATGTACAATAAATAGCCTTAAATGAGGATGGACTTTTACAGGCAGATGGAAGAGTAAAAGTCAGGAAGAAGAATGAGGGAATCAGGAGAATGTCACCTCCACTATCTCTCCATATATCCACTTTCCTGTGGACATCGGAAAAAGAATAGCTTTCAGTAGAGAGGCTTACGGGAGTACTAAAAGTCACAATTAATCAAGGTCTGTCTTCCTGTAGCATCAATTTCCATGCTTGGCAAACAATTTCATACATCTCAGATTAATAGAAACTCAGATGCATTTTGAAGTAGGATGCTAAATTTATGTACATTAATGATAAAACAGCAAATGACAAAGAAAATTTACACTTATGAAATGCTACTTTGGGCTAGTCCTATGGTTCCTTCCAAAGACTCTCTTTTCACCGTCATGTATGTGGAAAACTTTAGAATTATCTAGGAGGTAAGGGGAGGGGAAGCGGTCCTGAAAGAGAAGGACACAAGGCAGTTCATTATCCACAGAAAGGACTCTTGCATGGCAACGAATAAAGTGGAGGTTGTGTTGTTTAATAGAGAGAAAGATCAGGAAGAGACATTTGAAAACAGTAATAGTGCAGGTGCCCAGGGAAAGAAAAGAGGAGAAAGTGTAGGATGCTGCAATTGTTCAGTGATTAAGAAAAACAAGAATGAAGATTGTTCACAGGTGATTGTTCTCAGATATTTTCCATTCTAACTTTTGCACAAGTCATTTTTGTGTGGGAAGTACTGTACCCTGCTTGTCTTAGGCATGTGGTAAGGACTATATGTGAGGAGATTTCAGCCAGTGTTAAGAGTGCTGATAAATCCAGGGTTTTTCATGGTGTTAGAAGCAGAGAGTCATTAGTTTAAGTTCCTTCCTCATAACCCTCCACGTATCTTATAATTAATTGAAATGGTGATGAGATGACTTAATTTTAGCTCAGTAACTCTTTTCTGTCAGGTCAGAGATAACCAATGAAGACCCCAAGACACGATTTCACTTTTTGAAAAAATTGGTTTTCATAATGCTTGTCTCTTCAACCTCCTTAGGAGAGACAATAAATGCATGCAAGCTGCTAACAATGAGTTTCTCAGCACGTTTAACTTGTTAAGTGCCCAAGTATCCGATCTTTTGGCCTTCTGCTCACACAGCGTCTTAAATCCCGGTTCTTTTGTTGGAACTATTTGCTTTTATCAAAAATTACAGCAACACTGGTATTTTTTTCCTCCTTAAGGGTTATTTTGTCCTCATGAGAGATCTCTAAAAATGCATCAGAGTAAAGACATAACCTCAGAACCCTTGAAGCTCTTTTCCTCTGTTGCCCAAATGATTCTGCTATTTTGAAATTATGCAGCATTTTTCAACCAGAAAGCTTCGTGAAGAATACTTCCTTCCTCAAATGTTTTTGGGTATTGAATTATAGTCCCTGTTTTCCCTGTCAGTGAAAGTGATCACATTATCTTCAGATAAACTAATTTCATGATTTATTAATAATCATATGGCAGTAATTTGACCTGGTATGGCTATGAATGATGAACTAGACTTTTTATGAGAAACTCTGGAATTTAAAGACGTATATTTTTGATCTAGCCTGAAAGAGCGGCAGTCATTTCCAGAAGGACTGAAGGCAAGTCAGTTGAAAAATATTGTGAGTTTGGAGCCACTGATAAAAGGGAATTTTTCTAAAAAGGCAGGCAGTGGCCTCAGGAAAGGAGACTTGCTAAGGGTACTGGGTACAGACAGGAAATAATAGAATTGCCAAATTGGGTTTTTGAGGATATCAGGATGAGACTTAACCTGGAATTATTGAGTTTAAGTCTAGCGAGAAAGAACAGAGTAACACCTGGGGCTGTTATCAATGGTCTGCTAGCCCGAGAGGGTAATAACAAAGTAATGCTAACCCTAGCATAAATTGTTTAATTTTTATTTTTAAGAGATACTCTTCTCACCTAGGTACAATAAAGCAACAGCTGACATCTATTAAACAAAATCCATACTTACTCAGTCATTTAAGCATCAACTAATTTACTGAATTTTTAAAAAGACTTAAAATTGTCCTAGAAAATTTCCCAACTGTATTGAGAGGTAGTGGGGATTTGTGGTGGATGTTTAAAGATGATGTGACTTAGATAATTTGAAAAAGAAAGTGTGTGACATAAGGACTAGGATGAAGAAAGGCAATAGCTAAAAACAAAACAATGGAAGTCATATTATAAATATTAGAAAGAATTTGAATGATAGATTGTTTGGATTTTTTTCGAATGGTCACAGAAAAATACTATACATCCCCAAATAGAAAAGTAGCACCGATTTAGGAATCTTAATCAATGATGTCATGTTGGATGGGCGAGGATTATATAGACAATAGGGTGATGGTGGTGGCTATTGCAATTACATAAATACTACGTGAACCTCCCTTGCTGGGCAAGCTGTGATTATGGAAAAGTAAAGAAGGAATAGGTGTGAGAGGCTGTGGTTGTAGCTGATTGCATTTAAGCAAGCTGTTTCCACCATTGGTTTAAGATAGATATGGTCTGTGTGATGGTGATTAGGTCTACCAGAGTCTATCCTGCCTAACTGAGGAGGCTTCTTGGATGAAAACTTGACCTCAGAGAAGAGGGAGTCAATGACTCAATCTGTAGATATTCAAACCAAAACCAGGCATTTTTCATCCTTGGGGAATAGTGATGCTGAGTACACATCATTTTTGCCAGTTAGATTTGTCTCCTCTATGGATCTATATTTTAAAGTAAAAACTAAGTTTTTTAAAAAAGTCTCTAAGATGGGAACAAGCAACTTGGCTGTGTTATCCTTTAGTAGAACATAACACAAAAAGTGGAAAGAAGCATTTTCCTCCAATTCAAAAATTTGATGCTTCTGGGATTTGAGTGCCACTATTGCAGCATCAGCAGAAATGATGGGCAAGGCTAGGAACAGTGATCGTGATCCTCCAAGGCTACATCACTAACCAGAAGACATGCTTGTATTTAATGAACAAGGCTAAGGAAGAAAAGAGGGATAACAGTACAGGTGAAACTTTAAAAAAATATGACTTGGTTTAAGTACATGCGAGGTACCTGGTGGAACTCCCAGAAGTGCTTGGAAGGAAAAGAATTTTGCATAGGATTTGTCCTAAATTATGAAATAAGGGGGAAAAAAGCAAAAAAAAAAAAAAAAAGGATGGGGGAGGTGATATTTCAACTGATTTGGATTAGATGATGTGATAGATAGAATAATGGCTCCACAAAGATGTCCAAATCCTAATCCTCAGAGACTGTGAATGTTACATGGTGAGGGGGAAATTAAGGTTGAGATTGGAATTAAGATTGCTAATCAGCTAATGCAGGAAATTATTCTGGATTTTGCAGGTGGGTTCAGTGTAATCCAAAGGGTCATCGAGGAAGAAGGAGACAGAAAAAATAGAACCAGAGAAATGGCAGCACAAAAAAGATTCAACTAGTCATTGCAGGCTTTGAAGATGGGAGGAGGCCATGAGCCAAGGAAGGTGGGTAGCCTCTAGAAGATGGAAAAGGCAAAAAAAAAAAAAAAGAATTCTTCCCTAGAACTCTCATAAGGAATGCAGTCCCACTGACACATTGATTTTAGCCCATTTCAGACTTTTGTCCTCTAAAGCTGTAAGATAATAAATTGATTGCTGTTTTAAGTTGTTTTAAGCCACTAAGTTTGTAGTAATATGTTACAACAGCAATAGGAAATCAATACAGATATGAGTTTATGGGAGTTGATGTGATTGATCAGGGAAGGAAAAGAGAAAAACAAATATATGAATCTTTTTTTTTTTTTTTTTAAATTTAAGTGGTCAATTGGGATAACAATGCATCCAGAGAAGCCAACCATAATTGGCAATGGGAGATGTTTCGGGGTAGAAGATAATGAGAGTCAACTGATTTATGTTGAGTTTGAGGTAGTAGAATGTTATGAAAGCGTAAATATCCAGATGAAAAAATAGATTTGGATTTGGAAATTGACAATATAGAGAAGTACAAGAATAGAAGATTAGTCTAAAGAGTATTTTAGGCAAAAATATGGTTTAATTTTAGAGATTTTCAGATTTAGAGGTAGATCAAAATTATAAAAAATAAAATAATAGAGCAAGCAGAAGTGGAAGGGGAACCAATAAAGGACAGGGATGAGTTTTAAGAGAGTTTGTGGAATGTAATTGGAGTTTGGTAAACATCTGTTGAATGAATAAAAGAGAAATAGCTTACAAACTAGATAAAGGCTAAGACTGGGGTGGTTAAACGTGGCCTTGATAGTCAAGAGCGGTGAAATTGCTCCTATAAAATAATATAGACTTAGAAATTGACTAGTTTATTATACATTCCAAAAAAACACAGATTAGAGTTTATGTCCTGAAAAGTATCATCTAATAGCAGTATATGTGAGTGCTTGTTTCACTATGACCTTGCCCATGTGGAATGTTATAATTTGAGGAGGATCTCAAGTGCATCCAACTAAATTGAGGTATATTCCTCGGTATATTATCAGTCAGTATATGACAAATTTTTATTTTGTATTTTTATACCCTTCATCTCCCAGCATGATCCCATCCCCTTATGCTTTCTTTCCTTTTGTGCTTAACTTTTGTCCTGCCAATTCATACTTCCATAAATGTCTTTACATGTGTCAAGGTAAAATATACAGTATTGCTTCATATAATGCATATATACTTATATATGTATATATAAATTACATAAGTTTCATATAAATATTAGATTCATATATTACTACATGTGTTGCATTACATTTCTTACTTTTTTCATTCAGCCCATATGGAACTGGATTAAAAAATAAATATATTGGAATTATCCTCTTTTAGTACTCACCTAGGTTATCTAGTCTTCTATTGACTGATACCTAGATTGCTTCCAATGTTTTTCTACTGTTGTACTTCAATGAGCATTTTTATTCATGCCTATTTGTGTACCTGAACAAGAGTTTCTCTAGAGCTTGTTTTTGATTCTAGGAGATGTACATACCCTTATTGAACTAACAGATTTTATTTCCAAAATGAATGCTACTGATTACATCCAAAAATAGTGCATCAGGGTTTTTGCTTCCCTGAACCTGCAACAATACTTAATATTATTTGAAGTTTTGCCAATATGATGAACATGCAGTGTAGCCATTGTTATTTTTACTTGCACTTCTGTGATTACTACTGAAGTTGGTTTCCTTTTTGTATATTTAATGGTGTTTGTGTCTATAAATTGCCTATTCATATCCTTTCTCAATTTTTTGTGGTTTCCTTATTCTTTTTTAGTCTTTTTTAAAGAATTGAAGTATAGTTGACTTACAATATTGTGTGAGTCTCAGAAGTACAGCAAAGTGATCCAGATATATAATTTTTTTCATATTATTTTACATTATAAGTTATTACTGGTTTCCTTTTTTCTTGATAATTTTTAAGACTTCCTTGATATTCCAGATCTTAATCCTTTTGTCACTTTTGGATGTTGCAAATACCCTCTTACTGCTAACGTTATCTGAGGGGCCCTTGTCTGAGGAAATCTTTATTTTTTGGATGTAATGTTATACATGATTGTTCTTTACCTCATTAATGCCTTTTGGTCTTATTTTAAAGTCATTCTCCATAGAGAGAGAAAAGATGTTAGAGTACACTTTCCACTAATTCTGCTTTTCTTTTCACAATATGTCTTCGATCCATGGAGCTTTTTTTCTGTGAAGAGTCATAATTCCTTTGTGTTTTACATAGTATAGTGAACCAATTATTTCAACATCATTCACAAAATAATCCATACTTTATCCTCTATATAGTACTTTAGTCTTTTATCTTTTTACATCCAATGTTGCTCTTTGGGAACCTCAGCTCAATGATTCAAATTTAACATTACCATTTTACCCTACAAATGTTGAGAATTTCTCTTTGTGTTTAATGTTTTTAAATATTTCTGTACTATTTATAAATATGTATTATTTTATCTTTTCTGGTCTGCTTTGTACTCTATGTGGCTTCTCACCTGAGGGCATGTATTTTTCTTTAGTTATGAAGATTTCATGACTATTATATCTTTAGTTTTTCCTCTCCATTATCTTTTCCTTTTTTAAATTTTTGGCTGCGTTGGGTCTTCGTTGCTGCGTGTGGGCTTTCTCTAGTTGTGGTGAGTGGGGACTACTCTTCACTGCGGTGAGTGGGGTTCTCATTGCGGTGGCTTCTCTTGTTTGGAGCATGGGCTCTAGGTGCACAGGCTTCAGTAGTTGTGGCGCGTGGACTCAGTAGTTGTGGCACACAGGCTTAGTTGCTCCGCGGCATACAGGATCTTCCCAGACCAGGGCTCGAACCTGGGTCCCCTGCATTGGCAGGCGGATTCTTAACCACAGCGCTACCAGGGGAGCCCCTCCTCTCCATTTTCTTATTTTTTTCTTTCTGGGATTTCTATTAGATGGAAATTGATACTTTGACCTTTAGTGTTTGTATCTTGTAACTTCCATTTTTATAGAGTTGGGCTGAGGGTTTGTACAAGTACATAAAAGTCTATCTCATTCATTTAAAAGGCCATGTAGTGGGAGGACCTTCAAGATGGTGGAGGAGTAAGATGTGGAGATCACCGTCCTCCCCACAAATACATTAAAAAATACATCTACATGTGGAACAACTCCTACAGAACACCTACTGAACGCTGGCAGAGGACCTCAGTCTTCACAAAAGGCAAGAAACTACCCATGTACCTGGAAAGGGCAAAAGAAAAAAGAACAAAGACAAAAGAAGAGGGACAGGACCTGCACCTCTGGGAGGGAGCTGTGAAGGAGGAAAAGTTTCCACATACTAGGAAGCGCCTTCACTGGTGGAAACAGGGGGTGGGCGTTGGGGGAAGCTTCGGAGTCACGTAGGAGAGTGCAGCCAAAGCGGAGAGATTCCCGCACGGAGGACCGGTGCTGACCAGCACTCACCAGCCCGAGAGGCTTGTCTGCTCACCCGTTGGGACAGGTGGGGACTGGGAGCTGAGGTTCGGAATACGGAGGTCGGATCCCAGGGAGTGGACTGGGGTTGGCTGTGTGAACACAGCCTGAAGGGGGCTAGTGCGCCACAGCTAGCCGGGAGGGAGTCCAGGAAAACGTCTGGAGCTGCCTATGAGTCAAGAGACCATTGTTTTGGGGTGCGTGAGGAGGGGGGACTCAGAGCACCGCCTAAATAAGCTTCAGAGATGGGCGTGAGCCACGGCTATCAGCATGGACAACAGACATGGGCATGCAATGCTAAAGCTGCTGCTGCAGCCACTAAGGAGCCTGTTTTCTTGAAAATGGTCAAAGGTACTCCTAATACCTAACAATTAAAACAAAAAACTATCAACATATAAACTTGGTATATGTAGCTTTAAATGCATGCATGACTTTGACTCTTCAAAGTTAGATACATTACTAAAGAAGCAAATGTATGAATAACATTAATTTTTTCTAGAGAATGGACTTGTGTACAAACTATTTTGTAAATAGTCTTGTAGTTCTGATAAAGTTGGTTTGTTTTCTGATGTTTTCCAAATAATGCCTTGACAAATATATGAATCAACACAAGGTTATTCAAGGACAGACTGAACAATATCTACATATGTTTAAGTCACTCTTTTCTATTAAATTTGTTAATCACAAAGGGCTTTATTTTGGCATAGTAAGTTATCTGAAGACTTAAGACTTGTTCCCTATGAAGAACAATAATTATAAAATAACAAAGTATTTTTTTCCTGTTGGGTCCCTTCTTCTTGGAATCAATAATGACAAGTGATTTTAACACCTATGAAGGATGTCAACGTCAATACTTTACATTTGAAAATGTTACACTTTTCAGTGTTCTTTTATGTATGTGATTCATTTGATTTATTTTAAAAGAAATCCTGTAAGGTAGACAATATGGGCTTTTTAAAATCACCATTTAAAAAACTGAGGCTATTGAAGACCATCAAAGCTAAATGATATGTCTAATGAATAAAGACGTTTTTGCCATGAGTAGGCATTAGTAAAGCCAAGGCTAGAAACTTTAAAATTCTAGTCCAGTATTCTTTCAAGAATATTCTTTATTCTTTTAATAAAGTCATTTAACTTTAGGTAACTATTGCATATGCTTGAAAAAGCATAGTTACTTGCCCAATTATTTCTGTTTTCCTCCAGGGATTTTAACATTCTTATTAGGCCTTTTACAGTGTCCCATACATCTCCTATATTCTTCATTTTTTATTCCTTTTCCTTGTATGTGTTTCAGTCCTGATATTTTCTACTAACTCGCTGAACTTCCACTTCACTAACCATTTCATCAGCTGTGTCTAATATCCTGTTACACTCATGTAATAATTTCTTAATTCCAGTAACTATATATTTCATTTCTAGAATTTCTTATATTGTAACAACTAATATAATAAAGATTAATTCAGGCAAACATTATACATGAATGCTAAAACAAATAAAATGTTGGGAAAAAGAATTTTCATGTGATCTCAAAGAATCATCCCACAGATTACTAATTACCACAGTCAAATGTACCTTTACCTGAAAAGATTTGGTGGTCACTTGATTACCAAATGACAACCTTAGCATCATCAATAGTAGTATAATTGGTTATTGCATGTCTTCAGATGTGATACAATAAAAAAGTATGCTATATCATCTATTATTTCCAAAAACTGTAATTGTATCTAATAATAAGAGAACAATCAGACAAATTCAGAATATGAGACGTCGTGCAAGACAAATGGCCTGGCCTCTTTGAAAACATCATGAGAAACAAAGGAAGGGCAACAAGTTCCAGATGAAAGGAGATTAAAGAGACCTAATGAACACATGCAAATGTGTAAACATCGATTAGATCCCAGAATGGGAAAAATTCAATATTGAATGTTTATCAGACATTATTGAATTATTGTTAATTTTGTTAGGTATTATGGACATATAAGAGAATGTCTTCATTTATAGGAAATACATATTGAAATATTCAGAGGTGAAATGTCAAGTCATCTACAGCTTATTTTCAATTGATTCAGCAATATACACACACATATACACATACATATGTGTGTATATTTGTATATATAATGTAAGTCCTTATACATATAAATGTAACTAAATATACATATTTAATGAACAAGTTAAATTCACTGATAATAAAATAAATATAAGGTAATAAAACAATAAAGTATTTTCCTTCTATATCAATAGAGAGGATAAATTATGCTTCTTCACACAATTTACTAAGGCAGAAAATGTGAAATACATTTTAGGTAGCTTTTCTTAAAATATTGAAAAGAAAATATATGAAATCTAAAGGAATAACTGCTACATGTCTTGAAAATGTGAACTATCAGAACATTCACCAGCTATCCTAGATATTAGAAACAAAATCTTAACATTATATGTTAAGTGCGAACTGACACTTTTTTTCTGGAAGTAAAATGTTCAAGCCCTGTGGGGTCTCTTATCTCTTCCAGGGTAACATATGTGTAGTGGACATGTTGTAGTATCATTTGACAAATTATATTTCTGGCTGTCCTTTCTGGCCAGAGTTCCATCATTCCACTTTCATTGCAAGTATTTGTGCTCCAATAAAGTAATTTTATCTTCACAGGAAGAGAGTCAAGACTTTTAGTTTGCTAGCCTGAGAATGGGGCTTCCAGGTACACTTTCTTAATGGATTATACAAAGTTACTAGCTTCACCTATGCTTTTTAGTCTAGCAATTGCACAAAGATATTTCTGTATTGCTTTTTTTCACTGTGTAATAAATTCTAGTATGATTCCCATGAGGTAGATTCTGTGGAAACATTTTCCTTACTAAGAAAAAATGCATGTGAAATTAACTTGCTTCTAAATCCTGGTGGAAGTGATGAAACTTGATGTTTAATGATGTTTCCTTGCGATTTAAAGTGCACATTTCTAAGACAGGGACAAGACTACAATTAAATTTCTAGTTTCCTCTATTGCCTAGAGGGAGAGTTCATCCAAGTTGATCCAGGCATTTCTTTCTAATAATTTCTTTTGCATCTGCTATGACAACACAACACATCGTACTTTCTTATAACCACTGAAGTCAGAATTTTTCCCTGTATGTCTAATGTAATTTCCAAACTAGCAATTTCATTTGGTGTTCTATTGTTCAGATGAGAGATAGAGTTTAAGAAATAGTATTTGAATGAACAAAAATGCGTAAGCATTTGTTTTATACTGGACATTTTCTCTATCCTTCATATATTATTGCTGTTGCTCAGGGTATGGGAGTAAAACAAAACAGGAAGATGGTAATTGACACAGTTGATGGGAGGAAGGTTGAGGGGTTTTAGGGCTGAATATTCTGCTCTATCATCCCCACTTTTTAAAGCCTGGATTCTAACTTATTTCTTCTATTTATAATTACAACTTCCCCAAACCTATTAGGTGAAGGACAAGAAAAAAAGGGGTATATGATTAGACTGTGAATCACTTTGCTTTTCATAAAACCACGAAGATTCAAGGAGGGGAAAAAAAAAGTCAGGAAAAAAATAAAGTCATAAGTAATTGCAGTATCTCACCGCCTGCAAAAGAGGGTTCTCTTTTTCTTTTTGACCTCTCTGCTGCACACCCTGCATCACATTAAGAAAAGTGACATGCTTCCCTGGATTCTGGGTGACTGATGCAGGAGGTAACCATGTCAAGACAATTTCCATGTGATGATGAGTCTGAGCAGAGACTTGAATGACACAAAGGGCAATCCAGGAAGAGATCCATAAAAATAGCAATTCAGGCAAAGGAAACAGTAACTGAAATGGTCTCAAGATAGGAACTAGTTTTAGTACATTATGGAATAGAAATAAAACTACTAGGACTGGAGCTTAAGGTTAGGTTTGCATCATCACAGGAATCCTTGTCGTTTCTACCATGATCTATTGGATTTATTGCTTCTGAAGCCCTGAGCTTCAATGTAAAGTGTATGACTACCCTGGGCTGCCATACTGGAAAAATTACATGGAGACATCCCATGAAAAGACCCTGAGACTATGTAGATGGCAAACTCTCAGTCAGTCTCAGCAGATCCAGACCACAGTCATTTCAGTCTTCCCATCTGAGGCCTCAGATATCATGGAGCAAGGATGAGCCATCCTTTGCCATGGTACCTGACCCACAAAACCATTAGAGGTAATAATAAGATGGCTCTGGTTTTAAGCCACAAAGTTTTGGAGTAGTTTGTGATGCAGCTCTAATCAGAACAGAATTTGGTTCTGGAAGTATAGCACTGCTGCCCAAAGCATTTTCCATTGGCTTTGGGACCCAGTGGTAGACCAAAGCTGAAAGGGTCTCAAGGAGACTGTTAGTGGAAGCTGGAAATAACCTTGAGGAAACCATTGGTGAGGGCTTGAAGGAAAGTGAGGAAAATGTCACTGGAGATTGCAAACAGAGGTTTCTTGTTATGTAGTGGCAGAAAGTTTGACAGTACTGTTGCCTACGGTCACATGAGAAATAGAAAGGAAACCTAAGGAACTCATAGATCTGGCAGGGGAGATTTTCAGGCAGAATGTACAAAGTGACAACTGGCTTCTTTTTGCTGCCTGTGATAAAACAGGAGAAGAAGAGATGCACCAAAGAAGAAGCCTCTAAATTTCTGAGCAGAATTTAGAGAAATTACATGAACCAGAAATTGCTGGATTTGAAAGTAAAACTGTTTCTTTTCTCAATCTTTCCCAACAAAAGAATACCAAAGTAAGAAATCAAATTAGATAGGGCTGTAGCATCCTTTGTTAAAATCCTCAAAAGATATAAGTTGGTATATCTCATAGATACTTTCAGTTAGACAAAAGCCATCTAAGGAATTTAAGGGTATGCCACATAGACCTTCCCTGTTAAAACAATAGAACTCCTAAGACTGTGAAGGGTTTTGTATCCTAGCAGCCTCACAGGGAACCCAAGATTTAGATGGGTTTTAAGAAAAAGTATATGAATGTATCTTTTGTTTAATGGAATAGATCCTAATTTGATGCACAAAGATTTAAAAAGAATTATATTAGATTGGGCTAAAAGTGGCAGGGAAAGTTCAAAATGAAAAGAGGCTTTTGGACTCTAACCTGCTTCAGATAAGAAGCAGGCTGAGAAGCATCCTTATATTTTGGAAGATTTTCTCTTCTTATTTTTTGAATATAGATGACATATTAGAATAGGACATTAATTGAAAAATAGTGTCACTAAGTTAATTTTAAAATTAGAAGGACATTGATCTATAAACTTCTGAATACCCATTAAAAACCTTTTACTTTGTAAACGTACTGTATATTATGGGTTTTGTAATTTTCCAAGGAAATAATACATTTAGAATTCTTAAGAAAAGGAAGCAGAGCTGAGAGCACTAGGATTCCACTGTGAATGAGTAAGATTGAATCATCAGAAATCCAATGGGAAAAGAATCCAATATCTAAAATTCTCGGTTGTAGAAACTCAAACTCATAAAGAGCAATTTCCTCCACATGGCTTGCAACATTCAATAAAATTCAACACAAATATTATTGAAAAAGACAACCTTTGCAGGCAAAACACCTGGATTCAAGTCTTATTTCCTCCAGTTACTAGAGGTTTGATTTCAGGCAATTTTAATAACCTTTCTATACCTACATAACTTTACCTCTAAAATGGGAATAGTCATTAACTTTAAAATGGGAATAATCATAGTACATATACTAAAGGATTGTTGTGAGAATTAAACGGAGGAATAAATGTAAATCATTTAACCCAGAATCCGGAAGATGGTAGTTACACAATAATATAATTATAATCATCAAATGCAATATAGTCAACATTGCAGTTATTTCATTATCATCATCATCTTCATTATCTTCATCATTGATCATTGTAAAGCAGGCATTAACCTGGGCATTGGGGATATAATTGTAGCCAAGAAAGCCTTGATTTCAGCCCTTATAGTCTAGCATGGGAGATAAGCAATTAAACAAGTAATTGCAATTCTGACTTCTAAGTGTCCCGATAGAGAAAATAAAGCATGCTATGTGCATATGCATAGTACTGAATCCACAGAACACAACATATTTTAGAGGACTGAGGAAGCCTGTGAGGAGATAATAATGTTTAAACTGAGATCTGAAGGTTGAGTAGCAGTTAGACATGCGAGGAGAGATGGGAAGGTTCTAAGAAAAAGGAATGGTATCTGAGAATTATCCTGAGGTAGTTCGAAGAAGGAGAAAGCGTCAGAAAGAAATGACCCAGGTGAGATGGACAGGGACATCTTAAGGAACTTGGGTTTATCCTAATTGCAAGAAATAGCCATTGGTAAGTAATAAAACAGGGCAGGGCATCATGAGTGTCTTTATTCTCTGAAAGACCATTTTGACTGCAATAAGCAGAATAGATTTTTTTTTTTTTTTTTTTTTTTGGTATCAATACTGAGGGCAGAGAGCTCTGTTAGGGAGCTGTGGATATTATGCAGATAACACATGGTGACTGCCTGGACAGTTAAGAATGGAAGGAAGTGAGCAGACATGAAAGCTGCTTAGGAGAAAGAATTTTTTGAACATGGTGACAGAGTTGATCTTGGATGTGAGATAGAAAGGGATTGAGCCATGAATGTTTATTTTCCAAGTTTTTAGCTTGAGCATATCAATACCACTCATAGATTTCAGGAGGAAGTTGGAAAAGCTGAATTGGGGATTGAAGATAATGGATGATGAGTTTAGTTCTAGGTATTGTGTTTGCAAGGCCTTTGGGACAATTTTTTTATTTTTAGTTATTGTCCACCACTATGCTTGCTTGCTTTCTTTTGTTTTTTTTTTGTTTTTTTGCAGTACGCGGGCCTCTCACTGTTGTGGCCTCTCCCATTGCGGAGCACAGGCTCCGGACGCGCAGGCTCAGCGGCCATGGTTCACGGGCCCAGCCGCTCCGCGGCATGTGGAATCTTCCCGGACCGGGGCACGAACCCGTGTCCCCTGCATCGGCAGGCGGACTCTCAAACACTGCGCCACCCGGGAAGCCCCCACAACTATGCTTTCTAAGTTGGTTCTACTGCCTAATACTTTTTTTTTTTTTGGTCATTGCCTAAAAGGGGACAAAATAATTGAAATGACTACTAGTAAAAGTAGAAAGTATTGCCTTTAGGGTTAGGGAGGAGTATGTATTGTGAGTATTCTCTTGGTTTAATATTTCATTAATAAATGTGTCACCCATCACAGTAATGAAATGAAATCAACTAAAGATGCTCTTAAATCTATTTAACTAAATGTCCAAATTTAATTATGGCAATAAAAAAAGATTCAGGACATTCAGAGAATACTGGACTTTTAAAGATTATATATCATACTACGGAGTTAAAATTGATGCGTGTTTTTCTTTTTTTTTCTTGATAGAAATTTGAAACGTGTTTTATATCTCTTGGAAACAATTAACTGTGTGTTTCAGTATGGGGCATAACATTTTCTCTGAGAGGTTATTTTGTCATGCTAATTCATATGGAGTTTTAAACTATTTTTCACCTCTGTTCCCAAAATTGCATGATATTCTATGCTATCCCATAGTTCCATTTCTTTAAAAAAAAATAAAAATAAATTGAAAAGCAGGTTTCCATGCTCTGGTTAAAGAAGAATTTCAATAATATTTGTCTCTGTCTGGTTCCTTTTTAGAACTGCTCCTTTGCCCTGATATTATTTTTACTTCACTCAATTCTGTTTGAAACCTGAATATGGTAGCTTTTCAGAAGCCTGTTTTCCTACCTGTCTAGTTCTATTTCTAAATAATGAAGCTAAAATGGTGTGCTTATATTTGCTTTAGTCTTATTGCAAGTCTCTTTCAGCTTTCCTCATTCTTTGAGCTCATACTTTTATTTCCTGGGGAAACCCACCAGATTATTTCCGACCTTTTGCAAAACAATATTTGTGACTCATCGTTTCCATTCTTCTCCTCTTGTATTAAATAAATCCAAACAAAGTCCTTCTTAAAAATCTGGTTTACTTCCCTACTTTGATTTCTGCTTTTTTTTCGTATGCTGTTTATTAAACAGAAGGAAGAGATACAGCTCTGAGATACTGTGATAATGGGTTTTCAATTCACTATACAATTGGTATACTTCAAATATGGTATTTATTTTTTGTTATGTCTATTTTCTTCTATTTCCTATTCAAATCATGGTTCTACATATATTCAAATCACGGCTCTACTATTTATTCTCTGACTAGGACACAAGCATTGAGATTAAATGCCTGTGTGTTTGAAAGTTACCATCTGTGTCTTATTAGTCATGTGACACTGGGCAAGTTATTTTAAAATTACGGAATCTCAGTCTCCGTATCAGTAAAATGCTGGTAAAATCATAGGTTGAGGATCAAATGAGTTACATCTAAAGCTCTTGGCCTTTTATTTTGCTCTTAAGTACTTAAAATTGTTTTGACTACTGCAGTTGCTAACAATTCTCTTTCCTTAATCACTCTGACAATCCCTGGCCTAATGTGAAGAAAATAAGTGTTTCAACACTTGCTTCTTAGACTTACTGTAATACTAATAAAATAATACATATATATGTCTATAGTTTGTCCTTAATAAATGTTAGTTCCCTTCCTGCTCCAGTCCTCTCTAATATATTCTGCAGATGCAATGTTCAGCTAATTTCTTGTTACATATTTATAAACATTCACTTCCATACAGCTTCCTATGGACATTTCATAAAGTGTAGGATGCTTTTTAAAAACACAGATTTCCAACTGCAGAAACTGGTGCAGACCAAACCAACTGAACCAAAATCTCAGGGTGGAGACTTGCATTTTGAAAGGCTTCTTAGGGGAGTCTGATGCACTTTAAAGCATAGAACTCTCCAGCCCGGGGAGAGGGAGAACATATAAAGAGAGGGAAGCTATAAGTGTATACAACGTAGTAAAGTAAGTCATACAGATATGAAATAATTAGCAGGAGAAGGCAGGAAAGTACTAAAAATACAGATTATAAAATTTTAATGAAATATCTTATCTAGTATCCATGACCTATTGAGGAACAAGGACAATAGGAAGTAAAGTGCACTTTATTGGTATCTGCCAATAATTTAACCCTCAGCAGTAAAATAGTTGGTTACTCTAGGAGAAACTACTGCAAATTGACACATTTGTAAGTTAAAATGACATCAAGTAGTGCAGCGTGAATAACGGGCTGTTCCATTTACCAAAGCTTACCTACCTATCTATCTATCTATCTATCTATCTATCTATCATCATCTATTTAAATGAATGGTTGGCGCAGAGGACTATGACCCAGAATTTTTCATAACAAGAGGCTATTTTCAACTCTTGCTTTTAATGGTCATCAGTCAACATGATCCAATATTAGTGGGAAATTTTTCTCATCCTTTCTAAATGCCTTTTCTTAGCACTCTTGCACATTAATTTTATAAGCATACAGTAAGCTCAAATTGGCTAAATGTCTATGTTGTTATGCTGAGTATTTATGCAGAGCCTCTGACTCTTGATAACCAATGCAAATATGTATTTCTTACAAATTAAACGACCAAGTTGTAAAACTAGTAATCCATGAATTCTTTGTATTTAGGTCTATCTTATCATAATTGTCACAAGTAACTATGTTGGATAGTAAAAAAAAAAAGTGTATTGCATAAACTAGGTCATTAAAAGATGGTTAATACATATATTTTTAAATTAAAATAATTTGATAAGAATACAGACATATTGCAAGGATTCTAGAGTTTTGGTTTCATTACATCGTTATGGACCATTCAGTATTTGAGCTAGTTTTGACCTCTCAGCAAGGCAGTGTGCTATAACAGATAAGAGTTAGGATTGCCATCAGAAAATACGGGTTATGGTCCTGCTTCTGCCAATTAGTAACTATGTGATTTTGGGGTGAGACTTCGTCCTCATTTGACAGTGAAAGTTACTATTCATAGATGCTTAAAATATGCCAGAAACTTTTTAAGTGTTTTATTGGCCTTATGCCATTTAATTCCCATAGTAACTATAGTGTCATCTTCCTCATTCTATAGAAGAGAAAACTGAGGCTCAAGGAGATGGGTAATTTTCTCTAGGTCAGACATCTAGCGAGTGACACTCAGAAGGTAAACTCCATTTTATCTGTCTCCAAGGCCTGTGGAATCAACCACCGTAAAATATTACCTCTCAAAAAGTTATAGTTTAAGAAAATGTATATCATATATTGTTAGTTTTTTTAGAATTCACAATACATGATATAAATGTTAGTTATTGTTAAGAGGTCAGGTAAGTAGGCTCGTTTTTTACTTTTCAGATGAAGGGACCTTAGAGGATGAATCAGCTTGTATAACAAACCATTCCAAAACTTAATAGTCTCTACATAGTCTTTTCTTTAGTTCTTGATTCTGTGGGTCAGTGCATCTGGGCTTGGTTCAGCTGGACAGCTCTTCTGGACACATGTATAAGGGCAAGGCAGTTCTACTTCTGGAGATTAGCTGGGTATCCTCCAGGGGCAGAGATGAGACGTTTTAGCTGTTGGTGCAGGGTGCTTTATATCTTTTAGGGGTTTATTTCTTTTAAATCCTTATTGTATTATGTCCTCTTACTTGTTTTCTAGTACTATTTTTCTTTGTACCAAAGAGGTGTGTGTGTGTGTGTGTGTGTGTGTGTGTGTGTGGCCGGGTGTGTGTGTGATGGTATATATGTCTCTCATCATCAAGCAGGCCAGCTAAGGCTTGTTCTTGTAGCACTAGGGTAGGGTTCCAAGAAAGAGAGAGAGCAGAAGCACACAAGACCTTCTGAAGCCAAGGCTTTGAACTGGTACAAAAATCACTTGCACTTTTTCTATTGGCCAAAGCAAGTTACAAAGCCTGTATAGATTCAAGGGCTGGAGAAACAGACTTAATGGGAGCAGATGCAAAAATCACATTACAAAGGGGCATACCTAAAGGAGGGGATGGGAACTTCTGGCCATCTTAAAAATTTACGGCAGAGAAATTTTGCTTATGAATATGTTGCTTTCTGAAGGTGAATAATATTTAAATAATCATTATACTGGACTTTAAAAGAGTTAATTTGTTAAAGTGTTAACATTTGACAAGTATGTCATTCTGACAGTCACAATGTGGCTTTATGAGATCAATCCACATTTCCGGTGGTGATGTAGCACAGTTCCTGTAGCCTTCTGTGATGCTGACTCAAGGATATAAAGGAAGCAGTATTTCAATTGCTTCTCTGCAAGAGGTAATGTCCATACATCTTTTAAATCCTTGCTCTACACAGACCAACAAAGGAAACCACAACTGTTTTTTCCTTCTCAGTTTTCCATTGCCATCTTTCAAAGGTTTGCTTCCCCACTGTCCCACACACTTTTATGTGTGTTTTACAGCAGGATCAATGGAGTTAGTTAGCTGGAGGGGTTTTCTGTTCTCTCCTGTCTTATATAATGAAGCCTGGGTATTTGTCTTAGGATCTTCCCCTCTTATAATGACCAGGAAAAAAAAAAATGCGAGACTGTTATTTCATTCACTGTTTCATTTATCAATTCTCCATTGATAAGGACATCTCATCCTTTTACCTTCCCACATTCTTATTTTCAAATTTATCCAAAATCTTCTCTAATTTCACATCTATTTCTTTATGAATCACAAGAAAATTCTGAATTCTTCTAAAAGATGATCCTTTTGCCATTGTGATTATTTCCAGAGAGCTTATATAACCTCAGACTCAACTTGATTCGTTAGATCTTTGTTTTCTCCTTTCCCCCCATGAGTCCTTTGCATTATTTTTCACTTTTCTTTTGGTTTCTATATGGAGCCTTTCTAATACAAACTTAACATTATCAAGCTAAAAGCTTTCATTACTGATTCCTGCCATCTGTAGGAGTTATCTTTCTGGAAGTCTTGTAATTTAGTGTAAATACTTCCTCCATTTAAATTAACAGGGGTAATTTATGTAAAGCATTTTGCACATAGTAAGCTCTCACTAAATGCTATCTATAATTATAAATGCTGCTGCTACTACACTTACTATTACTAATTTATTTTAAAGCAAACCATATGCCTTTTTCTCCCTATTGAATTTACATTAAGCTATATAAGGAACTATCTAGACAATATGAGAATGCATGTTAGAATCTGAACATAATTTTTCTTTGTAAATTTTCTGGCAATGGAATTTACTATCACTGCTACTTTTAGAAATGCCTCAGTGACTGTGCAAAACTAGAATCATTCCCTCAGTATTTAAGCTTTACATTTTTTTTGTTAGTAAAATTTATATTTTCACAAGGCTAGGTAGGTTATTATTACACATTTACTGTCATATTGTTAGTAAATTTCTTATAAATGTATACTTACCATATTTTCTTGCATTAGTTTCCTAGACATTAGTGGTCTTCCAAAGACTTTGTAGTTTGTTTAGTTATTTACTGTCATAACAGGTAGTTTTCTTTAGTGAATTGTTTATATTTAATTGCCTGCCTTGCAGCCCTGTATATTGCTAAAACTTTTTCATTAGTAACTCACAACTCTTGCTCTTTCCATAATGTCAATATCAGTATCTGTTTTTCAAAGAGACTTCCTCCTACATAAAACCTGGTGTTTTACCTACTCCATGGACTTCAAGTTCAAGCCTATCAATCTATCTCCATGGACTATGGTCTCTCTCTTCCTTCCTTCCTTTCTTTTCTTTCTAGAAATACACACACAGACACAGAAACACATAATCCATTGGTGGTAAGGTCTGATATGGGCTGCTCTGTGTCTCAGCCTTCCCCTCAAACCTCCCCCCAAAAAGAGACGTGGGAGTCCTAACCTCCAGTACCTCAGAATGCCATCTTATTTGGAGATAAGGTCTTTACAGAGGTGTCAAGTTAAAATGAAATTATTAAGGTGGCACCTAATCCTATACGACTAGTGTTCGTATATAAAGGAGAAATTTGTTCACAGAGACAGGCATGCATAAAGGAAAAATGATGTAAAGAGACACAGAGAGAAGACAGCCATCTATAAGCCAAGGAGAAAGGCCTTGAAGAGGTCCATTTCTCACAACCCTCAGAAGGAACCAACCCTGACAACACCTTAATCTGGAACTTCTAGCTTCCAGAACTGTGAGATAATAAATTTCTGCTGTTTAAACAATCCAGTTTGTGGTGCTTTTTATGACAGCCCTAGCAAACTAATACAAGGTGCAACAAAAATTTGAGAAAGGGAGAGATTGGCTAAAGAGATCATTGCTTCGTTACTTGGATATCTGTAGCTTGTCTTTTTAGCTTCTGATAAACCTGAATTTTTACTTGCTAGAGCATTATGTTCCTGGAATAAACTTTTAAAACTTGTTTTGTTTTATATAACCATGATGTGGTGACTGGAGACCTACATTTCACTGAAAAGAACAAGCCAGAGCCATGGATAAGACGCGAGAAACCGGACACACTTGTCACCTGTAAGTAGAGCTCTCTCCCTTCAGCTGCCATTAAGAAAAAAAAAATGCACTTTGTCTTAGATTTTCTCTCTCACTTGTTGGGAGGGGTGCGGCAGCAGGAAGAGAAAGGGTGTAGACAGTGGGTGTAAATAAGGCAGACAGACGCTCCAGAGAGGGTGGGAATACAGCTTCACTGAAGAAAAATAGAGGAACCTGGTTGGTACAACAGAGCTTCCCCAGGTCCACCCACCACCCACCGTTCCCCGAGCTCTGGGCTTTGGCGGCGGGGGCTGAAGGCGAGCGGCGGGGAAGGGACAGCTCCAGCAGCGGCTGCTTAGCGGGGAGAAGCGAGACCTGCAGGTCCAAGTCGGAGCCGGGTGGTCTCACCTTCGAGTGGGTGAGCTCTCCGGACCTCGGGTCAGCTCCGCGGCAGCCAAGGCCGGCTGCTCTGCCGGCTCCCGGCTGGGTCGCGGAGCGTCGGCTGGACCCGCCCCGAGCTCCATGGTCCGCCCGGCCCCGCGCGATGGTGACTCTGGGCGCCGAGGTTGGCGCGGAGCGAGCCCACAGCAGCTCGCACAATGAGGGCGGGTGGCGCGGCGCGCGGCCGGCGGGGTCTGTCTCCGCGAGCCCAGCGCCACGGGAAGCGGCCCAGCCACCTGAACCCGAAAAACGCCAACAAGTAGTTTCTCGTTGGAGAAGGGCGGCTCGGCTGGGTGTCGGGACTCCGTCCGGCTGCCCGGAACACCTCGTCCACTCGGACACCATAGCAGAACCACTTTTCTCTCGGTCTCGTTAAGGTACCTAGAGGCGGGAGGGCAAGGGGCTGATTTGCCGGGAAGGGCGTGCTGACCCTGCAAGGCAGGCATCCCCCCTCCGTTCCGCAGTAGGATTGGAGAGGTGAAGCCCAGGGGAGAGGTGGCTGGGAGATCGGAAACGGGGACACTGTCAGCCAGGACTCCCATCTCGGGGATGCAGGGGGTGTGCCTCCAGCAGCTTTTCCCCGGGCCTCGCTCCTCCTAGAAAGCACCCCTCCGCCCGCAAGACGTTTGCATTTCTTGGGAAAGGGGGATGGGGTGGGATGCACTGATCACTTCTGCTCCCCAAAATGGATCCTAGTCAGTCGTTTCCTTTCCCAAGTAATAATAATTTCAACAATAGCAGTAATGTGAAAAGGAGATTGGATCAGGAAATTTGGGAGAGGTCTCCCTGGTGAAAGGCACCAGCAGGGACGTTTTTTTTTGCTCTGACTTCCGCGTTCAGTCTATTTGCCTGGCCCGGGAAGGGGAGTAGAGGTCGCGCAAGGGGCACTCCCCGCGAGCCGGCAACAGCGGTCTGTCCAGAGTTCACCGAGAGTACGCGTTTAGTGGGGGCTCGCCGCCCAGTCTGGGGGTCTCTCACTCAACACTGCCAAGTTGCCTGGGCAGAGAGAACTCCCTGCCTAAGGGAACAGCCTCCCGGAGAGGGTAGGAGGGAGAGGGTCTCGGAATATGAGGGAGGAAAGGGACGGGGCACTGGGAGAGGACGGGGGTGGGGAGAGGGGGAGGGGAGGACTTAGGAGGGAAAGATAAGGGGTTTGAGGAGAGAGAGAGAGGGGGAGAGTTAGGGGCTGGGAACAGGTGAGACTTGAGAGAGGACAGAGGGCAGAGAGGGTGAAGGGTGAAAAGATGAAGGAGACAGAGCAGAGGGAGAAAGGTGTGAGGCGGGTAAAAGGTGTCAAGGAAGGTCAAGGAAGATTCGGACTGCTATCTCCTCAGTTCTCTAGAAACCTGGGAAAGGTATGATGCTTGAGGCGGGGACAGGGCTGGGCGCCAAACTCATCCTGGGAGAGCCCTTTGCCCCTCGCCTTTCTGTCAACCCTGCATCTTGGGACTCTCGGGCTGGGAGTGGGGGTGGGAGTCACAGCGCGGCTCCGCCGGCCGAGATCTTTAACTTGGTGCTGTGTTCGCCTCCCCCCAGTCATGTCTAAGGCACAGAGATGGGCAAGATCGAGAACAACGAGAGGGTGATCCTCAATGTCGGGGGCACCCGGCACGAAACCTACCGCAGCACCCTCAAGACCCTGCCCGGGACGCGCCTGGCCCTTCTCGCCGCCTCCGAGCCCCAGGGCGACTGCCTGAAGGCGGCGGGCGACAAGCTGCAGCCGTCGCCCCCTACGCTCTCGCCGCCGCCGCGACCGCCCCCGCTGTCCCCCGGGCCGGGCGGCTGCTTCGAGGGCGGCGCGGGCAACTGCAGCGTCCGCGGCGGCGGCGGCGACTACCCCCGGGGCAGCCGCGAGTTCTTCTTCGACCGGCACCCGGGCGTCTTCGCCTATGTGCTCAACTACTACCGCACCGGCAAGCTGCACTGCCCCGCCGACGTGTGCGGGCCGCTGTTCGAGGAGGAGCTGGCCTTCTGGGGCATCGACGAGACCGACGTGGAGCCCTGCTGCTGGATGACTTACCGGCAACACCGCGACGCCGAAGAGGCGCTCGACATCTTCGAGACCCCCGACCTCATCGGCGGCGACCCTGGCGACGACGAGGACCTGAAGGCCAAGAGGCTTGGCATCGAGGACGCCGCGGGCCTGGGGGGCCCCGACGGCAAGTCCGGCCGCTGGAGGAGGCTGCAGCCCCGCATGTGGGCCCTCTTTGAGGACCCCTACTCGTCCAGAGCCGCCAGGGTAAGGCCAGAGTCGCCCCCTTCCCTGCTGCGCCAACTTCTCCCAACTCCTTCCGCAACTTCCTGTTCTTTATCGCCGAGGCCTCTGGGATGGGGGCAGGGGGAGAAGAGAACAGGGTTCCCTAACCAGGAGACGAGGGGCCCCTCCCGTGCAGGGTAAACTCAGGGACTCTGGCCCCGATCCTCCCTGCTCCCTACCCCCCGCCCCCCAGCATCCCCCTCCTCTCCTCCTCAACTGCAACTGAGATTTACTTCAGCAGATGGGACCGAAAGGGCAAATGTCGGCTACTCTGGGCGAGTCTGTCCGGACCCTTGTTCCGAAACCGCTATCACACTTTCTGTTGAGTTTCTTTTTCTAACTCTTGTTCCAACGTTTTCTTTAGCTCGGATGGCCCTTCAGGCCTTCTGGTCATCACTATTGGACCTTTACAGTGAGACCTGACACTGCTGCGCACCTGACTCCCCCAGAGCAGTGGCTCCAATTAGGGATCTAATCTGAGGACAGTAGAGGAGAAATGGAATATATGTCTGTGGTTGGGCCGGGAGAGGGTGTGCCAGGAGGTTCATTTTGTGAAAATCTCCCGAATGTTGTTTGCGCCTGTGTCCTTCCAAGAGAGAGCAGTGCTGGGTTTACTTGTCCCCGTGAGTTGACGGGATAGCCCACCTGCACAGTGAATTTTGGAGTCTGATGCCTTTCCCCTTGTGCTGTATCTGTGTTTTCTACAGGTTGAACGCCAATTGGTCACTTTGGTGATCCTGGTTTAGTGGGAGTCTCTAAATTAAAGACTGGGTAATTTAGATTGTAGGCAACTTTATTATACTCTATAGATTGTGATCCCATCTTCAATTTTTCTTTTCAGTCTTTAGCTTGAGTGACAGTTTAAATTTAGTCCTTGATACCCACGATTAATTCTTCAAAATCCCAATGAAGAGATTATAAAAGTAACTAATAATGGTTTCTCTAGTTTTAAAGGAAAGAAAAGAAATATAAACAACCCAAAATTATACAGCATGTGAATGGTTTTTAATTATATGTGAGAACAGAGTACTGTATTTAGTTAAATCTTTGTAACTGCATGTGTCTGGTTTGCTTCTGACACCCAGAAAAGATTCCCCTTGGGCAGAAGGGGAATTCTCCCAGCTTAACTTTGGTTATATCCTCATTATTGTGTTCCCCTGAATGTCAGAAGTCTCTGCATCTGAGATGTTGTGCAGCTGATAACATGTCAGAAGATGTGCTTCTGATACCACTTTAGTAGAAGTCTGAGGATGTGTTTTGTTTTCAATTTGAAATAGAATATCAAAGAGACAATTTAAAGCATTGCTACTTTATGGGATCTGGTATTTAAATGCATATATAAATTCTAGTATGCCCATGTTCTCATATTTGAATGTAGAATTACTAACTTCAACTCTGAAATCTTCCTTCTAAGACCATTCTATAAATTCAGCAAGAGCTGGCATTCAGGGAAAAAAAAGTGCATATTATTTATTTAAGTTAAATCATAGACTCATGACCCTTACCTCTGTTGTTTTGGATTTCAGCCGAGTGCTACAGTGCTCTTTCCACTTGGCAGCTAAAAAGATAATCTGCATTTGTTTTCAGACTCATCCTATAATTTTCTTATTTTATGTGGTACAAAAAAAGACAGGAAGTTTTATTATCTTTCCTCATAATAATAGAATACATTTTATTGTAGACCAGGTTGCACAGCAAAAACTTTAAGATGTTCAGTTTTTATTATTGCTATGGTAATTGATTCTATTGATTATTGGTCAATGGCTAGACTATTGAACTGAAAATAGTTTTTTAAAAATCTTACTAAGATTTCATTGTAGTAATATTAAGGATTTGACCTGCATCCCTTTTAGGTGAGGAAAAGAACACAGATAGATTAGAGATTAATACAAGGTCAAAGAGCCATTAGAAGCAGAATCAGCTCAGAATCATAGACCTGGAAAATTTCTTTGAGATCACCTCGTGAGGACCCTGTATTTTGTAGATGAGGAAAATGAAGACTGCAGATACTAAGTGAGGGCCAAGGTCATACAGCGAGTTATTAGCAGAGCCAAAATTATGCTGGAGGTCTCATGACATCCCCCCCAGGCCCTTTCCACCACAACCACTGATTATAACTGACTGTCTGGCTTGTGAAATCTCTGCATATAGTGTTGCTCTTGAGATTTAATGCAGCATAGGACAGTCACTAGAATTCTAACTTCGAAAGGTCATCTATGACATATGTGTATATATATATATATATTTTTCCAGGTCTTTGGCTGTACCACCCAACATTAGAGTGCAAATATGGGATTCCAGTTTTCTTAAAATGAACCCTGTTTTAACTTTCCATTTTTATTGACCAGTTGATATGTAATGTTTTCCTTTTTGTTCAGATTGGCTAACATTTGTGGGACTTGTCTTCAAGAAAATCCCTTTTCAAATTATTAGGGGTTGCCTGAAGAATACTCAGAAGTCACCATTCTATTTAAATGTGATTTAATATTTTTATATGGACACTTTTAGTTCAGATGATTGACAGACAATGTTATCTGACTAATTTGATAAATAGAATTACATTGGGAGGTCACTGGATGAAATTATATTTTGCATGGACATGATTCTAGGAGACATAAAATCAATTATCAAGTGGTTTGTTTTAGCTGTGGTCTTACTGTCACAAGTCTCATTCTTAATAGAAGTATTTAACTTTTATAAGCCCTCTTACTTTTCATTTTACATTAGTTCATCTTTTATTGATATACTTGAGATGAACAATTTTAACTGTCCAAATTCTATTTTCAATTTGTTACACCTGTTTCAACATTGTCCTTATCCTTTCCCAACATTGAGGAGATTGGCTCAATTTTATAATAGACATGTTTAATTTCTAACTTTTATGATCTAAAGTGGCAGACTGAAACAAGAGTGATAGGAACTGGATAATTAATTGAATTCTACAACATTGTATTTTTGCCTTTTGTTTTGGTTGGCATTTCCCCCTCCTCTATTACTTTTAATTTATGATGTAAATACATATTTGAGAGGTCTAAATTGTTCAGGTTAACTTGGTAAATAAGTTTATACTTTTCATTTATGAATTGTATCCTTAAGAATAGTATTCCAAAATAGAAATTTATAAAAATTTAAATATAAGTTGTCATGGAAACCTGTTGTTCAGAAAATGAGATCAGGAAAGAAAAGGTGAGATTATTCCGTTGATGCCATTGAGTGATATTTACAAATAGTAAAAAACAAGGAGGCATAGATGTTTTGTAAAAATGTTCTGCATTGTATATTTCCAATTTAATGTCTAAGTTTTAGAAGGAGATGAAGCTTGTATGCGCTTTCCTATGAAGGCATATAATAGTAAGTGAACAGGCACCAGGCAGAAATTCTTTAATAGAACTTCTAGATTTTTTAGAAGTTTGAAAGATAATATAAGCGCAAAATTTCCCAATATTACAGAGCTAAGAGTGGTTATATTAGATCTCCCTCTTCTTTTCACTTATTTTTTGGGGGAAGGAGGGAAAGTGATTGAATTAGATTCTGGTCTAGAGTGTGGCCCTTCCTTGGCAGCATGTGTATCTTTGATTACCTGATAGACCTTTTTTTTTTTACTCTCAAAGAGAATTTTAGAAAAGAAAAACAAAACAAAACAAAAAAACTGCCACAGAACCATATTTAAGATGTTGGCTTTTTGGTGTGGGTCTGGATCACTTCGTATATGTTCTCCAGACCTTTATCTATATACCACTATATACAGATAATCCTGACTATACTTGGATTATGATAGTGAATCCATCATTTTTATAATCTTGAAAATATACTTTATTAGTATTTTAAATTGTTTATTTCCACAGCATTACTAAAATATACTCCTTAAAACTATTAAAATTTAAACTTAAATATCTAGAATTGGATTCAGAATTGCAAATATGTAATTTACTTTTTATGGGCCATTTTTTCCTTTACCTCAAAGCACAAAACAAAACAGGAAAGAAATTATCTAAGTAGCTATTTGCTAGCTTTAAGTGTAACGTTTAATTTAAAAAAATTATAATAAGGCAAAGACAATTTGAGTCATATACTAAGATTAAAGAAAGAAAGTGTATTAATTCTTGTTTTGTGAGCCTTGCTCCAGTTAAAATAATTAATGGTCAAATATAGCTTGTTTATAAAATATTGCTCTTAATTATTAAAATTTTAGAATGTTTATTTAGTCAGTGAATACTGATTATGCAGTCACTGTACCAGAAACTATGTAAGCTACTGGGAATGCATGAGAAGATATAGTGCTTTGCCCTCAATAAGCTCGCCACTCTATTTATAATAAGATATCTCCTAAAACATTATCTATTCAATTAAAAATGCAACAAAATAACAACAAACAAAATTCCAGAAATATTATAGATGTTTTCCTCAAAAAAAAAAATCTCACATAGAAATATTGCCTAGATGTGCAGGAAAATATTCCATCTAGAAATGATGGTCTCAGAAATTCCCTGGCGGTCCACTGGTTAAGACGCCCGTGCTTTCACTGCAGAGGGCCCAGGGTTCAATCCCTGGTTGGGGAACTAACATCCCACAAGCTGCAGGGGGTGACCAAAAAAAAAAAAAAAAGAAATGATGGTCTTAAGGTATTGCCAGTCTTTATTTTATTATGTGAAAATGTTAGGCTTTTTCAATCTTGATTTTTCTGTTTTTCAAAGTGATTTATACACTCTCTTTCTGCAGCATTATTGAAGAATATGTTAAACGATGTACATATACCAAACAACTGAATTATTTGCAGTGTGGTCGAGTGTCTTCATCCCTTGCATTTTAATTACAAGTTATGACCAACCATATGACAATGCAAATCCAAACTTCAGGCCCCTAAAAAGAGTTTGGTGTAATAGTCTGGTGTGTTTGCATTTGCTGTATAAGCATCTAAGTGTCCTTTGACCTTTTCCAGGCCACTAATTGTATAGTTCACAAATTAATTTTATTCTTATATTCTGAGCATTGGATAAGATCAGAGAGTGCCTCATTCAACATATAATTTAAAAAAAACAGGTAACTCTAATAGAATTGTATTTTCAGTAGTGTATTTTATCACAAACTAGGTGATCTGATCCATTGCTGGGGCATTAGGCATGCCAAAGGTGAACAGCTGGACAGATTAGGTATGACTTTTTTCTGTTATATTTTCCCAAGAGTTCATCTGTAGAACTGAGTTGACAATACTAAATGAGAGTCAAGGAAATTTTTCTTCTCTGTCAAGAAGCTTATTTTCAAAGCAACTGAAAACAAGGAAATGTGTAGGTTTATAAAGAAATGCAGGTCAACCTTTCCCATTAGAAATATGTATCATTACTATTTATTTTTACTACTGCAAATAAAGTAAATGCAGTTTTTAGATCTCATATATTTTTCAAATTCTGAGTCATTTATCCTTTTTATTATGGCAACCTTTAAAGTATATCTGAATGAAATAGTAAAGGACACTAAAGGACTGATAACATATAAAAACAGATCTCCATAAGGAAATATAGAGTGGCAACATAATCTAAACAATAACCATCAATATATGATATAAACTTAATTCAATTCTTTTTGAAGTATGAAGGGCTTTTCTTTTGGAAGAGCAGTCAAGATTTTTTTTTTTTATGACAGGATAGCATTGCTTTTTTGCTTTTCTCATAGGTTGAAGGGTGGTGATTAATTTTAATACTCTGTAGTCAATATTTTCTCAGAAAGTGACTAAAATGTGGGTGTTGGGAGGAGAAGAGACTAGAAGTAGAGAGTATATGGAAACAGCATTGGGAAAATGCCTGAGTTGGAATCCATGAGACCTAGGCACTAACCTTGATTTCACAACTAGCTGTGTGACCTTAAAGAATTTACTTTATCTTCTTGAGTCTTGATATCCTTCAGCCTTATTCTGAAAGAAAAAAATGGGGATGACACACTGGACTAGATAAGTATCCAAACTTCCTTCCAGCTCTAAGATTTTGAGGTTTGGAGGAAAAATAAGGATAGTGATTGCTAAAAATCCCTTGGGTGGGGGGAACAGTATGTCTGCACTGGTTTTGATTGTACTCTAGGGACCATCACCCTAATAGGGTAAACTAGCATGGATTTCTTTTGTTTTTTGCATTTTAACTTTCTGCCCTTCTCTTTCCCTACAGCTGTTGGGTAACTGCTGCTCTGGTTACCATAGAAACATGTTAGCTCCTAGCTTCTTGTTTCCATTGAAAACAGCTTTCTCTCAACCACATATTGATCTCAGGAAATCATTTTGCTGTGGCTCTGTCATGAAACCCATAAAGATGA